>NC_045491.1:11001642-12201642 GCF_009650955.1 Corvus moneduloides | reverse complement strand
CTTCCAGCGCGACTCAAGATGGCCAGCTTATTTACACCATAAAATTGTGTCTTAAAATTTAAACTGAAAGCCTCTGTTTCAGCCTCTCTGAACAGCCAGAGAAACAACACAGAAGAAAAGGATTTCATACCAAATTCCTATTTTCTGTCAGCAAATGCCTTCAGAATTACAGTTGAATAATTGCAGGCAGATTGAAGAGCTTCATGGATGTTTTGAAGTTATATATATTGTCCACAGATGTTCAGCTCAGTGAATTTGAGTGTGTAATAGCCTGTGATGAAGCGTGCAGGCCCTATCAGTGTCCCTGGGGAGGACTCTGAAGCCATTTTACAGTCTGCACTGAGCAGGGAATATAAAAGGAGATCCTGCTAAGCCAAGTCCCCAGGAGTTAAATTCCCAGTCAGGGTTTGAAACTATTCAGGGTGTTACTAATAACAGACACATCATTAACTGCAGTCAAACTCATTTACATTCTTTATTTTGAAAGAAGAGAATTGGGATTAGTTAGGAGAGGACTGTTCTTCCTCCCAGCCAAAGGGGTGAGCAGTGGAGTAATGAGGTGTTACCCAAGAGACTTCTTGATTTCTTGTTCTCATGTTTATTGATTGTCAGCCTCCATGGAGGACATGTCGCTACAGATTTGAACTGGAAAAAAGCTTCTTCTTGAGTGTTTTGGTAGCCTGGTATGTCTCTTGTTTAGATTTTAATAATTTAATAGCTATAGTTGTAAAATCAGTATAGCAGAACTTGTGTGTTTTTCGACAAAGATGTTGAACACTGCCAGTCCCAGTACTGACCCCTGAGAAACACCACTTGTTGCTCCTTTTCACGTGGATGTCGAGCCATTGACCACAACTCTTAGTGTGCAACCATCCAGCCAATTCCTGATCACTGAGTGTTCCATCTGTTTCTCCAGTTCAGAGACAAGTATTTCAAGTATCACCCCCAATGATCTAATACTGCTGAAGGCATTTCAAACACCAGCCAGCCTTTGCCATTCACACCTGAGTAGTTTAAAATACCAGCACTACAGCAGCCTCGTAAATCAGCAGCATGTTGCATCTTTTTCTTACAGATATGGCAATGTCGTCCAGGGAAGTTAATGACTCAGGCACCAGGAAATGACCTTCCAGGTAGCAAATGTTCAGCAGTTCACAGTATTCCATTTATAGCACAGCAGATGATCTAAAATGTCACCATTGCTCTGGAGAAAACCAAGTGCTGCATCCATACGTAGCTGGAGGCCATGTCAGTGGGAGAAGAGTTTCCCTTGATGGCTCAGGCAGTTAAAAGTCCTGCTTATCTATTACAATATGTGCTGTCTTTAGCAGCCCTATGTTTTGGTAATAATATATGGTAATTTTCTCATGATGGGTGTTGGAAGTCAGGACTGGAGCAGTGGTGGTTTTTGAATGTTTCAAGGCACACTACGAGTCTCAGAAGTTCTTGCTGTGTCTTGGTGATGCTGATCCTGTTTATCTATCTCAGGAACACAGACACTGAGAAAGAGAGAAGGGATAGAGTTTGCCCAAGGCTCCCTCCATGGCAAACAGACCAGAGCAGAGCCCCTTGGTTCTCAGCCTGCTGACTTCTTTAGCGCAAGGTGAAAAGCTGTTTCCAACAAAATAGATTTTGCATACCTTCCTCTGGGGTGTCTATGATCCTGTAGTATGCTCAACTGGTACTATTTTGTGTTAAGCTCTACATCAAAGTTTCTTATGTGAATTCCGTGGCATTCCTATGATGTGTACCTAGAATGTGGGGACTTTTTAATGCAGGACACTGGAATTGTGTGAAGTAGCCTGAAACAAAATGAGGACTATGTATCAGAATGTTTTCACAAATTTAAACTTTCTCTGTCACATTCATTGTTGTTTCTCTTCCTAGGGGCAAATTCTAGCTGAGTTCTGGATGGGGATGATATATATTTTCCCTCTTTTGGGTAGTCAACCACAATTGTTAATGTGGTGGGGAAGCAAAGTGTGGTTTTTAATATTTAGTTATACTTAGGGTCCACTCTGACCTAATTTTACTTCCCTCAAGATACATTTCTGGATGTGGTGCCAGGAGGCTTTCCAGCTGGAATGGAGGGACAAGAGAGAGGAGCTTTGCTTTTGTTAGGTTTGTGTCAGGGACATGATTCCTGAAGTCCTCAGAGCTGCTCTCCCTGGTTTGGCCAGGAGCACGTGGGACTCCAAGCCAGGCAGCAGGATGGCTCATCCAGTCTAAGAGCTGTGCTTGCAGAAGCAGATCACTTGGTGGCCAAGCTTCAGTCCTTCCAGGACACCTAATAGGTGCCCTGGCAATATGGACTGCCTGGGCACAAAGGAAATATCTGGCTCTAGGCCCTTGGACCACTACATTTCCTCAAAATGTTCCCAAAATATCACATAACAGAGTATTGTCCTGCCTGAGCTCCCACTTGCTCAGACATTATTCGACAGTCCTCACCTCACATTGTTCTCAGTGCCCAGGAGCATTCAGAGCTTCAAAACCTGCATGGATAGATTAAAAAAAAAAAAAAAAAAAAAAAAAAAAGGAGAAGAAAAGAGGAGAATGCATTAGTCAGAGTTTAACAGTTGCTTTCCAGGAAAATGTCATGTTTTTGCAAGCTTGAAAGTTTTCCCTGGATACTGAGTCATTTCTGCAGTTATTCTGGGCCATCAGACCATGATACGGAGTTGTATTTCTTCACGTGGTTGCATAACAGAAATAAGTTATGACGAGTTCATTCAGCATCTTGTGGATGATTTGGGAAAGTATGTGACAATAGCCACAGGTCAGGATAGCTGACAGTCAGGTTACATTATTACAACTTGCCAGAAACCAGACCAGAGGGCAACATCCAGTATGGCAAAGCCCATTTCTGTAGATGTTTTCATCACAGTTTCCTGTACCCTGTATACCTTCTATTCTCACCTTTATGGAACATGGAAAGGAAATTGTTCTAGGCAAGTTAAAATCAAAGACTTGAACTGTAAATAACGCTTTTGTTGGTAACAGACTGGGAAGAATGGTGTAGATATATTGATATTATTGCACCTGAAGGATCACAGCAGCCTGATATCATCCAATGAATGTAAATCTGATTGGGCCTTTGTATTTTTATGCTAGGGTCACAAAGGGAGAATCTTGTGTATAATTTATAGAAAGTCACCTTGTAAGGAAAAAAAAAATCGAAGAGTTCCCAGCCTTGAGTGAGAACAGAAATGAAGCCCCTGCCAAACCCTTTTTCTTTCATACATCGCTGACCCACCTTTGCTCTGTCAGATTCTGAACAAAGCCTCTGGATTTCTGACAGCAGAGGTTGTCTTTGAAATCTACCTTTCTTCTTCTCTCCTCACTGTCACTGTGTGCTGTCCAGCCTTCAGTCAAGAGAATCAGTTTTAGTTCGGTACTAACATCTGATTCGTGCTAGAACCACCCAATTTTCTTCACTCTTTTCATTTTCCTGAGCAGCCCAGAGGCTGAGGGAGTTGTGTTGCCATTCCATCTCTCAGCTTTGGACACAGACATCTTTTGTGTTCACCCCTAAATATATAAGCACTTGTTGTGTGGATGATGATCATCGCGTGAACTGGAGAATATTCACACAGAAAGCAGAAAATTCTGTGAGAATTACTGGAAAACTTGGCTTAAAATTGTAGTTATGGTACTGTAATTTTCAAATCAAATAGTAAAATCTTCATTAGTGGAACATTTCTACCCTTTCACATGTATTCTGAACAGCAAAATATCGAAGTAGGTTTCAAAATGGAAACCTGTGAAGCACAACTGGATTAGTGATCACATGTTGACAGTAAAATCTTGCTCAAAATGTGGTTCCTTCTAGGAACCTGTCTAGGTACTTTACTCTCTTAGAAGGTTGATGCTGATCAAACTCTGTGTGTCATGTGTACCCAGTAACACTGAAATTTTAGTGTGTTTGGGTAGGTTTTGATATCATCCTAGTGACCAAACTGCAGAGCTCACTCAATAATATGGTGTTCCCTGGCCAAAAGTAGATTAGAAAGGGCTTTCTCCTTGTGTGTGAATGAGAGCTTTCCTGCAGACTCATTGCACAAGAGTGCCTGGAAAATGGCACCCCAGGGTTTTCCAAATCAGGGTCTGACTGGCTGCACCCCATTAGCTCCTGGAGAAATTATTTGTGTTATTCCACATAAAGGTGCCTCAAGGAGCGAATGTCCTTCCTGCTGCCTGTGGAAAATAACATTCAGGGAGTGATGGTTTGGTACCAATTCCTTGTGTCTTGTACTTTGGACAGTTTCTGTGCTGTGATGGCCCATGGAAAGTACCCCATGCAGGGGGATTTGTTAGGAGGCAGGAGGGAAGGCAGCTCTGCCCTTCCATGTGTGGTGTATTTGTCTCGGGTCTTGTGATAAGGAAGCAGCTGTGCCACATGTATTACAAAACACAACTGTTCTGGCATCTGTAGTCAGATGCTCTCAATCACATCCAAATTTCCCTTTGTACTGCAGTTAGAATGGGACTGGTATTTTGCTTTACAGAGATTTAAACCAACCAGGGAGGCCTCTTTAAAGGGTGTTTACATCCATTGAGTCTACTTGACATCATGGAAGTGTTATATAACATCCTTTATGTGATGGAGAATCTAACCCTCCTATTAGAGTAGAAAAATAGCTAAAATAAAGTAATTGATTATTAAAAAAAAAAAAAACAATAAAAAGAAGAGTAATTGAGGAAAGATTATTTGGCTATCAGAATTGCCAAAGTATTTATATAAGCTGCACTTCTTTCTATCCAACATGATCAAAAAATCTCTGGGAACATTGTGCTTGAAGAAAATGTCTAAGTTTGTAAGAATCCTCTAGTATACAGTGAAATACCTTTGTAAGCCTGTGTGCTGAGCAATATCTTACACTTTAGTTTGTTGTTTCAAGCTATTTTGGCATCAACTAGAACAGCCTCTAGTTACTCTGACTCTTGCTTTATAAAGTATTTTGGTATAATATTATTTTTCAGCTGTTGAATGTAGACCAGTTAAAGGTGAATTTCCATCATTTAAAAGGCAGTGTGAGTATTTTGCCAGTGATATGATTAAAATTAGTTGATTAATATTTCCTAGCAAGCTGCTTAATACTTTTAAAAATCAAATTTTGTGTCAGGTTCCATGAAGACTAAAACAAATCCAAAAGGATCATAGATCATGTAATAGCCTGGGTTGGAAGGGGCCTTACAGCTGAGTGTGTGACAGACTATGCAATGTCCTGGGCTGCATTTGTGCTTGTCATTTCTACACTGGATAGTCATGACAGGCTTTCAGGTACTTAGACAAAAAAAGTTTGATTCATCCAGAGAGTGAAAGAGTGATTTATGTAAAGTGATAAAAGAATAGGAGAGGTATGATATGAAAGCAGAGGGAATATTTTTCATTAGAGGAATGGAAGTTGGGAAATGCAGAAAAGCAGTTGACAGTTCCATTATCAGGTTTCTGAATTTCCCAGCTGTTTTAACTGCTGTGCTATAAAATATGACTCTGCTCTACAATCTTCCTTTCATAAGACAAAGCTCATATCGTGGCTGTAACAGCAGTTTTACCACCCCAGCACGGAGTGAAATGCAGCTGTGGCATGAGCTGAGCGGTGCTAAGAGCAAACAGATCAATCTGCACATGTGGGAATGCTAGGGAGCCACAGCAGAGCTGTGCCTGTGTCACAGGCACTTTGAGAGTGGCATCATTCGCTCTGGCTGTGGATGGAGAAAATCTAGGATGAAAGAAAGAATTTCTGCACTTGTTAGAAGATGAAATGTGTGTTTAAGCAGTGGGAAGGATTTTATTTTGAACTAACATGGGTGTTAGGTGGTATTTGCCCTCTTGTAACACTGTCAGATCCAAAGGTCTGGTGAAATGATCTTTCCTGCCAGTTTCCCTCAGTGAATATCTGTCCTTGAGGCAGGCAGAGGCCAGGCAGATCCAGGATGATTAAAGAGATGTCTTTTCTTTGCAGCCTCTCCCCCTGATTTTCTTTGCAGATTTGGAGAAACACCCTGATTTTCACTTTACCTGTGCAATCTAATGTGAAATACACATTTTCTTTGCCTTTATTTGCAGTAGCCAAATACTGTTTGTATTAAAAGCTTGTCATTTCACCATGCTGAGAGTGTCTTCTTTTGTGAGAGAACCTTTCACACGTGGTGTACTGATTGTAACATCTTAACAATTGAAGCATTGTTGTTAAACTTCCATTTTCCTTAAACTATCTGCCCTGAAAGGTCAAAATACTTTAATTCTGAGGCAAGGCATCTGCCAGTGATTGGCTCACTGACTTGCCCGTATATACTGTGCTTTTTCCCTGACTAATCTACCTATTCAGTGAATTGAAAATAATTAATGGAAGTCCTATGCCAAGTTTTCAGTCAAATTCACTTGGTTGCAAGTATTTTGGCAGGGTATACAGGAGGGAGTATTGTGATATCTGTAAGAAATTATATCAAATGCCAGGTTCCTTCTGTGACGTTTTACATAGAATAGATGCTCTTCACAGCAACAGTTAAAAGCCCTTGATCCTGTGCAGTGGACCATTGCAAGTATAAAAAGTCCCAGCTAGCAGTTTTGTTCATGGGAAACTGTTCCTTTACAAAAGTTTGTGAGTGCACAGTGGCTTTTCTGCCAGCTCTGTGCTAGCAGTAGGACACTGGGAAAATCCTTTCACAAGGTGAGAGCAAGAAAGCTGCTGAGAGCTCAGAGAGGGTCCTAAATGTATTTGTTTACATTGCAGCTCTCTTGGCCATCCTTGTGAAGGCAAGGTGAGCCCTTCTGCCTGGGATAGGGAGCTGTCTCTGACTGCCAGAAATGTCTTTTGAACAGGTAGTGCCCAAGCCTCTGAAATTATGTGTGAGCAACTGTTCCCACACACTGGCCACTCTTCTACTCAACACAATTAGGAAATGGCAAGAAAGTCATCAGTGGGATGTATTTCATGGCAGCAAACCCAAGAAATATTGTTGTTCTCCCATATTTTACCAAGTATGAGATCACATCTTGACAGGCTGGGTCAATGGGCTGAGGGCAACTGCATAAGGTCCAGTAAGGTGAAGAGCCAGTGTGTGCCCAGGTGGCCAAGAAGGCCAATGACCTCCTGGTCTGTATCAAGGATAGTGTGGCCAGCAGGACAAGGGCAGTGACTGTCCCTTGCGCTGGGCACTGCTGAGGCCATGCCTTGAATGCTCTGTCCAGTTCTGGCCCTTCAGTGCAAGAAAGACATTGAGGTGCTGGAGAAGGTCCAGAGAAGGGAATGGAGCTGGGGAAGGGTCTGGAAAACACATCTTATGAGGAGTGGCTGACAAAGCTGGGGGTGTTTAGCCCAGAGAAAAGGAGGCTCAGGGGGGTCTTATCAATGTACAACTCCCTGAAATGAGGGTGCAGCCAGGTAGGGGTTTGATATCTCCTGCCATGTCTCAAGTGAAAGGATGAGACAGGTGAGTTTCAGATGAGATATTTGAAAGTTTTTTCTCACTCAAAGAGTGGTCTGGCATTGGAATAAGTTGCCCAGGGAGGTGGTGAGGTCGTTGTCTCTGGAAGCATTTGGGAGGCCTCTGGACGTGACACTTGGGGATGTGGCTTAGGGGTGATTATGGTGGTGCTGGGTTGGTGCTTGGACTGGATGATCTTGAAGATCTCCTCCAAACTTGATGATTCCATGATGTACCCAGAGAACAAAGGAAAGGTAATTTTGGTCCAATGCTTCTTTAGTTTTTTTCTTTTCTTTACAAGTGAACAGGATTTAGATCTGAATGAAGGACAATATTATTTCTAGAAGAGTTTAGACATTAAAACATAAAATTAACAAATGAATAGTATACTGAAGGTATCTCTGATTTATTTAGCCAGCTCTATATGCTGAATGTGTACAACCTGGTGCAAAACCAAGGGGAGTCAGTACCTTTCTAATGACTTCAGCATAATTTGAGCCAGGCATTACAAGGAACAAAGAAAATTGACAGATAATTTACGTGAAAGCAATTTCATAAAATCCAGACAAGTTGTTCTTATTTTGTGATGTGTGTACATTGTATTCACCCGGTGCCAAACACATTTTGTAAAGTGTATCGACTGTTCAAAGACAGTTTGTAAACAGAAAATTCTAGCCTTTCCACCCACTTGTTGTGTAGGTGCCACTTTTGGGCAAATCACATTTTGGAGAAAGCCAACATTTTTAAGGGGCAAGAAATTAAAACGAAATGTATTATATTAAATGTGACTAAAAAATTAATTTTTAACCAGAAACAGGAACTTATATTGAAATTCTTTTTGGTCTTTGAGGAGACTGGTTTATTGAATTTTATAATTAATAGCAATAAAACACACCTTGTAGAAAGAATTTTTTTTTTCAGTAAGATTACCAACTTGGCTGATACAACAGGAAAGGTAACATCAGATGGGGGCATATGAGGGCATGTGTCTCTAGGGTTTAAAAAGTAGACAGACATAAGATAGAGTATACAGTAAGCAGATTAAAACATCCTCAGAATTGTGTATTTTGCTACTGTTGCCCTGCAGTTCAAGGACGAATGAATTAACTGCAATCCCATGACTTTTTTCTTCCCGAAAATGTCTGACAGGTTGATCACAAGGTCTTTTGCCATCTTAATTTATGAGTCTGATGGCAAAAATCAGGAATTGCTAGCATTTGTCGTTTTATATGCAATATAACTGCTGCCATTTTGGATGCTTCTGTCCTGAGAGGTGTCTGCGTAACGACTGAGCAATCACTGATAAGAGTTCAGAGCTTGAAGTTGCTCTAAGATTTTTGATTGCCTCATCTAAGAAAAGGTTTTTTACCTTTGTGTTAGTGAGAGTTTTTTTCAAGAGCTTGAATAGCTAATTTATTTTGCTCGGTGAGAGGACATGTTTTTATTATTTTAAGGAAAACTGAACCAGGCTCTCAGCTGATGCAAACAGAGCAGCTTAGTTTTATCTGTTCCAATGGGACTGTGATGATTACTACTGATCATTGCTCAGGTCTCTGTGTTTTTTGTAAAATGTTGTTCACATATAAGATATTCTGAACTATATTCTCTCACATCAATTAGCTTGTTTACAAGTGGCAGTAATTGCATTTGTCCATGGAAGTATATGGATCAGAGCACAGTTTCAGGCAATTAAGTTCTATTTTTGCAACTCACTGAATTATAGATCCTGAAGCTCCTTTCTTATCTGATTTTGATGGATTAAGTGATTTATCCTGCTTTAATCTTAAAGTAAAACTGTATATATAATGTAGTCATACTTAAAACTCTTTTGGTTGTGTCTTGATTACTTACTTAATTCTTAAATATTTAATTCTTAAAACTCTGATGAGTTAGGATCCATCATGTTTAGTTGAGAATGATGATTTATTAGATGTTAGAGGTACATCTTGCCCTCTCACTGCCTTCTTAGAGCTATCAATTTTAAAATAAGTGGAAAAATACAGGACTTTAAAATTTAGGTTTTACAATTTGCAAAATTTCAAAATATGCTGGTTTTGTTTCCCTCAGACTCAGCTGTGTAGACATCATTGTTTGATAGCTGTTGAGGACCTTGCAGCTTGGCTTCTCATCAGAGGAAATATCATGATGGGCTCTGGTTTAACTCCTCATGTTGAACAATACAACTGAGCAGGTGTGTTAAAACACTGGTGAATGAGGGTCACCAGATGATAGGAAAACCTATTCCTCCTGAGGCAACAAGTCATGGTCAATGTGTCAGAGATCAAGGCAGAAATCCTTGAACAGATCTAAAAGCAGCAGCTTTTGCACACTGTTGCATAACTCAAGGACTGCATAGGATATGCTGTTCCTGGGGTTTTGGCATGAGAAGGAGCAGGAAGGATTTTGGCAATGCAGTTTGTATGCCCCTGCCTTTGTCCATGCTCTGTCATGTTTCAAAATCCCTAAATAGATGCATTCAGCCACCGTCTCTGGTTCAGCATAATGCACTTTAACGAAGTGTAGAATGTTAAACCCCACCATATGTTGTTTGGCTGATTGTGACTTAAATTGTTTAATAGTGTGCATAGAACCTGTAAGAAGAAACAGAGTATGATGTTGAATATCAAAGGAGGATTTAGATCTAATTCGTGCCCATGCTCAGGTAATCACCCAGGTGGGACACAAACACTCTTAGAGGACATGAGGACTGTCACAGAAAATCAGACAAAGCTACCTTTAGACTAGATATTCAGAAGAAGATTTTTACAGTGAAGGTTGTAAAACACCATCAGAAGTCGCCCAGAGACTTGCAGATGATACCTTCAGAGTCAGGTGAGAGAGGTCTCTCAGCTGACAGGTTCACACCCCCAAACAGTATTGAATAGTTTTGATGCCTGGAGAGGTCAAAAGCATTTTGATACTGTCTCACTCTGTTACTGCACCCCCAAAGCTGTCAGGGGTTTTAGGGACATGAGCTAAGACCTCACAGGCAACAGATCTGCATCTTCCTCAGCTGTACCTGGGATTGTGGAGACACACAGAGTGCAAGGGACACTGTTGCCACGGCCCAGCCAATACTGTGAAACCAGTTTGTGTCTTCAGGTGGGGCAGGAATGCCAGGGCACCCTTGTAAAGATCCTTGATGGCATGACTGGGCTTTTCAGAAGGACAACACTGTTCCTATGGAAATTACTCCCACTGCTACTCATCCACGGACCACAGGAGTGTGTGTGTGGTTAATTACAACAGGGCATTTTGCTTGAATGGTACTAGGATTGGAATGAAGGTCCAGCATTTCTGATGACTGTCAGACATTATTTTACTCATTTCTCTGGGGAATCAGAGGTGGCACTGACAATTTCCTCTATTTCAGCTTTTGTAATTACTAAGACTGCTTAGAGAAACACCTTCTCTCTGTGTTGGGATACAGACTTATATGACCTACGTGGTGTTTGTGAGCAATCCTGCCTCATGGACAGAGTCACACTCCCTGGTGCAAGGATATCTTGCCATGTGAGATATCACAAGTTTGGCATGTCTGTTTTTTGTTTCACTTTCCCTTTCTCACACATTGTCAGTCAGCCTCAGGAGAGGCTTGGTTTTACGTTCAAAGGGCAGATTTACACAGCAGCAATTTGTCAGTTCACCTAAAAGATGCAGGTGTGATGCTTCAGCTCACAACAAGGATGTGATTCCTGGCTGAACAAAGCCTGACATGCTCCTAACTGGCTTGTTTACACCATCAGCACAGCCAAGCTCTCCCGTTCCTCAGATTAATTGGGAGCTGCAGCCAGCAGATATCCGGTGTCGCTGTAAATTGCTGGTGGTTGAATGACTGAAAATGAAACTGAATCTCTGCCTTAAACGTGGTGGAGTAAGAAATGCAGGCTGAGCCCACAGACCTGTGGCTCCTGCAGCTCCAGCTCTGGAACAGGGAATATCCCCTATAAAACACTGCCCTGTTCTGCTGTCCCTGGGCGGCTCCAGGGTGGAGCTGGGGATGCTGTGACTGTCGAGTAGCAGTGACACAGAGGTGCAATGCAGTAAATGCAGCCCTGCCAGCTGGTTACCAGCTCTGTGCAGCTGCTAACTACTGACTGTAATGCAGTAAAGCAAAGCTCTGAGTTAGCAAAAGTTCTTAGAAAATCTCCCTTGATTGAGGGTTTGGTCTCTCTGCTTCACTTCGTGCCTTGGAATCGCTTTCCTCGTTTTTTTGTCTGCCTGTAACCTGTGGTGCTTTTCAACTATTTTAAAGTGCTACCTCCTCATCAATCTCAGTGTTTCAAGCATTTTTCTTCATGCTTTCACTTCCTTATTTTTGATTACCATGTCCTCTCTTGGCTTCTTAGTGTTCATAGTTAGGTCTCTTTTCATTCTCATCCAAGTTTTAAATCTGTTGTCTGTCTTTCAGGCCCCTTAAATCCACACTTTTGTTCCTTTCATGCTTCTGAAATCCTGACCTGAATTTTGGCATCTCTTTCTGACAACTGCAGTCTGTTTTGTCTTTTAATTTTTATTTTTCTAACATCTAAAACAATGGCAGAAAACCCTCTCCTAAACCTTGTATCCCAAATTTAATTTTTCCTGAATAACTTTCTTTAGAACTAATCTGAGGTGCCCTACAATCTTTCTCACAAGCACTTATTATTTCATTCTTATGACACTCTTATTCCTTTTGTCATATCTGGCCTCTTGCTCCTCTTTTTGAGGCTTGAGTCAAAATGGAGGCCTCATTGTATGGTTTTAGTGGCTTTTGATCAATTCCTAAAGCCCTCCTTCCTGTATCCACAGAGAACCTCTTTCCCAGTCTGTTGCAAATGTCGCATCTCCCTCTTTTCTCTCTTATACAATAACAGGAGGGAACGGGTTGCTCTGTACTTGTTAAGCCTTGTACAACTCTCCAAAATATACAAGAAAATCTCATATTTATCTATATTTAATAGTATTGAATCTCCAATCTGTTGGCTCACCTCAATATAAATGCAACAGAAAATGCTCAATATGTTTGCTTTGCCAGGATGAGAAAATTAATATTTTATTTCTTTTATTAAATAAATAATGGTTTGCAGGGCTACCATCCCTTGAGCTATAGAGATACTGCATTAATTACCACCCCAGCCCTATTCCCTTCAATCCTCCCCATGAACTGAAGGAGAAACACTGATGCACTTTTGTTGTTTTTGATTAAACAAATCCTTTGAGAATTTATTTCAAGCTCAGATGAATTTGTGCAGTTCCTAATTACTTCTGAGAGTGTTTTTTTCCTCCTCCCTTGGACAAACGTGTCCCTCAATGCAAGTTTGCTCACCTGTGGTAGCACAGGTTCGAAGGTAGTGAGAGAGCAGTTCTAAGTCTCCAGCTCTTGTAACTTCTTTCTCTAAATCTCTTTTTATTTTGACCTCTTTAATAGCTGTTGTTAGCATCTTTATCACATCAGGACTGTCATTCCAGTAAGTTCTCCACATGCTCCTCCCTGGCTGCTCTGCCATGTTAATCTGCTTTCTGTGCTGAAGATGACTGGAAGCCATCTATCCACTCTGTGCAGCACTCCAGGGTCTTGCAAAACACTTTGGAGAGCGTATTTATTTAAACATTACCATAAATGCAAAATGAATGTCATGCTTTTCACAAAATAGCCTTGAGTAGGTTCATTTTATGAGAAGCTCTCTGTGAAATCTCACTATGTGCTAAAAGAACAGCAAAATGTTTTTTGGGGAAAGTAGAGAGCAGATAGGGAGTCATCAAACACTAGAAAATTAATCATGGCTGGATTATCCTAGCTAATCAACGTTGCAAAAATATTAGTGCTCTTGCAGAATTTCTTCACCTACTGGCAAACTATTTAATATGTTTTAAACAGTACTGAAAGAGTCACACAGTGTCTTTCAGGTTTTAGACTTCAAGATTATTTACTCTTTTTGTACCAAGTCATGGTATATGTAAAACTAAAGCAGTAATCAAAGCAGCAGAAATCAAGCTCAGGCCTCTCCTGTTCCCTGCAGGTGAAACTCTGGGGCTACTTTTACCTTTCTGCAGATTCTTAGGTTCCCGGTCTCTAAATTTCTGCAGAAGAAGGTTTAAATTCCCTCAGGCTTTCAAAGCCCTGAAACACCTATCTCCAACTTCTTGTCCAAGTGTTTTAGCTACGAGACACCATAGTCCTGTATTTGCTGTCTCTAGGAAAATATTCCTGATGAACTCCTGATTCTTACAATGTTGGTATGTGGTGCCTAATTTGGGGTTTAGGTCTGCTCACAGGAGATGTCTGCCTTCACACCAGCTCATGAAAGAATGAGGATTTAGTCCACAAGTGGTGATACAGTTTTGCTCAGAGAGCTGAGCACTTCTACTGTGTTCCAAGCCGACAAAACTTAGTCCCTTGTTCATGGTCCTGGGTATTAGAGGAGGGAGAAACAAGGGCTGATGCAGCATAGAGTGATTAAAGAAGAGAAACCCGTTGGGACAGTCTTGGACATGGAGTTATGTTTAAATGCATAAATCTGTCCCACTTAAAGTTAATCAGAAGCTGAGAATTTTTGTGATTGGGGAAAAATTAAGCATGCACTTGAATGTTTTCCTAAATTAAAACCCCGACTATGTTTTTCTTCAGTTAAAGATGGGCGTCTTGGAGGAAACCAAATGTTGGACTATTTATAGTGGAATGTTTAATGAGATCATATGTCTTCATGGATAAAATGGCACAAATTAAGATCAGTGATGAAACCGGGGATGTATTCCTACTTTCCACTTACACCACAATTATATCTTGTATTTCTAAAACCCCATGAACTTCTGGTAGTAATTTCTAATAGTAATTAGTAGTAGTTAATTTAACAGCTGTACATTATTAAATAATTAGCCTGTATATAAGTTATCATAATTTTCATATGGTAAGATCTGATTTTAATGAGTTTTTCTACCCATCCTCATTATTGTATGATGTGATAGCTGCTTGCTGTAAGTTACTTTCCAAAGTGTGTATATTAAATCTTATCATTCAAACAAATGAATAGTATAACAGGGAGTCTTAACACTGTTTCTCAGCTAGGGGTTTTTAACAGCAGTTGTGAAAGATTCTTTGTGACAGATATAAAGACATGTTACTAAAATACTTTGTCTTTCTGGAAACCTATCACAGTCTATAAATGTCTCCCAAAATAATGCTGAGAGCATTCTGATATCACCATCCTAAATATACACATTTTTTCTTGTCTTGAAACAAACCACGGAACATCTTTGGTTTGGACTGTCGGGAATAACACTCACCCCTAAAGCGAGATATTTGACTTCCATCTGTTTGGGGGTTGTTTTTTACTTTTTTTTTCCTTCTGGTTCTTCAAGTCTCCTAATTTTTTAACTAGCTTTTTCTTTTGAAGGAACCTTATTTAACTTCTTTCTGAGTTTTGAGTGTTCAAGTGAAACACAAAGAACCAGCAATGTGCTAGCAAAAGGATTAGCATAATTTAGAAAGAGGAATTCATCCTCTCACTCTAATGGAAAACCTGCTAGCAACAACTTGATGTCTTTGTTCACATTGTGTTATCTCTTGTGCAGTTATTAATTTACTTTGCTGTGTGAATGACCATGAACTTCCTAACTTTGTTTTTCTGACTGTGGCATTCGCTCAACACAGACCCTGCTGCAGAGTCTGTCACTCTTAGCACGAGGAGGGTCACCTGAGGTTTGTGATCATGTCTTTCATTCTTTCTGCTAAAGATCACTTTGACTTTTGGTAATACATTGTGACTTAGGATCACAGGAGAAAGCCTCCGTAGGCGACTGTTTGGTGTTATTTTTATTCAATACCTTAACCCAGTTGCATATTTTGTGTTTTATTTTCCAAAATGGTTTTGTTTTCAGCTACAGGCATGTACATATTTCATTAATTCTCTAGGGTTTTTAGCTTAGTGTTAAGACATATTCTGGTAACTGAAATGAAAGATAATGTATCTAAAAGGTTCTGCTGATCTGAAGCTAATAATAAATATTCTGCTGTTTACAGAAGTCAGCAGTACTTTGGGGCATTGACCATAGTAAATAGCAGAGTCCAGCTTCCAGCAGCCACCAAGCACTCCTTAGGGAAACACAGATTTCTTCAGCAGGTGAAGCGGATCTGTCAGGCAGAAGCAAAGATCCAGCCTTCCCTCCTGCCTGAGACCAGGCCCACAGGGAGCTTCCCAGAGGGACTGGATTTCCCAGGATTGATGTTTAACACCAGTGAGGGGTCAGTAGTTTCATTTCTAGTACTTGAAAGGCTCTCCAGAATGTCTACCTTACAAAAAGCTGTTACTGTTTGAGGAATAGCTATTGTGGGGTAGAAACAAGAGACACACATCATTTTAGGGAAAACACTGGTTATAAAAGTACCTGAGAATTCTTGGCCTCAGTGTTTTCAGCTGAGGGAGGCTGTGGAAAAGGCCACATTTTCAGTTGCATGGGATGCACATTTTCTTATCACTTTTGGTTTTTAAGGTTAAAAGAGGAATAAGGGAAGGAAAGTTTCGAATAAAATAGTCCAGAGAAATACGATTTTAATACAGAGAAACTAATCAAAACTAAAGACTCTTGGAGTTATCTGCCTGGGTAAACCAGGTCAAATTCACCTTTTGGCTGTACTGGAATGACTTCTCTTTGTGTAGGAGGAGAGAGATCTATTTTGGAGGTATCTTCCTCTGCTGAGGAACTGATAAAATACCGAAGGTGTTTTCTTAACGGAGCTTGCATTTCACCATCCATTTATGTAAGGAGGATTGATACCTTTTTTTGACAATCTGTCATAAGGTAACACTTCTAAGGAAGTGCCAAGGATCTTTGAGCACTGATTTAAAGAAATATCTACTTCAGCATTTGAAATAAGGAAGAAAACTTTCCTTCCCACAAAAAAACACATCTTGGAAGAGTGTAGAGCTAAAAATATGTGCTGTCCTTCCATGAGCAAATACCACCAGATTTATTGTAGAACAAGCACTATGTTCATTGTCACAGCTGTAAAAACTCTGATGTTCTATCTAGTAAAGCATCCTTTTAATTTTCTTTTGTTTATAAATCTTTCCATTATTTCTCTCAAGTAAAACATTTATTTTTTTCAATTCCTCTGCACTGAGGACCCAGTGAAAAAAACAGAATTATTTGTACTGTCACAGTGATACTGGCTTTTCTTAGATAGTGGCGAGATATAGCATTTGTTTTGGATGTGGTGTGTAGTAATGCATGACTGCCTACAATAAGTGTGTACAAATCTATCACCTTTATGGATTGCATTGTTGTCTCTACCTTTCATACCAAGTTCTGCTCTGCTTTACTTTGCCATGAGGAGCTACAGATGAAACTGGCTGCAAAGCAGGGCCTGAGGTGAAGACTGGGAAGTTCTTGCAATCTTAGTCTTAGGGTGATAATGCTGCCTAGGGAGGAAGCTTGTGTGGAGCCCATCAGTTAGTGATGATTCATTAGCATGAGGAGGAGCAAAAAGAGATCCCTGAAAGTCTTTGAAGACTTCATATGGTAAAATATCTTTCCTAGTACAGCACCACATGAACCTCTGTATTTTCTGTAACATAAAAACCCTACCTTGTCTTGGAGTCCAGTGTACTGTCAGGAATAACAGGGCTTTTGTCCCTATGACTTGCCTCTGCATTCCTTCTCTTGCTGCTTTCTGCAAAAATACTGGCATTTTCTGGATAACCTGCTGCTTTACTAAGGTGTAGGTTGGCTTTGTGCTAAATGTTATGCAGCAAGAGCAAAGGGCAGTGCATCCTTCCTTGCATGAATTCATGAGAAGGCAATATAAGAGTTCTTCAATTCTTATTTCCCTACAAGTCCTCCTCCAGGAGTGATTATTTTTTTTTGCCCCAAAGATGAGTCTTTCCTGATTAAAAAAATCATGTTAAAACTGGCATTATAATATCACACATGCAAATTTTGCATTAAAGAGAGTGGACTGGGAATAAACTCTTGTTTTTGTAAAAAATCCTACATCCCTGTGTTGCTAAATCCATCATGTTTCCAAAGCAGTACCTGCTGTTCTCAAACAACACATGCTGTTACCAGCTCTGTGCTAGACCAGCTGGCACATTCCTGACCAGGCAGACTGACAGGGCAGGGCAGTGGGAAAGAGGAATGGCTGATGTAAAGGAAAGTGACCTGCAAACATGCTTTTGACCATGGTTAATTCCATAAATACCCTTATACCCCACTGCCTCCTCAGCTCTGGTACTGTTGCAGGAGCTCTAGCACTGGAGCACTATCCCACCTTAAAATATTTATCTTCCCAACAATTTGGTGATATTGGGAATTATTTCTCTTACTATTCATGCACAGGATAGAGCCTGTAAGACTGAAATGCCTTCCTGTGCTGCTGTGCATGCAGGAATGCTAAGACACGCAAAGACTAAACCCAGATTTTCCAAGTTCCCAAAAAAATAAGAAGCAACTTTGCTCCAAATGATAAATGCCTGGCAGGCTTTTCTTAACATCATTAGTCCCTTATTTCCTGAGACTCAATTCAGTGCCATGTCACGTGCAGCAAAGCCATGCCCAGAATGCTCTGCACCCATAAACCACTATTTTTGGATATTGGAAGAGGGAAAAGTATAATTTTTCTTCCCACTTCACAGTGGCTAAAGCAGGTTTGTTTTACTGTAAACTAGACACTGATATTGTGTACAAAATATGGCATGCACAGGAAGATGCTGGGCCATGAAATAGAGGTGCCTCTTCATGCAAACAGTGTATTGGAATAACCTAGCAGCACAATGAACTACGGAGTATTATCCGTTCTGTGGTAAATTCCAGATTAATTTCATTACAGATGGTCACAGAATTAATATATTGCCAGAATTGCCCCTTGTCCTTTCTTGATGGTTAATAGTTTATCTGCATTTCTTTCACTCTAAAGTGACACTAATAACTTTAATAGTGGGAAGTGTCCTGTGGAAGCACAGCTGCCAAGCAAGGCTCCCATGGATGGTGGTAATATTGCAGGCAATTGGACTTACTGGGAAGACCTTTAAGAAACGTGACTCTAACACCTTGCACATATATACACAGAGATTCCTCCTTGTCTGAGTTACCTATCAGATGGTTTATTTAACAGGCTGCAGTGATGTGAAGAGTATCTTACTGGTCATCAAGATAGAGAACCTGGGAGAGAAATTCACAGTCAAGATGTACAAAAATCAATGAGTAGCTTCACAAGGCTGAGAAAGTTGAAGCTGCAATATTCCACTTGTTCCAAGTCACAGGATGAAGATTAATAATCTGATTGTTCTAAAAGCAGCTTCTTTGTGTCTTGAATAATTGATTTTTTCTTTTTTTGAGGGAGAAGCAGATCTACTACTGTTCAGAAATTTTTCTGCTCAGATTTAGGGCCCTGATTTTCTGTGAAGACAGAATTTCACAATACCAGGTCTCCTGCTTGTGTAGAAAACAGGAATTGAGTGCAGCTGGGGCAGTATCTGCCTCCCAGCAGAGGAAGGTCCCTGTTACACATCTGTCGCCAAACTTCACAGGGAAGAGCAGGAGGGGGCACCACTGCTGTTCTAGCTGAAGAGGGGTCAGTGCCCAGCCTCTTTGCTGGCTCAGATTTTGAGAAGAGAGGTTCTACTTGTCTTTTTTTTTCTTTCTGAGCCAGTCTAAGGTCCCACTTTCCTGAAAGCAAATTTCATAGTTGCGTTATCTAGGAACAGAGCAGTGTGTTGTGTGAGACTGCTCACTGTACGGATAATCTGAAGGATCATCTTTACCTGAGAGCAATGGGTTCCTTCTCCAGGACTTACCTGGCACCAATAGGTGCTGCCAGTGACTGTGGCAGGGTTGAGTACCCTGGGGACAGAAGTGGCAGGAGCCTAGAGCAATTCTTAAATCTCTAGAACCAACACTAAAGGGTGTCTGGACTGGGTCAGAAGGCAAGGTGATGAAGTACTTACCCCTTAAACTGAATGAGATTATCAATTCCTGATGTGCAGCACTTGGCAAAATACAAGGACGTGAAGTGAGACAGATGATCCTGAGTCAGGATCTTGTTTTGGTTCAAAGCCTTCTGTAATGCTGCTTTTACTTCTCCCCAGTTCAGATTTAGAAGAGGCAATGGCAGGGATTGGGAAATCATGTTGATTCCTGAAGGAATTTAATGCTGTTTAACAGGTTTGCCTAAGGAATAGGGAAATAACTCTGTATTCACACAACTCAAGTGAGGAGGAATCATGCAAAATTATGTAAAATCTTGTTCTGTTAAAGAGTCACAAACTTAGCCCATTCATTTCAGCTATGACTGTCTCCATTCAGTTACTAAAAAGGCTCGGTTGTGTCATTTATCCACTCTGTAGCCTATGAATCATTTATCATGGATTTCTCTGTGGTCTGAATTTCTGTTGGACACTGCACCTTGTACCCTACTTTTTCAATGCTGCTTAGAGCTATTTGTGCTAATTTGGACTTTTATCTTGCTCCTGTCACACTTATTCTTTCGGAACTTATTTTGAACAGCTTTCCAAAAGGAACCCTGCAGAGATGTAACCCTTTTCATATGTCTGTCTAATATTGACCATCTCTCTCCATATTTCAGCTCCCTTTGATGCCTCTGCTAAACCAAGAATGGCTAAATGGATGCATAATTCATCAGACCTAAAGGAGAGTAGGAAAAAATGGGAAAAAATAGCTTGCATTCAAAGTTCAAGAGAACTGCTCATTAGTTGAGTCATTCTTTGCAACTCTTATATTTTATTACAGAGGCAACAGATTTTAACCTGTGGACATCTGGCTTAGAGACTGAGGTCTCCAGGCAACAGTAACACCATCTATCATGGTATTACAGGTGGTTATAGTAATGTTTCTGCTCTTTTACTTAGATTCAGTTGTCAGGTTTACGCTAGAACAATTTTAACAAGGAATTACCCAGCTGTTTTCATGATTTATCCCCAGAACCACACATCCACTCGCACTTGCCAGTCCTGAGTCTCACAGCACTGCACGATTTCTTCTGTGAAGCCTCTCACTGGGAAGGAGCTGAGTTCTAACCTCCAGATCCGAGCCACACTGGAATGGTTGGAAGGTTGTGTAAGGGAAATGACTGCTCCAGGCAAATAATGATTAAATAATAAAAATCTGGTCACCTCAGCTCATAGAAACTCTCTGCCCAGAAACTGCATGTTCCACTGAAAGATGAAATATTCAGTGCTTTCGTGCCAGTGGCTTCCTCATATTCAGCTGGTCAGTAAAGTTTGTATTCGAGAACTTTGACACTTGCTCACACAATTGTGGGATTTTGGTTTTTGCAATGGTGTCCAAAATTCTTTTAAAGGCCTTGTATTTCAGCTGTGTCTAAGCAGAATAGAAGGTAGCTGGTCTATCAGTCTGTCCCTTTTACTCCTGAAGACTTGGCTCAACAGATCCAAGTCTGAACAAAGACTCTTGGAAAAGCAGAAGGCCAGTTAAATGGATCTTTTTCCTCATGCCAGCACACCTCTTCCTCAGTATTGCCCACTGTTTCCATTCATTAAAGACTTTCAACATGACACTACATGTGGCCTCCTGCTATAACACCTCTTTGCCTGCCTTCACCAGCTGCTGTTTCTTTGTCATCTTGCGGCCACAATAAGGACAGGCTGTTATGGAGCAGACTATTATTCACGTGCTTCCAGAATTCCTTTGAAATTATTTAGTTTGTCCTGGCAGATGTTTCAGGGATTCTAGGACTGCAAAGTTACCAGCATGATTGCTTCTTGTTTTGGAGATCTGGTAGTGGTGTTACCAGCTGTTGTCATGTAAAATTTTATCAGGTGTTAATCCATGTAGGTTGCCATGCAGTCAGCACTTCCTAGTCTTGTTGAGTCCTCTTAGAATCAGAAAGAAGCAAAACAACCTTTTTTTTTTTTTTTTAATGTCTATCCTGGCTTTATTTTTACTACACTGAATGATCAAAGCATGCATGAGGCCTAGGGAAGAAATGCAGCTTCCCTTGGGGCAGAACTCAATGGTGTGCCTGTCTCGACGTGGTGAGGCAGTGCTGTGGGTGACATTAAGGTGATGTGTGATGTAGTGTGCCTCTCCAGAAATATGACTGCCCTCACAGGAGGGGATGAGGGAATGCATTACTACAATGGTGATGCGTTCAGATTCGGAACCGGTATTGCCACGCCATTATCTGGATGTACTTGGGTAAATTTCAGGATTTAACATCCATCAAACTGCCTGACAACACTAAGCCTGCATTTGTGAAATGTCTCATAGGATAGAGGCATAAATCTGAGTTATCTACGTAACAGGGATATTGAGTTATGCTGCACAGGAGAGGCCATAAACATAGCTGCTCCAGAAAGCATTTCTGAGAAGAGAGACCTGAAATACAGCTCATTAATAAAAACAGTGTTACTGTAATACATAGCTCTAACTTTCAGCAGAAGGAATGGAATTATTCTAGGATTATGCCTTCAGGACACACATTTATGTGACTCCTAGGGACGTGCAGTTCCTTGTGTAGAAGATGAAAAAAGCTTTAGCAGTTTTAGATGTCACCTACTACTGAAATTACACTAAATACTACTAAAGAACTATAAGCATAAGTAAACTTAGCTGAAACTGATCATTCTGGCCTTAGCTTGTTACCTGTGATAATTAGAAACAACCCAAAATGTCAAGTTTATTAGACCTCATTGTTTGTCATTTCACTACAGCAATTCTGTGCATCACTTCTATACAGTGATGCCATCTGGAAACTGATGGCATCTCGCCAGCACAAAATGGATCTGACAAGAGGGAATCAAGACTATCACTGTGTCTTTTCTCTGGAGTTGTGTTGCTGTTGTGACTTGAATAAAACATTTGTTGGCATTTAATGTAAAATACCCAAGATTCTGCACTGGAACATAGATCTCACATTTTCAGTAATTATACAGAGATGTTCTTTCCATTCATCAGAGAAAGCATGTGTTACTCTGGAGAAAACTGGTTCCAATGGACTGAAGTACACTTGAGGCACTCATCAGGGTGTTTCAAGACATTCTGTCTTTAGGAATTTTTAGCTTTTTGTTTAAAATCTTGGAGTAGACTGAAGTAAATCATGATGTGAAAGAGCACTGGGTTGCAGCCTGTTCTATAAAAAAACCCGACCAAGTATTTGCTCAGAACTCTAGTGTTCTAAATGTGTGATTGATTTATTTTTATTTAAAACCTGTGGTGCATTACTCTGCTTTACACATAACATGAGAATTATTTAATAGGGTGGAAAATGCTGTGATCATACATTGATGAGGCTGCTGGACAGTGTTGTTAGTGCACTCATGGATTGTTACCTCTTTGAAAACAAAATGTAATGGAAAGCTCAGATCCCTCTGATCCCTGCTTTGTCACCTGTTCTGACTGCAGGAATGTTATTTGGCTCCTTGATTCCGAGCTAATTAACATGTAGGACAGTTAACCCTCTGGTTTTCTGGGGAGGATTAGAGATAGGCACAGCAGTGTGTCCTGGACACGTGTGTTTAACTGTAGATGGATCAAAGGTTGCCTGTGAGGGGATTAAGAACGGGGTACCCTGTTGTGACCACAGCAATAATCACCTTTTTTCCTAAAGAAACCTATGGATAGCTGAGATAAAGGACTAATCCGCTCACTGGTTATGCTAAACAAGCAGAAAACAGTATGAAAACTGATTAATTTAATATGTTAGAAGAAGGGAAAAAAACCAAGGCTTTGTAAGTGGAAAGAGAAAAAGCCCGGCCGGTTATTAATGCTTTCTTTTCTTGCTAAAAGAACAAATGTAACTTTGCCAGGGTTTTTGCTCATAGGTATCCAGGAACTCAACAGTTTGTAAGAGTATTATCCTAAAAATAACCTTAATTACTGCAGAACATATAGACTACTTTCTAGAGCCACTGCTTCTTAATTCATTATAGCTGATCATTACCTGGTAGTTGGGACCAAGCCTTTACATACCCTGACTGGATGGTAGCTGCTCATCTGAGGGGAAAAATACTGTTTAAATTGGGCATGTTCAACAATGCCATTGAGCTTTTGGAGGCTTGATGTAAACTGGTCCCAAAACGAGGAAGGGGCAAACAGAGTTAAAATCCCGTGCTCATAACCAGGCTCTGCCCCTTGGCTGATGAGCAGGAAGATCTCTGCAGGCACAGGAGCACTGTGGCCTTTGAGGCCACACAGAAAGGACAGATCACAACGGGTGCACTGGCTTTATTCTCACTGACAAACCTAATCCTACATAATCACCAACAAAGCTGAATCAGAGCAGTCTTTCTGCAGGGGCTGTGGGAGTAGTGTCACAGCAAAATTCCTTTCAATTTCTTAAAGAAATTCAGTATAATAATTATTTTATTCTCTCCTCATTTCTTCTCTTTCACTTAGAGCTTTCCTTACTGGGGCAGTCTGTGATTGAAGACAATGGAGTGAGAGGAACTTGCATGCCTGGAAAACAATTAAAGTCACTTGTGATCAGTAGCAGTAATATACTGTGGGGACTTGCAGGAATTATTGGATCTGGATAGTATGCTGGGAACTTCTTTCCTCTACTTCAATAATAAAATGGTTGTGACTTAAAGGGATCACCTACTCCATGCACAAAGAAATGTTGACATGTGGCCAGGTCAGCATGAAGTGTCTGTGCAGTGCCTTAATGGCAATAAATAACTTTATTTCCAAGCAGGAAAGGGTTGTTGTGTTTGGTTTTTTGTTTTTGTTTGGTTAGTTTTTTGTTTTATTTTTGTTTGTTTGTTTGTTTTGTTGTTGTTGTTGATTTTGCTGGGGTTTTTTATAGGAAGTTTAGGTTAATTGCTCTGTGAAGAAATTTTAATTGAAAATTAAAGAAACCAACTATATATAATTTTGAGTGCTAAAGGGAGCAGCCTATTAATACTTTTGTTAAGTACATTGTCTATGACATAGTCCCTCAAGTCTTGCCTTTACATCCTTTATTTCACACATAAAGACTAGTGGAACTTGCAGAAAAGTAGATATTTTTGTGGATTGACAAGACACTTTTATGGGCATAAGAATGGGGGGAACCAGTCACAAAAACAATCAAACAGATGCAAACCCAGTAAAGCTGTCACAGCAGAAATGCACTTGTACTACTTAAAGCTGAGTGCTATGAGAGATTGTGTAATAAAACTAAACTGTGAGTTTGGTATAAGCAAACTTCAAGTTTCAACCTTTTTTCATTAAGTTAAATTTTGTGCATGGGCTGCAGCTGCTTCCTTGAGTGAACAGTTGTCACTGGTATGAACACACAGCTCAGATTAGCTCACCTCCCAAAGCTGCAAAAGGTCTGAAATGCTGCCACAAGTTAACATAGCAAATGCAGCTTTAACCAAGGGTGTCAGTGTTCACAACCAATGCATGAGCAAGTTGGATTGTAAAAAAACCCCTTAATTAAAGCCATCTTTGATGTTTGTGTTTATAGGCCATTAGTTTGCTGTGTGTTGTGCAGATGCACTCAGCTGTTTGCCAGAAAGATCTCACTTGCATAATATGAACTATGATTTTTACTTACAACTGCTTTAACTTGTAACTTCTGGCTTTTGAAGCTTGCTGCTGGTTTTTCAACTTAAGGCTATTTTCCAGGCTTAACTCTCACTTTTTATGAAGTAAGTCATCCTCTCTAAGTAGAACTACTTAAGGCAAGTAGAGAAAACTACTTTCCATCATCTCTGTTTTTTGGCTGAACTCCAGATGAGTAGCCTTCCACCAAGAGTGAAGGCTGGATGGAAACATAAAATCATTCATAAAAAGAATGCTTGTCACTGTCAGGAGAACGATGAGAATGAGCTGTGCTTGCTAACGAGAAGGAAGTGAAATGTTTTTAATGCTTTTACCGAAATTTAAATCTTTGGCACTGCCCATGGGATATATTTGTGTGCACAACATCACACAACACTTTTTCTTCAGATCAGGCAGAATAAAACCCGTGCCTTAACATAATGGCAGGATGTGAAAACAGTAAGGGTTTGTGTAGGGAAAAGAGGAGTTCAAAGGGAAGAACTAAATGTTCTCTTGCTTTGGGTTCAACCTGGCATTGTTACTTCTGCTTCCTAATAGAGGACATTCAAACAGCTTCTCAGAAATCAATCAACACTTCAGAGGCAGAACTGGAAAGGGAACATGTATCACCTGGACCCTGGCTATGAATTCCTTATCAGAACTTGGCATCATCAGAAGCAGAGGTCGGCAGAATCACATCGAGACTAGCAAGGCTGATAATCTGTGCTCTTGTCAGTGCTCTTGAGTCCTGCAGTTGTTTTTTCAAATATAGGCCATATAAAACAGCCATTGGTGTCCACAGGATTTAATAATAAAAGTGAAGAACACAGCTATGAGAATAAAAAGCAGAAAGTTTGTTAGAGTGGATGAGTCTGTTGCTGTAGGGAATAAATATTTCTGGTGACAGGGGTGAATGCAACAAATTATACTTAACAGGTAGATCTATAAGGAAGCAATATTTAAACGTCAGCATGATAATAACTGTGTGGAATCATGACACATGACAATTGATATAATGTTTTAAATAAGATAGAAGAAAAAATCCTTTGAAGTGCAGCTATTATTTAAAGTACTTTTAAAGTGATCATATTATGATCCATCAAAGAAAGATCAGTAAAAAGGAGCATGGTAAAAGTTATATTTGAAATATACTTCTGGATTATTCAGTGCAGTGATTCATGCTATATTATGCTGTGCTTGAAGCATGGCTAGGGAATCTGTGACTAATATACCAAATGGACTCAATCTGGAGAGATAAATATCTGTAAGGATGAAGTGAGTGTTCAGGAAGTGAACTTGCCATGGTTTTCTGGGACAAATCTCATAGCTCTTTGCTGTCAGCTGAACTCAGGGCAGTGCTGGTCCATAGCACAACTGTCCAGTGCATCCTGTTTGCCCATTAAAATAAAATTGTGTGTTGAGCCACTGTAGCAATGTCCAGTTTGGGGATGGGGATGTTTCTGTGTGTGTACAGGCATGCATTTGGCAAGAAGCAAGGTGGCATAAGCAATGTACTGTAGAAAACTATGAAAGCAGTTAAGACATTTTTAGTGGTAGAATCCTGTAATTTTAGTGGGATCCTGTAATTACAGCAGAGATGGAATTGTTTCAGGCTGTTTGGATGTTACTTTATATGCCAATGAACTGTAAAAATGTGAAAGGGGGAAGAGGCACTTTAGTTTGTGCTTACGTGCAGTTCAGCTTGTGTTCTGCATGCTCAAAAAGCAGGGATTTGAGTTACTGAGCCTCTCATCTTCTTTTATCTTATGGGCATACAAGAAAAAGTTGAGACTATTTTCCTGTTTTTGCAGGCATTTGTGAGAGAAGAGGAAAGTGGCTGTTCAGTTCATCAACAGCCTCCTCAAATTAACAGGAATCGATAGGCTCATACTGCATACAACTCTGAAAAATCTCTCAAATGATATTTGTTTGTGCACACAAGGGATTTTCAGATTTATAAGCAGATACCAACCTTGTGTGTGCAACATCTCTCTTTAATGGAAAAAATATGTAAATGTGCTTTTTTCTGAATCCTCATTGTTAGTTTCTAATATGAGCAGGGCTACTCTGGGGAAAACTGAGCAACTGCATCCTTATAAGAACTTGGCTGATTTGGCTTTAAGCCGGGGCTCAAAGTTCTTAAGGAGTGCTGGTAACTGTTGCCTAGCAAAGATACTGTTGCAGGATTTATGGTATTACCTGGCCTCAGTGGGGAGCTGCATTTCCTGGCTAAGGTCATGAAAATCTTTAATGTGCATCTGGTACATTTTGGCAATATCTGTGTCTTAGCTCTCTAGAAATCTTTATTTTAAGCTTCCCAATGGACAGAATAAGAAAATATTCGCAGTGTTTCCCCAAAACCTCAGAGAGATCCAGACCAAGAAGTCGATTATCTTTGTAGTCCATAATGACTAGGGACAGGAAATGTAATGGTCCTTTAGCATTTACCCCAGTTAGACTGTCAGAGCTGTGCCTGAGAGCCAGCAGGGATTTTGAAGTGGCTGTAAAAAGAGGACGATCTGTGTACTAGATCTTTTGGTGTTACAAACCTGATAAGGATCAAGAATGACCAAAGCAGGTGCGTGATGGAGCTCACTTCAGCTTTATCTGGGCAGTCTGCAGAGGCATTTCAGGGCATGTGGTCTAATGTAAAGCACACAAAGCTGTTCCAAAGTGGAACAGCAAAACAAGATTGCATGGGTTTAGCACTCTGCACCAACTGCTCTACTTCTGCTAATCCAATAGCAAGACCCAAAATCTGGATTCAGTCTTGTCAAATTTTAATGTCCTTCTGCTTTGCTGTGTCCAGAAAAAGGAAGCAAACCTGCTGGGAACAGCAGTCCCCACAAGTCTGCAGAAAAGGGAGGAAGAGTTGTTTTGTGGGAGGAAAGCTCAACAACATCTCTGTCCTTTGGGATAGCTTGGAGAGATCCCTTGTCAGTTTAAATCTCTCTCTGCTGGTGAGGATCAGTCACATTCCTGATGGACAATCATCCCCGGGATATTCCAGGAGTTTGCAATTTAGACTTTGGGACCAGGGGCCATCTTTGTTCTGTCTGTCCTTATCCACTGTGGAGGCATCTTGTTTGCCAGCTGTTCCTATAACCTCATCCATGGCTGCAGTCTTGGACCCTGCTTAATTGGCTTCTATTTAGAGAAAAATCTGCATAACTCATAAAGTTCCATTAAAGTAACAGAGCCTTAGCACATCTTGCTGTGCTGAAAAGTGATAGACACTGGAACATTGTCAGCTGCTTTGCTGAACTACAGCTTTAACACAACCAGTTCTGCTCTCCAGTGCTGTATTCCACACCCACTGGAAGGGTTAAAACAAGTGGTGGAAGGAGAGAGGAGAAACAGCTCTCAAATGTTACCTTAGTTATCAGCTCTTTTCCTAAACTACTCTTATTCATTAAAAGCTAATGATGTTCCACTAATAAAATCTGATCCTTGCTTACATAAATTTATTCTGACACAACCTTTAATAAATTGGAAGGAGAAAGTGCCAAAAAAACCTCAGTTGTGCACATCTCTGGTATACAATACTGATACACTTTGACACCTGCACATTTTAGTTTCCATCAAAGGTCACTTTAAACTGGGAGGGAAAAAGCATTTAACATAAAGTCAGCAAATTCACTTTAGGTTTGGGCTTTTTTTTTTTTTGGCAACAAAAGTTCCACTTAATTTAAGAAATATTAAAAGAAAAGCAAAACCAAAGCACCAAAAAGTTATTTCATGTGCTTCAGACCCGTGTTCCTGACAAAGCAAAAGCAGATCCCTGAGAAAAGATTCTTCTGCAGAGAGGAAGCATGAGGGGATTGCTATACCCCCACCCGACGCCAGAACTGTCGCTGTGGTTGTGTCCTTAGTTGGGAACTGCAGATATTCTGTAAACAGTTGTTGATCTTTATTGATAAGAGATAATCCTCAATAATGTATTAGGGCAGATTACTTTAACTTCTTTTACTGAGGGAGGAAAATCTGAAAAATCATTTTGGAAAGAAATTGAGACAGTAGGAAACTGTATATATGTGAAATGTTATCTAATTATAATTAAAAAAATACAAAGCTCTGATTTATAGTTCTAACATGATTACAGCTTTTAAGAGGTCAAGAAAGGTCCTGATCCTGTGAGAGTTTCTAGAAGCCTTGGCATCACAAAGCACTGTGATGGTTAGCAGGAAGATCAACTGAGTCTATCCTTCTCAAGACCAGGACAAGCTTTATATTCATACTCACTTTAAGCCTTCAAACCTTTTTAGTTTTTTTCCCTCACTCCTAATGGTTAATCAGAAGTGCTACACATAATTGATAAACAAGATTTTCCTCAAGCAAAATAAATGTCATGTTCAGGAAAGAAGTTGGATTTAATTTTCCTCTCAGGTTACCCAGGAAGATATCAAGGGCAAATTTATTTTGTCAGCTCCCTGTGTACTTATCTCTGGAAGAGATGAGTGAAATCTCTTGTGGGACGAACTATTTTACTGTTGCTTCTCAGATTGTATCTCTAATCCCAAAGTATTTAACTCCACCTTTTGTAGTCTCTGTTACATTTTTCAAGCAGGGACTTCTGATAAAAAGAAGAGTTACTGGGGTCAAAGACAGTACTATAGATATTTTTCCATTTCCAGCAACTGGAGACAGCAAACACAAATTTCTTTTTCTGAACACAATCTACTTTGAGCTTCTCCTCCAGCACTGCCATCTCATCTGATGTCTGTGTCCTGGAGCCTCCTTGCTGCCTCAGGAAGAGCTGTGAATTTCCATTTTCCCTCCTCAGGCCTTCCTAGGACACTTTGGAGAACTCTGCTTCTCTCTATGCCATAAATCTCTGCTGCTCCCAAAGCAATAGGATCAGGCAGAAGCTGTTGGCCTGGCATTGCCTTTCCCTGCAGCCAGTCCTGTGACAGAATATTGGTTTAGTGGGACGGAAATGGCAGTGGAAATGTCCTGGTTTCCTGTTGGGGTGACAGCACTGTAGGTCACAGCCTTGCTGAGGGGAACTGTGCCCTGGGGCTTGGGCAGCTGCTCTCTGCTCTCCCTGGGACACAGTGCCCAGCATGGGCATCCTGCTCCAGCAGCACCTCTGCTACCTGAAATCAACTTCAATCACACTTAAAATACAGCAACCCCCAGTTCTGGGTGTGTTTTCACCTTTGATATATCACAATTCATAATGCATCAAATCCTGCCTGGTTTGTGAGATGCAGATCCACAGAGACTCCAAATGCTCTCTTGTCAAGCTAATTGGGGTTTGTGAAGGAGAGGCACTCTGAATTTAGAGTGCTGCTTCTCTCTAACAGAGTCTGAGAGGTGGAGACTGCTCCACGTTTCCCTGCCCCATGACCTGATGGAGTCAGCAACTCCCTGCGCATACTGATGAAAAGCTTTTTGAGATGGGTGTTCATCCTGCTCCTGACATTCACCCTTGTTTCTCCTGTAAACCATTAGGCTGGTGACCTCAGCTGCCTCTCTGTTTTTAATGGGCTCTTAGGTTCAGGTTTGAAGTCTGTGAGGAGAGGGGTTTACCATTTTTACCCAATCATTTAGGCAGTTTGTCTTTTCAGTGTGGTCTGGATTGTGCTTGCTATTAGCCTGAACTCCTGCCTTATTACCCAGTAAAAAAATTAAAAAAAAAAAAAAGTGAGTTCAAGGGAGTGGGAATGTTGAGGAATGTTGACCATGACTTCTGTGGTCTTAGGAGTTCAACCCTCTCAATATTTGATTTTCTGCAATGATGAAAAATTCCTAGTGCTCTTTTGGGAATAGGAGGCTTGTAAAAGTGGAATGAAAACACAACGATGCTTCAGAGCTTTCATGTATGCACACAACTTCTAAAGTGCAGGATGTAATTTGGGGGAATGGAGTTCTCTAGCTAACTTTACATCTTGATCTTACTTTTGTTTCATGTCTTCCTGTTTCTTGGGAACTCATAATATAGCATTGCATGTTGAAGGAAATGGATTGCTCTTTCCTTTGGCAGTTTAGCTATGAGATCAATATTTGTGCCTTTCATGTTTAAACACCTAATAATTTCCTGTTTCTCTGTGGCTGCTTCAGGAAAAGACCATACATTTTTTAACAATGCAAGGTTTTGAATCAAAGTAATGCCATACTTCACATAGTTGCTTTATTTTTGCCTAACCTGAGTCAGAACACATTCTAGCTTTCTTCAGCATCTAAGAAATATTGTAATTAACTTATCACAAGTGCTTTTTTAGAGTATAACCTGGGGATCACATTGTATAGCTGAGTACTTAGTACATGGAGATATTCAGATATGCTTTGAAAGCCTCTCCACGACAGAAGAACCTTACCCTGAGAACTGGCTTATGGGCAGACTTTGTGGCCTATCACTGCAGAGAGATCCTGCAATAACTGTAAATAACCTGGCTGCTCAGTTGCCTTACACAGAACTCGAGAAATGTGGCAGTTCTGATGCTTTTTCTGTAAGTCCCTTCAAACACACATCAGTGATGAACCGTGCAGGCTCTTTGATTTCCTCCTGCTGCACAGTAGTAGCATCTGTGGCTGCACAGTGAGGTTGATCTTGCAGACATGACAGACACAGCAAAGGAACTTTTGCTCTTTGTCCTATTACGAAATAAATAGCTGCAGTCCAGCCCTGTGACTCTCTGGAATTGCCAGCCTATTACTCATTGGGTATGACCTTGTATTTGCATGACATGGGTCCTTCTTGATACCTTCTAACTGACTATTTTACAGTGAAGATGCAGAAAAATAAATTGTCTCAGACAGCACAACAGTTTCCATTTTCCCTGGCTTCACACACAGCCTAGAAAATGTTTGCTGGCTGATTAACCTTTCAAGGTTATTCACCTGCAGTAACGAAATGCAACCGAGGTATCTTACAGGTGTTTTGAGAAAGAACTATATGCTTTCCCCAGAAATATATGTATGTATGTGTGTATACATATATATATATATATACATACATATATATATTTTCAGCAGAAAGCATATGTTATACTTCAAACTACTGCAGAAGGATGAAACTAAAATGAATTGTGTTGTTTAAAAGTCTCAGTACAAGACAAGGGTCTCCACTGCTCCCAATTTCCTAGCTTAATTTTCTGTAAGGATAAAGATTCAAAGCGTTAGTGGAAGGCCTCACTTTTGAGAAATTTATATGATTTGTGATCTGTGTTTATATACATGCTCTTCATGTAGTGTATGGACTTCTTTCCTTTCACATTGAGTGGACTTAAAATGCTTGCAGGGCATATGACTGCATCTTAACTGGTTCTCTGCTTCAGCAAACTGAATTCTTACCTCCTCTCTGATGCTTTGAGATAAATGTATCTGCAGAGTTTCATCAAGTGGTTTAATCCTTCATGAGCAGGATTGCTAATTGCTAATAAAAAGTCTGGCTAATTTCAGCCTTGTCACCACTTGCTGCTTGACTCCAGAGCAAGGCAACTGAAATTCAACTCTTGTTGCATTCTGGGAGAAAACGAGATGTAAAAGGAACTATGGAAATGAAAAGTTTTCTGGTAGAATGGAGGATGTGAGTTTATTACTTAAAGTATGTAATAATAGTGAGAATGTCTTGTGGAACTCTTGTCAAGATCTTGTGAGGGGGAGATTGATCAGAAAGCCAATAATCTGCATTAGAGTAACAGTGAAGCCATTGCTCTGTGGTAACTGCCCCATTAGTGCCATGGCTGTAGTAAATAAGCTGCTGAAGTCATGACTGCTGCTGGATTTGGAAGGATTACTGACAAGCTTTGTAAGCCATAACTAAGTAATAGAATCCAATTGTCTCATTGAAGCATGACTTTTTAACTACCCAGCTGCTCTGAGTTTGGCATGTCAAGTGTGTGCTAAAGTCGGCAAATAATCACAGAATAATATATAACACAAGCAAGTGTACTTAGAAATGGCAAAGAATAGAGAGTAGAAAGGATAATGTCTGGTGTTTGTGTAGATAGACCTTTCAAAGCCCCTTTATCACTTAGGAAAAATATTCTGCTCTTGATAGACTTCCTTGCATGTCGATAAAATAATACTGAACACCAGTAGAAAAGCAGGTGCAAGTAAATCCTCTTGAAGTGAGTAAAGTTCAAATCCTGCATGCCCTCAATAGCCTGTGCACTGTGCTGATTCCCACCAATTTCCATGGAGCATTGCCTGAGCAAAGACTGCCTTGCACACTCACAGAGACCTTCCCTTTGCTCAGCTGTGGTTGATTAAGGCATCCCTCAGGAGACCCAGAGCCTCTCATATTTATCCCTTATCAGGGTTAATCTGCCTTTGATAGATGGTCAAAGAGGAAGTGCATATTAAAAAACCATTTTCTTTCTAACTTGGTATAACTTGTTGACTTAGAAGAAAACATCTCTTCTCTAGGTGCTGCTATAGAATGAGAAGGGAGGAAAAAATGATTCAACTTTCAATTTTTTAAATGAATGAAGACTTTTCTAGTTTTAAGAAACCTGAGACTATACTCTTGAGCAGATGCCTCATGAAACCTCCCTGTCTGTTCAGAGCCCTTCTCTCTAAGCTGTTTGTTAGCAGGAACCTCATTCATCCTTCCATTTGAAGCACAATATTCCTTTTCACTTGGTTAAATGAGGATTTTCAACAGCTGCTGAGGGAAGTACAGCTTGATTTAATCTGATGCTTAATGATGGACACAATACTAAAATTAACAGCATCTCTGCCGCAGGACTCTTGATTCCATTCTTGCTGCCATCAGTCCAAGTCCTCTTTCTATTAATAATGAAGTGAAAAGCAGCAACGATGGCAGGAGTCAAGGTGCTGTTTAATAAGTCATCTGGCTGCAGAGCTGAAATTCAGGCTTCAGTGTCCTCTGAGCTTATGAAGCACAGAAAGTCTCTAACTCCGAGTGAATAGAGCCCTAAGCCTTTACATGTTAAACACATTAAATGTTTCCAGTTAATTTCATCTGACATCAATCAAAACTCCACTAAAATTACTCTTGGGGAAGGTGGTGGGGAGGGAGGGGAAGTGCAGTACTTCTTAGTTGGCTTTCAGTCCTTTGCATGAAGTAAAATCACTGAGCCCTGTTGGGAAGAAGGAAAGACCTGTGTCGAGAACAGTTCCTTCTGAAGGCTGTTGCCTACTCAGCTTTCATTGGAAAAGAGTAGGAGAACAGGAAATATGGAGAGTTTGGCTTGACTGCAACAAAAGAGTTCTAAAGACCGTACACAGATCCTTATTCACAGATGCCATGGTTTCACCCTAGCCAGCAGCCCAGCCCCAGGCAGCCCCTCACAACACCCCAACCAGCAGGACAGGGAAGAGAATGGGAAGGGTAAAAGATAGAGAACTCGTGGGTTGGGATAAGGACAGGTTCACAGGGAACATAAAAGCCATGCACATAGGCAAAGGAAAAACAAGGAATTACGTCACCACTTCCCATGGGTGGGTTGATGTTCAGCACCTCCAGGACAGCAGGGCTCCGTACGTGGAGCAGTTACTTGGGAAGACAAACTCCATCATTTCAAACATCCCCCACTTCTTCCCTCCACTTGTGCATAATGCCATATGGTCTGGAATATCCCTTGGGTCAGTTGGGGTCAGCTGTCCTGGCTGTGCCTCCTCCCAACCTCCCAGACACCCCCAACCCCTCCCCAGTACAAAAAGCAGAAGAGGCTTTGGCTCTGTGTGAGCTCTGCTCAACAGTAATGAAAACACCTCAGTATTATCAGCCCTATGTTCAGCACAATTCCAAAACACAGCCCCAAACCAGCCACTGGGAAGAAAATTAACTATCCCAGCTGAAACCAGCACAATGATAGCAAGTTCACTTGGAAAAAAACTGGAGCAAGGTGCTCTGAGTTGCCAAGAGCTGCCCAGTTATCAGTTAGGCAGTACCTGCAGAGAGAATTAATTCTTATTTGGTGAATTATCCATGCTCAAATGAGAGGAAAAAATGAAGGAAGGAGAAGAAAGGATACTTTAGTACTTATAAAGAGAATGAAAGCTGTAAATTACTGTTTGATAGTCTGTTCTGCAGAGCAATGAAACAGCCATGCATTCAGGTGATATTAAAATGTATTTGAACTATAATATAAAACGGGATGGAAGGTGTGTCAAGGGCTTTTTTTATGAAAATAACAATAAAGGGAGTGATGGAAGTCAGCTGCTCTTGATGAAACTGGGGAAGCTTTAATGAGTTACACCAGCACCCCTATCTGATCACCTACACCCTACAGAGAATTTACCCATAATTTCCACTAGTCTGTGGAGAGACAAGTCTCCTCTCTGGTCACAGCTTTGAGTATTCTAATGAATTTCTCAATTCTCTCATCCTACTGGCTGAAAGGTTCCTTGGCATGGGAAAGCCTCTAGTGACCTCTAGTCCATCAGCCAAGTCAGCCAACGTGTGGTTCATCCCGTGGTCCCCTCTCCATTCTTTTTCCATACAGACGCAGTCAGACTGTCCCTGTGCTGTTCCATCTGTCTTAGATCCCTTCACTTTTCAAGTCTCTGTCCCTTAAGAGGAGGGGCTTGCCCAAGGCTGGGATAGAGTGTGTGGAGAAGAAAGTTCATGCGAGTGGCACAGAGGCAGAAAGGAGAAGAGGGCCCGCTCTTTGCCTCATTAGGTGCCTCTTGTTCTCTTCCACGGCTTCCAAAGTCACATCATTCCGTGCATTCTTCTCTGCAGGTGCCAGTTCCCACTTGAATGTGCCTAAATTTGCTCTGTTTGTTGTGTTTCTCTGTGGCTGGCAGCCATCGTGTCTTGTTGGTGCCCCAGAGATCATTTTTAGGTGTTAATTGAGGCATATAATTCTATTATGACTATTCCTGCATTCCCTCAGTTTTTTACCGCTCAAATTAAAATTGCTTAACAACTTTAATCAAACTCAACCAAGCTCTTGACTAAACTAGAAAATGCTGAGAACATCTCATTGCATTTCGATTTAGGATATTTTAATGGAAAGTAGGAGGTGCAGATGCTATTGAAAAGCACAAATAAGCCCTGAGAGACTTGGCAGAACACTGACATGAGAAGGAAAGAGTTGAATGCACAATTCTATAATACACATGTTGCCAAAAGCAATGGCCACATGCCACAAATCTTCATGTGCAGGCAAACTCTATCAGCTGCACTAACAGCTCTAACTACTCCTATTTACTGTCATCACTGACCCTAAAAAAAGCCCGACAAAACCCAGGGAAGTCCTAAGGTGGGAGCTTCAAATTACCTCTACATCTTGTCCTATATCACGCCTCTCCAATGTGGCTATGTAGCTGAGAGATGAGGTTTTTGCAAGATGTACTGGAAAATTGTTTTGAGAAGGAATTACTGCCCAGGAACTCGAGAGAAAACATCAGCTCACTTATCAGTGCTAAGAGAAGTGCATTCCTCTGCAGAAGCAGGTAACATGCAAGCAGAAACAACTAAAATCTGTTAAGGAGCTATGAGGACCAAGCAAAACTAACCACTTTGTGACAAAACTGCTGATACTTGTAAACCAATGTCACCTGAGTCAGCTCATAAATATTTCAGAAGCAGGAAACTCTGGCAGTCAGATTACTCAGTTTTAAGCCACAATGTACCCAGTGTTTCCTATGGGAGTCAGAAAGCCTTGATCAGCAATTAACATCCATAGCGGTGATTACGGTTTTTGTCTCACAAATTCTTAGGAAGGGAGAATATCTGGTTTCGCATTTTTCGGGTGGTAGTTCAAAGCTCTGTGGAGATTTAGGCTGCCTATAAAAAGATTTCATGTGCCTTTAATGTAGAGCTTGTCGTGGTTTTGTTTGGGATAGAGTCACTTTGTCTTCCTAGTAGCCAGTAGAGTGCTGAGTGATTCTAGAAACTCTCATATGATCAGGAATCTTGAGCTGTTAAAGCATGTGCCCCTGTTAAAACTATGACTTGAATAGAGGATTTATCTTATTTTTTGAGGTTTTTTTAAGTTATCATTGGATATCTTTTCACATATATACAGTTTCATACTGTTGTCTCCATTCACTTCTGGAATGGAATTTAAAGACACTCGAAGGCAGGAGCAAGCATTACCAGAAGTCTGATGGAGGAAGCACCCTGTTGGTGTTGATGTAGGGACAGTCAGAGAGTCCAGCAGTAGAATTAAAAGCCAAAAGGCCAGAGGAGGGGTAAAACCCCCCAGCTACACCTGACACAGATGAGCTGTAGCGGGGTCTGCAGGGACTGGAGCTCACCCTGATCACCCTCTTGCCAGTGCCCGGGTTCAAGCCAGTCTCAAAGTGGGAAGAGGAATCCAAGGCTTTGGTTTACAAGAGAAAAGAAATCTTTAAGTTGTGGGCAGATATCACAGATCAGGTGATACCTTAAAATGCCAAAAGTTAAATCTTGTCTCTTCACAGCACTCTCAAACGAGACACAAAAATCTTTTGTTTGAGCCCTTATCTTCAGCTCACACTTACAGCAAAGGAAGCTCAGGTGGCAAGAACAGAGAACTTGCTCTTGTTTTAACAAGGATTGGGTATTTCCAGGAGTACAGAGGTGGACCAGGCTGACCATCCTGATGGCTCTTTTGTATCCTGCCAGCTTTCAGTGTCCCCTCCCCCAATACATGTCTTGAAAAATGGATGTATTCTCATTGCTCAGATTCATAACTTGTTTAGGTTTTATACTGGTCCATGGTCCTTATGTGCTGGTCTGCTGTTCTGGCTCATCTCATTTAAATTGCATTCCAGCTCAGCTTATTCAAAGGGAAAATGAATTCTGACAACTGGCATATCTTCTTCATTATTGTGATTGGCGTAAACCTAACATTTATAGTCTGAATGCTAGCAAAACTATTGGACTCAGAAACTATCTTACCCTATTATCCTTTTAATAGCAAATGAACATTCTAAGTGAAAATTTTAATAATTGCCTTTATTTCCTCTTTAGCACTGGCTTTTTTCTCTTCCTCTGTTGAAAATCCTGCTAAATAATCTACTGTTTGTGCAGCCTGTGAGTGAAACTTATAAGAAATTTCTGTGCTTACCAATTTCTCTCTCAATAGAATTCAGAAAACATGCAAACATATAGGGTTTCTGATTAATAAATGGGGTATGCACTCGAAAATTAAACCATAGGGGGGAAATAGAAGAAAAAATTGGCAATGTAGAAAGACTAGAAAAAGAGATGAAGAGAGCTGCTTTTGGGAGGTGGGAGCCTTTGCTAAGTATTCTAGAAACTGGGTGGAAGAAGGGAAGGTATTTTCAGCACCTTCCTTTTTATTTGTTCCTTAGATTTGTGTTTGGCCCTGGTGATTTTGAAGAAGCGCCAGGAACTGAGTCCGTTTGCTGTACAACTGTGCACTAAACTGTAAATCAGAGTTATAGCTGTGATGCCTTTGTTCTCATACCAGTATTTCTCCTCATAACAGCCAAAGACATCTAGCTACACAAAACAAGAACAGCTTCCACGAAGAATATTTTGCTTTTGTTTTAAAGATGTTTCTTAAAGAAACTGGAAACTTAATGAGACAGAAAAATTCTTCATGTATTATTTAAAACCTCTGCCATCATAACAGTTCACAATACCCATCTGTTCTGCAGTATGCAAGTTTTACTCTGAATGCAAGTAATACAAGCTGCTCTGGCACATTCATTAAATAGTTCAACAAAGAAAATTAAGACATTTTTCCAGAAATTGCCCCTAGTATAAAAGCAAGACAAAACCAAAAAACTACATTAAGAAAAGAATAAAAAATTCATCCTATCGATATGCAAGCATGACACTGTCACAATTTTTTATTAATTTATTCATCTAAAAGACCATCCATGCATGAAAAAAGCAACACATGCTCATTCCTATTTTCCAACAGACCAATAGAATGACGCTATAAATTACCGTTTTTTTCTCAAGGAGAAATGATTAATAATCCTGTGGTAGTGGTGGAAGTATGCAGGGAAGATCAGGATCTTTAATCGGTAGCAACCTGTTATTAAATATTTAGATAATTTTAATTGGTGCACTATAAGATTTACATTTAGAAAGGAATAATTTATAGCCTGTCTATGCTTTATAGGTTGACATTCCTTGAAGCTTGTAATGGGATTATTTGAAGGAACTACTGCTAGGACACAAATAAAGAACATTTTTTTCCTTAATTTGATAGTTCACTGGCTTTTGCATGTTCATAAAGCATTGCAGTTCCTGATGAGTCCTGATTTAAAATTGTTTCATACAGATTTAAAGCTTTACCTAGGCTAGAATAAATACATTTTAAGATTCCTGCAGCACAAACCCATCTATTTTAAACAGAAAGGATCTTGAGGTTATGCAGAGGGTCTCCTTGCTCCTTCACTGCGTGTTCAGTCGCAGGTAGGTGTGGGATCCAGCTGTGAAGTGTTTCTGTGGTGAAGAAAATAATCAGCCTTACATAACAAACTTTCTAAATTCACAATCTCTTCTTCTTACCAAGAAAGAAAGGGTGATCTAAAGTTTGTTCAGAAGATAAAAGCTTCTGCAGACATTTGTTTACAGCCCTTTTGGCTGGATCTGAATCTTTTATTGGAGACTGCATCATATTATTCCTGCCATCACTCAAGCCTCCTGAGACTGAGCACCAAGGCAGTCAGGGAAGGGAGAGGCAGAGGCAGGAGCAGTTCAGTGACTGCAGTGCCAGGAGAGCTTGTAAATAGTTGGTGTGGTGGCAAGGGGAGAGAAGGAAGAGGCCGATAACTTCCCTGAAGGCACTTTGCATTTAAATGGGACATGGTTACAGAGGGATGGGGAATGGGTTTCTTAGCAGCTTGGACCCTTCTGGGACTTCTGACATCTGGATGCAATTCCCAGCTTTATGCATTTGGACAGAGAGAAATGAGAAGTGTTTATTCAGTGCAGAGCTGTAGGTGCCTGGACACAGCAGACTGCAGGTACACACAAAGGTGATTGCTTTTCGTGATTGTGCTGTGTGAAACTGAACATCGAATTAGATAAATAGCAAATAAGGCTTGTTTGTAGTTCTTATGCCCTCTGTGTCTCACAGTTAAAGTATTATTCACATCAATCTGAGAATTTTTCCTACAGAAATATGAGATGACCAATTCCTACTTAAATTCACGTTCCTGCGACTTTTGCAGATAATCCATGAACTTTCACAAGTTTGTTGAAAGTCAGTGCAGTCAAATTTGAAATTGAGATTGTTTTCTGTGATTCTACCCTCTGTCCAGAGGGAAGGGAAAGCCTTGTGAAGGCAGGGACTGAGATTTCCAGGATAAATATTTGTAATGAAGGGTTTAGAAGTGGACAGCAGCACTGCAGGTCAGGTGGCACAGCAGCTTCCCTGGAGTTTGTGCCTAGAAACCCACAGCTGAACCACACTTGCTTCAGGCATAGGCTGTAGAGTAACCAGACTGAAGGATTTGAGGGTTCTGAACTCAAGGGGTTAATTTACACCTAGAAATTTTGGTGCCCTGCCTGGTGAGTCACTGCTGAGGTAAAGCTTTAGGCAGAGCACTCACTCTTGTTTAAAAGTAGCTCCTGAAAAAGCCTTTACTATGCTACTGGGCCCTGCCAGATAGAAAAAGAGCTGTTTGTTTTCTCTCTTAAATTACTTCTGTTTTTATTGTCATGTTTGTAACAGTGGTATCAGCCAAGCATTAAATTATAACCAGTGAACCCTGGTAAATTTTCAAGGGACCATGTTGTCTTAAACCTTTCAGGCTTATAAAGAGGTATCTCATCCCTTAGAAGTAGACTTTAAAAACCTTTAGGGCACCGAAATTGCAATAAAATTATGCGTATAATTTTCTTTCAAAATTGTCATCATGTGTCTCTAGCCAGGCACTTTGCTGACAATCTCCCAATGTGTTGTATGGACCCTTGCTCTGGTTCAGAGATTGTTTCACATCTGGGCATGGTGGCAGCAGATGTGAATGCAAAGACTGTCTGATAGACTATGAATGAACGTGTGATGAACCCTTGGAAGTATCTGGTATCGATGGATTACCTCAGGACAAAAAATATGGTTCTGGCTTTGATGCATGAGGTCATGCACATCTCACTTTATAATTTATAGCAAACACACTCAGAAGCAAAATGGCTGCAGGACAGGCATCCTCTTAGGGGAAACATTTACCTGCACATAATGTATTTGTGAATCAAAATTGTTCTGTTTGAGGAAGTGGATAGACAAGGGGTTTGCAGCCTGGTTTAACTGTGCTAGGGAGCAATGAGAGGGAAGGGGATTTCTCTGCTCCCCCCTCAGTGAGCATGGTTACCCCACTGCAGTGCCAAAAATTCAGGTGATGGCAGTGTTCCAGATGACCTTTAATGGGGTGAAGGACAACAAAGGAGGAGTGGGTACCAGCCTGGCCTCCACCCTGTCTAGTAGCTCAGAGCAGATGCGCTACAACTTCTACCCATATTATAAATTATTCCCTCCCACAGAAATAATTTTGCCTGAGGTGCTGTTCCCTCATCGCCATGTGTCAGTGGTCTCTTTTTGCTGACACCCACCATGGAGCTGCCATGGGGAAAGGGGGTGTGGGGCCAACTGCCTGGTGCCATGTCTGACAGCAGTGCTGTGTCGTGGGGAAACCCTGCTCAGCTCACACAGCTTGCATCAAATTAGGATCAAAGTGGGTTACTGACTTATTAGTGGCACATAATTAACAGGCAATAAGTGAAGAAATTAATCAGTAATACAAGAGGTAACATTTTGTCTGCTGTCATGGTTTAATAAATGTGAATTCCCCAACACCCTCCTGTAACTACACCTGCACAGCTCCCCTTGCATGGTACTTGCCCAGCAGACACCAGGTTCACAGGCACCCCCTCTCCTGCAGATATGGGACCAAAGGTCCTGTGGGAGCTGCAGAGGCTGTAACTGTGTGCACCTGCGCTGCTCCCTCCAGTCCGCTCAGTGATAAAGCATCCCACACGTTTCCATGCTCAGCTCCATGATGGGGGTCCCTAACACGAACACAATTCATCGATTCAGCGTCCAATTTAAGCAGTGAGTCTTAATTCCTTCAGTGCTTGCTTTGTGACACAAATCGCCGTTTGCTAACAAAGCACATTTTCCTACGCCTTAATTTGCTAAGATTAATATTGCAAAGTTCAACTTTGTGCAAGGCCTTAGCGAGACAAATTTTTCATTAATTTTAGCCAACCATCAAATTGTACTAAGTAATTTCATATGTGGCAATGATTTAAATTAAGGAGATAACTTATTCACTGATGCAGACTAAACTGATCCCAGAATTAAAAGGTCAGAGCCTCAACAGGTATAAATTAGTGTAGTCCTTTAGAAAACCATGTAGTTGAAGTCAACAGAGCTGCACTGGTCTGTGCCAGAGAAGCTCATGGCACAAGGATTCCCCCGTCTGGGGAACAAGGCTTAGCTGGTGGTTGGGCATCACGGATTCCTGCCAGGGACAAGCTGGAATTAAAGCTATTGTCACTGTTACCCTGTTGGAGTGGCAGCTGGTTCCACACACAGCTGTATTATAAACAGTAACAATACTCAGGGGTTCAAACAAGCAAATAAGGGTCAGTGTAACCAACCTACACCTGCTAATCCTGTGGGTCGGGCATCACTTGCCTCAAGTATCAGACTACAGGTGGATATTAATTGTAACTCTCTACCCACAGAGAAGGATAGATCTTGATCCCAGTACTCAGCATCTGAGGCACATTTGGGAGAATATTAATTAGGCATTCAAATATAGAATCCATCTTTTAAGGGGTTTTTACAGCAGAGGAAAACTCCCTCCCCCACAGATTTTAACCTGTTTTCTGTGAAACAGAAGAAACGAAGCCTTGTTGCCTTGAGAGTGCAAGAGCCTTCTCCCTTCCCCGGGATCAGCCAGGCTCTGCTGGGCTGGCTGCTCCTGGCTTTGATATTGCAAGCAAGCCCAGCAGCTCTGGGTGGCTCTGAGCCTGGGGAAAGTTGATTTTTTATTGATTTGGGGAAATTAGGACTAGGCCTTCATCCTGTCACTGAAAATTGATTCAATAAGCTGTTTATTCTCCTTTGCTATTCTACTGGCTTGGCAGGAACATACTCTCTGTCAGAGAAGACAGAAAAGCCTGAATTTGAACTCATCTCTTCCACTGGCTTCTTCTGGCAGAGTGGCCCCATTAAGTGCACTGAGAGCAGAGCATCTGTGAACCTTTCTGAAATTACTGCTGACAGATTAATGTTCCTGTAATTACACCAGAATGTCTTGGAAACACAAATATTAATTAAGAGTATTGAACGAATTTGGGACAGTCTTCAATAGCATTGAGCAGAAATCCTATAAAAATGAAACAAAATATAACCACTGGAAAAATAATCAGCATTAGTCATGGTAGATAAAGTAATTATTAAAGGGTAAAGTGATTTTTTGGCTCAGAATTTATGTCATGGCTATGAAAGTTTTGCTAGTTGAGATCATGTAATATAACAATAATAGTTTTTCTAAATTTATTTCACGTCAGATTTTCAGCAGTGTCAGAAATACATGCTATGAGTTAAGGTACATTTCTAAGTTCTGTGACCCTGCTTCTTTGAGCTGTTCTGTGCATGCACTGAGGCTGAGAGGACAACTAGTCAGTTAAGTCCATAAAAAAAAAATCAAGTGCTTATACTTATAAAATAGCAATGACTGGTGTCTTTTCTATGTACTAGAGATATTTGTTCTCTTTGTATATTTTGTCCCATGGCTATTTTTTTTTATGCTGGAGAGGACTAGGAAACTACAGCTGATGGGTCAGATCTCTAAACTGTAGAAAGTCTCATCTTTAGCCCTTCTTGGCCTCCCCTAACTGTGCCTGTTTTCCTGCTGGATAACACCCCAAAGGCCCACTCGATCCCTCCTTGCAGGTTAAAGTCACCAGAAAACCCACAGAAGTGTTTGTCTCCTAACTCAGGGATGTGGAGATGAGAGCACTCCTTCAGCTGATGCTATTGATTGGCTTTTGCCTTTCTGCACTGCTTTGTGCAACAAGATTTATGTGTGTTCCTCTCTCTGCACAAAGGGTGTGGTGAGAAGGGTCAGCCCCGGGAGATGACAGCAAGGGCAGCTCTGGCTGCTCCAGGACTACTCCAGAAGGACTCAAACACCTCTTTGGTCTAACACTAGGACTGGAACAGACCTTACCCCTTTTCTTAAGTATTGCTTAAGTAAATTACTGGATGAGGCTCATTAGCAGTCCTTCCATCTGCATTTTATTACATATGCCCTTACTATAGAGCTAAAGTAAGAGAATGAGCGAGTAACCATATTACAGTGGCAAGGTTTTAAAAAAAGTTTTCATGTGAAACTTTTTTTAAATTTCATTTGCATGTCCTCAATATCCCCTGAATTCTCTAAGTTTATATTTTGTGTTTAGAGATTTGTACCTTCACACTGTATCTTCCCTCATTTGCAACAAACCCACAAATTTAAAGGGAGAAAATCTAGTGTAAATACTACAAACGTTCCAGCATGGCTGAAACAAATGAAATCACAGCTTGCTCTGAAAATTATCAGCAGGGGAAATAACCAGAGAAATGTGTATTCTCTTATTTGTGCTAAATTTTTGGTTAAGACAGAGAAATAAGCAGACCATAACATTTTGTGTGTATTTTAAAAGCATAATCATACTTCAAATGAGAATGTCTATGTATGAATTCACATCAGATAGGTAATTAACCTTATGCCACAAAATATTTCAAATCTCCCTGTCCTTGAGAATTTACTGATGGCATATAAACTATTCACATCTTTTCTGAATAATTTATCCTGTCCTTCCATTATGTCAAATGAATTTATAATCTTGGATAATGAAGCATTCCTGAGTGAAAGATATAGAGGTGCACCTCCTACCGAGTACAAGTCTGTGAAAACACATTTTTTTCCCCCACAGAACTTTATAAATTCTTTAAATGTACTTATCCCGGCAAGTCTAGGATCAGAGAGCTTGCTTTTGTGCAGGATTTGATGATATAAAACAAGGTAATTCCATTTATCTCAAAACAGCAAATCCTGTTTTTTCACCAGTGTTAAATCAGAGAATTGAGCCCAGAATATTTAACTCTACCAGAGACATGAGGATCCTAACTTTATTTAGATGCATATTCTATCCCAATACTACCCTTCGTGTCATGATATTTAATTAAGAAAGGTCATTTTTGTCTTCTTCAGAGCACTTGTAAATATTAAACTATGTTTCCCTTATGTGTAGGTTCTTCTGCACAAAGGGATTAACATCAGCCCAGTTAAGGTCACTTAGCTAATTTTGTGTTCAAGAAAAATGATCAGAGAGAGCTGCCTAAAATTAAATTGTCGCATGCAAGTTTGAATTTGTGCCTGTGCTTGATGACCTGTGAGTATTTAAACAGCCACATTTATGTCGCTCTAGGACACAAAAATATGTGGTCAATTACTTTCATGTGATTATAAGCCACGAGATAAGCAGCCCACTTTTGTTGTTTGCCTGTTATTGTTTGTAACAGTTCAATAAAGTTAGAGGAAAGAAAATGCTTCTGATTGTATATTAGATCTTTTAATAAAGGTTAGAACAGGAGGTAGGTACAGGTATTTTCTCTTAATTGTACATATGCCAGTCGGAATGAATTCTTCCTGGGGGCTGCTGACAGGGTTTCTATGCCATGAAAGCAGATCTCTTTCTTTCTCTGTCTGTCATGCATAGAAGTGCCCTTCAGCATTTTATTTGTTTGCTTGACTGCAAAATTTACCCTTTATGTTCTATTTGTTCTCACCCTTAATCTCTTTAGGTGTTCAGTGTTCTCATCTTTCTCTTTCAAATAACAAAGGTGTTTGCTCCTTTTTTGCATTTGCCACTTGCAGTCTCCTTCCATGTGGCCTCAGGTTTCCTCTGCTGAAGCACATCCTGTGGGTAAGGCACCGAGAGGCTCTGTGCTGATGGAAGCTCACTCTGCTCCTTTATCCCTGTGGGCATAGCAGAAAATGAATAATGTTGTGACATGCAGGAAGTTCATCAGTGCCTTTTGCTATCCCTTTCTGGAGCCTTTAAGTTTTCCAACGGTGTCTTTGTGTAAAGGCAATTTTTGAGACAAGGAAAAGCTGGCATCCAGTAATGACATAATGCAAAGGCAGCAGAGATTTGGTGCCTGGCCCTGAGACGCACCTCCTCCAGTGGGAAATGGTGTCAAAGTTGTAAATATTTGCCAGGAAGACAAATAAGGAGAGAATCGGAAAGGCTACTTTTGCTAAATAATGTTATATTTTAAAGCCTAAATGTTTAGGAGAAAATTGCTGGCAATGGGAAAGCCACTAGCCATTCCCAGTTTTTCCCACCTAGTATAACAGCATTAAATTGGCTCTACAGGCTGAACACACACAATAGCACACACCAAAGGCTGTTCTTTGCTTTTCCTTCAGCAGTATCCATATTTTGACTCTCCTAAGACAAGAAAAGGGCTCATGTACATCCCACATGGCACAATACAGAACCACAGCCTTTTTTAGACAGCCCTTCCCTGTTTCCTTTTAATTTCCCTTTCAGGACTAAGGAACAACTCACAGGTTTAAAAGTGCACCTTCTGAAACTCCAGGTCTCTAATTTTGCAATCTTTTCATTTTCTCCCTGCCCATCCTGGAATTCCTGACATACTACACTTATTGCAAAATTGCAAAAATAACAGAAATTTTTAATGTGATGGAAAAGTAATAAGGACAAGTAGAAAACTGCATTCCTAAAAGCTGAAAGCAAGGCTTGCAAGGCTGGATAGGGAAAGGACTGATGCCCTACAAGGATGTGTCTCCCTTAATTGACCCAACACTTCAGTGCCCTGGTTACAGCTTCCAATATGTAGGACAGTGGGACGAAGCTCCCAGTGTGTGATCTAGAAACCAATGCTGGGCCAAATAAAAGCTTCTTATTAAAGGTCACGTTTGGGTTTCTCGATAATGAGATTATTTTCTTTTCCCCACTCCTGAAGTTTTCTTAAATGATGAGCCTAAATGGGAGGAAAATGGTTGGTGTTTAATGATTCTCCAGCACATTGGTATTACAATGATATTTTAGGAATGCAAACTGGCGGATGGATGGATGGATGGATGGATGGACGGATGGACAGATGAAAAGAAAGAGCCTTTCTCCAAGAGTCTCTAGCAAGCTTTACATTTCAGTAATGTTTGTGGCCAAAAGTACTTTGAATGTATCATTAGGGCTTTTCATATGTTTCCAAACCACTCCATTTATTTCAGATGAAAATGGACCTGTGATATTTTTTTCTTCTGGGCATGTCTTAGTCCTGCACCAAAAGGGTTTTGCTGTAAGCTGAGATACCCTAGGCCATGAGTGTGCTCTGCTATTTTCCATGAAATTTAAGATTGCAGTCAGCTGTCAGACTTCTGTTTCCTATTTTACCAGAAGACATAATTCATCCTGGGAGCTGACTTAAAAGTGGAATTTCAGCAAGACTAGACAACTTGAATTTGAGGACATATGCTTTCCCTTTTAAAAAGGTCATTCTGTGCCTGGAACACCATCTCTCATTTCTGCTCTTGTTCCTTTGCAGCTTTGGGAAGAGGAATATTCCACAGAAATTTTTGGAAATATCTAGAGCAAGGAGATATCTGTGCCTAATTGTTTTGATTATTTTATCTCTAGTGTGGTCTTCCTGGTAATGTTTCTGACTTATTTATCCATTAGTTTTAAATTTCAGAGCAGAAGACTCTTCCATTTGCTATTTGCACACATCATGACAAAGCCCAGGTGCTCAAAGTGCCTTAAAACCAGTAAGCCAGGTAGACCAAGCCTGAGATTAAGGTTAATTCAGAGGTTAAGTCATTTTACTCTGGAGAAAGCAAGTCAGCTATATTCATTATCTATTGATATGCTGCTGGAATATTTTTTTTTCTGACCTAAATGGTGAGAAACAATAAAACTTTCAAATGAATCCCTGGGCCATAACTGAATGTGAAGTATCCTGTACTGTCAGATTTTAGCTTTATTCCTGTTTTCCTTCCTAGAGTATGCACCCATGGGTGAAACTGATGGGGATATTTCTTTTTCTTAGATTTGAAGAATTAAAGGATTTCTGAAGAGAAACGATACTTTGCAGCCTGGTAGAGCTCTCTGGTGTGGAAAGACCCCAGCCTTCCCCCAGCCCTTCTCAGAGACCCCAAGGATGGCCAAATTGTTGAGCTCTGTCTTGCAGAGCTGGCCTCAGGCACAGCCCCAAAATGCCTCCAGAGGGGAAGGCTCAGGGCATTTACTGCTACCAGGGTCATTGTTTTGCCCTTAGAGAAAAACACCAATAATTACAACTTGTCATTCTTCCATGATCAAAGTGGTCAGGCTGGTGACATGCAATAAAAATAACTGAAGAAGTCAAAGGCAGCTTTCAAAGTAATTTTTATGAAGGCAAGAGATCAAGTGATCCTATCTTTCTAGCCACTTCAATAAATATAGGGTGATCATTAGCAAATAAAACTGGGTAATTGTGGTTTTCTGCTCAACTCAGTATAATTTGCTGAAGTATCTATGTCAATCAAAATTATATTTAGATTGACATTGTAGGGATATGTAAAACCTATTTATTCTGAATAAATATTTAAAGAGATTATATAAGCAGTGATGTCCAAAGCTGAGGGATTTTCCCTGAAAAGATGAAGATTAGTTATTGATAATAGCCTAACATAAAACTACTCATCTGGTTTTCTAGAATACTCTAAGGATTAATAATTATAGCCCTAGATTTTTGAAATGGAAATATTCCTCCCTCCTGCCCCAAATATTCAGTTCCGGATTTCTTTGTCTTCATCTCCAGTGGCATCAGAAATATCCACTCAGACTGTGGGATAAACATGGATTTCTGGAATGATAGCTGGAAGGTGTGCAGGACAGGCTGGGCATCTTCAATAATGGGCTCTTGAACAGCCAGTGTTAACAGAATCCTGTCATCCACAAAGTAAATAACTGTAGGCAATGGGATAAAAATGGTTTTAATCTGGTTTGACTTTCTCTAGGAGCTTCCAAAAAAACAGGATTTAAACAAAACCTGCAGATTCCAAAAGCAGTTCATTGGCAAAGCAAGCCATTTTGTTTTAAAATGTTATTTTCCATATACGTACCAACTGGCTTTTCAAAAGGGGAAATGAAAAGATACTACTGGTATCAATGCAAACCAAAAACTTCAAACTTGGAAAGAAAGTTAATGCAACAGGAATCTTCAGTTATCCCATTTTGCCAAAAAAACTTGAGAATTTTCAGTACTGGAATTTTGTTATTTTACTGCCACTGAAGCAAAAAAACCCAAACCCAGCCTGCTCCTTACTTTCTCTGAAATATCATCTCTTTCAAAGCCAAGGACGATAGTGTCCTTCTAGGAGCCTCCTGTCAAAAGCAGAAGTTTCCTGCTCTCCATCATTTCCTAGCCCAGAAGCTTGTAATGCTTGAAGTGAGGTTCTCTGGAGTTATTAATTTTCTCCAACTCTTTCAGAAGGAGAACCATCAAAAATAAATGCATGCAAATGTATCATTTAACTAAGAAGCGTAATGCATGCAAAATTTGGCCTTGAGTAAACGATATCAAGTAGGTCACTTTAATCACTGCCTTGGATGTTTTTTAGTTCCTTTCAAGTCTTTTTGTCAAAATTTCAAGACTTTTTAACAAGTGAAGAAAACGTGTTTTCCATTGCAAAATTGGTGATGGCCTCACACTCCGGTTTGCTCTCACTCATGCAGAGCACTGTTATTCCTCAATCCTCCACGTCCATGTTTTACTACTCTGGGCACACCATTTTTTGTATAGAAATAACAAATGAAGGCTTTTTAGTGTTCTGGCTAGACTAGATACCAAATTTCCAAGAATTTGGAGTTGCTAAGAATTCTGCTCAATTCCTTTTAAAATTATGTCCTGTGTTCCCTGTCTGTTGTTTGTACCCAGAACCTGCAGCTAAAGCTGTTTCACAAGCGCTCTTGGTGGTATCACATAATTTCTCCTGCCCTTTCAAGCACCAATGGAGCCTGCACTAGCAGTAATGGTCAGATTTCAGTTTTTCAAGCTTAAATTTCTATTCCCTAGAGGCTTGGAATTCTATCATGCCTGCATTCCCATTTCCCTTCAGGAAGATCTTTAGGGTACACATTTATTACTTATCTTTCTGAGTAGAAGACACAGCAATAAAAACATTTTAACTGCTTATTAAACAATATGTTAATTGACACAGCTCCCTTTGATGGTTTACACTTGTCTTAACAAGCACATAAAAATATCTAGTGAGAAAAAAAAAAGAGAAAGAACTAATTCCAATAGCATTGCTATAATACTTTTCATTTACAGTCAGATGAAACATAACCTTATTTACCTAAGCATTATATTTCTTTTACCACCTTTCAAATCATAGCATTTTTGCATGTGGAGAGGACTATGCCTGGTTTTAATTTTTTTACAGCTGTGTTATATAGGCTTTTCTGGTGTTTTGTGGATCAGAGATGGAGAAACTTTGGACTAGAAACTGTGTAACTACCCCACCACCCCTCACCTACATGCAATTGTCTGTAAAATCTTAAAACTGCTTCTTAAAACTTTTTAATGTGCTCTTGGAATTATATTTTCCCACTGAAAGCTGAAAATCCATATAATTTTAGTGGCATTCCATTGTGTTATTCCCAAAAGATTTTTGTTTAAAATCAAACAGGTGTTTTGATTTTTTTTTCCCTTTTTTTGATCTAGATGACAACTTATTAGCACAATAAACTTCCTCTTTATGTGATTCTTCTGAGCTTTTTTTGTTATCCCAAATGGACTCCCTGCATTTAGATAATATGCTTATTTACAACCCCACTCAAACCATCTGCTCCTTTTAATGTACTTTTTTTTCTTGAAAGGTCTTAAAACTTCAAGATGAATCTGTTATTGTGATATGAAAAGCTTGATGGTTGTAAAAATTGAGAGCAATGGGAGAGAAGCCTCCTCTGGGGTGGGTCACTCCCACCCCATCTTCTCAGCCTTAGAAGAAGACATCAGGCAATGTTATCCCTGGTTCATGCCCTGAGGAGCCTGGCTCCTGGAAAGAAAAACATTCACTATTAACCAACAGCCACTATTCCTTGAGACCAATGGTCCAACAGGTTTTCAGCCTACCTGAACTCTGGCCATCCAGTCTGCTTGTCCCTGTTTGAGTACTGGGAAGGTTTGGGACATCTTGTCCGTAGCCTTTCTAAGGAGAAAGAAAATTACATGCACTGTTCTCTTCAGAGTGGGCTGTTTCACAACAGCTGGCCATGCTGAGCAAGAACAGTTTCCTCTTGGTAAATCCATACTGGTCCTCCTCATTGTCTTGTCCTTCATATATTTGGCAGTGGCTTCTGTAAGGACATGCTGCACAATTTTGTCGAGCAAGTGAGGTTAAACTGCCCCACCTGTTGTTCCCTCTGCCTTTTATTGAAGATGGTTTGCCACAGCTTTTCAAATGTGAATGTTACCTGCCATGAATCAAATAGATCAGCAGTCTTGTATCCAGCCTGCCCAGTCCCATGCATCATCCATGCCCTGTAAACCCTGATCCTTGATCCTTGCCAATTACGGGCAGTGCTCTCTGCCCCAGCCTTAGCACATGGTGGGAAAGGGCTCCACATTAAAGTTTTGTGCTCTGAGTGCTATTGATGAATGCCAGGGTTGGAAAGAAGTGCCGGGGCTGAACAGCTGGGAGGACACAGATGGAGTAAGAAATAGTAAATGGCTGACAGCCATATCAACACACAAAGGATACGTGTTATTTATTTTGATTTGTTGATGTCGAAGACAAAGCAAATTTAAGTATTTGGGAATGAAGCAGATGGGATGGACGTGGCTTCCAGAAGCATGGGAAGAGGACAACATTTCACCAAATGCATATGTCAAGTCATATGCCAGCAGAGATAACAAAAATAGATATTTACATTTGGAGTAATTCTGTAGCAGCTTTCTGCGAGGCGGAAAACAAAGCTTTTCTGTCAACCACTGCTGAATGAACGTGCTCTTCCTGGAACAATCTGTACTTTGAAATTGCGTATCTGGTGCTGGAAGTAAACTAATGGAGCTAATGAGAGCAATTACAAGCTCCATACTATTGTAATTCATGTCCTTCTAGAATCCATACACTGCAGATGTGAAAGACACAAAGCTGTAGGCAGCAGAGGCTGAATTGCAGCGCCTTCCCCAGCTTTGTACTAGGTGTCCTCCAGCTCCTGCCACAGCATCTCACAGCCCCTCATTTCCCACCTTCCCTTCCTCCCACCAACTCTTTTGATAACAACCATGAGATCTTTCTCATGATTCAGTACACCATGGGACCTGTGCCTTGGCTAAGCTGCCATGGTCCATGACTGCAATAAAAACATGCTATTTACCTCTGAATTTAGCAGTTTTTAGTAAGAATAAGCACTCTACATTTCTTTAGATCATCTATATGGGGTTCTTCCCAGTTGGAGAATACATGTCACATCAAGAGCTCACAGCATTCTTCAACGTCAGCAACCGATCTGGAGAGAGAGAAAAAGAAGCCTGTTCCTTTTAAATTAAATGATCAGTGAATATTTGCTCTAAGATTTAGTGATTTGGGTTATATATGAAAGCTTTAATGGCCCGAGGTGAAAAATAGGAAGAAATTAGCTGGTTTACTGAATATGATGATAGGAGAGAAGCATATAATTAGATTGAATAGACATAAAACCACCTCTTTAAAACCTGCTCATTATTGTTTTAATACTTGGAATGTGCATTTGCTGTGGTGGTTGTGTGCAGCTACTGCTAAATTATTGCTACAGCGAGGCTGTCGTTCAGGTCCTTGGTTTTGTACTTGCCCCTTTTCCTGAGGAATTCTTTTTTTATCTTTAAATACCTTTTTCCTAAAAAACCCCAAAAGCAAAGGGATACTGAAAAAATCTTCTGTGTTAGTAATAAAGGAGTATCACATAATTCATCAAATTGCCCTTTTCTCCTATAATTGTATGCTCTTTTATGGAAAGGCAAAACATGTTAAGGGATTGCTACAAGCTAATAAGAGGGGGATGTAGAAGAAATTTTTGAAATGCTGTGAAAGTTGCTTTTCAGTTGTGACCAGCAGAAATTTAGAAGACTATTAATGAGACTTCACACTGAGCTGCACATTTTCTACTTAAGCTAAATGTAACAATTTGTCAGAGAAAGTAATTTTCCTGTCTATTTGTATTCATCGCAATTATATATGCCGTGTTTTATGCTTTTTCTATACAAAGAGGTGTGTTTTCCTCTAGGTATATCATCCATGACTACAGTACAAGAAAAAGAATTGATTCTCTCTCTAATATTTTTATGAGCCACAGTCAAGCAGTTGCAGTTGGGTTTGTAATCAAATATTCTGGTGTAGTGCAAGAGAGCCAGTCAGGAAACTACCTTTGAGTAACTTATGAAAAATTAAGACATTTCCCTAATATTTCAGAAATAAGAATGTGCTTTTTGTTTCTCAAAAGTTGCCCAAAGTCCAACAGCTTTTTTTCTTTCTTTTTTTTTTTTTTTCATTTCAGGCAAGCTCACGGGTGTTTTTCCAACTTTGTAAACAGTCACTTTGCATTTGTTAACTTGATATTCTTCAAGCAATTTGAATTACTTCACTGAAAACAGCTCCTAATGTTTTGAGGTGCCATTGCACAGCAGTTGGCAGCTAATAAAGCACAGCAGTGTGCAAAGTGAACCTCCGAGGATCACATCCATCTTTTTCTTTCTCTGTGAGGAGTCACAGTTATACCTCATTTGGGAAGAGCACTGGGTCTCCATCTTTCCAAGACACATGTGTCAGTCTAAAAGGCATGCATGGAAAGCTCCCTGCCTGTGCTATTCAAATGAGCACATCTCTTAAGACAATAAAGTGACTAAATCCCTGCATTATTAATAACGTACCAAAAAGCCTTCTCTTTCCAAGCCGAGTGCTCAATCATTTAAATGTTTTCCTCCAAAATTATCAGCAGCTCTGTAATGGTGCAGCGGGCTATAAATGGAGACAGGTTGCCCGTGGCAATGTCAGGGGGGATGGCATCAGGCTGAGGGCCCTGGCAGTAATCCGTGCTGACAGCTTCCCCATTACTGCCTCTTCCCGGTGCTCCGGCGGCCCCAGCGTGATGGGAATGGACAGGGCCGGCCAGGGATGGGCACCGTGCGTCCGGCCAGGCCCACAGCACTGCCCTGCTCAAACACCACTGGATTTCCACCACTCAGGAAACAAGGCTTGGTCAAAAGATCATTTTCTCACTAATGGGATTTAAGTAATGAAGGGTGGCTGCTGTTTGTAGTCTGGGAATGTGCTGTATTCTTTCCAAGTGCTTTCCCTCTAAGCTGTTTTCACAACGTGTCAAATCATTAAAAGGATGAACAGTAGAGCCCTAAGGAAAACCTAGCAGGTAGCTTTAGAAACACGGGATAATCTAGAGCAATTCTCCTTTACAATGAGTCACTGTGCTTTGGATGGACACCATTCCCGTCGGTGGCTCTCAGAAGATGCAGCACTGATTTAAGTGTATTGACTAAAGATAAACCTCTGGTCTACATCTCACTCAAATGTGATTTTCTCTCTGTTTACTGAGGTTTTTTATTTTTTTCTATGTAAGTCTCAAATACTTTATTGCCATTGTTTATCTGCTTTGATATCTTGATTGTTAAAGTAATGGATTTCTAGGCTTCATCATATTAATCAATAGCAAAATGGCACATTCAGCTTCCTCATATTCAATTTCCACTTGCTATTAACAACTGCAGTAAATGTAGTTGTAAATGTAGTGGTAAATGTTAGATTCTGCATACGTATTTTGAGAATGGGGCGCTCTTGGTAATTTGAAGAGAAAATCGTGGAATGAAATAGTAAAGCAATAGTATTTAAATAAGGCCATAGCAAAATCTGCTCCTTGTTGTTTACATCTCACAAGTCAAATGAAGCAAAACTATCCGACTTTTATGTTTTGGGGGTTTGTTTATTTTTAAATAAAGAAGTAGTATAAGTGGTATATAATATGTTTAGACTAAGTACTGAGTAAAGTTTTAAGACTTGAAAGAAATATCTTTTTCATATAGGCATTTATTGTGCAATTTATCTCATCAGGTTTGAGAAATTGTCCTCAGGCTTTTCAAACTACAGGCCTATTAGTGTTATTATAAATGTTGTTGCAAAGCCACTCTCAAAGCTCTGCCAATACAAGGAGAGCCTAGATGAGTAGAAAGGTTAATTTCATGGAGAAGCTTTCATGGAATGCTGTCTGCCTGTCTTTATGCTGGACATTGATGATCAACTCACTGGACAGATACCATGAAATGGAAAGGCCTTTTAGTGCCCTGTGAAATAGGAAGGCATGGAGGAGGTGGTGTCCCTTTGTTGCACAGAATAGGACTTCCCAGGGAATCTGTACTCTGTGTCATATTTTCAGAAGTGCCCCTTTCAGCTGGAATTGAGGCACAACCAAATTTCGGATTTATAATTAGAAATTGATTTTTTGGATTTGTGTGACTTAGAGCTCTGGTTAGTGCATGCCTTATGATTGGCAACCTTAGCCAAGGAGACAAGATTGAAAAGGTCACCAAGTTATCCATCCTTTAACTCATGATGATAAATCCGAGCAATGATTGAAGCAGAGAAGTAGATGGGCTGGAGAAGCTTATCTCAGAGTTTGCTGTACTGTGCTTCCTGTCTGGGGATACTGATAAGTTATAAATCACATGCTACAGAGTGGCTCTTCAGGTGATGTGAAGGTTATCTGCCCCGGCATTGGGGCATGTCTGCCAGAGCTTCCAAAAAGTCCCGGAATGTGGAGGTGATCTTTGTACTGCAAACAGTGAGGCAGAGTGATGTCCAGCACAGCTCATGGAAACCACAGAAATCTCCTTCCCAGCCTTTTGCCATAGGGTAACAAGCAAAAGCTCTTCCCAGGGGTTGGAGATCACCCTCATGTTCTGTTTGGCACAAACCCCTGGCTCAGCATGAAAACCTACTGTGAAACAGGAAGCCTGAGGAAGAGCAGGTGTATGGTCACATTTGTGCATCAAGCAGAGTGCTGTAGATGGTCAGGAGCATGCCATGGGATTTCTTGTATCCACCAGAAATCCTACTACTCCCATCATGTTGGGGCTTTGCCCTTCGCCACTTTCTGGGATACTCAGAGAAGTTTGTGCTGGTTGTTGGGCTCTCTCCTGGCTTTGGCAAGACTTTTATGTCCAGCAGTTCTGGTTCTCTGCTGCTGCAGCAGCAGCACTTTCTTAAAAAAGGTGGAATTGGAGCTGTGGTGGTTCACGTATCTCTGTGAGATATATTCTGGAGGAACAGTGAAATGTATGTTTTTGCATGATATTGAGTAAAATTAATTACAGCTAAGAATGCTCTGCTCAGTTATGTGAAGGGATGTCTTGGATCACTGGGATAGAGATGAGAGGGTTTATATGGCAGGCACAGACAGCTGTAGGAAAAGAGAAGGGTCAGAAGGGGAAGAAATGCTGCTGTAAAAGATTAATATTTTATCTGTTTTACCTAAATTGTACCTTAGCCAAAAGCCCAGACAACACAGTATAAAAGAAAGAAGTGCATCTTAAAATAAAAGGCTTTCAGTTCACTAAAGCTTCATTTATTATGGGCTTGAGAAGCAGCTGAAATAGGAAAGTGCTGAATGGGCCTGCTAGGAAGCATAAAACAGGAAAGTCTTCTTTCACTTACTGATTCCATTTTGGTTGCCATCCACCTCCATCACGTTTATCCTCTCGAGAGCTCAGGCCAGGAGACTTCTTCCCTGGCTTGGTGCCTCTGCCAGCCCGCCAGGCATAGCTGCAATACTGATAAGACCCAAATACAGCTGTTTCTTCTCAGAGGAGTGAATGCTCTTGGAGAAACACAGCGGAGAGGGACAGCTGAGAGCAGGCACGGCAGCAGGAGAGTGGGGCTCTGGTAATAAACAGTAGCTTCAGATTTTGCTCACTGACTTTAAAGATGGTTTTTCTTCTGGTTTTTCCAGAGTTATCTGAGCCTTCTTCTACCATAATGATTTACAGATAGTGTTTTAATCCAAGCTTTTTTTTAATGTCTTCTCCTGTCAAGCCAACTTTTCCTTCACACTTCTCACTGTGTCAGCTGGGATATTATGGTGTTAATATCAGAGAGAAATGTAGGATTATGAGCCCCAAAGTATTGTCAAGGTGGTATAATTTAAAAAGACAAAATCTGAAACTGCATCCATTGGTCTCACAGCTTTTTATGGGAAACTAAGCAATGGCTAAAACACACATCAACAGAAGGGTAAAGGTTAAACCTATTTGTGATTTCCATTTTAATGCATCTTTCCAATTCACTAATGTGCCTTTGTAGAAGGAAAATGCCTGCAATGCTTATTTATTTACATGTGCATAGGTAAAAGGTATTTGCAATGTGTTGAGTCATGATCAGGCAGAACAGCCCCTACACAGCTGTCCCAAACCTAACCCTGCCCTTGAGATGAAAGATTTTCACCCTTCTGATTCTCAGCAGGAAAAGAAACCCCAGCTGCATAAAGCAAAGCAGATGGTAGTGTTTTACTTTCCTGATTTGACTTGAAAGAGATGTAATTCAACTGAGCTGTGGCCAGAAGGGTTTCTTCTGCTGACCCCAGCTGGTTTTGGACCAGTCCCACTCAGCAGGTTGATTATAAACCCTTGGCTGAAAAATACCATGATTTACAGGTCTGTAAGTGTTCAAGAGATTTCAGGAACAGCACAGTTAGTGCTCACCATGCGCTGAGGGCACTAAATGTGTCCTAAAGCTGGCTGGCTGGTTTCACTGGGATCTGTGAAATCCCACAGCTCCTCCTCGGGGTGCAGTGCAGTGCTGGTGGCCCCAACAGCTCTTTGGGGAGCTTTGGGAAGGACCAGCCCTTCTGGAGAGCTTGCCCATCCGAAGGCTGAATGTCTGCTTGGAAATGCAACACTCCGACCATTTTACTAAGAGCTAGAATTCAAAATAAAATTCTTTTAATAGATCCTGTTGGAGGATCCATTTACATTCAGCAGTGCTTCATGTAGCTCCATAAATAGTCCACATGCAGAAACAGCGCGGGAACATATCTGCAGTTCTCTCTTTACTCGGTTTTCCCATCCTCCCTCTCCCTGACCTTTCCTTTCAGGGGATTTGGCAGATTAACCTCATCAAGTTAAACTTAATGTGTATTGAGGCCCTGTGTGCTCAGAATGGCGGCTCCTTTTCCAGCTTCATCTGCCCATCCAGTAAGATGTCACCTCTCCCCGTCTCTCCCATTGCCATTATAAATTCTATGTCACTTTATATTGTGTTCTCCTTCATGCAGATTGTCTCTTCCTGCATCCTTCTTTCTAGAATTAACTGAGTACAATGGTGTGTGTATATGTAATAGGAAAAATAATTGATTTAAAATATTTATAATAAATTTTATGGGCCATTAGTCAGCAATTAAATATGAGGAACATAAAGATTCAGTTTTTTCATGAAGTCATAATTATCAGGTGACAAGAGGATCTACCTAGGATCAGACTGGTGCTGTGGTGGGGGAGATCTACAAGGGATTGATGTGAGTCTCAACAGGGACAGCACTGGAAGAAGGGGAGCAGGGCTTGCAGGGCTTGTGGGAGGTCAGAGACAGATGAGGTGGCAAGGAGCTGGTTAGGAGCCAGCTGGAAATGTAGAAAACTGGAGTCTGAGTTTGACATTGGTGTGATAATTACCAGGGAAGGGAAGGGGTGGTGAGTCTGAAAATCCAGAAATACTGTGGGAATTCATCCATGGAATAGAGAGGCAGCTCTGGCAGGGAGGACAAGGAATGGCTAATGAGGGCAAGGTACAAAAGTGAATTAAAACTTTTTTTCAGGTAAACTTGAAAGTTGTCAAACCTACTCCTGAATATACTGACTCTCCTAGGAAAACATGGGAACACTGGCTGGCATGTTGCAGGATATATGATGTGGCACTGGCACAGGCTGCTGGTGCACGAGTGAGCTGGGATAATGAAAACCTTCCTGGGGATTTGTGGGAAGGTTTAAAACAATAACTGTGTAAATAGGGAGCAAAAACTCTTCTTGCACCTTGCCACAAATACAGGGCAGGGTGGTTGTGAGCAGGGCCTGCTGAGGCAGTCAAGCCTCTGCCTGGCTTGAGAAGCCAGAGGGATCTGTATGCTTTATCCACTCCTACCCAGACTGACAGTGAAGGGAAAGCTGCAGCAAGGTCTGTCTAACCTCTCAGCAGCTCTACTGTTATTTCTGATGGTGAGAAACACCTGAATTTGAACCCAATCAGTCTTTTGACAGAGGATGGGAGAAACCACTTGAATAAAGAAAATATTATTGTGCCAGCCCTTCCCTTGAAGTAACACCAAACATTAGTTCTCTGGAGTACTCTGACTCCTGCCATCACTCACCCTTTCTGCAGGTTTGAAACGACATTTTTCTCACAGTTATAATCCATATAATCCTACTACACGAGCTTAGATAAGAATTAAATTAGCACCAGAGTATTGTAAGTGGAAAATTGGCTTGCAGAATTCTACAGAAAGACTGAGCACTGCTTACTTCAGGGTCAGTAGCAGATTTATTGCAAGATGGGCAGCACAGAGGGGTCAGGGATATTAATTGCAATGAGGTTTCCATATCCTCAATCAGTCTAGTTTTTCACCTTGTATTAAATTGAGAAAACCATGGAACACTACTCAGTATTTACCTTTCAACTCCACTGAATAAATATTGGAATGCTTGAAATAAAAACTTCCACATCATAAGTAAGACTCTTCATATTCTTTCTTTTAAAAGCACAGAGAAGACCTCAAACAGCCCTTCAATAATACAATAGTACTACAGCTAGGAATTGAAAGCATGCAAGCTTCCAATCGGCTCATCTGTTCCCTTATGGCAAACAGCTTAAACATTTTGGAGGTCACAGATGTGTTTTTATCACTTGCAAGGTAGGAAATAATTCTGCAAAAGTCATCAAAAGAAATTGTACTTCTGTAAATGGAACTATTGTATCACTGTAAGCATATTTAACTTGCTTGGATGTCTTTGCCATAAGCATGTACACAATTCATGGTCTATTTAGGAACTTGATTTTTTTAGGCTGCTGTTTCTATAGCTGAAGATAACATTCAACTTCACATTTGAGATCCATGGTATATGATACTACACGAAATGCTGATTTAAGGGAAATAATGGTATTAGAAGTAAACAAATATTTTTAAAAAATTAATTATAATTAGATTATAAAGCAGCTGAATCAACCCTTCATTGTGATTCTTTTTCTCCTTAGGGGGTAACTGAGACTGGCTGTTTGTACAGGTTATAACAGTCACAATAACCAGGTTTGTAGCGCAAGTGTAGGCGGCAAAGCAATTTCTTTTGAGAGCAGAGAAACACCAACTCCTTAAACTGGCACTTTGCAGTAAGGGCAGCTCTGTGTGAGGTGTGGGGCGATAGGGAACCTGCTCTGTGCAGCCACACAGCACAGCCAAAGGTCTGCAGAGCAGTGATATAATCCTGTCCTGTCAGTGGCAAGTGCTCAGCACAGGGCTATGGTACAACACACACAGTGGAGAGGATGAAAGATTACAGCTGTGGCTGGGACCCTGCATGGCACAGCATTAAACTAGGCTGGACTTTGAGTTCCCTTAAACTTCAGAGGGCTTAGGGAGCCTCTGGCCTCCCCGACCAGCTGTATGACATTCTATGTAAAACAATAGATCCAAAATAGTCTTTCATTGTCCAGGAGATTTAATTTCTAAAAGTTAAGGAACAGAGATGCTTCTGAAAGCTCATTCTGCGTGCATCCTAAATTCATGTATTTTCAGATCCAGGCTGAGAGGTTCCTGTGGCATTTAAAACAGCTATACTTCAAAATGTTTGTAGTACAAACTCTCAGGAGTCAAAACATGCAGCATGTCTAACTCACACCTGCAGAGAACATTTTAAAGTGTCTACCCCTGATCGCTTCCCGTTCCCACTGGCTTGTTAGATTTTATGTTACTCTTTGTTGTCATATCAGTTTTGCTCCCTCATCTCCCTGTCTTTGTGGAGCTCCGATGTGCACGTGGCAGAAACGGACTCTGCTTTGATTCCAAACTGACTCTGTGGCAATACAGCACAGTTCAGTCTGGAGTAGGAAAGTGAAAAGAGAAAAAGAGAAAGAGAAAGCTGAGATTGTTAGGAGGAAGTGGGCGACCTGGATTATAGCTGGTTATAAAAAGCAGCTCTGTGTGGGCTGGATCTGACTCTGCAGCAGATTAATACGCTGCCAGGTTCCCTCTGCAGGTGGCTGGAGGAGTTTGTGTGGCTGACAGGGCCTCCCAGTTCCCACCTTGCTGGGTTTTCCAGGTGTTATTGTCCCAGTCAGATGGACTCAATCTAAATTCAGAGCTACCTCTGTGATACTAGTGCCTTCCATCAACACCTGACCCATGGGAATCTGGCACCCCACACTGCACCCACACTTTCCTCTTGCAGGTCTCCAGTCAAGCTGACCTCAATTCCTTTTGCAGCATTACTGCTTTCCTTAAGTAAGCTTTTCTGCTGAATGAAATGTCAGCAGATAGCATCACTGCTACTCCATAATTTAATAGTTCCAAATATGGGTTGGAGCCTGACTTAACATCCTCTTTTAGAAGACAGTTTGATATTTTAATAATATTTGCCTATAACTCCCTACACTGGGGACTAGCAAGTACAAGAAACATGACTTCAGATACATAAATATCTTAAAAGCCTCCTCACCTTGTTTTTGGCAGCTGTCAGAGGTAACCCTGTTGTATTCCTTCCTCCTGGCCCCAAGGGAGGTGTTAGGCATGGCTGTGCTCTGCAGCCCCTCTGCTTCTCTCTCAGGGAGCCCCTGCTTGTCCACAGCTGCTGATTTTCTGCTTCCATTCAGACACCTGAATTTCAAGTGCTTTGCCTTGATGCTGGTATTATCTTGGCTTCTGGAGGGATAATGGCAGCAGGTGAGGCAACTTTTCTTCAGACAAGTTTTTTTATATCCTTCTGAGAGGAGCAACACAGCAGAAAGATAAGCAAAGACGATCTTCTAATATTGCTAGATTATAGTTAATCGAGAAAGAAAACTTAGAGAATACAGCACACCCAGGAAGAAGGATGTCTTCCAAAATCCCTGCTTTTCAGACCAGACTGTTTTGAGGATCAGAAATGAAAACCAAGAGATGCAATTTTCCAGAGCTGTGAGAAAGCTTTGAGAGAGCCAGTGTCTCCAAAGCCACAGTGATTCCTTTTCACTGGAATCTGTCCCTTCAGCAATATAAATGGATGCTCTCGGTTGGATGTGTTCTCAGCCCTAGAGAATAGGTACAATATATTTTGAAAAAAAAGGTAATAAAAAATCAAGGGCTGTTTTTAAAGAGTGCTTTGCCTGTGGTGTCACACACATACACCTGTAGAAGGAACCTTTTCCCAGCCTTTGTATTTGGCCTCCACATTTCAGCCCGGGGACAGCCCTACTGAAGGCTTTACACTCTTTGCTATAACTCTGGATGTCACATGGATTATTATATCAGCTGCCAATGGTATCAATAGTGCTACTGGTCAGGGGATTCTTATTAATCCCTGTCACTGCCTTTAGAAATCAAGAAGTAAATGTGCAGCACTAAAAGCTAACAAGACCTAAACATTTTGCAGTCATAAGATCCCATTCATACTCTTAGTGAAAAAACACATGTTCAAATTGAAGTTTTTGCCTGTGAAGATCCTGGTTTCCGTGGGCAGATGAGCGGTGGGGCTGTGGGACACAGGGAGATGGAGCAGGACCTCAGGGGTGTGCACAGAGGCTTCACAAAGCAAAGCGACTCCAGTGCCTGTGGTTTCCCTTTGGGGCAGCTCCTGTAGAGCCCCTGTCCCAGAGCTGCGGCACCCAGGAGCAGCACAGCCCCTTCCCAGCCCTAGCAAGCACTTTTCTCCCTTGCAGCCTGTGTGGTACAGGAAAAGCTTTGATCAGGCTTTTGGAAGGCCTCCTGAGGAAGCTGTGATTCCGTGAAAAGTGGGTGCATGTACTGGAGTGCTATTTATATTTTCTAAATCAACAAGTAACTAAAAGGAGCTTGTTACACACCAGCCACAAAGATTTATGGTGAGCAAGTGCTGACACAGAACACGTACCTGTAAGAAAGTGAATTGTAAACTGCTAAGCCCTCTCTGTCTCTTCTTTTGCATGAGACTACATTTCTTACTAGCGGCAGTTTAACCTGGAACTTGACCTGTCTTCTTAAGAAATTAGTTCAATCAATAATTGCTCTCTACTTAGGGACCAAGGGAAAACAGTGGAACTTGCAAAGCTGCTTTGAAATTTATTTCCAGTGATGTGAAAGCTCATCTTAAAAATTGAAATTTCTCTGTGATTACTGCTGCAGGTAGAAGATTAAAAATCTCTCCTGGTAAGATTTTAGCAACTTGTCACAGCAAAGAGCTTAATGATATTATTTTTTTCCTTGCAATACTAGTGATTGTGATAAAACTTCAGTGCTTTAATCATTAAGAGGTGCGCTATAAGTGTCAATTGAGATTAGAATTATGTCTATGTTCAGAGCAACTCCCTCTGAAACGACCTTGGCCCTTGTCCCTGGTGCATGACACTAGAAGTTCAGTCCTGTTTCAATCTTTAAATAGACACAAGGCTAATGTCATTTGAGGGTTTGTTCTGATGCAACCCTTCAAGCAGCAGTTTGGGGCAGAAATGGTAAGATAAACAGGTTTTGCAGAGGTCAGTGGCTGACCACCAGCCTGTGTGGCTGTGCAGGGCTGCAGAGAGCAGCGCTGGCTGCCCTGCTGGAGCTGGTGGGCTGAGCTGCAGTGTCCCCTCCAGAGTCAGAAAGGTGCAGGCAGGGAATTTGTCTCTCAGTGACAAATAAGTGATTAAGATCCTTTGCTGTCATTCAAATCCTCAAAGCACCTTTTAAATGAATATTCTTACCATGGATTAACCACATGAAATCCACTTCAGGCAATAGCAGGATGCTGTGCTGCCAAGATGATTCCTGTCACTTAACCTGTGTTTCCTCTCTCCTGCAAAGCCCCTCTTTGTGCTGCTAATACAGCCTAAGAGGCATCTGCATATCCGTGTACGTGAAGTTGATCATACAGGGCATAAATGTCAAGAAATCTGTGCTCCCAGTAAAATCTCTCAACCATTAAAGGATTTTCTTCAATGACAGATGTTATATGAATGGAAGATATTACATTTATGCTTCAGTATAGCTGAGTACTTCTTAAAGAGGAAGTTGTGAAGCATGCCAGATTATTTACCAAGGGATTGCAAATGTCTCAGGCTGCAATTATGTGAGTTCAGAGAAGGAAGATGCATTAGTGCTGTCAGCTTAGCCAAAATCTCATGCTCCCAGCTCTATGCCATGAGCTGCATATGGAAACTGGAAACAATTGCACCAACAAATAAATATCCAAATTATCAAACATGGAAGAGCTGATAAACAGGTGTCCTCAATGCCTTCTCCTAGACATGGACTAACAATTTCCCTGGTGAGCACTGGGCCAAATAATTATTTTGATTTTGCTCTAGAACCACATTTTGAACCAGATCACACCTCTGCATAAATCCATTGATTCAAAAAGTGAAAGAGCTGAGTATAGATCTTTCCTGTGTTGTCTGGAAATAGTTGCTCAGCACAGGCAGAATCCATCCCACATTTGCCTGGCAAAGGCCAGGGTGTTTTTTCTTGAGCCCTACTTGCTCCTGGCAACTGGCACCCAGGAAATGAGAAACATCCATAAATCTCCCATGTGCCCTGGTCTCCTACACATAGCTCACACAGACAAGCAGTGTTTAGTGGTTTAATCACAGATGCCCTTCACTGGTGGTACATTCACCTTTGGAGAAGAGTGAATCTTTGGGAGGTTTTGATGCCAAAAGCTACCAGGCTGCTTGGAGAGCGCTCACCAGTTCTGTGCACGTAGCTTGAGGCAGCGTTCCTGAGACACAGTAATCCTCAGCACTAAAAACATTTCTCTCCAAGAAGGTGCCAGAGTAGCTACTATAAACTTTTCTAAAACTAAAGATGAATTGGAAAAGAGCATAGATTACTGTGTTTTGCAGGACCAATTAATAGATATCAACTAATTAATAGATAAATCTTTCTAACTCATTAAGTTGAAAATATAGAGAGTCTTAAGTCTATACATTCTTATCACTATCTGGAGTGTCCTAAATGTGCATCTTTCAAGTCCATAAATATCTCAGAATCACTAGAGAGAAAACAGTGTGCTGATGGATTTTCTTTTGACTCTTTAATGAAGCTAATAGACTCGTAAAAAGCATTTGGTAAGGTGAGAGAGGGAGGGAGGGAAGGAGGAAGAGAGATTTAAAAAAGCTTTTTGAAATCTATGGTCTTCAGAGTTTTTCCCTGAGGTGCTTGGAGATTTTCTCTGTTCAGAGTCACACTGTGGAAAGGGCATCAACAAAGTAGAGAGCATCAGTGAACAGATGAAAACCAGTGCACAAAGTAATGTCAGCACAATTTGTGAGTGTTCCGCTGGACTTCAGCTCATGTCTACAATATTGCACAGGTTTCAAAGGTTTCCACTATTTTTTGGTGGCTTCACATGCAGCACATTCAATTAAGAAAAAAACCCAACAAAACAAAGAAACAAGAAGCCTCCCACACAAACCAAAAACTTCAGCTTCTTCTCTGTTTTAGGCTTTGTGCTGGGTTGTGGCAGCAGTCCTGATCACAGGGGGTGACAGAAGCAGAGGCTCACAGGGCTGCTGCCCTTTCCTTTCTGTACCAACTCTGCGGGGCTGAAGCTGCCACGTGTGGGACATGGACATGGACATGTGTCTGTGAGAGCAGAGCAGGCAGGGGGGGAAAGAACAGAAGAAAAAAAAAAGGAGAAACAGAAACAAGCCAAAGAAGCCAAGGAAGACAAAGAACATCCTCCCCCTCAGGGATCCCATTTGCACACCTGATGCTTTCTGGGGTTTAAAACCGGGAAAAAGGGATGCAGCACAAGAAAACCCTGGAGCTGAAGGCGAGGGTGGGTGGCAAGAGCCAGCGCGGGGCTGCGCTCCGATAGGCGCCCGGCTGGGACGGGACGGGACGGGACGGGATGGGATGGGACGGGACGGGATGGGATGGGACGGGATGGGATGGGACGGGATGGGACGGGATGGGATGGGATGGGACGGGACGGGATGGGATGGGATGGGACGGGATGGGATGGGACGGGATGGGATGGGACGGGATGGGACGGGAGGGGACGGGACGGGACGGGATGGGATGGGACGGGATGGGATGGGATGGGATGGGACGGGATGGGATGGGACGGGATGGGATGGGACGGGATGGGACGGGATGGGATGGGATGGGATGGGATGGGATGGGATGGGACGGGACGGGATGGGATGGGATGGGACGGGACGGGACGGGACGGGATGGGATGGGACGGGATGGGATGGGATGGGATGGGATGGGATGGGACGGGACGGGATGGGATGGGATGGGATGGGACGGGACGGGACGGGATGGGATGGGACGGGATGGGATGGGATGGGATGGGACGGGACGGGACGGGATGGGATGGGATGGGATGGGCCCTTGTGCTCCCCCGCTGAGGCTCTGTTTGCGAGTGTGCTCGGTTGGGTTGCTGCTGTTCCAACTTCCCGCATCAACACATCAAATCTGTTTTGGAAACAGCCTCATTCGTTCAATTACTGTAATAGCAGTTAAAACACGTTATGAGCATGGCAGGAATGGTGATGAATGAGGCAGAGAATGACTCCTCTCTCCGTGTTAGCAATTCAGATTTGACTAAAACAGTCTAAGAGGTGAATACGTTATTCTGCCTCTCATCCTTCTCGTTCTTTCCGTCCTCCCGTTTTCATTAAGCGTAATCTGTGTTGCTGTACTGCAGATCACTTTGCAGCTGGATGTGCTGTTCCTGCATGGTTATTTCATTTGCTCTCTGTGTTTCAGTGTGTTCAGTTGCACAACTTGGTGTGCTGGAGCTGTAGAAGGTATCAGTCTTTCACACCCCTCTGCTATTTTTTTCAGTACAGTCTGAAATCTTGTAAATTAATATTCCCTTTCTTGCTTTGTTATTTCTTCCCTTTAATTTCTTGGAAAAGAAGCAAACAAGCGACAATAGCATTGGTGAAAGCTTTATTTCGGCGTTTCAGTTATTCATGACTGATTTCTGCTCCAAACTTCCCAGCAACTGACTTTCATTTATTATCTGGGTGACTGTGGATATGCACAACATCCCTAAGACAATATTCATCTCCAAGCACCGCAAGCCTTGCCTTTCCTGATTTCCTGTTAATTGATTCCTGAATTGCATTTATGCCAGAGAAGTGGAACTGAGCAGATGATGGGTACTTTACAATTACTAATTTGAAAACATCTGAGTAACTGCCACACAAGAGACTAATGACTGAAGCAAACACTCGTGAATGGTAAAATTACTCTTAACTGGACTCCAACTCAGGATGAGAAATCAGAGTTCTAAGAGGAGAGAAACCTTTCAGTAAACAACGTTTGGGTTTGTCAGAGATATCTGGGCAAAACCTGGACGTCCCTTCTATACAAAGCCTGAGAGTGTGTTTGTACATGTGGCCACTGCAGAAGCGCAGTCTCCTCCGGGGCAGCCAGCACTGCGCTGCCTTGCCCTGGCCGTGCGAGGAAGGAGCTCTGGCTGCTGAAATCACACAGCCGTGCCCAGGGCGCTGCAGAAGGGGCTCCCAGGGCACCCAGGCAGTGCTGGGGCCGGGCCAGGCCGAGCTGTGTGTGCAGGGCTGGGCTGCAGCAGGGCTTGCAGACAAACCTCTCTGCCCGGCTGCTGCTCTGCAGCGAGCGCAGGCACAGAGGGTGCCCGGCTGCCCCCAGCCCAGAGCCGTGCCAAGGACTCAGAGTACTGGCAAAGAGCTGCGGCTTCGAGCCAAGGATCCTACTTGTTGGCCAGATCCAACAGATTTGGGGTTGTCTAAGAGACTGGCGTCTTTTCTGTCCTCTTTTTCTATACGCTGAAAGTTAAAAATACCAGCAATGGGTTTCGTTTAGATCTCACTTGCGGCCGGAACGGTTCATTGCTGCCTCTGCCACAGGCTTTCAGCTGTGAATTGCACAATGCCAGGCACACGCAGGGCAGATTTATTTTCCACTCTCTCTTTCTATTTGCCAGCAGCGTGATAGAGCCACCAGGGGCTCTTCTCTGTTAATTATGGGAGGTAAACAAGGGCTTCCTGCTAAGCTTTCAGAACAATATATGACAGCCGTTTCTCTGCTGTCTTCTAGGCTTACATGCTTGCCTGTGTCTGGAGTGAGAAAATATTCTGATGGGTCCCAGTGCTGACCAAGACGAGATTTCTCTCCCGAGAAATTAGACTGCTGCTAATTACCTGTGCAGGAAGGAAGGCTTGCTCTGTTTCTGGGATGCAGCCAAACTTGAGTTAAAGTGGTCACGAGGGAAGATACCTCATGGTGTAAAAATTGCTGGCATGCATAACTTCTAGCAGTTCATTTAAACAATAAGAAGGTTTGAAAACCATGAGAATATAATAGAGTGATAGAGAAGAGACAAAATTCCCTTTCAAATGTTCCTGAGAAAAGAGTTCCTGTTTTTCAGTCAGACCCCCGCATGCCTTTGCTATAGATTATGCAGGAGGTGTATGCACAGGATGTAGCTTTGAATCTGTATTTACAGATGGTAAAGTAGTAACTTATTCAGATCATCCACTGTTGTCTCTGCATAATACACAATACTAAACAAACCTTTTGAGTTGAAAATTACACCCCTGTGCATTAATTTTACCAGGGCTGTGAACAGCTCTTGTACCAGGTTATGTAAACTTCCTTTCATCAAGTAAAGATGTCATTTGCAAAGACTCCAATAGCTGTTTCTGGGCATGTTTAGAACCACATTTCTAAAGATTATTTTATGTAATGACCCTTAAAGATCAATTTACATTGAAATAGGTTGAAATGAAATTTCTGTTCTTGTGTTATGAGCAGCTTTCAATTCTGTGGTGGACGGTGTCAGCTGCCATTTGACTTTTCAGTGTAAGATCTGGCTTACTTGTAACCTCCTCATCTATTCTAGTGAAAGGCACTTTATTATAACCTACTGCAATTATTACAATTACAAAATTATTACAATATTTTTATTTCAGCCACCCGATCTTGACGTATTGAAGCAGATTTCTAAACATGAGTTCAATTTATTCAAAGTCTGCTGACTTGTGACAGTAAAAATAGCAGGCACCTTGGTCTTTGGCATGGGTTCCCTGAATTATTAATATTTTCCTACCTTGGTGTGCAGACTGCTTCTCCATTGGGACTATGGACAGTGCTGAACATCTAAACCTTGTAACCTACTGCAAATTAATTGCTTTTCTCCAGGAGCTGTACAAAATATACCTCTATAAATTGCAATTGTTTTGACCGTATAAGCCAAACCCCACTAAAGCAAACAGATTTAGCTGAGAATAATGGCACAAAGCTGGGATACCACAGAGTTCCTCGATACATCATTGTTTAGATTTAAAATCTTTCTCCATACAAACAGATTATGGCATAGAAAAACATACTATAACTAATTCATAGATGTTTCTTATTTAAAATATGCTCTATATAAATGTCTTTAAATGTGCCTTTGAAAAAGCAAGGCTGGCTCTCAAACCAGCATCATTCTGAAAGTGCTGTGACACTTCAGATAGTAGGTTTTGTACATGTTGGAAGACATACCAGCGGCTCATCACTTTGAATTTCTGTTCGGGTTATTAGTCATAACTAATCTCATACCTTATAGAATTGTTTCCTGATTTCTTTTCAACACTGAACAATTTGCCTAAGTCTAATGAATGGATCTTTTGGGATTCTTTATAACTGAACATAAAAGGAAAAGAAAGGTGTTTTGGCAACAATCTCTTTGAAGTCAATTTATCTACAGACAAGAAATTTATTTGATAGCCATCTACTGCAAAATTACAAATTATTATAGAATTGCATAAAATGTCTGCTGTACTGTTGAACTGTAATTGTCATAAGAGAATTTCATTTAATCTTACTGGAGGGCACTTACCACTTATTTGACGTGAATTCTTTGATATTTTTATTCTAAGTACTTTATGATTCATAAAGTCATTCTTTAGTCCACATATAACAGCTTCCAGAAGCAGAGATGGCTGAAAAATGGAAATTTCAATTTGTGACATCTTTTGTAGATTTTTCTTTTTCTATTTCCATACCATTTTCCATTTTCCACTCATACTCTCAAACATATTTTTGGATCAGGATTCAGTCAAAGCACCCATTTTGCAACTCAAGAGGGTCAGACATTTTATTCAGTCTCTTTTTTTTTTCCTCAGTCTGTCCCCAGAAACCTTTCCATCAAAAATTTTGAATCAATACCCTCCTTTTAAACAGGTTGGCTTTAGCAAACCAGTTCAATTACTTGAGGGAAAAAGAAAAAAGCCTTGCAACCAATGCAGCTTTGAAGATGTTACAGCCAGCAATGCTGCAAAACACCAAGATCTTGAGGTTGGTTAAAATAAATTAAAAGAAACCAGGTTTTGTACTGTCTGATAAATACTGGTAATACTTGAACATTATTCAAATCAGCATGAGATTGAGCTGTGATTCTTGGAGTCAAACAACCACTGCTAGGTTCAGTAGATATACTGAAACCAGGACGTTGTTTTCCAGAGGTTTCTACAAATGTTTCTTGGTCTGATACACAGCTCAAGGCAGAAAAGCTCAGTAAACTTGAATGTGATACCAGCAAGGTAGTCTGGAAACTTTTCTTCATTTTGCAAAATAGTGGAAATAAATGGCATGAAGAAATAGCTGCTCCATGATTTAAGTTATTTTAGCTGTTGCCTTTTTCTGTATGCATTGTGGAAAAATATTACGTAAGTTGTTAAAATCCAATGATTTATAGTTTTACGTAGCCAATGTTGCATGCTTAAGAACGAAAACAATTAAAACACAGCTTCTGAACCTCTTTTGAAGAGATTGCACCTGGCAGGTCCGTTTCTGTTTATTTGTTACTCCAATCTAGAAATAAATTAGAACTATTTCAGCTGAAAAAAACCCTTAATCTATTTTTCCAAATGACTGGCTTGTAAAACAAACATATCAGGGGTTCTTTGTGATAACTTGTACATGCCCAGTGCTGCGCAGGGACTGCCAGGCCCTTCACCACAGTGAATGCCAGGGTAACAGGGCTTCTTTCCCCTCCCCAGAAATAACAGGGAGGGAAGAAAGGCCCAGAAAAATCAGTGAACCAGCCAGAAATGTGGCACTGACACCAGGAATTGCAGGCAAATGGTCTGAGCCACACAGTCATGTCACGCAAAGGGGGGGCTGGGACAGGCACAGAGAGCTCCCAGGAGCAGGGGAAAGAGCAGCTGGAAAGTTTCTCTGTGGTGAAGGGCAGAGCAAGGCCCATCTAATCCTGTTGGACATTATGCTGTTGAAAGTCTCATCTGCCAGATTCAAAGGAAAGCCAAGGCCTCATCTACATATTAAAAATTGTTTAACACTTGGCCCAAGAGCTGGAGGCCTGACATTGCTGTTCTGTATTTATATGCCTGGTCTTGCTATGCCCAGTGTGTGCACAGGTTGAAAGAAAAGAAGCAAATCCCTTACTGGAGAGGGGCTTTGATATCTTCAGGTATCCCTAATGTCCCATTGCATCCTCTATCACTGTGCTGGGAAGAGACGTTACTCTAATATTGCAATGACTAATGTTGAAATTAAAATATTGGATGGGGACTGAGACATTTGGCATTAATTTTATGGGTCTGTCAAAAAGCAGTCTATAGGAGTCAGTTAAATCATTTAATCTCTGCTCCTCACATCCTTATCATCGGACAATTTGGTATCTCACAGGGCTGTTATGAAATGCAGTGCATTAATGTGAGTCATTCCCATTCTGCAATGATGGTTTCCAGGTACTTGGGGAGATTGAGGCTTTCTATTTGCATGAAAGCAGTTGTTTGCTCATGAAGTGTTAGTCACAAAGCAGCACTAAGGCAAAAATGCCTGTCATTCAGCAAGCTGTGACTAATGTTGTTTCCCATCTGTATCTACAGCCATTCAGGTGGAAATGATTTTCCATTTAAAATGCATTGATTTTTATCTGTTGCAATGAACTCAGGCAGATAGACCCTTTGATACCAGAGCAAGGACTCAGACAGATAGGTCTGTGTGGGTGTGTTTAGCTCAAGTGGGAATGAAATCAGAAAACCCCCCAAATCTTATCTAAATTTGACCATTGGGGAAGAGGCAAAGTGCATTTGAACTTTAAAGATGCTTTTCAATGGCTGTATTTATTTGTTTGAAGATCCTGTCCTCGAGTCCTTGATCAGAAATATGCTGAATACTTGGCAGTAGTTTATAAACACATTTTGCAAGAGAGTTCATAACATTACAAAAAAAAAAGTATTCTTGTGAATTGAGCAACCTTGAAATCTCTTGATCTTGACTTGGGAGTAAAGTTTATTCCATGGCTCCTTTGCCTGTCCCTGTGTGATGAGCTGCAAACACAGCCAGGAGCTGTGGCACTGTTGGGGTGCTGTGGCTCCGTGGCTGCCTGCAGGGGCTCCTGGTGGCACTCTGCAGCATCAGCCCCGGATTCACCCCGAGCCCTGCAGCCCTGCCCTGTGGGTTGGTGTGGTTCTGGCACTGGTCCTGCACCCAAAAGTCCATCTGTAACGAGACAACACAGTATCTAACAGGGATGTGTGAGTAGAAACAGGTGCAGTTTATTCTGAACAGCAAAGAGCACACTGAGAAGGAACAGTTTAGTGGAGGTTAATACCATGCTGCAAAGAACATTAATAAAGGAAAATAAGAAACAGACTATGCAGCAATTTCTGACCAAAATAGAATAACCTCCAAAACAAATAATCTTCTCTTACTTTGTTCTCAAGCTTAGAGCTCCTGTAGTTTAATAATTACCTTGATGATTTCTGAAGGCGATTCTATTTTTCTCTGAAAATGTTTACAGCCCCATCAGATCTAATTATTCCTGGCTTTTTCTTCAGCAGTTTTTCAAAGAGATTGAGTACAACAGCATTTATCTTTTCAAGAGAGGTAGAAAGAAGATAAAAATTGTGAGGTAGCTATCCTCCTGGAATATGGGCTTTTACATTTCCAGATAAATGAATATATTTAACTAGGCCATAATGAGCACTAAGTAAAACTTTCTATTTCGTTGTATTGAAATAGATCACATTGGCCTCTTATTATAATTTATTATTTATTTTAATTAGTCTTAATTGCTGTGACAATTCTCATTTGAGTTGATACTGAGGTGATTAAGAAGAAAACTTTCCCAGAGCTGTGATGACAGTATTTGTAGAGCACTGATGGCCCCACCATGACCAGCACTCGCTCCAGCACCAAGTTATGGCTGCAGCTGTGCTGAACCTTCAGCCTCTGCCAAACCAGTGCCCAGGGCTCCCCACAGGCTGCCTTCCCTGCAGGGCCAGCAGAGCCAGTGCAGAGATAAGCCTTCCCCAGCAGCAGTCCAAGGCTTTTATGAATCCTGGGACATTTAAGTGCCCCGTGTAGTGAGGCAAGTGGTGTCTGAACTGCCTTGGCAGCTTCTCTGCTGGCCACTTCACCCCAGGGAATGGCAGGATGAGCCTTGCTTCATGCAGCAGTGCCAGGGACAGCAATCAGTTGCATCCTAAGCGAGAAGCTGCAGCCCTTTAGGGTAACCAGGAGCTTTGGGGCTGCCCGTGAGCTGGCAGTGTTTGTGCCGTGGTGGAGCTCTGGTCTCCTCTGTGAGCACGTTTGCAGAGCAGCCAGGGACACGAAGCCTCATCATGAAGCGGTGAGCAGCACTTGGTATGTGACAAATCTCATCTCCCTGAACCCCTGCATCGCAGAGCAGCCTCCAGCCCTGAGCACAGCCCCGAGTGTTTGTCCCCTCCCCTGGACCCCAGGGGCCAGCAAGAGGAAGCCCTGTGTCTGGACCTGCACAAAATGCAGATTTTTGTTCAACAGAGGCAAGGAGACTCATTGGAACGGTAGAAACAGAGTGGTGGCATCAACAATCTCCAGAGCAGCCCTGGGACTTTCAGGCTGGAGCCTGCGTATCCTGCAGGGAGAAGTGAGCCAGCAGCTGCTCCCACTGACAGAATGTTCCAGCGTGGATCTGCCTGCTGGCTGCATCCCTTGGGATCAGCTGCTGCCACATGGACCTGGGACTAACTTCTTTATCAGGAAAAACAGCAACACAAACCCATTTTTCTGTGCCTATTTTTTATGGGCTATTAATATATGTTTGTTATGATAGACCAAAAAGATTCCCTATACCACACAATTGGTTTTTTTCAGGTATGCAGAAATTCTCAGTTCTGAACTTTGGTGTGAATAAAATTGATTTTATTTTAAGAATCAAAAATTCAAGACAAATGATTGTAAAATTCTGTGGGGTTTTGTGGATGTTGTGCTGAGAGTTTTTTAAATTGTAACAATTAGTAAGAATCTTCTGACTGGTGGGGAAATCTATGGCCAGGAAGAGAGTTAGTCACCCTTAAAAGGACTTATTTCAGCAGCATAAATATCCTTTCTAGGTTTTACAGGTATTTGTGTCATTGCACAGTAACATTTGTACTGTAATTATGTATCATTATTTATCTACTGTTAAATTAATTTGGCAGCGTTGAAGCAGACAGAAAACAACTAATATCTGCTACTTATAAAAATATGCAATCAGCAGTGCAATGATTCCCTGATAAATTAGTTCACTCAAATATATTAGATTTTCACTGTTAAAAAACAAGTCTCCTGTGATCAAAAGAAAGGTAAGACTTGTACTCATATGAATTTACCACTAGTTTTACCTCAACAAAGCTGAAATATGAACTTTTATTGCAATTCAGTCTTTTCTAAGGGAGACAATGGAGACAACATTGTTTTGTTACTATTTTTTTTCTTATTATAGATAAAGAAAATATTTGCAAAAATATGTCATCGCTTTTCTAGTTGCCGTCACGGCGTGAAGCATGATTGCAGTTCCTATATTCTTTTATGTCCAGACCTGTATCCTTTGGCATTTCATTAATCTAATCACAGAAGTCATATGCTAACAGTTCCACTATTTACCCTCACAACTTCTGTCTCATTCCTTGTCCTTATTAAAAAAGAAACCTGAAACAAACAGAATTACAGTTTTACTATTCCCTGGAACCTGCTGAGGCCACGTGGAGCTGCACCCAGGACTGCTGGAAACTCCCTCATGCACCAAACCACTAGTTCAGATTGTGGCCTGCATTTCTCAGCAATTATTTATAATACTTTTACTAACTCTGAAGCACAATATTAAAATGCTTCTTTAAAGAAAACTCCCATTAGACTTAATATTAATATTGAGGGGTTTTTGTCTCTCAACAGTACCTTGCTGTGCTCAGCAAAGCTCCTGCTAATGCCCATGGACATGTTTGTGAAGGTTTAATCATCTCATTTCCTCCTTGTTTGGCTCTGGGGCTGTTTTCAGGCTGCTGTAGCACCTGGGAGCCTGGAACATGTCCCTGCCTATGCCCAGAGGGGGTCGTGGGGCTGTCCTGGGGTGAGACAACCTCTGCTGCAGTGCCCGTCCTCAGCTATAGTTTGATCCCTTGCTCAGCCTTCCTCAGGAGTTCTCTGAGCTGCCAAGCTCTAAATATTCCTTGAATCCTCTTCTCTAGGAGATGAGGAAGGAGGGTTATCAGAGCCAGCTGAGATTTAGAGGCATCCATGTGAGCTGGTCTTGGACTCTTAAGCTGTGGGAACCTTATACCCATATCTACCAGGGAAATAACATTTTAAACACACAGAAATGCATTCAGCTATTTCAGTATAGGGAAAATATTGGTATTACTAAGAACATCATACAATACTTTATTTAGTCCAAGGGAAAGTTTTCTAGAAACTTGGGTAAACAATCCATGGCAAAAGCTGTGTGCTTTAGCTGGAGCTGGGCAAGCTGACCTAATAGATCTTTTCCATTTCTCACCTCTAAAACCCAGTGCAGTCTATTTTTTTTTTTTTTTTTGATGTCAGTGATCAATGGAGCATATCTCTATGTGCTGGAAAAGAGATTGGCTATAACCACCTTGTACTTGCCTTGACATGTACTTTGTCTTTTTATAAAAAACAAACTTTAAAAATTCATAGTTAATGAGGCCTCAGATTCTTATAAGCAGTTTAATCAGGCCGTGCCAGTACATGGCACGTGGTTAAACAGAGTCTCTTCTAAGCAAGGGCATGACTTGCTACTTTTAAAGCATGATATCTTTTGCTTTTGGGCCTCTGAGTCTTGACTTATGTTTAATCTTTCAATTAAATTCCCTTCAGACATGTGAATTTTGTCAATGCTCATTGCTCCCACACAAAAATCTGGTTACATTATGTGATGTTTTCTTCAGATCTTCTCTATTCTGCATGGCATTTCCCACCCCCTTTTTTATTTTTTCCTTCCCTCTGCTGGAAGGAAAAACTGTTTTTAACTGTGCCTGAAGCTGTATCTTTTGTCCTTCACTTGTGTCTCTATCTCTGCAGGGCAAGCATCCCACCCGAGCCCCTCTGCTCTCCTGGAAGCCCTCTGGGCAGCCTGCTCCAGGCAGGGACAGCCAGGAGCAGGGGCTCCACAGCCAAGGACAGGCATCCCTGGATGCCCAGGTCCAGGGTTCTGGTTAGATACAACTTAGACAATGAGGAGAGAAAAAAAAGTAGAGGAAACAAGCGAGGAAATTAATGCAACCTGTTAAACGAGCGAGAGGAAGCTCAAACAAGCTCGGTGTGTTTTCTCACACACATCCCTGGGTCATTCCTCAGCTCCTGGTTTCAATCCCAGGTGTGCAGGGCCTTGAGCATGCCCAGGGCTGAGCATGGTGGTGCTGTGCCTCCATCCCTCCTGTGGCTGGAACAACCCTGGCCAGCTTTGGACTCGACTGTTTTCTGTATTTCACTCTGGGCAAGAGCCCCAGCTGGCAGGTTTAACACACTGCTCCTAAGGATCTCCTAGTTCAGAAGTGTTTCATGCATTTCTGCAGCTTTCAGCAGCCATAAAGAGAACAGTTATCCCTTCTTGAACACAGCTGTACTTTTTTCAGAGCTGCGTTTTGATGCTTCCTTTTATTTGTCCTCTAAGCTTTGTCACTGAATAGAGTTGCACTTGGAGAACATCAAAGGATGGGTGCTTTTATGGGTCACATTTAAGCATATAAATAGCTTTGAAGTTAATACTTTATTGGAAAAAAATGCTTGGTTGGTTGTTGTTTCATCACATCTTAATTACAGAAATTGTCTGCTAATGAAATTTCTAACAAAAGTAATGTGGTCCTTGCTTCAAAGGGAGTTTCACACACAGTGGGCAGCCAGGGGACAAGCACTAATGCAAGGACCAGGGGAGACTGATGACTTCTCCTTTTAACAACTTATTCTGGTAGGGAAATGCTCAAACAGCTCCTTTTATACCTACACATTCAGGATCTCATAAGAATCTTGCGGGATCTGGTCCATTATAAGTTAAAATAGTCCCTTTAAACTATATGAGGAGACAGGATTTCTCCTGATGTGCTGCCACAGGAATTTCCCAAATTAATGATCTGGGTAAGCTTCAGAGTTGGTTTGCAGTGTGAATGCAGAGAGCCTATCTCTTAACTGACCTCATCCCAGAGACCTGCAAAGATAAAAGTTTTACTCTCCCTCCCTGGTGGACTCCCAGAAGACTCGCTCAAAGTCTTGTTTTCACAACACATTTAGGTATGAGCCTTGACCTAAAAATCAAAAATCTGTCTTGAAGTCACAGGGGAATGCGCCAGCACTGGCACATTTCAACCCTAATTGTTCCTTTTCCAAGCAGGGGGAATATAAGCAAATTCTGCTTTCAGGCAGGCTGCTGTTGAGGGGGACTTCCCTGCACAGAATAATTCATCCAAATTAGCCACTGCATCTGGTTTCAGTCACACAGCTCTCGATCACTGTTTTACGGATTAAAAGATCTCATCTAAGATTTAACACATTGATTCAATTACTTCAACTTGTGCTTCAAACACCATCAAAGTGTTGATTCTTTTCCCTTAATTCTTTTGAAAGGCTAATTCAGACTGACTCATTAACTAGAGAAGACTGCAAATTTGGATAATGTGTTTAAGTGGAGAAGCTTGATCCATCTTGATTAAAAGATTTTTTTGCAGCTAATGCTTAACCTCTGAAATTCATAAACTGAGCTACAGTTAATGAGTGTGTTTCATTCCCAAATGTTTAAGCATCCTCCCACTCTTTTTGCTCCCGAAATCAAAAGGGGACATTTTGTGAGCTGAGAAATGCAACGTTTATGCTAATTCAATATCATAATTATTTCACAACCACTGAAATACCTATGTGCAAACAGTTATATAAATGCCACGAATAAATACACCAGCATACTGTTTGCTTTGCTGAGTAAATCAGTTCATTAGAAGGGTAAACTATTATATTGCCTAATTAGCTGCCATCCAGGATGGGCATTTTTGTGAAGAGCCAGATGGGCAAAAACTGTCCTGGGTCACTTGTTCTGAAAAGGGACTGCAAGAAAAACTGATTAGCAAACATTTCTGATATCTTGTATTTGGAGCAGTCAGGGATATGGAAAAGGCGAACTTGGTGCATGACTTTGAGGCATGGAAGGGGATCCTTCTGGCTTCCTGCATCATCAGCATAAATTAAAGAATATATGCATAAAAACATATAGTTTGGGGGGCTGTATTCTAGGTCACAAACACAAGGACAAACAGCTTCTGAACCTGATCTGTGGTGTTAGGAAAGCTAGAAATTGTGCTTGATCACAACAAAAAGGGATTGCCATGTACAGTGGAGTGCATCTAATAGGATGGATTTTGTGGAGTTCTTTTTACACCGAAATATTTGTTTACTGTAAAACAGCAGTTTACTGTGAAACAGGCATCTGACTGTACTGATCACAGGAGAGGTGGGCAGTAAAATTGGGTGAAAAAAGTTTTCAGATAATAAGTTTGTTCAAAGTTTTGCATGTGCAGGAGGTGTTTGCAAACTCAAATAAGACATCTTCTGACAGAAGGAAAATGAAAGTGGGCCATAGGCCAAAAGCTTGCAGAGAATAACTCCCAGCAGCACATGGCAGGGCACCTGAAGCCAAAAATTTTCTCCTTCCTGGAGAATTTCCCTGGAAATCCCAGAAGAGTTTTGAGCACACCATTTGCATTGCTGACCCAGGCACCCAGCAGAGGCAAAGGAACCTTCTGCTCCTCCAGCTTTGCCGAGGCAGCTGCCAGCAGGGGAAAGACCCACAGCTGCTAAGGGGTTTGCTCTGACCTGGTAGGGCCCTCTTTGCTAAATCAGTGGTATAGCTGTACTGAAAATGACAGCTGTGTTGGAAATTCTCTGTGGCCTCAAGACTGCTAAATGTGCCTGTGTGTGAGACTCTGTGTTTGTCACAGCAGCGTTGTCCGTGTGGTGTTTGGGAGGCACGAGCACCTCCATAGGAAGCTGATCTGGTGTTCAAATGCTGAAAACAGTGTGAGCTGTATGACCTGCCACTGGAACAGCTATCATAATGCCTTTTTGTAATAGGAAAGGTATGACCAATGAAGTGAACAATATGTTGCTTGTTCACAAATAATATCCACTCTCTGGCATGGATGTTTTGGTCCAGAAATTTTATATCTCAACAGTTAATGCCTGAAAGAAAACAATATCCCTTCAATGTGAGTCACTGGGAAATGAAACTGTTGGAGAAAGCTTTTGTTTAGACAGTTTTGTTTGCTCTTCAGTGCATATAATTAAGTTTGAATACTTCATATTCAGGCTACATTGAAGTTATCTTAAAAGTTATTTACAGGTTGCATGTCATTTCATCCCAGAGAAAAGGCTTAAACATGAGCTCTGTTTTCTTTTCCTTGACTTCAGGGAGCAGAGGTTCAAACAGTTTTTAGGTAAATGTCTATATTTTGGATATTTAAAGCAAAGGGAGGTGACACCTGCCTGCTCAACTGGAAACAGAGACGTGGGGGTCACCAGCTCACATAGGCAGGACCTCAGGCTCTCCCAGGGTCACTTCTCTGGCAATCCTTGGCCTTTGAGCAGTCCTCCCTTTGTTCCCAGAACCTTGTCCAGCTCTCCAAAAATAAAGTAGCCCTGAAATGCAGCTGATGTAAGTCAACAGAGCATCAGTGATTTCCACTGAAACCTGAGACCAGGATGTGGCTTTGGAATGTTTAAATTGCATTGACAGACGCATTCAGAGCAGCATCCCTGTCTCCTGCCCCACTGTGAGGAGGGGGTTCACAGGAGCAGGGGGTGACAGCAGAGGCTGACAGCTCCAGGACATCAGAACTTGGCTCATAGGCCGTTCTGCCATGGGCAACTGCTGGTGTTCATGCAGGCAATAAATCAAAGGCTTTAGCAGCTGCAAGGTCTCAGTGCCAGGCAGATGAAAAATTCCTCCCTGCCTAGCTTCTTACACTGCATCTCAGTGGGGTGAAGTGACAGTGCAAAGATGTACGAGACAGAGAGCTGCTGCTCGGGTCCCCAGCCACCCTATCTCATTCAGGGCTTTTTCTGGAAATGTAGGTTACTATATCTGTGTATAATGAGGGCAGGGATTGTGCTGCTGCTGCTCTCCCAGTGCTTCTGGCCCAGTCATCTGTCCCTCCTGAGGGGCACATTGCCCGCACAGGCTCTGCTGTGGCACTGGAGCTGCTGGGGGCCACTCACCGAGCAAGGACAGACCCTGACTGCCCCTGCCTCTCCACACTGCTGAACATGGACCAGGAGTTTCATGCCAGGGAACCTACATGCTCATCTAGACCTGAAATCTGAATCCTAGAACTTTGGAATGGTTTGGGTTGGAAGGGACCTTAAAGACCAGCTCATTCCACCCCCTTCCATTATCCCAGTTGCTCCAAGCCACATCCAAGCTGGCCTTGGACACTTTCAGGTATGGGGCATTCACAGCTTCTCTGGGAAACCTTTGCCAGGGCCTCACCACTCTCACAGTAAAGAATTTCTTCTTAATATCCAACCTAAACCTTCCCTACCCTACATATATTTGTGTTCTGATATGCATTCATAAATATATACACATGCATTACAAACGTACTTCTCCCTGTTACATCACTGGAGAGATTATATTTTCACACTTTAATCTGTTCTTTTGCTTATTATGATACGGGACATCCCCCAGGGGTCTGTGGAGAATTTTACATACTCATGGCAAAATTGTCTCTGCAGCAAATTGTTTCCTGTCTAAAAGGTAAGACAAACAGATTTAGAAAGAAAACAGTAGTACTGTGAGTCCAGGCTAGCACAAAGATTTGTTTTGATTTCCAGACTCCCATGTCAAGACGCTGTTCATTGGATTTCATTGCTGGAAGCCCCACCATTGGCAGCACACGGCTGGAAAGCAGGGAGACAGCTCTGCACAGCTCCTGCCATGCCCCCCAGGGCATTACACAGTTCCCAGAGCAGGCTGGTGCTTCAGGGGACATATCTGAAAGCTAACCTGTCAGCAGAGCATCTTCCTTATCCTTTTCATCTTATTTTTAGTCCTTCATTTTAGCAGAATTATTAACTCCTGCTCCTGTTTATTGCCTTGTGCTTACTTTGAGGAGAGAGTTGCATCCCATCTCTGCAGTACCGGGCTGGGCAACACCTGTGGGGGCTGCCTGGGGAAAGCTGTTTTCCACCACCAGCCATGGCACTGCCTCTTGGATGTGGCACCTCTCAGTGTGGAGCTTTTACAGAGCAAGGCTGGGCACTGCAGCAGTGAGGTGAAATGCAGAGGGTGGTAGAAGGGCATTCAGGGCACTCCCCTGTAGAGTTCCAGCTTGGATTGCAGATTTGGAAGATGCTCTAAAGCCATTTTCCAAAACTAATACCTAGAAAAGGATTACAAGCCTGCCTGTGCTTCTGGCAAGCCATGGTTTTATAGTGGTTTCCAAGTCACACAAACCATTTTTTTTTCCCCTGAAATGCCACTTTTAAACGTGGACTTGAGAAAAAATATGACTCTAGTGACTCTGACAAACCTCATTGCTGCTGGTTTCCCTCTACCTGCACTTCATACACACTGCTGGGCTTGATCTAGAGGGAAAACCTCCAGTTGTGCTGTTCACACAGACATATTAAACCAGGACGAGTTATTCTCACCTTCAATACACTATAAATACCTTTAAATACATCTTCTGAATCCTCAGGGTAAGCATCCTAGAGATTTAACTTTTCCTACTGCTAGGGGCATCCACCTTGCACAGTGACTCTGCAGAAGCAATCCTGGGGTTATCTGTCATCTCTGGACCTTGTGCAGCACACGTTCAGCAGATATTTGCATCCCCAAGTCAGCAATCTGAGGTAGATAACATCAGCATGAAGAAAGGGGACAGAATCTGATCTTGTGCAGAGCAGTCATCCTGAATTTGGAAGATGTAAGCAGGGTATTTGTTCAGAGACAGGTCTGAGTATGTGATGACTTGCTGAACAGGACTTTCTACAACTCTCTTGGAGGAACAGAATTAGTAGAGGGATGATTAGACTTGGCCAAAATGCATGTGAAACTTGCTTTTCTTTTATTTTCCACATTCTTCTGTATGCTTTGTGCCATCTAAATACCAAATTTTTACTCCGTAGATTTGTGAGCTACTTGAGTGGAGTTTAGAAAAATGTGAAGGGCTTAATTATATCCTCATTCGATTCGGTGGGAGTTTTGCCATTGATTTAAGTGGGAAAAGAGCTGTGAAAAAGTATTTGCATGCATTGATTAAGTGTGCTGCAATGGAAGGTCGAATGGGTGAACATGGAGAAGAAGGAAAGTTCAATGTCCTAACAATTATGTCATCCCCATCCCCCGAGATTAGATTTCTCCTGTAAATAAATGTATCATATAATTAGGCCTTAGGGTTTGTTTTGGATCCACAAATATTGATGAGGATTTTTGGCTTCAAGGGTGTATGATTAGTTTTGAATCCATAAATATTAATGAGAATTTTTGGCTTAATTGTGGGAATTCTTTGGCTTCACATTTTGGTGGTGATTTCCTTTTCATCTGGCAACATAATCCCTGACCTTGTTTTACAATAGCAACACTTTAAAAATATATCTGTCAATATCCACGTGGCTGAACATGAAGGTCTGGAGTAAGTCACGTAGGGCAGTGTGATTTCCTGCTGTGAAGGGTGCAGGATGGAGCAGATTAGAGCCATTAGAGACAGACACAGAACAAGAAACCAGAGCTGCCAAGCTCACAGATCTTAGTGTGACACTTGGGCCACAGGGTTTGCCAATAATCCTGACACAGCATTCCCCAGCTCACCCTGCCACCCCAGGAATGTGAAACACCTGGTCATTTTGTTCTCCCCATCACTTCTGCCATGGATGTCCTGGCACCACTGACAGGCAATCCCAGATTGTCTTCCACTGAGAAACCAGTGGACTGGGATGATGTGTGATGTTTTAAGGTTCCTTTAAAATCTGCTCAGAGGCATTTGGGCAAGTCTCAGTGGCTGGTGTGTGTACTTCAGGAGGGAATAGGGAGGTGGATCTAAGTTGTGTTGACTCCTTGCATGCAGGTGGGTGCCACCCACACTGTGTGTGCCAGGAACCATCAGGGAGCATTCCCGGCCCCTAAATCGTGGCTCTCAGTTTTGAAACAGTTGGGTAGGAGATGGCTGGGCCTGCAACCAGTGAAACCGGACTTCTCCGAGTCCTTTTGCAACAATTAGCTCAAAAATACCAAGGTGAGAGAGCACCAGTGTCTAGACAGGAAGGGATGAGCACGATGGCACCAGAGAGCAGCAGTGACTTGGCTCCTGAAGCAGAGGAGCCCCTCGCCTTCACCAACACATCTGAGCCAGGCAGCACAGTCCCACTACTCTTAAACAGGGAGGCTCCACAGACAGGGCTTGCATAGATAAACTGATTTAAATATGTTCACGACCTACTTATTTGTGGATGGATATTCTGGGAATCCTGAAGCACTGCCAGCTCTTTGTCAAGCTTTTGGGAAACACCCACACTGCTGGAGATAGCCTGCTGTGTTGTCTAACTTCATTTTCCAGTGTATCAGGCATACAGTGTTTATTCTTCACTGATCTCTCTTGGCAAGTTCGGCTTTGTTTGGTCTGGCTTTTCTCCTGGAGTTGTCAATAGTCCTCTCTACATGGTCTAACAGCTATAGCTACATTCCCAAAAATCTCCGTTTCCTGCTTTTGCTAAATTCCATATAATATATTGATACTTTCACTAATAAAGCACGAAGAACATCCAGGGCTTTAATTAACTGAGTTCAGCTATCTCTGAACCTGAGAAAGGTGCTGCCACAAACCATGCTCTAAATGAAATTAAATTGATAAAGCTGATTACAAATCCAGAGAGTCAGAATGAATAACAGCTATTTCAGCTTGAAAAAAAAAAAGTTGTTTTTCTTTTCATCAACTTTTGTTATGCTTGACCATAAATACAAATTCAAAGGTGCATCTATACTTACTCAAATAGGGCCAAATCCTTATTTGCCATTCCTGGGTACATCCCAGTTTGTAGCTTAGAGAACCTGGGTACTTTCTTCAAATCCTTGATGAGAATAACCTTGATTTTTCTCCTGCTCCCATTGTGGCCTCAAATGTGCTAATGCAGCTGCCAGGTTTGGGCAGGAGAGGATTTCAGTGGAGTCAGGCAGCTTTCACAAAATTCTCTGGGAACAGGATTAAGCCATCAAGTGGAAAGAACTTGGGGCACATGTTAATCTCATTGAAGGGTTACTCTTGCTTTAATTGGCAGCTGGATCTTCACTTCTGAACTGCTGAGGATGCAGTGACAAGGATAAACAGCACCACAGGACGTGGTGACAATTTCTGACTGGCTGGACTTCATATGAGCTCAAAATCGTGTCCACGTTTACGGAAAAAAAGCTGTTGAAAATAGAGTATTAACATTGCCATAGTACAGACAAAGGAATGGCCCTGTGGGGACAGGCTTCTGACAGCTTTATTTATAATCTTTCTCCAAACAGACCCTGAGTCCTCTCCACAGCTGAGTGTGAGGTAACATATGTGGCACGAGTTATGCTGTGTCTCTTGTGGCAAATCAAATCCAATAAGAAACACGTTAGAATTTGAGCCTACAATTTTCATACTCTGTTTAAACCCTGATGTTGTTCTCTTCTGGGATTGTCTGGGTGACTTGTAATCTTTAGCTCAGTAATCTGCAGCAGCAGAAGTTGCACATGAGCCACTGTACTTTGAAACTGATTCATCACGTTGCCTGCAGCTCCGTGGCAATCGCTCACTGCGGGTAATTAAGATGTCCTGGATGGAGCTGGAGAAGGACGCATGGCAAATAGAAAGAAGAGAAAAATTAGAGCAAGAGGTTCACTGATCATAGCTGATGCTAAAATATCTTTTTTTAATGGAATAATTTATTTTCTAGTTTATAGCAGTAGCTGAATTAATCAGCTGCTTGTGGCTGCCTTTGCATACAGATTCCCTGGGATGGCAGACACAGCCCATGCAGGCAGGGTGACCACACTGACTCTGCCACTGATAATCCAGCACTTGCTCTCTTTAAGGTCTCTGTTCCATTTTATTTGCATTTTCTGCTTTATCATTTCTCTTTCCACTCCTGGTGATCTTTTTATTTTTATCACTCAGCCTTCCTACTAAAATTGTCAACTTTTCTGCTACAATAACCTGGCAGAGTTCAGAGTCAGAAACTTGCCACTCAACATGAAAAGAGATGCAAGAAATGGTTTTACCAGCAAAGTCTCCCCCCATATAAATGCTGCGGCAGTCAGTTGCTCTTTAGCAACTAAATACCCATCTCAGAATGAATGAATGGGCTTTTCCAGGGTTAGGCCCTCTCTGTTCTTCAGAGCAGAACTGGAAGGTGAAATAACTGAGTGGTTTAATAACACACAAGAAGGCAAAGCAGGAGTTTCTCATTTTACATCCCAGTTCCTTGATGACAATATGTTTAAAAGCATCTGTGAAACAGGCTGTGGATCAAATAAATATTCAGCTGGAGAAACAAATTAGGAACAGACAGTTCCAGACTTAATCAGGCATGCAAAGCCCTCCGTTGATGTAGAAATTAGAGATTTCCATAGTCAGCTGAGAATTTCCCAAAGAGTATCTAAATGTTTCCCAAGGTTAATTTGAGAGTAGAAATGATCTATAAATCATTACGGTATGGTGAGTAGATAAATCAGACAAAAATGGTGGGATTGTTAAACTACTATTTAAGATCGTGATAGCTGCATGCTAGATAAAATTGTAAAAAGACTTGTTTACAAAGGCATTTGTACTCTGAAGGAAGATGAGAAGGGAAAGTTATTCCATTTGGGGGTTTGTTGTTAGGGAGAGGGGTTTGAGTGCTTCTGGGTCCATTTTAATGAGGTTGTTGAATCAATTTGTATTTATGTCCTAGCACCAGCCTTGCCAAAAGCCTGAGCTGAACACCAGGAGTCAGTGAAGCAATTTTACAGAATTCATTGGGCTTTTGGTCAAACCCAGGACATGGGTTCATTCATGTTTTCATGGCTTTAATTCGAGTCACTCTTGTAGCTGACAATGCAGAGATTACAAAATGCAGTTGTGGAAGCATCAGTCCTGGCCTTCCCCATATGGCTGGTTCCAGGTGAAATGGCTGGATTTTGTCATGGAAAAGTTACCTTTCTTATGTGTCTTCTCTTTTTCTTTCAAATACATTTGAAGGACTTTCCTGCTCCAGACTATGCTGCCTTTAGTCTAGAAGATCTTCAAGTACAATAGTCAGATTGATGATTCTTTTACCTGAAATACCCACTGGCTGCTTGAATTAGCACTCTGTAACCATAATCACACTTTTTTCAGGTGGGATTGGGATATGTAGGGTGTCCATGGCAGTGACTGCCATTCATGGAGGAAATTAAGTCCAGATTTGCTCGATCTGAGGCCCAGCTGGCAGAGCTCAGGTAGGGCTGACAGTTACAGGTAAGCCTGGGAGTTACAGTCCTGCATGGATTTTGCACTCTCTGCTGTGTTTCCTGCAGCACCTAAGCTTGTACCTAAGCTAGTTCTTTTGTAACTGGAGGGTTTTTCCACTTTTTGGTAATTTCTTTACAAAATTCTCTACAGACTTGTCTGTACACAAATTCTCATTTTCACAGGAGAAGCCCTCAGCTGCTTTGAGATTATCACGGTGTTCCTGTTATTTGTATTTATGCACAAATTACTGCAAGTCCATTAAGTTCTCCCACACCACAGTAATGGCGTGGTGATTTATGTTTTAACTGTAACAGCAATTCACCAATTGACTAGAGTGTTTCTTGTCATGAATATTTTAATGAGAGCTATAGACTTTATATCTGGTGAAAGAATATAATTTTCAGATGTCTGCTCTTGCCAGATGATATAGTAGAACAGAGGCACAAACTGTTCAAATGAACAAACGTCTAATAGACTGATCAGAAAATTGCACTGTAGCTGTTTCGTTTCATGTTTCTTTACTGCCAGACATTTGCTAAGCTGATGACCTGATTGACAGGTAACACTTCACTGCATTTCTAGGTTTCTTTGAACAAAGATCAGGGAAATAAAATCATGAAGAGAATGTATTTACTACTAGCAGAAAATCTGAAGGAACACTTTGCATGTTCTTCAAGAGCTGTGTTTTCCAGGGAAAAGGGCAAAGGTAGTGGGAAGGAAATTATCTGAATATCCTTTGTAACTTCTTCTATTTGAGCTGTCAAAATGGAGGAAATCACTCAGAACTGGCTTGAGTTATATGATAAAAATCTTCAAAGTATATGGGCAGAGAAGTACCAGGGGTCAGCTAGATACCCTCCCTGGGGGAGGCAAGAAACAAGGAGGGATCCTGCGGGACAAGGTTTTCTTCAAAGGGTGATGTTTCTAGAGAGGGATGACAAACCTTATATCTTGGCAGACATAAGCTGGACCACAATATTTTTTTGCATGTCCACATGAACAAGGTCCATGAGGACTCCACAGAGCGGTTGTGGGATGTTAGGAACTGATGTTTGTAAAGAACTTGGGAAGATTTTCTCCCATTTGTTTGTGTTGTCATCACCAAAGTCTCTTGCAAGAACCTGAGAACACAAATAGCCCCTAATCAGAAAGACTTTTCTTTCCTCCTGGTTCATGCTAAAGGAATTCCTTCTCCTTCACGGTTGCAGGGGATGAAAAAGGACGACAGTAAAAGTGAGTGGGAAGATGGATAGCTATCACTGTAAAGTGTTACCTTCTGAGTCACACAGCCCTTTTGGGAAAGGAGAGCCTGGGAGAGGAGAATAATTTCTTTAGTTTTAACTGAATGGTTGAGATTGATAGCAAGAGAAAAGATAGTTACTGTCAGCAAGCAGAATACCTGTCTACTGCAAGGGATGAGAAGAGAGCAGAAATCATATACAGACAGCCAGGTAATTGTCACATGATTATAACTCCAGGTCAGTTTTGGGTGTTGCAGATTCAAACTGGTGATTAAGGCATGAAAGCTCCATGTGTCATTATCAGCCCTCTGAATCTCAGCACAGCTCGTTGATGCCCACCTTCTCTGCAGTGGCTGACAGTTCACTTCTGAACATTTGTTGTTAGCCATGCCAATAGGAAGTCTTTACAGGGCTCACAAAGAGGTTGGATTTTAAAATATTGAAGTAGGATGAAAAAAAAAAAGTAAAAGGAAATGAGAAAGGACTGATTTGCACATGAATGTATTTTTTATCAGTTTTCAGGCTTATTGGATGACGGCATAAAAGATTAAAAATATCCTTACCCACTGAGTGAGAAATGTATGTTATTAATGCAGATAAACTTAATTGAAGCTAGATGTCAGGCGTTTAAAATATATTTCTATAGAGGTTTTTTTCACTCTTGTTGAGAAGCCAAAATTCATCATGCTTGTACTCGATGTTCCTAAAGCTGGAGAGGAAGGGAAAAGTGTCCCAACAACCTCCTGCTCAACAGAAAGAGGGGGAACACCAGAGGTGTGTCTTGGATGGACGTTGTCTGGGTGCCTGGGCTTAATTTCTTGCTGTCTCAGAGTCTTGTATGATCTGTCTCCATGTCTGAGTGGGAATATAAGATGCTCCAGTGACAGACAGGTGGGAGCTAGAAAAAGATTAAGTATGACTAGATATTCAGGTTTTAAACTTTATTGTAAAAAAGGCAGGGGTTTAATGCTAGGTATAAAAAGAAAAGCAGATGAAGCAGGGCTTAATTTTTTCCTTACCCAATCCCTTTGATCACACCTGCTGGATTTCAGGGAAATATCTTCAAATTTTTGAGCCAGCCAGTGTTTTAGCCAAGAGATAGATGGGACAGACAGTAACAGTCTGGTTACCACTGTGTTGACAGGAATCATCAGATCATTGAGCTGGATTCCCCTCCCTCAGAGTATCTGTGAAAGACAGCATTGACTGCCTTTCTCTATGTGGTGTATGCAGCTTCCGATCAGGCTCCCAGGAGTTTGTTTAAATTAAGAGGAACCTGAATAGGCATATTTAGGTCTGAAACCTGACAGCCAAACATTCATTAAACAAGTGTTTGTCCTAAATGAGTGGGCTTCCTTATGCAGTGGTAAATAAAAATGTTAAACTCTATTAACCCAAATGAAAATTGCCCTCCCTCCTCCACAGGTGCATTAGGGCTCTATGTTCTGCCTTCATTACCTGGTTTGAGCTGTTGGGATTTTTCTCCAGACCTTTATTAGATGTTAAGCACAGGGCTTCATTTTACCCATATTGAGATAGCTGCAGGATGCCAGCTCCCATATGGGTAGGGCTGAGAACAGCTTTCTGCTTCATGGCTGACACCATTAAGTGCTGAAAACTCTCACACATTTGTTTATTCACAGCATCATGAGATACCATGTCCTGTGAATAAGCCTGTCTGGGCTACAGTCCCCACACTGGAAACAGGACTTGCAAAGTGATGGAGAAAACTGCAGGAACCGGAAATAAGTTAAACACTCAAGGCCTCCCAGGATCATATGAGCCAGCAGGTTCCCATCTCTCAGCTTTGGGACTGCAATATTGAGGAGTGGTAGGGGAGAGGATAAGAGCTTGCTAGAGGTGCCACGGAGTGCTGGGAACTTTGACAGGTCTCCCATGGTATTTAACAGAGCTGGGCAGTGTCTCCTGGGCTTGTGTGTGCCCATGCTGGGGGCTGTGCTGCTCCATGTGCCAGGCGTCGCTGGGAGAGGAAGGAAAGTTGCACTGTGGGATCCTTTTCCATAGTGTAGAGGTTATCACGTTCACTCGGTTTTTTTCCTCTCCCCCCTCTAAGGCTCAGTTTAAAGGCACAGAAAGGCACAAAGTTAATTTCTGGGCATAGAGCAGCGATAGGGGATACACATCATGAAGTTACCCCAAGACAGTTATGGTTTCCAACATTTAAAGGATTAATTTTGAAATGAGTGAATTCTTTCTTTCCTAATTTTCCAGGTGTTTAATTTTTGTTAAAATTAGTGTTGTGGAAGGGTCCAAGGCAGTGCTGGGCTGAGCACATCAGGGCCAAAGCTCAATAAATCCGTGCCCATGCTCTGACACTCCAAACACCTCTCTGAGCCTTCAGGGAACAGCAGCACTACAGAAAATGCCAGTACTGAAATCCTACAGAAATTTCAAGCAGTAACAGGGAAAGAGAGGAATTCCAAGTGGGTCATGATCCCATAGGTATCTTGGGCAAACAGGCACTGCTCTCACAGGTTTGTGTCATAACCACCTCTGAGTTTATTTCATTTGCTCAGCTCAGAACTGAAGCTGCACCGAAACTTCCACACACAAGCCCATGTGAGATCAGGGCTCGTGTCACTGGTATTAGTCAGTAATAGGAAACTGAACAATGGAACATGGATTAAAAAACAACTATGAAAACCATTGCATTTCAGCATTCTTTAAATGCTTGCAAATGCTACTTTTCTTTTTGCATGAAAATGTTTCTCTGAATTGCGACAGTTGAAGCAATCAACAGCTCCAGCACTAAAAATCAGGCAGCTAAACCAGAAAATTGGGTGCAATTTGTAATCTGTACAATGTGCAGAGTCTTCTGCCAGAATACATTTTCCAGAGAACATTTATTTGGGTCACATGCCCCAAACTGGGATTCGTCGGGAAGATTCAGCAGGTTTTATCCAGCATAAAAAACCCATTTCTGCATTTAGGCAGAGAGGTGCTGCAGAAAGGCACCAGCAAGGCTCTGTCAATCTTCACTTGCAATGAAGTGTCGAAAGACAAAAGATAGACAGTGGAGTGTTTCAGGAGAGAGACACTGAGACATCTGCACCCTCGTGACACTGACAGAGCCCTCTGCAAGTCAAAAAGCAGTTGTTCATTCTGGGGAAAAAAAGCTTTTATCCAGTAACAGCGTTTCTAATCAGTTTTCTGTCCCCTCTGTCATGTTGTATTGACTCCCTGCCAGCAGCTCAAGCACCTGGGCTCTGCCTGTAGCACCCACCTGCACACTGCACCCCTGCCAGCCTGTGACAGACTCTTCCAGGGCAGCTTCAAAGTGGCCACTTGCAGTAGGAATTGTACAGCAGAGCTGAAAATAATGAGAATCAGAAACCCCTATTTTGCCATTAGAATCCTGGCAAATGTTTTCGTTGCCTATGGTGAAGAAGACAAAAACACAGGTTAGAGTCCTCTCTCAAGAAATGGGGGCAGTATATTTGAGGAAAGAATTAAAGCAGTCTGTATTTTCCAATGCAAGGCAGCTAATTGCTGAGAGGATTTCCTCTCTGTGCTGCACTACTCAGGGAGAGTGAGATACAGAAACGTGACCCAGCTCTGCCGGGGTGAGAGTGCACCTGAGAAGTAACCCAGATACCTTTTGATGATTAATCAGTGTTTAATCATAAACCCCACAAAAATCAAAAACCAAACCAAAACAAAAAAACCAAACACAAACCCCAAACAAACAAAAACCGCCAACAACAAAACAACCAACCCCCACAAAATAAAACCAAACAAAACCCAACAAAACCCCACAGGAAATGGAAAGCTAACAATTTACTGTGATCCAAGCCAGAGTGCTCTAAAAGTTTTGTAGATAACCTAATCCACTCTGTGGGGAGATGCTGGCTATTTTCTTCCCATTTGGCTTCCACCACTGCACTTCATGTCTCATAGTACCATGCATTTGTTAAATCACACCCCACACTTGTGTTAGAATTCGCAGCTGCCCCTCCATAGTGGGCACATCTGCAGGGACCTCTCCCACAGCCCAGCAGTCATCCCTCTCCTTCATTTCTAAAACTCTCTCTGCTTTGGCCACATCACTGAGCCCAGCTTTACTGATAGATTCACTGCTTTATGATGTGTGTCTGATCCCCTTGGCCCCCTGACAGCCCTGCACCACCCCATTAGCTTGCAGTTGCTGCTCTTTCCTCTTGTACTCAAAGCTGAATTCATAATTTCTGCTGCTGATACAGAGGAATGCCTGTGTGCACCTGCTCTATACTCAGGTGAAACCTGAGCAGAGAAATGAGTGTTCACAGTTATTCTAATGAGCACTGGAAGGTTAACCTGGCAGGTTGCAAGAGGTAGTAATTGTCTCCTGTTACATGGTGATAACAATGTGACCATAGTGTTATTATGGTAATAGCATCACAACATTATCTTAATATGCTGAGGTCAAATAAGGTCTATATTATGTTGTCTTGGAGGTAATTTATTCCTATGAATTGAACCGTGAGGCAATGCCATGGGGATTTTACAGCTCAGGCAATCCTGAGAGAAGCTTGTGAGTGCTCACATGTGATGAACATTTGCAATAGCAGAAAGAACACCTAAACTCCTTGGCATGTGCGTTACAATTAATGTAATTTTTTCCTAGGAAAAAAGCTGGTCTAATGCTGTAAGCAATCTGTGCACTTTTCTTTTGGTCCTGTGAGGCCAAGGGGAGAGTAGGACCTCACTGCAGATAAGAGAGAAAAAGTGCCTCAAAGCCATTAAGAAAGTCCCAAGAAATTGGACCCTGATAATTTTTTTTCAGTCCTGATCACATAATCCATCCTTAATTTGAGATGTCACAACTATCCTCCAAGTTTCTGTTGAAAATGCCCTCCCCTGCTCCAGTGGAGGCGGAAGGGACCATGTCCTTGCAGCAGAAACGCCTGTGGTGCAGCTCTCCAGAATCAGGGTCCAATTAGCTGCACATAAGCTAAAGAAAAAAAGCTTTACAAGATGTGCCAACATGGCAGTAGCTAATTGCATGTGGCAGTGGACTAATTGTGTTGTGCCTTTAAGCAAGCACAGTACTTGAATGGAGATGGTGGCTCCAGTTTTGCTCTCGCACAGCCTGGGAAGTGGATAATTATCTGGGCAAATCTCTCTGCACTGCTGGTTCCTTCCAAGCCTGGACCATCCAGGAGGATCTGGACCATCCAGGAGCACCTGGACCATCCAGCAGCTCCTGGCCAGCCCAGCTCAGCTGCAACAACCCTGGCAGGGGCAGGAACACATCAAATATTTGTATTGTTACTCCTGGATTTTACTGCAGTCAGTACCAAAATCAGGTTTTTCTTTTGTTACCTAACATAAAGCACTTTTTTTGGTGTGTTTTTTTTTTTTTTTTTGCCATAAATGTTCTCCAAAGAAGGACTTTCTGGGAAAATGAGATCTGCCATTCTTCCCACCATAGAAGCTCTCTGATCTGACTGATGGCCTGGTAGGATCTGCTGATAAATCCTGCTGCCCAGATGAGCTCCAGGTGACCCTGTGGGCATACAAGAGTTCCGGGCCCATTATGAATGAGCCCAGTGCATGGAAAGAGGGATGGTCAGCTGAGGGAAACAGGATATCAGAGGGGTTTGCAGGTGGCAGATTTTGTAACTCCTGGCAGCACTTCTGCAGCTGTCCTTACCCTGAGGCAAGGGAGCCCAGTGCAGGAGATTTTTCTACTGACTTAGGAAAAAAAATGTTCATCAAACTAAGTCAACAAAAGCCCATGGATCACACTGACATCACTCTACAGGCACAAAGGATTGCAGACATCTTGGAAGCTCAGAAGGAACTTTGCAGTTGAATACCATTGCCCACCAAGTTAGTGAGCAGAGACGGCATCAAACTTTAGGATTTGTGATATTTCAGAGAAAGATTGTGAAAAGAAGCAGATGTGTAAAACCAAATAAGCTATGTGCCAATGCAGTGTCAAAGTGAGCATGCAGTATTAATGATATTTAAAAATGTACATATACATTCAATTTTGATGCAAGTGGTAAATCATGTAATAAAATAAAGCAGAATATTTTACCTGCTAAGTTTGAAATGCAGTTGGAAAGGAATTTACTACAGCATAGCCTTTAGTAATAAATGGTAGAAGGAAGCACATCACTCATAAACATTCCTTTGTGAATGGAGTGCTTTCATTTATGAAAAGGTTACTGTGGTCAAAATGATCTATTCTGCACAGCAGAACACAGGCACTGCTCTGGAGGATTTCAGTCTTTCTGGAGAAAAGAATCATATTATAGTACGGGAAACTGCCCTCAATCTGACAGAGGTCACGTCTGTGGGTATTTTCTTAGAAAAAAATTATTGTCTGTTTGTCGTCAGAGTTAGTGGAGTGTCTCTCAGATTGCAAAATTTCCTATCCTTAACAAAATGAGCTATATGTTTTATTATCATTTTCCCTTCCTAAAGTTATACCCCAAGGATTTTTCCCAGTTTTTTAAGATTGATTCCAAACTATTACAGACTTCTTTCCCCTTTTTAAAAAAAATTCTTACAGTTACTCTTTATGCCAATGCACTTGACGATTTTCACTCTCTGCTTCATTGCAATGTATTCATTCAGCAATTGCTGCAGCAATGTTACAACAAAAGTATAAAAAATTATGGTTTTTATCTAAGAAGAGGATCCTTTAATCATATTATTGACAATTTTTTTGATAGAAAATAATAACAAGTTCATGTCAGGTAAATAAATTTTGTGTTATCATTAAATATAAAAAGTTATGACGCAATGATAATTCTTGTGATATGGCAGACGAAGGATAACTCTGTTATAAAAACAAGGCAGAGTGACTCTAAGGATGCACAGTGACTTGTTTTGGCTGTGAGGATTCTCCAGCTGAGGCCAGGGCTCTCTCGTGCCAGGTATTCAAACACAGCAGGATGGTCTGGATGGGGACAGGAAGGAAAGCCTGGCAAGAGGCAGCAAAGCCAGCGAGGTGCTGGGGCCATAGGGCAGGGTTAGTACAGCAACCCAGGCTCTTGCATCCTTCTCCATTCTGTGTTTGTTAATTTATGTCTAAACAACCTTTTGCTCCTGAGTTTTGGCAGAATAAGCACCACTCCTCTCCCTATGAAAGCACCATTTTATCAGCGATGGCTCCTCAGCACATTTCAGATAAGAAGCCCAGGGGCCTCCAGGCTTCTGCAGGAGCTGAGGGCTCCCCTGTCCTTCACCCAGAGCTCATCCTGCTCCACAGCCATGCAGGTGTGTGGGAAGCAACTCCACAAATACCTCTTTGCATAGAAATGAGAAGCTATTTTAAAATTAGATTACTATCATAAAAAGCATTGCTGCTGCTTCTCATCTGCTCTACCTTTCCACTTACATTCTTTTTATTGCTGTTAAGCTTCTTACCATGCCAGTGTCTTTTAGGTTCATGATTATAAAGTATTTAAAAATATCCAAGCTGTACAGAGTGATAGCAAGTTGAAAATAATAGTCTCTAATTTGAAAAATGAAAAGCAGCTAATGCATTATTTAGAGAAACATGTTGCTTACTGAAAAAAAAATTAAAAATATTTGTTTTCCTTTATAGCAGAGTCTGGTCTTTTGCTGTTTTATTATCGGATATATTTTACCTCTACATGGCACATTTTACCTCTATAAACATAGATTTTTTTTCCCAACAACTTAAAGCGTCCAGAAATGGGCCTTTCATTTAGAAGAACATAAAATTGAAACGACAATTATACCTGCTGATGTAGCTGTCTGGTACCAAATCACATCACTCAGCCTGGCTGTTCTCATGCTCTGTGAGGACTCTGATGCTTTTTGTATTTAGGCAATTTCCCTTTGCTTTCCTTAAAAAGAAGCCTTATCCTGACAAGGCTTGGCTCTTTCTGGAGCATTCAGGTACCCTACTGCACTCATTCCAACTGGGAGGATAAGGCTGGATTTAAGGAGATGTTTGGCACATCCCTCACCAACCTCATTCCTGGTGTTTGTACACCCCAAATAAACCCAGGGATAAAGCCAGGAGGAGCTGGTCAAAAGTCAGCATGGTTGCACAGGAACTTGCTGAGGTTGCAATAGTGTAAAATAAGTAGGAATTTCAGATTAAGGTAACAATTCTTTGGGCTTTATTTATTTAAATTAACAGATGTAAATACCATTCTTCTTTCATAGACACACAAACCAAAGGTGGGGGGAAATGGCATTTCCCAGGAATTTCACTGCCAGCACCTCTGTGATTGCTTTGCTCTCGTGTATGGGATGCAATCCTTGGGAAAGAGAGAGGGATGAATCCCCTCCTCTAAAGGCCACGGGCAGCACAGGCCTGTGGTTTCACTCAGGATGCCTCAGACGGTGTCCCTGAGCTGCACAGGGATCCAGCTCTCCGAGACACCCATGGGATGTCCTGCAGCCCCTGGGAGAAGCGTCAGCCTCAGCTTCAAGCCTTCAGCTCTTTGGTGCGTGTTCTCCAAGAAGATTAATGTAAAAACCAGGTGCAGCTGCCAGTGATAAATAGCACAATGTGTTCAGACACAAACCTCAATCTCCATTGTACTATTTTTAAGAGGTCTATTAGCAACGTAAGCACTCGTGGAAATAGTCCTACATTTTGCATGTATCCCTGAACAGATCCCAGTGACTTTGTGCTGACATGTCTTTGCGCCCAATCATGAAATTCAGTGCAGGATTTTTTAAACTTAAATTAAATTAAGCTCATCTGTTTCAGAGCACTTGTCTTTTTTGACGTTACTTCATCTAAATCCAGATCCCAAACTGAAAAGGGAATTTTTAATTTATTATTAGAAACCCAAAAGGGGGCTCTTAAGAAGATCCTCAGTGTTAAAAATTGTGGGTTTAGAGTTCTGCAGAGAGAACTGATATCAGGCTGCAGCACAGCAAGTAACAAATACCCACTGCATTTCATTTCAATTAATTACTCAGACAAAATCTATCTAATTTCTTTCCACACAGCAGACTATTTCTCCCCAGAGCATTGGCTTTGTTGAAATCATGGACATCCATTTGGAAATTCTTCATTAACTAGTATGGCTTGCTCAAACCTAAGCCAAAAAATACAATATCACATAGCAAAAATTCCACAGCTGGGCTTATAGACATTGCAGCTACTGTTGGATTTGTATTGAGTTCAGAGGAAATAAAAGCAGACATTTTCCCTTAATGAGCACTTATGGTGAAAGTGCACGATTAAACAGCAAGGCATACTCTCTCCCATGCTTGTAGACAATATTTATCCTCTTAGCATTGCACAGGAAGTTTAAAGGCTGCTTGGTGGAAGGCAAATGTGCACCTCCAGCTCCTTCCCTGGAAAATCAAACAGGTCCTTCAGCTATTGCCAAGCAGGACAGGCTGCTAAAATATTTGATGCATTTACACCTCCTCAAGAATCCTATTATTTTCTGTAATTGAAATGGTATCTGAAATTGTTTGGATGGCACATAACAGTCGGAAAAGCAGTACAAGATGCAAAGAATAGAATGTAATGCTAACGTGAATGAGGCTGGCTCTGGGTCTTGTAATAATATATATCATTAGCTATCCTAACTGACATAAACGAGAGAATAAAAATGCTATTTCTCTGTAATAGTTGAAAGAGAAGAAAATACCATGCTTTTCAGGAGCTTCTGTACCTTAAGGCAAAACAGCTTTTTAATGCTTTTCCTTGGATTTGATATTAGTTTTTTCCCCATTACATGGCTTAATAAAAACAAGGTTCATGTGCCACTGAGCAGCACGGTTCCAAAATGCTTTTATGTCAAATAAATTAATAGCTTTATAGGTTCCTATCATGTACCCTCATAAGCAGTGACTTCCCTGAAAATTAAAGGGAGGTGAAGAAGCAAACTGGGAAATCCTGACTGAGCTGGGCAAGCACTTGGAAAACAGAGGTTCAGTGACAGCTTAGAAAAGGCCAGAGGCTTGGGGAAACTGGGAGGTGAACTTAATTCCCAAGCTGCTGTGGCAGATTAAAAACAAGAAGTAAGGAGACAGTCTCAAAAAGGTTGTGGGTCCACACAGAATGTGGGAAAGGGCAGGGCCAGCCAGAATTGTGTGAAAGGGACCTTCGTGGCTGGGAAAATCAGAGGCCAGGAAAAAGCAAATGGCATTTCTCAGTAACACTAACATAAGTCTGCAAGAGAGAGTTAGGTACTTTCCTGCATTTGGTTTTCAGTAGCAATCTCCAGATGACTCCGAACAGAGAGCAAACTAAAGTAATTAATTATACAGATATGAATGGGTAGAGGAATGAATAGTAGAGGAACTGGTTCTGTCATCTATTAGAACAGCTCGAAATGTCTTGATATAAAATGGTCGTTTTAATTTTGGTTCCATCTAAACAAAGCAGATATTTCAATTTATTCAATTTCCTTTTATTTCGGTTTTTGCTTTTTGGGTTTGGTTTTGTTTGGGGTTTTGGCTTTTTTTTGGTTGGCTTTGGTTTAGATTTTGGTTATATTTTTGTTTTGCCAGACTATTTCTCATTCTGAATATCCTAATTCAGAGGAACTCAAACCATCTTGCAGAACTGTATCACGTCATTGAAACCTCCATGTTTGTGAAGTACATTTCAGAAATACATGTCTTATTAAAGTTTTTGGTTCTGGATGTTAAGACTTGGAACAGCCAAAGTTATATAACTGAAACAAATGTTTTCCACCAAATATTCTGCAATGAGACCAGATTTTATGATCCTGATACTTTCATTAGAATGGAAGCTCTAAGTTGTGCCCAGTTCTGAAGTTCCAATCATGTGCCTGCTGTTCAGTATTTGTGTTCAATTCCACACTGCATTTCTGACTCCACTCGTTTCTGATTTTAACTCTCCCAAACATTTTATAGTCCTTTAAAATACTTCTTTGGCTATTTCATTCCTCTCATGGTTCCTGAATTTCACCATGGTTGCTGTGGTGAGATGGCAGTGCCACAGGATGAATAGGCAGTGAAATCCAGACCATTCTTGCAGGAGCAGAAGACTCCAGCAGGTTCCTATTTCCCTGCTCATGGCAGGGAAGAGCCACTGAACTGAAAATACCAGCCCTAAGTCAGTGGCAAGCTATGGGCTGGCCACAGTAACTGGTGGTGGGTGCAAGTGAGGAATCACATCTCTGGAAGTCAATAAATGTCATTAAGGGTCTTTTGCTCTTATTTATGTGACAGTTAAATGTATGATCCCTGTGAGTGTGTGGAAACAGGATCAATGATGAACTTCAATCCACACAATCACTTCTTATGTGAGACATAACCTTGGCTATTAGCTCCCAGATCAATCAATAACCTATTATCTCATGAGCTAAGAAATAAATACTGCCTCAGGCCACTATTAATTAGAACAGGCAGGGAGGTATAGACCAGAAGATGTGTGATGTTGTTCCTGATCATTTGAACCACAGAATGAAGCTAAACTGAGAGGATTTGGTTTAGATTTTTGTTAGTGGGTGAGGTTTTTTCCACTTGTTGGTTTGTGGGCTTTTTGAGCAGGCAAAACGGGTCTTTTACTGAGTCATGGCCCTCAAGCCATTCAGTTTCTCCACAATGTGAACTTCTTGACCCCTTCTCTGTCTTTACTGCTGTGAATTTACCACAGATACATGAACAGTTGCAGCAGGATGTGATCTGATGCAAACACAGTCAAAAAAAGTGGCTAGTTCACCTTTGCTTGCAACGTTTACCAAAACTGGTGACCACTCCTGGATAATTAAATAAGTTAAAGATAAAGCATTTGTGTATGTGCTGCACATTTATAGATCTTCATCAATGGTTAGCAAAAGCCTTAAGCTGTATAGCTTTTGGTTGCTTTCCTAAACGTTTTCTCTTGAACATGATTTGTGGGGCAGTTGTTGCAAGATGAAGCCTGGAGAAAGCACATTACTCACAGAAATCAGGAGCGATTCTTTGAACAAAATCTCCCCATCTGTGACAGAACCAAGAGCCGAGTGCCCTGCCACTGATCAGAGAGGTGTGGGCTGGCAACAGGATTGGTGCTGGGACAAGGCTCTCACACTCCTCTTTCCCAGGCCTCTGGGGCTTGCCACACTTACCAGTTTGAGGTGGTTCAACAAAACTAGTGATTTTGGTCTACCCTTGTGATGGCTGTTGAGTTTAAACATTTAAGTCCTTTTTGGTGTCAGCTACAGATCTAAGAACATCTGGGGATGTTTGGATGTTCCTGATCTTGGCACAACTTCTGAACTCAGCTTTTAGGTTTCATAAGCAGTACTAAATTCTTTATATGTAGATTCTTTCTATTTCTTTATGCTCTATATCAAGGGCAAATGTAAAGTGATTTTATTCTTTTTTAATCTATTGAGTCAAGGTACAATTACTGCAAACTTTGCTCTATGTGCACCAGCTAATTACAGCACTGAACATTTTCTAAATGAAAGTATTCTCTCCTGCTCATGAAGGTCAATCCTTTTTCAGGATCAGGGGAAGAAGGGAACAGCACAGATGGGGCTGACCCAGACTGAGTCACCAGGACATCTGTTCCTGACTGGTCTGGATGCACAATTTCCACAGGGCCAGAAAAGGTAGGAAGCTCTGTCTGACATTATTTACACACAAGTGTTTGTGTAGTCATTGGGAAATAGGTATCAATTTACCTAAATATGAGCAGCCCTGCTAATGACAGTATTTGGGCCTAGGGTTGAAATAAATTCCATGAGGTGCCAGAGCTGAGCACTGTCTGTGCTCTAAAGACATAGAGCTGGTCAATGAGCAGCCCTGGGCATGGAGACTTGGTGGGTTCTAGGCTGTTTAAATATGACTCCTTTACTACCCTTTAGTTGCTTTGAACTTCTGACACTTATCCATTTGAAAAAATCCAGCTTGGATTTTCCAGTGCATGTATTCTGGGAAATTAAGTTATTCTAAAACAAAACAGTTTTAATATGAAGGAGGAAGAGCTGGCCTGACATAACTGGCAGTGGTGAATTCAGGAGAACCAAAGCAGTGTCCCCCTTGATATTTTCTCTTTCTTCTTAATCCTTTCATTCTGTCTGCCAGACTTGTGGCAAATGAAGTCTTTTGTTTTGCTGTCATAAAGTTTTCTTTTAAAAGCTGGTAGCATGAAAGCAATTCAAATAGTGACTGCAAACTTTTGAGCCACCTGTTAATTCAGTGAGGGCTGGAGCTATGAAACATTCTCTTTGACATATGTTTTCTTGCTGTATAATCATCTGTGGGGCTTGCTGTCTAAGAAAAGTCAAATTTCTGACATTTATCCATAAAGCATAAGGAAAATGTATTTATTTATTTACAGTTACACGTTCATGATGATAAGCCAGTTGTGGCAACCAGCAAGGAAATCAAATTCAATTTGATATATGTAATCTGCACAATGTGGAAATCCTTTGTGAGTATCCCTGGTCTTGAATTCAGGTTCATCCTGAGCCTTTTCAATATTTCTTCCATTAGCCCCAGCATTCCCACAGTCAAGACTGGCCCAGGCAGGAGCCCAGAGAAACCAGGACATGGCTAATTGAGTTTTCCAAGCCTGTTTATGTGAAAGACACAAGGCTGCTCTGTAGAAGTCCTACTTTAGCTCCTGAGGCTTCATCAGTCTGTGCCGTGTCCACAAGAAACGTGGGTGGAGGCTGAGGAGGCAGCAGGAGCAGCTCTGGGGAGTTCAGCAGGGAACATGGCTGTCCATGGAACAGGGATATCCCCTGCAGGCCAGTGCAGCATTTTCATCAGAGAGGGACCGACTTCTGGGAAAAAACAGTCAGGGATTTGATTTGGCAGGCAGTGGGATGTGGTTGCTTCTCCTGAGCCACCACGCTCTCTGAGAAGAGGCTGTTGGTGCTGATGACAAAGGTTTATCACAGCTGTGGATTTTCTATTCCTTTCTTTTATGCATTGGATTTATACCTCCACCTTTTGCATATCACACTTCTCAGATCTCCAAAAAACTATTGCCCACCGCAATAATCTTAATATTAATAGCAAACAATCACATTCTTGTCTGTTGAAGGCAAGAAGTTCCTTCATGCTGTTTTAGGGATTGCTGAGCACTAATTGACTTTTATGTAACACCAGTTAAATGCTCCTGATTCCATTGTAGAGAGCAGCTGATGCACAGAGAATAACACTGCAAACTTGTGGCCAGAGATAAGCAAGGTGACCTCCCACTCAATGAAAAGTGTTATATGATGTACAGTAACATTTCAGTTGGAAACCCTCAAACAGTAAATTACATAGCACTCATATCTCTTCAACAAAATGTACTTTTCAGTACTCAGGAATTTCACAGTGGATACATAAATTTAAGCAACCTTCAAATTCCTTCTTCCTGTACTCATGTGGGTGTGAAAAGTCAGAATGGGAATTTCTTTTGCAAGCATGTCAAGTGAGGAAGGGAAGTTGATACATATTTATATGCATACACATGCATAAACACCGTTTAGCTGTTTCAATTTGCACTTCAGTAAAAAATTCTCTGACTATGAAAATTTTGTTTTCACTGCCTAAGAATGAAATCTGTCTTACGAAATCAGCAATCTGTATGAAATCTGTCATTTATCTCTGAAGGCTCCTCAGAGCCATTATAGACGTGATCTCTCAGTGTCCCTTTTTGTCTAAGCACCCAAACCCCTCACTCAGAACCATTACTGCTGGTAAAGTAGCTGATGGGTTTTTGATGCCTTCAGCACACATCCTTCTCACTTAACACCTCATTTCTTTTATCATCCTAATAAAAAAGATGCAGGATTTCCACTGAGTGCTGCAAAGTCGTCAGCGCTTCTCTTCTGCCTATTGCTAGATGCGTATCTGTGGTCTAGTCCCAGGCATTAGGTGACCTGCTATTGATCAAAACACTGTAATTGTCCCTTCTGGTGGTGCCCAGAATCACTTGCCCTCCTACTTAACAAAGAAAGAAACCCCCAGGGTCTGCATCTCCTCACTCAGGCAGAAGCACATCAGGTGCATGGGCCCTGAAGACTGGGCCACCTGGGGATGCTCCTCTTGAGATGTTCCCTGAGGGCCACAATCCTGAATTCAAATGTCCTCAGGCAAGTCTGGAACACTTTCTGCCCCTGAGGACAGGCAGACCTTAGACACGGGATGAATTTAAAGTTTGAGTTGACTTCACTTGAGGTCAAGGGAATGGAAGAGAATTGTTTTTATTGTGAGTCACAGGTGCTACTTGTCTGGAGATTAAACACAAAGAACTGGAGATGGTAATTTATGAATATATATTTGACCTTTCTGCTGCTGAAACTCAAAAGGCTCATGGGATTCAATTGCACAAAGTGGTTCTGATGACCTGGGGAGCATCAGCTGGATAAAAACAAACAGCAGCATATAATTGAGCAAAAGTTGTATTAGCCAGATGTGAGTCAGACAACACTGAGGCACAGAGCTCCTGGGCCTAAGGAGCAACAGACAAGATCAGGTATTACCTCGTGCCTGCTAAGGACAGGCAAATCACACAAGAGACTGAGAACATCTGCTCCTCCCTCACCTCTCTGTACCAGGGAGCTCTCAGGCAGGCTGCCAAGTGGGAGACAGCTTCTGGAGGACTCACATCATAACACTTAAATGTCAGAACGGTTTGAAATTGTAAATGACATTTTGTAACTCTAAAGGTGTTGCTACCAGTGTTCTGGGAGTGTTACACTGGCAGCTAAAGGACTGACCACACAGGTTGAAAGTTAAAAAATACTTGGGTTCAAGACAGCATGACTGCATTACACCCATTTTGTACCATGAAAAACAATCTTAGACAGCCATATCTGTACCTCTGAAACACCAGTTTCACCAGCCTGAAAGCTGTTATGAATTGAATCATCTGCAAGAAGGAACTGAAATCGAAGCAAATAAGATTGAGAGCTGAAAACTGTTTAGAGAAATTTTATTTGGTGTCCAAAAAACCAAAAATTCACAGTAAGGATGAAAAAGTGTGTAACTTCAACAAAGGCAAGCTGAGATCATAGAGGAAGTTAGAAAAAAAGTAGCAGTGAAGCTGTAACAGATGGAAAGCAGGCGACTGTGAAAATTGTTAGTATATATTAGCAGCTAGGAGCTATCTATGAGATGAGAGAGGCTAAATGACACTAGCAGGAAGTTTTGAGCAGCTGAGCTGCAGGAACTGATAAAAATGACAGATATCCTGGCAATGGGACGTTATTGCATGAAGTGGGGAGAGGTGTCAATGGTGATGCAGTGAAAATGAAGCTGAGCTGGCAACAGAGGCTTCAGGTCCTGCCTCACGTCCCAGGCTGGTTTCTGGGTTTTAGCTGACAGCTCGTTAATGTGACGTGTATAAACAGTGTGCCCAGCCCCAAGGGCCCTTTTTCCTGAAGGGTGCACTGACTGCTAAGCCACCCACCTGTGCCTCCTCAAAAATCTGCCCTGGGAATCTCCTTTGCCCTTTGGGTCCCTGACTTTCTCTTCACATCCTACAAACGCTCATTTGCTTTGGTCCATGGCAGTAAAGCATTGATGTAATGAGCAACTCCCAGCTTCCAGAGAGCCTGGCTTGGGAGGTTTGGGTTGAAGCTGGGGGAGGAGGAACTCTGAAGGAGCTGTGCTGCTTTCCATGCCACTGCACCAGCTGAGTCACAAAGGATGGATGCTGATGCCATCTCCCCCTCTTGCAGCTATTCTTTAAAATCAAGCAGTAACAAATGCTGTTGCTGCATCCTGGGCATGATTTGAGCTGGGGTTAGGTTGCAGCCAGCTTGTGGCTACTTGAGTTGATGTACAAGGGTGGCAGCATGAGAGCAAAGGGAGAGCTGGGAGATGAGGGGAGAGAGGCTCTGCTGTATCCAGCTCCTGGGGCATTGGTCCTGAGCAGTCAGGCTTGGCTAGAGTCAGTCACATTTACTGTCACTGTAAATGTGACCAGTGTATTAAAGGTTGCAGCACTATAATGCCTGCTGGTGGCTTTAGCAAGTGAGAGAAATCTCATTTTGACTTCACACAGCTATCTGTGTGTATATACATATATATATGTGTGTGCATGTGGGAGTAGCTGTAGGAAAGCATGAACATACAAAGAGAACAAGCATATATATGTATAGACACTCAGAATCATTACAGGCTCCTTTTTCACCAGTGAAGAAAGCGCACACAGAGACTGAGAACTCAAGTAAATGAAGTCTTTGGGCAAGAACAGAGGAAAACAGAATCTGGAAAAAAAACCCACAAAACAATTAAACATCCATTATAAAGCCATGGAAGCCAGCTCAATTCATTAAATACATATGGCTGGCACTGACCCAGCAGTGCAGGCATGGACAGAGGAGATGCACAGCTGGTTTATGTAGAGGAAATAAACACACAAAGCCGCAGTCCAAGAGGCAGCCCAATCCCATCAGTAGTCCCAGGGTTAGTGACATTTTCCATTTCAAGCATTCAGGGAATCTCACAGGAGACAGCCTAATCAGAGGAGAGTGTAAACCCTCCAGGAAACAAACAAGGTGAAGATAGAAATCTGGTCCTGCTGTCCTACTCTGCTGGCAGAGCTCTCATTGGGAAATCTTTTTCTTTCAGTTTAAATTGGTCTAAGTGGAGCTGCATTGCTAAAGGATTACCATGCAGAAGAAACTACTTCCAAACTGACAAAAATGCAGAATCGGTTCAACAGAGAGAGATTACTCAATTTCTGCCTTAACTCCAGAATCCTTCTTGGAGGTCTGTCTGCCCAAGAGAGCAACACCTCGCTCTGCTGCAGCTGGGTGTGAGGGCATAGCTGTGATGCTCAACCACCCTCTCATAGCACAGGTACATTCAGACTCCTAAAAGAGGTTTAATTCATTAATTTAATGTTTATTTTCTGGCTATTTAACAGTGTTCTTTGCTACAGCCACCCTTAGGACATCCTTAGGTTTTCTGGAAGTCCCTGGCTCCTCTCCCTTGCTGGATACCTTTGGCAGTATCAGAGGTTGCTATTTACTGCTGTTCATTCAGAAGACCTGCCCATGCAAATAGTGCATAAAATGATAAAAGATTCAGTAAGCTTTCAGAAAGACAACATTTTTCATCTGCTCAGAAACATCTGGACATTTCAGGAGTCCTCCTAAATTTATGGAGTCTACTCAACAAACCTAAGTTTTTACTCAGGGGTAAATAAGCCATTCTGGGGCCTTTACCAGGCATCTTCTCTCCCTCTCTTGTCTCTGCACACCATGAATAATGCATCTTCCCAGCTCACAAGCCAGTAGCATTAGCCCCTTGTTTCCTTCTGGATATTTTTGGGAGCGGCTGCTCCCTGCTCCCAGTGCCAGAGGGTCCGATGGCGATGGGTGCCCGCAGCCCAGCGGGACACAGGCCCGGCATCCCAGCTCCCTGTGCCCTGGGGAAGGGGCCCAGCCCCCCAGGCAGGAACCCTGGGCTGCCAAAAATAGCCCAGCTGTGCTGCTTGCCCAGGAGCTGCTGCTGGCTGCACGAGGTCAGCCATGGAGACAGTGCTGCAGCCTGAAATGGAGGATGCTGGCCGGGGAGGAAGTTTTTCTTATTTATGACTACTGTTGTCAAGAGAGAAACTGAAATCACAGCCCATCTGAGACGAGGTCAAGAGCTGAGCCAAACCTCCTGGAACAAGAGGAGGTTGGAAATATATACTAGGATCTCAAGCAGCTCTATAAACATTTCCCAACAGGAAAAGGGGAGGGAGAAAAAGAAAAAGAAAGGAAAAGAAAAAGAAAAAGAAGAAAAAGAAAAAGAAAAAGAAAAAGAAAAAGAAAAAGAAAAAGAAAAAGAAAAAGAAAAAGAAAAAGAAAAAGAAAAAGAAAAAAGAAAAAAAAGGAAAAGTATTATTTGAATCTCTTTTCTAAATATTTTCTCCAAGAAAGAATCCCCAAAAACTTTGGGCAGTCGACACCTCACAGCTCAGAGCTGCCCCAACTCAACACATACATGCCTTGCCCTTCAATCTTTCCCAATGCAGAATCTCCCTGCTCACCTCAGATCCCTTCCTGGATTTAACCCTAATAGACCAGGGATACTTTGGGTTTGCCTTTTCTGCTGAGCAATGCTGTTATGAAGGTATTTCTCAGATAATCTTCACTTTTTACAATATTTTTTCCTTCAGCTATATTCTTCATTTTTTTTTTAATTCAGGAAAACAAATAGTAAACCCATTAGGGTTTCAAGAAGTGCTCAAAACTCCACTTTGTTACCATTGGTAGGATTAGATTTTCTTTAAAGCCCACTGCTTCTGAAAAATCTCCCTCTGATTTATGCATTGTACAAGTGACCCAAGCCTTACTCTGTACTCTTAGAAAAGCAGTCCCTGGGAAGATTAAAGCAGCTGGGATTTGGCAAAAAAGAAATTTTCTTATCATTTATGTTGCAATGATGAGACACAGGATAGAGACAGATTAATATATTTCTTCATTAATTGTTGTTTGCAATGAGGGACAAAAACACAAGTCTTCTCCTGTCATATTGCCTTTGCTTTGCTGTGAATACCATCTAAACCCACATAGTGATTAACAGACTGCATGGGTTTAACTGGTAATTATACATATTATTTGCATAGCACACTTCAGCCCATGTTTATTGTTCCTGCCTTCAATATTTACTCCCAGTAGAGACAGTAGGTAATTAGTTTCATAAAACTTCTGTGTCTGAGCAGATTCAATTATAATAGATCAAGAAATACTGAATTCAGCTTTAAGTTCAAGAATTTTTAAAGCAAAAACTCTAACTAATGTCTTTTAAGAGCCAGTCAGTCCTCATCAAGGGCTAACATACATTCCTGAGCTCTGCTTGCTCACGGCTTCAGCTCTGGTTCCTGCCTGGCACAAGCGATGCCCTCTCAGCGGGGTGAGGCTGTGAAAGCCTGGAACAGGAAGCAGGGCTGAACATCCTACCATTCCTGTCATTAGCCTGTGCCCTTCTCTGTGCATTTACAGAGAGCATTTGCTTTCCAAGCCCTGATCTAGACTAGAACATCATTTTTCTGAAATGCCGTGAGTGTTTGGTCAGTCCTGTCTTTGAGCAGGAGCACAGGGACACTGGTGAGGCTGCAAGGGATGTCTGCCTCCACTTAGGGTTACTGGCAGTAGTGCATCAGTAGGTTTAATGCATTCCTTTGCTGCAGCACAAGTGATCTCATGCGTTAGAGCAGCAGCTTTTCAGAGGTCACAGGGGTTCCAGGCTCAAGAACCCTTGCAGGCAGCACTTGCAGCCAGCTCAGCTCCCAGAGCTCCCTACTGGCAGGCATTGGGTGGCATGGGCTACCCCACTGCTGCCTATTACAGCTGCCATGCAGACCCTGGGGTCTCCTTCCACACTGGATCCCTCAGCCTGATGTGTTTTACCTTTCTGATCAGCTGATAGTTATGCTGGGTGACAGCACACCCTCCTTTGAATGAAACTGTCATTTTTTCAAAGAAGAAAGACGATTCTAGTCCTTCCATAAGCAATGGGCATGCCTGCTCCCTTACCTGTCCTCGACAGGTAGATAAAAAGACAGATAGATGGATGATATTCAGCAATGCTTTGCCACTTGGGACCATAAGCATTCCCCTCTGGGAAGCTAGAATGTGTTTTAGCAGCTGTGAGGATGGATAACAATTCTCTGGGGAGAGCTACTTTCAGGAATTCCCTGGCTGTTACTAAACACCTGTTCCCAAATCTCTCCCACAGCCACTGCTGATGCTCAGGCAGCTCTTGCTGCAGATTCAGGTAAAATCACCTTTGAGGGGCAGGCACTGCAGTATCTCAATGTCACTGTCACTTCTGTATCAAATGCTTCACATCAATCACAGCACTTTGCTGGTCTTCCCCCAGCAAACAGTTTTATGAGAAGGTTTTTTCATTGCACAGGCTCAAACACAGCACAGATTCTTCCATTGCAGTGTAAGTATCCTCTTTAGAAACATTCTGGATTTATTTTCAGGCTACATGGGAAGTGGGGGAGAGGAACAGACGAATGTTCTACTGCCTATACAAGATTCCTCTGTTTTCCTGCCTGATAGGGTTTGATTTTGTTTCACTGGTATTTTGTTTTGTTGAAAAGTGGTTTTTTTCAGAGAGGGGAGATGTAGGTGCACTGATGCACCTGTCACTTGTAGTGATGCCTTTTCCTGGTCTTAAAATCAAGAGTCATACACGGTTAGGAGGGGAAAAGGGATTTTACTGTGGTATTTATTTTAAGGATCCTTAGGTGCACACGTCCAGGTCATATGCATCGAAATGCACCCCGCCAAAATGCTCTCCCCAAAAGATCTGGTATAACATCATAGGTTTTACTAATTAGCAGATCTATCAAAGATTCCCCAATGAGAGGCTCAAGTGAGCCCCCCTACCCCAGGAGCCTTCCCCTGGATGGTTCTATCTTGGTTTACAGAATGTGTTCTGGAGAGGACCTTGGGGTCTGGGGCACACTGCTCCCTGGCTACGAAGCTTCTAAAATGTTTAGTCTCTTAGCTTAACAAACAAGTCCAAGAATGTAGGCAAAAAGCACTGGGAATACAGAAGTTGTAAAAAAGGTATAACAGGGGTATAAAAGAAAAGGGAAAAAATCTTCATGGCATCAGTAGAAACCAGCAGATTCTTTTGAATTCCAGAAGAAGGAGGGCAGCATGGCAAACTCAAACTGTAAAATATTCTTACTGAGCAAGAGCTAGAAAAAAATTGAGTAGTATTCAGGCTTGAAGCTAAAGAAAGTTTTCTAATCACATTGTCCTTTTAGGCAGGTTTATATAATATCAGTCCAGACTACAGAAAAGTTATAATAAGTTTAAAAAAGAAAAAAATAAAAAGAGGGAAGGAATTAAGTGGATTCTCAAAAATGCCATGCCTGAGTAGGTTGTAAACTTTAAGAAGTTGTGTTTCTCCATTAAGGCCAATGGAAAGATGTCATCAAAGGCAAAGGAAGTAGATTCCTGTAACAAGCAAGCCTGCCTCAGAAGATAAGGATAAGCTTATTTCGTAAACATTTGCCCTAGGAAGAAGGTGCAGCATAGCGAAGTTCTGAAATGATAAGAGGCCACTGATTTTATACATGCCAGTCATCAAAACTGAAAATAGTTCATAGGTCTTCCTGTTCAAAAAAGAATTCAATGCTTACAAATACAGGGGTTATCAGGCTTTATTGAAAAATCTTCCTGTACCCAAGAGGATTTACTTTCCTGCTCATTATAACACCAATACAAAAGATACCATGAGAGTAAAAGTCCTGAGAAATTACTTTCAAGGGTAAGTAAATAAAAGGGCCCTTCTAGAGTTTGCTATGAGCAGGACAAAGTTGCTGCACAGAAGACGAGTGGGAAGACAACAGAATAAAAATCCACATATGACTTGTTAAACCATGAATCTCTCTAATCTCATTTAGCAAAAAAGGGGGAGAAATTCCTTCCTCTGATATTTCAGAGCTACTGAAACCTGCCTGAAAGCCCGTGACCCCAGAGAGGAGTGGCAGCACTGCTGACCCCCTGCTCCTGCCCTCGTGGTGGCCTCTGGTGTGGACCTGTCCTGCCACAAGCAGGGTGTGTCGGCTCAGGGCTGCTGGCAGAGCAGCAGGCAAACAATGGAGCACAGGACACCCAGGCCTGCAGAGTTTGGCTCATTGTCCTGCACATCCTGCCCTTCAGCCCCATCCCCTGGCAGGCAGCACCACGCTGAAGCCCCCAGGGGCCACCCCGCTGTCACTGCTGGGCCAGGGGCAGCCACTGTCGATCCTCACAGCCCTGAACACGCTGTTCTTGCCAGGCACCACAGCCCCCTCAGGGTCACAAATGGCTCTTCAGCCCTGGGAAGAGCACTGGGAACATCTTTATGCCAAGTGCAATTAAAAACAATTACTGCGCCCCAAAGCTCTGAAGGGGCAATTGCCAGCCCTAAATGGGCATCACCAGATGTCACAGTGGCAGTGCCACCTCGGTTTGGGGTTTTTCTCTCTGATCCAGCAGTGCTGTTGCCAGCATGACACTGGGCAGGATCTAAATCCAGAGTGTCTCTGAGTAACAGGGATTCCACCCAAGCCACGGCATGGCTGACACTGGCTGGGCTGACATGTCCTGCCACGGTGTCCCTGTGCTCCAGCACTGCAAAGCCCTTGCAGAAGGCTCTAGGTGCAGGTGTAGAGCTCAATCTTTATATTTTTTAGCCTCATATAAATTCAGGTCTCTGCGCTTTCCGTAGAATAGAATACAGCAAGGGACTCGTGTCTTTTTTTGTTTAAAATTTTTCTTCTGGAAAGTCTAGGACTCCCTATTTTTGTCTTCAGGGATTTTGGGTGTTTGCAAACCTTGAAAGTAATATGATGAAGTGTTGAGATGAGTACATGCACAGTGATGTTTTTTGCTCTTTTTTTTTCTTTTATTAAAAGAAAAATCTCTCATAAGCCATAGATGCTGTGCAGCCTGTCCTCTTTGCTCCAGCAGTTCTAGCCCTCCTTGTACTCTGCTGACCTCTTCCATTCACTGTCGCCTGGTCATAGGTATTATGAAGGCTAAAAGTTTATGGTAAAAGGAAATATTGCTGATTTGTTTTAAAATGGTATTTCTGTGATTGTTTAATGAACAGAAACTTTCAGTTTACCTTCTTTACAAGAGTCCCACCTGTCATTTCCCATAATTCTTCAACAAACACCATATCTGAAGGTATTCCCTCAGAAACTCAGATTTCTGTTGTGCCTCTTGGCAGGAGGAAGGTAGAGAGGACCAGTGTTTTGTGTCTGGATGGGTCACTACCCTACATTTATTTAAGCTATTTACTATCTAACATTTTACATGATTTTTTGGCATGCCAGAGCAAAGCTTTTCAGTGATCAAGAAAAACCATGCTGGGGGAGAATGTTAATACTACTCTGCCCTTGATAGGATGGTGACTGGCAGCATATAAACACCCCTGACAGGATGACAGAAATCGCTCTTCTATATTTACCAGGAGCCCTGGGCCAACATGCACAGTGGTGGGAACCCATCTGCTCTGTTCAGTCATTTTATCAACACGCTACTACTTAACAGCTGAGGCTTTTGTAATGTTTTTTTTTTAGCTTGGTGTGTGCAGGGAGCAGGAGTGTCTTTAACAGCAGTGTGACAAAACCAAAATAAATCATAGAGGGGAATCATAAATTGAAAGGTCTAGTGATTCATCTGATGAATCACATAAAGGAACAAATTAGTTTTGACATCTTTGACCACTTAGATTTCATACTACGAGCCTGACATCATTAGCTCTGTGTCCTCCTTGCAGTGCACACAGCAAACACCGGCAGGGAGAGGGCCTGAGCAGCTCCTGATTTGGGGGCTCAGGCTTCTCACTGGGGCATGGAGAGGGTTTTGGTCAGCATTGGGGGCAGCTCCAGAGGGCACCATGCAGATCCATCTCCTCTGGATCCAGCTCCTCTGGATGCACACTGCCTAGTGGGGGTGGCAGAGGCCAGAGGATCTGCCATGGTGGACATTTCTACTCACAGCATTTTAGATTGGGTTTATAATTTTAATTTCTGCTCACCAGAAGTTAATGAACACTATACTGCTGAGTACCTGCCCTTCTCAGCCTTTTGGCTTCATTTCCTGTGACATAGTTTCATTTTTGTTTTGGCTATTTGCTCACATAAACATTTCTCTCCCACTTCTAGAAGTGAGACTTTTTTCTCTCATGTTCAAAGTCAGCCACTGGAGCACAGCAGACAATGGCTGGGACCATTTTTCCCTGGATCCAGGGAAGGCCTGAATTCTCATAAAATTACCTTACACCTAAATTTGAAATACAGGTCACATGTCAGGGTTTATTTCTGTCAAAAAACTTTACTGAAAGGCAGTGCCAGTGTGTGACTGATGAGAAAATGCAGACTTCTCTTTCATTTTCAAACCAAACCTCTCATGGATCCCAGTGCTCCAGACAGTTCTGCCTATCAACACCTCGATGCATGAAGGCCTTACATCACTTCAAGCAGATGTCTACAGTCACTGGTGTCTATTGAAGAATTTAAGTTTTCTTCTATAAACAGAGCAGGGCATTATTAAAAAAAATGTTAACTGCACTCAAGACACCAACATTTTGCAGTCTGTGTAGCTGTGTGAGAGCCTGGAAGTGTTTCTCTGCAGGCAGAGCACCAGGATGGACCAACAGCAGAAATGAGTCTTTCGTCCTTGCCATAAGGGCAGTGGTATCTCCCCCTCCAAATGTTTTGCATTAAATCCAAATACAGGAGGCATAAACAGGTTGTAAAAAGGCAGCTGCTCTAAAAGCCCGTTTCCCCAAAGATAGTCTGTGAAATATATTAGTGTGAATTCATAATGTCTGAGCAGTCTCAGCTGAATTAAAGAATGAAAAGAGGACCATAGCGGCAAAATATAATTTCAGAATTCAAGTTAGCCAAACGAGGTAATTCAAGGCTTGAGTGGTACTTTATGTTCTTAACATTTTCCACAGCACCTTTCAAAAACACCAAGGTGAAATAATCACTGTTGCAGAACCACAGATTTCTCTCTGGGAAATTGTTTCGTTCAGTGCAAAACGCAAGTCTATCTGAGTATTTGTGTAAAGCTGAGGCTTGTTCTCCCCCTTTGTAAGACTGCAAAATAAAGTGTTGCTGGATGAGTCTGTAAGCAACAGAAATGTTATTATTTTTTTATATTACCAATAGTAATCTATTTTAAAAGTGAAAAATGTAATGAACATCTTAAATTAATGTTCACTTTAAAATTCAAAACCCCAAACAACATTATCAACAAGATGTTATCACTGCTCCCTATTTGTATGCTTTCTGGAAATTAGTTTACTGGAATTAGCTGGGTTTGAGTTTGAAAGAATAGGCTGGAATATACTTTGATTTCTATAAAATGCCTACAGAAATTCAGCAACAACAGTTAATACGTGGTTGAATTGTGCAATATATGTAAAGCCTTTGATGGCAAAAGAGGGTAGAGGTAGAAATAGAATCTAATTATCTAGTTCTCCAAGATGTCTCTGCTAAATTCATTCACCAAAACCAGAAAACTGTGGTATGGTTTTAAATCAACTCTTAACCCATCACAGCAATCCTGTTCCAGGGTATGTGTCTGATTTTAATTAGCTGACACAAACTTTTTCCCCAATTCATCACAATCAGGTTCCACATGCCCTCAGCTTTCACTGGGTTTCTTAAAGATGAGAATGATTATCCCTGATGAGAGGTTTCATTTATCTCTCAGGCTGGTCCCTTTGAAGCATCAGCAGCAGGGCCCTGCACACGGTGTACGTGTGAAAACGCCGACCCAGAGTGCAGGGACATCACTGGAGCCTGCTGAAAGGCAGACCTTGGTAATTTTGTCCTTGCTAAAACTTCCCCTTCTAAATGTAAAAAATGTCTGTTAAACACAAGGTAAGAGACACCTTGGGAAAAAACCCATGAGCATGAAGGCAGTTTTCTGTGTCAGGCGAGCCCCAGGTGAGCAAAGCAGCAGGGGAAGGGTGCCCTGGAGCTGCAATGGAGCTGGCAGTGGAGCTGGCAGTGGAGCTGCAGTGGAGCTGGCAGTGAAATGGCAGTGGAGCTGGCAGTGAAGCTGCACTGGAGCTGGCAGTGGAATGGCAGTGGAATGGCAGTGAGCTGCACTGGAGCTGCACTGGAGCTGGAAGTGGAGCTGGCAGTGGAGCTGGCAGTGGAGCTGCACTGGAGCTGCACTGGAGCTGGCAGTGGAATGGCAGTGGAGCTGGCAGTGGAGCTGCAATGGAGCTGGCAGCGGAGCTGGCAGTGGAGCTGCAATGGAACTGGTAGTGGAGCTGGCAGTGGAGCTGCACTGGAGCTGGCAGTGGAGCTGGCAGTGGAGCGGCAGTGGAGCTGCACTGGAGCTGCACTGGAGCTGGCAGTGGAGCTGCCAGGACAGGGCTACTGGGGCACCAAATCCCCAGCCCACCCACATTCCCAAGAAAAGCAGCAAAGGTGGTGGGAGCAGCACCCTCAGGGCAGCAGCACTCTCCCAGTGACTGGTAGGGCCAAGGAGCTGTGAGATCCTCTGAACACTTCAAAGATCCTTAACCTTGTAATTTTTTATTTTTATCTTTCTTAGGAGAGTCAGCATTATTTCCTTCATGGTCACTGCTGAGCACTACATAAATCTATATCCACCTTGTGATTAATGGCTCTTTAGTACCAAAGGAAGGGGTTAGAGAAAACTTTTAATCACTGTCAAACTTCATAATTTTCCCACTTTCTTTTCCTGTCTCCTGTGAAGCTTCTTCATGGCAAAACCTAATGAAAGCTGCCACTACATACTGGATGGACTTGGAATGAACTTCAGATGATACATATCATACCTACAGGCCACCCTTTCCATGTAGCTGCTGAAAACCAAGTGTCGCAGGCCTATGAATATTTTAAAAGCATGAGAAATTAGGGTCTGCCTGTTTCTGTTAATTGACTGGGTGAAAAAATATAGTACAGGAATAGAAATTCAATAGTGGCCTAATGGCACAGGCAATGAAGGTCATCTTCCTCTGACTGCACTAACTTGATTCCTGGCTCACACAGCACTTGACATCTCCTTCAGCTCAATCTTCACTCACTCCTGTGTGGGAATCGCCTCAGGATGGAGTTTAGGTTTCATAAAGCACGAAAATGCAAGAAATTGTAGCGAGTCCTGGGGCTGAGCTTTCATAGAGTGGCTGATCCCCATCCCCGGAGGTCAGCGAGCAGCAGCTCCAGACACAGCCTCGGGCACAGTCCTGTGGTTCCAGGCTGGAGAGAGCCCTGTGAGCCCCGGGCCACCCTGCCAGGGCCACCCAGGCAGAGGGCAGCAGCCACCCCGGGCCAGCACAGCCTCACACGCGATGCCGCTGCGGATCCTCAAACACGGCCAGACATGGATTTATCCTGCTTGACTTCAGACAGCCTCTTGGCTGGGATACCAGAACAGCCCTGTGGGCCCTCAGCAGGGAGAGCTGTGTGCAGCGAGCAGCTCAGAGCGGCTGTTTTGCTGTTTTGTCCAGTGATGGGCACAGCACCAGGATGCAAGAGACAGGCGGGCTCAGGACAGTGCCTGAGCACTCACAGGGGCTCCTGCCTTTGAATCTGGAGTCCCTCTGGCTTTCAACCTTCATGCTCCACTCAGCTGCTCAGAGGCATGGGATGGGGCTGTGATTCCCTTAGCCTTTCCCTTGGCATCCAAAGCCGTGGGAAGCCAAGGATGCTGCAGCACAATTATTTAATGTGGGGCTTGGCCAGGCCAAGCCAGGTGATAGGAAGCCTCTCGTTCTCACTAACAAATAACTGGCAATCAGTTTTCAAGGGAAGGCAGTGTATGAATGTTGCCACTTTCTAGCAGTTTGGTCGTGAAATTTCTGGTTCCAGTTTTAATTTTTGCAATATCCACCTTTGGCCTTGCACTCATTTTCAGGGAGGGAGCCAGAAAACCATGACTCTGTTCTATGCCACACATTGAACTTATTCTTCTTTAAATAATTCCTTTTTGATGAAATGGCAAGGGCAGAATGTTTGCAGAGTCTTGTGAAGCTTCTAGGGTTTGTGGGTTTTTTAAAAACTGTAGATAAAGACATGATTTCTATCACTAAGAAAATATTTGCTGAAACCCAAACTTGTGACCTCAAGTTTCCCAAATCTCACGCAATTCTTCATTTTCCAAAGCCTGTCTGATTGACTGCAAGTGGAAAGCCATTCTTCTAAAACTTCGTAATGACTCTAATTGCATTTTAATATTTGATATGCTTTAAAATTGCAGAGAAAGTATTGACATCGATGCTGAGCCTCATATAACTCTGCCATCCTTCACAATACATGAACTTCCCTACAAGAGCATTTGTATGGTGACAATGAGAGCTGTAATTACCCGTGATCCAAGATGGACAGCAGTGACATGTTTTATTCAAAAGACATGAATCATTAGTGCCTTTGCAACAGCCTGGAGAGAATGAGAATATTTATTAACTGTACAAGAATAATGACTGCTCTCTCAGGTTTTCATTGGTGCCAGCTCAGGTCAAATCTGTGTATGGACTGTAAGGAGACACAGCCAGTCATAAACACAGAGAAAGCTACAGTAAAGCCTAGAACAGTGTATCAATAAACCATGCACAATTTAAATTTAGCCTCGTTGTCTTGGAGCTCCCTAACGATGTTCGCTGAGTAATGTTGGCATATGTGTTCACGTAGATGCTGAATGCAAATGTCCTGAGCACTTTCTGCAATCAGATATTACCCTTCACATGTCCCCAGGGACTTAACACAGATGTTTGATGTTCTGGCTTTAAGCAGCACTGCTCTGAGGGTCGGTGTTTTCTGCCTGGACACAGGCTAAGGAGGGTTGTTTCCATCCCCTGCCTGATGAATGCAGGTGCTGGTGTCTGGGGTAGTACAAAGGGGAGTTTGCAGTGGAGGGGCTGCAGGTGGGTGGATAAACACAGATCTGCTCTGAAAATCTGAGATCTTTTATCTTATTAAAGACTGCTCTGTGAGATTGAAAGGCAACATATTTCCTGTATGACTGAGGTGGATGACATGCACTCACAGCCATGAGTCTGTTTGTATGATACTGGAGTGCACCTGTGCCTGGCAGCTCTCCCCGTGCTGCCAGTGACAGAAAAACCCTGGTGTTAAATCCCAGAGATATTCAAGCACTGCGACCCTCTTTTCTTGAACACTTCATTGCATTGAGGTGGTACTAGTAAAACTGTGATATTTCAAAGACCCTGAAAGTGGCTTGAAAGGAAGTTAAGAGAATATATTTAGGCTGTGCTTTGTCATTTCTAGTGGAGCTCTTAGAACTAGGCAATGCTGAAGTACATGCAGCAGTTAAATACCACACAGCTGCTTGCTAAAAGGAGAATTAACTCCATCCCAGCCAAAGCTAGCACAGTGTGTCTAGGAGGGCTGTATTCCCCAGGCATCTGAGGGCACTGCTGTGGGACTGGTCAGGGATGGCAGAAGGGAACGAGGCAGGTTGGGTCAGCCTGGCACTGCCTTCTACCACTTCAACACGAACAACTGGCAAGGGTGGCATGTGGGCATTGCGGCAGCCCCACTAATCTCCTTCCCGACTTTTTTATGTGCAATTCCATGGGCTTAGGACCAAATGCATTAATTGTGGGGTATTGTATGACTGTGCTTGTAGTACAAGAAAAGAAAAGTCAACATTGATCATGTAAGTGGGCTGAGGACTGCAAGGAACCCCCAGAAGGGCAGCTGGAGGCCCTCCTGCCCGCCCATCCCATCCAATCCCCTCCCTCCCCATCCCGCAGCCCGGCAATGCCTGTGCTTTGCCCTGCAGAGGAGGAGGCGGCTCGGGGCTGTCTTTGAAGGCAGGATCAAAGCAGCGAGGAGCCGTGCACTCCTTTGATTCCTTAATGGGCACTTTTTGTGCTCGCTGCGCTCCTGCCTGGCTGTCACACCACGGAGCGCTCAGGCTCTAAAAGCATTCCCGGCTTCAAAGCCCCTCCTTGCCAGCCCGTTCCTTTGTCCCACTGAGCTCTTCCTCCTGCTCATGGAGGGACATTTCATCTGCTCCCCCGGGCATCCTCGGGCAGCAGCACAACTTGTGCTGGCTCCTCCAGGGTACCGCAGGCAGGGCTGGCATGGGGACAGAGGGGACCCTGGGCAGTCCAGCCTCAGACTGACCCTTCCCATCTCCCTTTGGAGAGAACAAATGGCCTTTTCTGGCTTGGAAACCCCTTCTTGTAACATGCAGGGGAACCAGACAGCTCTTGACTGTGAGGGGAAAAGACAAGACAGTTCCTATCCATTGGTCAGCTCCTCTTTTCTCTTGGGTGCTTTGGGGACCGGGGGATATCTGATGTTTAAGGTCTTTTTATGGTGATAATTTCCTTGACTTACCAGTGTGTGAGGAACTTTATTGGGAAAAAAAAAAAAAGGCTTTAAAGGCAAACAAACAGATAAACCATCTGATATTATAAACCGAAAATTCAGATCAGCTGAATATTTTTGTGAAAGAAATTTCTACTAGCAGTTGCTATTTTATTTTTCTTATTTTTCCACTGGAATTTGCAGTGCAAAAAAAGCCCTACAAAGTGAAAAACATTGAAATGAAAGTTTCTGCATGTAACATACTTAGAATATTCAATTTTTAATCCAGAATCTGCCTTTTCAAAGCACTGTAATTTTATTTTCAAATTAATTTAATTTCTTATGTCTGACAAGTTCATATTATTTATTTACCTGTCAGTAATGATATATTACAAACTCATACTGGATTTTGGTAGAGAAATACATCAAAAAAAACCCCACTGATGTTTGAAAGTGAGAAAAAAATTTGGTTTAAAGCATATTTTTGAAACAAATTTTGAAATGAGAGTGTCTAAGTTTGAAATGCAAAGTCAGTTTGAATGACTAACTCCATCCAACATTTTCACAGCACAGCTTTCTTCCTTTCAGCAGGGGGAACAGTCACCACAGATGACATGAGAGTGAAGTAGAAAATTCTCCAAAGAATAACATTTTAATTCATCTTGAAATAAACATTGAGGGTCTGTGACTGATTCCTGTAAAGGTAGTGATAAAAAATATCATATAGAAGATGAACAGAAGCAGTAAAAGCCATCTATTGCAATGTATCACGATGCTGTTAGATTGCTATCTGCCAACCAGCAAGTAAAAATTCCTCTTATGACAAAATTGTAAATGCCACAATAACACCATATTTTCTGTTTTGTTTCTCAGAGAAAAAAAAAGTGCAAACTTGGGAATAATATAAAAAAAAAATCTTAGAAACTGGGGATTTGTATAAAATTCTGGGAGGGGAGCCAGGAGCAGCCCCATTTCTCTGGGGTCAGCCTTAAGGATTACTTGGCTGACCAGGGTAGTTTTAATCTGTAGAATTTTTCCTTTTTCACAGAAAAAATTTTTCCAATGTACTGATCACTCACCTGTTGGGTCTGATACTTCATGACTGCCTGGAGCATCATGGGTGCACTATTTTGCTAAAAAAACCCCACTGCCAATCAGTCCTGTTAAGAAGATTTACATATTCTGACTGAAGAACTGCACAACAGCTTTGGAAAAATTGTAAGGAAAACAAGCTTTTTGTATCTCTGTTACCATCAACTCCTGTAGCTATGCCAGGTGGAAAGTGCTGAAATACCAGCTCATGGCTCTGTCTTGCTTAGTAACTGATTTTGAAATGTTGTGTCAGAACCTTAGTGTCACTTGAACCCAATTTTCTGAATTTAATTGACACAAACACAATACAGAAAAGTTCAGACACACATGAGGAGACAGGAGGGATGGTGGGCAGCCCTGGATGGGCTGCAAGCACATCAAGTCTTTGTGCTGAGTAGCAAGAATATCTCTCAGGAGCAGGTCACTGCCAAATGTACCTCTCAGAGGTGCACCCTTATTGTGGAGGTGGAGCACAGCAGCAACACAGTGATACACAATAAATAATATGCAAGTGCAGTGTAAATGGAGGATGGCATGTTCGGGCTGTGCAGCTACATAAGGATTTCTTTCCCATGAAAGAGAGGCCTTGGGGGTTCAGTTCATTGCTGGGTTCATGGCTAACCACATGCTCAAGTACATATGTAAGGCTGCCTTTTTTTCAGGAGATTGGATCCACGTCCTCAAACCCCATCCATTACAGAGGTGCAGCAGCATCACCTGATGTAGGTACAGCAGTTTGTTCTTCCAGGAGAAACAGCTCTGGGGATGCACAGCCTCCACCCTTCTGAAAATTAAAGGCAGAAAAGCTTAAATGGTACTTTAACCAATGCCAGTCTCCATCTTCCCCGGTTTGTGTAAAACCCTTACAGCATCAGGAGCAGGGAACAGGTGAAACCGGGATCCCGCTCTGACTCAGCCGCTCTCGCCGCCTTCCCTGCTGTTGCCATCTGCCTGCTGCTGGAAGCACCCTGCACCCAGACAGCTTCTCATTGCATAACATATTCCCCCAGAAAGTTTGACAACATCCCTTGGCTTCTAAAAACAGCACCATCTCTACATTCCTTGCAAAAACGTGGATGGTACATGGATGCAAGGAGCTCCACCTGCGCTCTCTGTGCTGTGCTGCTGCACCGCGGCCCCTGCCCCAGCACCAAACCCCACCTCTGCCCAAACACCCTGCTCAGGCCACCCCAGCTCCTGCAGCCTGCCAGGGGTTACTGGGGTGTCTTGGGGTGACCTTATGATGTGTATCCCATATCGCTGCCTATGCCCAGAAATTAATTTTTGTGCCTTTCTATGCCTCTAAACTGAGCCTGAAAGGGGGAAGGAAAAAACTGAGCAAAACTTTCTCAAAGCAGTTTGCAGCTCGTTCAAGGTTACAAAAAGATAGCAGGTTTTTTTTTTTTTCCCTAGCTGGGGCAGGGGAGGGAGGAAGCACCCGGCTTGTTTTTTTTCCAGTCAGTTTTTGGCCAGTTTTTTTCTTCTTCTTGTTCTCTGGAGAGAGACTGAGAGTTGGACTTTGGATTTCCTTCTCTGGAATTCCGGATTTTTCCCCTTTTCTACTGGACTGCTTGATTGCTGTAACATCAGAGCACATCGGGAGGACTTTCCACCGGGCACAGAGGGCCTGGCCCCGGCCCAAGCCCCAGCTCCGAGGAGACCAAAGGGAGGACTCGAACACTTTCCCAGGTTTTTTCCTCTACCGCGAAAGATTTTACCATCTAACATTGTTTTCCTTCCCATGTGTTTGTTAAATAAATAGTTTTATCTTCTTCACTTTCCTTCGAGGAAAATTTATTTTTTCCTGAACCTGGTGGGGGAGGGGTGGTTGTGCCTTCTCTCAGAGGATATATTTCTAAATTTGCCCAAACTGGAACATGGGGGCAGAGCTAAGGCTCCTGGGGAGGGCTAAAAACCTGCTGAAATAGGGATGCTAAAACTGTCAGCAGGAAAAGGATATGAGTGTAACCTTCTGTTCTCTTTAAGAGAGACTATTGACCTAAAATTTGTATTTTGTTTTAGTTGACCATACATGTTTCTAAAACAGTTTCAGACTTGCCTAATATTTGCCTTCAACCTGAACAGAATATTTTAGCCCACTTTCATAGTACTTACAGATTCACCCAGTCCAAGCACGAACCCAGCACCACCACAGTCACCCCTACACCACAACCCCAAGTGTCACATCCAGAGGCTTCCTGAACACTTCCAGAGATAGTGACCTCACCACCTCCCTGGGCAACTTATTCCAATGCCTGACCACTCTTTCAGTGACAGGTTTTTTTCTAGTATCTAATCACAACTTCTTCTGGTGCAACTTAAGGCCATTTCCTCTCATCCTTTCACTTGGAACAAGGCAGAAGAGACTGACCCCTGCCTGGCTACAACCTTGTTTCAGTTAGTTCTATAAGCAGTGAGGTCCCTCCTGAGCCTTCTCGTCTCCAAAGTAAAAAAATCCATGGAAGGTCTTTTTAACTGTCTTCTTAACATTTAGGTAAATGTCAAAGTATTTCATGCTTTATAATTTGAAGAATTGATATTATGCACTTTGAAAATACATAAATGGAACACTTAAGACAGTTCTGAAATTATAGCTGACTACTGTTTCTACTGAACCTAATCACTGAATACTTCCTCACCTGGAAATCTAGTTCAGTTCCCTTTCCCCACCTGTTCCCCTTTTCCCTTTAAGAAAAGAAATTGGAGTCGTCAAATTCATCAAAATATATTCATTGCCCTGCTTCTGTACATCTAATTCATTTCCACAGATGATTCTTCTTTTTCTCATAGTTTTACCTAAAAACCCAAATACTGAGGAGAAAGCATTCAGAGGATCTTTTGGTGCTCCTGTCTGGGAGTGCTGCTGTGTGATGGACCCCTAAGGCCTTGCCCTGGCAAAGCCCTCTGGACTGTGCTTCCCTGGGCACAGCGTGATTGCAGATGTGCTCATCATGGAGCGGGTGCTCAGCGCCTCCCTGAGCTCTGCCAAGCATCTGCCGTGCTCCTGTCACCGTGCACGTCTGAGTTCAGGATAAGGGAACAGTTTAGTGGCCAGTGATCAGGGGGCTCTGAGGGCTGCAGGTTCTGCTGGCAGCCTGGGATGGATTCCCAACCATCCCCTCACTCCCGCTGGTCTGGGAGCTCCGTGTCTGGTCTTACCCTTCCAGCCCTGGTGTGGGATTCATCCCAGCCAGGGGAGGGGACCCTGAGGGGACTCTCTGGGGCAGAGACTGGCACCCTTGCCACTGGGCGGTGGCTGATGGTCCTGCACCTGCCCGAGAGGGCCGAGGGCACTGTGACCTGCCCGTGGCCTGGCCCTTCTCCTCACCACGTTCCCATTCCCGACTGAGGAGAGCAGCCACATACGTCAGAAAACAAATGGACTCCTTGTAATTCTGGAGAAGTGCCTCTTCCTGCAGCCCAAAAGAGGGGAACAGTACAGCTGTGGCCATGCCCACCGTGTGCTACACCTGCTGCAGTGGCACAGCTGGGAGAGGAACCTGCTTCTCCAGGATCCCACAGCTCCCTCCCTGCCAGTGCCCTCCCCAGGCCCAGCAGCAGCAGCACAGACACTGCTTCTTGGCAGGTCATTCCAATCCAGGCTCCTTCCCGAAATGTCTTCATTGCAACTTCTGACTTGTTTTTTAAAGAATTGCTAGCTTGACAGAAAGTAGAAAAAAATATATAAATTAAAGTCCAGAATCTGTCTTATTCATATCCACTTGCAAATAAAAAGCACTGTGGAAACACTACCCAAGCAGAACAGAGATTTATTTTCAAGCATGCAAGCAGTTTAAGGTCATTTACTTAAAATTACATTCAAGAAACAACAGTGATGGTTCTGCATTACTCTCTCCCTTTAATGCCATTCTGCATCTAATCCGTCTTACTGTTCAATAGAAATAGCTTACTCCCACGGCTGAGGAAAGGATTGGGCTGGAGCCTGCATCTCAAACACCCTCCTGTCACCAGCAGGGAATGCCATTTTTAGATCTCCCATTCCAAAGAAAGGTCAGTCACTATTCTAAACAATACAAGGAGAAAATAGTCAGTCCACTTTACCTTTTCTCCAGCTTTTAAAAGCGAAACAAACAAACAAACCAGTCATCAGTTCCAAAGTAATTTCCAGTATTTTAATATAGTTACACAGAATCAACAGTAATTTTTTTCCTCAAGATGTGATCATACATTTCTGACAACAACACAGTAGTGCCGTGAAAGGATATCTGATAACAAATACAGCTGGTTGAAATCTTCATTTCAAGTTCCTCACAACATTTTTCAGAAGAAAAAGAAATCCTTCTTCACAAAATAAGTATAATAAAAACCCCAACAACAGAGTGTCAGCACAAAGCAGATGCTCAGCTTTGACTTCATATGGATTCACCCAGGAGGTTGTGGGGAAGTGTCCTTCAGGGTCTGGTAATTGGAAAAGACACGTCCTTAGAAGGTGCATTCCTGAGGTTGGACCAGTATTTTCAGTTCCTCCCCTCTCCCCTCAGGCTCTCTGGGAAGCCCCTGGAGAGCAACCTTTCAGCCCAGCCACAGAAGGTGGGTGGTCAAGGGGTTCCGTGGGTACTGGTGGGAATTCATGGTGAGGATTCACTGGCAATTTTTGCTTTAAGGCACCCAAGCTTTCCAGGCAGCTGCAGCTGAGATCAGGAATTGGCCAGGGGAAGACCTCCAGCACCTCCACAGCCACTTTTTGTTCCCCTTCAATGAAACCTTCCTAGTCAAGCTTTCAAACTAGCTTTTTATTTGAGATCTTCCCTTTTTTTTTAGACTTTCTGCCAGCATCCTGTAAGGTTTTGGCGCAGATGATCGTGAAATTACCCAGCACTTACCTTTTGCAGAAGAGGCACAATGTGGTTCCATGGCCACTGGCAATGAAAAGTCAGTGTGAATTATCAGCAGCAGAGGTTTTTGAGTGGGAGAGGGATGTGGTAGAAATGCTCTGTCATTGTGGTTTGGGCTGATAGTGTATGGACACAAGCCTTGCCAGACACAGAACAGAGCTCATGATTCAACATATAAAATATTGCATATGAGAAATAAGAATTCAAGAAAGAAATCCATCACAGCTATATCTATGGTGGTTAACACTTTTCCCATACTCATAAAGGAACTTAATAAACCAGAAGACAAAGAAAGAAAAGTTCCATTTTAGGTAACTTGGAAATAATTTTGCAGATTTGGGGTCAGAAAAATGGGAGAAATAAAAAATAAAGACTGCTCCGCCCGAAGTTTTGTACTAGATAATTTTTGTTTTGCTTTATGAAATCAAATAAACACATCACAACATTATCACTTGGGGCTTGAAATGGAGTGAATGTCCCTGGAGCTCCTTTGATGCCACCTGCCATGGAGGAAACGTCTCCCTTGCGGCTCCAGGCTCCAGGCCAGGTGAGGTAAACTAGCTTTAAAAAATTCCTTTCTGGTATGATGGTATGAGTATATAAATATAGAAACCAGCTTGATGTGCTGTGAGTGCTCTTGGACACAGTGGCTGAGGACATCTTTATGGCAACGTGAGGACATCAGCTCTGGTGGGCAGTGAGCAACCTTCACTGGGACCTCACCTCATCCCTTCAGGGATCTAGTGCTTGTTAATTAGATGCTTTTCCCCCTTCAGTTCTTATACAGAGCTGTCAGTAACGATGAAGCTTCTTCATGTGTGCTATTCAAATAAATTACCGCTGCAAATGAAAACAGGATTGTTGAGGGAATTTTTGAGTATTTGGGAGGATATTTAAATTCTGGTCAAGATCGGGTCCTTAAATATGTATCACCCTTTTTTCTACAGCATGTTCTGACTGCTGCCTTTATCCTTTCCCTTATATTCTTTCCAAAAATCTGTTGGTTTTCTTTTTTTATTTTCCCTGCTTGTTTAGGCACAAATAGCCACTCAAGACATTAGACACCTCAGCATGCAGTGAGTTGTGATTCTGGCTTTATTTAGTATAAAAAAATTATAGTTTCAACTATCAGTTTGTAAATAAAGAGTGTTAAGCAGGAAAGAAATAGACAGGAACCATTTCTACTTAAAATTGTCTTTATTCTGGGCTCCAGGTCAGCAAGTCACCCTGGGTGCAGTGTGTGGGGGTGCCACCACCCACTCTGTCCCAGGAACATCTCACCTGCTAGAGCTGAGCGGTCTGGGCTCTGCCTCGGTGGCAAATTACAGCAGAATTTAGCTCTGGATAGACTCCACAAAGCAAATTTATTCAAACCATTTCATATTGAAAAGCCTGATTACCATTTACCATATGATGCCTTTCTATCACTTCAGCAGTACCAAAAGGCTTTATTGTAGATGAGATCAAATAAATATAGCAAAACCATGAAAAAAGAATAGTCATATCCTGACTGCTAGCATGCTCCTACAGACTATTGCCACCAGCTGAGAGTATGTGCCAATATTTTTATGAGCCATCATTACCAAACATAACTGAAGCAGGCTGGAAGAAAACAGCAACCTAGAAGTGGTGTTTGAGAAAGCCCTGGGAAAGGAAAAGAACAGAAGAGGAGAGCTGCTGAGCTGAATCAGCATGTGGGCTGTAGCTAGAACAAAAGGATTCTTCAGTTCATGCCAAAAATACTCATCAGTGCTGCTGCTTTTTTAAGCTTAACATTCATAGGTGACTTTTCTTGCTTCTGAACAGTCTTGTGGGAAGCTGTGCTGGTTCAGGTATGCGTGGCTGTCAGAGCCCTCACTCTCTGCTCACTTCAGGGGGTTACCAGGGAGAGGAGCTGACTCCTCAGGGAGCAGGACAAGGGGTGCCCTCTGAGCCTCTGTTGCGTCTCAGGAGCACCTCCAGGCTCCCCTCCAAGGGACTCCTTGCTTCTGAATATGGTCCAGCCCTTTCTCTTCCTTCCCCTTCTCAGAGCTGGCAGGACCTCAAAGACAGCTCAGCAAAGATCAGCATCTGCTGAAGATGCCAGCTGCAAAGGTATCTTCCATCTCAGTGGGGTATGACCACAGTCTTTAGGTGACCCATTACAAAATATTAATTATGATTTAAATGACCAAAAAACCCACAAGTAACCAAAAGAATATTTTTCTTTCTTGTACAATTAGGCTGAAGGACTCATTATTGTAGGGAGACACTGAGTCCAGAGAAATAAAAAGCTTCAAAAAAGATCAGTTATATGTACCACCAAAATAGGGGAAAATAAATCATCAAGCTGAAAAAAATGCAAAGAATCTTCTCTAGTTTCAGGTTTAAATGAACATTCAAGAATCAGGGACTAAAAAGTTTTTCCAGGGAGACAAAGGTGACACTTGCCTACCTCAACAGGATGGGTGACAGCAGAGCTCATATCCAAACTGTGCTGCTGCCTCTGCACGTTCTGTGGGGCATCTTGGAGGTAATTCCTGGTATTGACAAACCAAGGACCAAATGAACAAAATGCAGAAAGCCTACGTGTAAGGCTGATTATTTTATTGATTTATGTATAAAGGTGCAGGTAGGAAAATGTGCATGTCTGGGTCCTCTGCGAATGGCTTTCCTGGGAACACCACTGGGGAGAAATGATCCTGCTCCTGGATAACCTGCCACGTGTGTTTGTGTTTAGCTTAGCTGTGGCAAGCAAGCCTTCCTTGTAAAGCTGGGGCTAAGCTTGCATTTTTCAGCACTTCAAAGAGCATTGCCAAAACAATCTTTTAGAACCTGAACATGTTTGTTATCTTGCTAATCCTAAAGCAAAGAGATCTAAGGAGCCAGCAAGCTGAACAATGCAAAAAAATTACGGTGTAGACACTTGCAAAAATCAAGGTGTCCTTTTAGTCTTCAGCTAGAAATCTATTTTTTTTCCTTCTGAACACATTAATAGTAATAAAACAACAATTGCAGCCTCAAAATGTATTTGCTTTTAAGAAATGAAACCAGCTTTTTAGTTAAATAACATTGTTCCCTGGGAACAAGTTCAATCTTTGGTGATGAAATCACATTTATATGAAACATTTCCTCATTTAGGAGCATTTAATTACTTCAGGAGTATGAAATATAAAAATTAATATATCCATACAGAAAAGTTGAGAGAAAATAACCCCCTTTACTTCGTGGCTTTGCTGATTATGGGTCAGTAACATATGAGATCGGGCTTTAATTCTTCCCCAGCATGAAAGGGATTCAATCAGTTACACCATGAGCTGATATTATTAATGCAACCATGGCTTAAAAGAAATCAGCCCTAAAGGGAGATGCCAAAATGAATTCTTCATGTAGTTACAAAGGAAGCCAGAAGACTCCTTCACAGCGAGTCACGTCTGCACTGAGTATAAGCCTGACGTTTCATAAGCCTCCAAATAAATCTGCTGTGAATTTCCCATTTCTATTTGTACACCCAACACTTGCTAAGGGCTCCACAGGCATTCAGAGCATCACTAAAGGAAGGTATTAGATTCAGTGACACTGAGTTACAGACTTCAATGGGGAAAGTATCAAATAGGCAATTATTTCATAATATAGCCACCACTCAGGCATTTAGGTACTTTTCCATCTTAATTAAAAGGCAAAAAATTGCAAAAGGCTTCAAGGAAACATTTAAGTTTTCCTAATCAAAGCATAAAATTAATCTATGGAACAAATTACTGCATAGCAAAGTAGTGATCTTTTCAGAAGAAAACACTGAAAGGCTCTGAAAAAAGAATTTAGGCTTTCTGTGTCTTCTTCTCCCTACAAAACTGGTTTTTGAGCCCAGTCCCGCTAGTGATGTGCAAGAAGGCAGCACATCCCCAGCCACAGCAGCTCTCAGGCTGGCACCAGCATCCCCTTTTCCCACTGCAGCACTTTCCAAAGCTAATCAATCCACAGAGGCTGTAATGAGGTGATTACAGCAATAATAGGCAGCTGTGGAAAAGAGGCCAGGGAGAGCTGTGGAGAGGACAAGTGTCCATCCTCCTGTCTCTGGGCAGACTGGGACTCCCTGGGGTCCAGGAGGCCTTGGGAATGGCAGGGACCCATTAGCCCACTTGTACCATCCCAGGTTTGAAACTGCAGGATTCTGATTTATGGATAAGGTGGCTTGGCTCAGAATAGAGGTTTTTAAAGTGTACTTGTAGTCAATTATTTCCTCCTCCTGCTGAGTTCTGTTGAGCTGGACTCAAAGCATTAATGGAACAGGACTTTCAGCATCAAAAGATATGAAAATTCATATCAATAGAACTGTCTGATCAGCATTTGCTCTTCAAATATGAGTAAGAATGTTTTATTGCATGATAAGAAAGCAATAACAATGGCCAAGGTGTATAAACATTTCCCAGGCATTCCTTTAGGATGCCGTGCACAAACTGTCAGCAGCTGCTCCACAACGATCACACGAGCCCAGGAGCACAGGGCCTCCTGCTCTAAGGAAGTACTTCAGAATGACGAAGGCATTTCCTGTCTATCTATGTTAATATTATGAAGTGCCTTATGTCTAGACTACAAAATGAATGAATAGGTTATAATCTGGGTGCCAGAGCCTTTGGGAACAATGGTCAGGCTTCTGCTGACCTTCACTGAAAAAACTCCAGGTTTTGAGACACCACTGCATGATCTGCAGAGCACAGGCTAAAAATGTGTGCAAAGGGATTACAGAGTATTTGCGTTTCATTCTGAAATGTGTGGAAAATCACATTATTGCAGAGTCAGCTAAATCTATATGTGCCATCTGACTGTTCAAAAATCAAGGTTAACTTACATTTAGGAAGGTTTTTTTAAGTTCCAGACAGGCACAGATTTCTGCACTGTGCAAAGGTTATGGTTCCTTTGCTGGTTCCTTTTCTTGTTGATTCAAGATTTGAAACATATCCGAGAGTATTTTTGCCCATTTGTGACTTAAGTCTTGTTCATACAGAAAACTTGAAGACATAGTTTTAAAAATTTCTTTATTAGTTATATTTATTAGCTATATTTATGTATCAACTAATCTTCGTAGTTTGAACAGAGTCTGACCTGTTTCCTCTCAAAGCCATGGAAAGCTTTCCCCTTGGCTTCCAGCAGTTCCAGACACTTATCACTTTGTTTGCAGCACTAATTTTTCTGTAATAAGATAGATCCCCATTTGGGATAGCTAAATGTGATGGATATTTCTTAAGTACTTTGAGATAAAATATCATTTATTTTCCCTCTTTAATTTATGAAATGTAAAATGGCAAAGCTCCTAACTTACCTTACCTGCTGAGCCACTGAAAGAGATGAAAGCATAAATATCCATGACATCCACATTATTACCAAATACATTCATTAACAGCAGTGCCATCACAGCGAATACCAAGTGAACTGACAGTGACAGGGCAAAAAGTTAAAGTGTTTATAACTTTTTCTCAGAGTACAAATACCAGTTATTCCTGACCTTTGATGTAAACTTTAATGATCACTGGTAAATCAAATATGATACTGTTAGAATTCAGTGCCGCAACTGAGACCTTTTCACCCTGGAGATGCAATATTTCCTAAGAATTTATTTGTAGATTACACTAATTATCATCCATACTTCATGAAGGATTAATACCCATAGGAAATAAGCTCATTTCCATTGAAAACTTCCCAGTTTACTCTTGTGTACTCTGATGATGAGTTACATAATGTAAATTGTCTGTTTAGAAACTCATCACCGTCTCCTGGTTCCCGGGCAGCCTCAGCAAGGGGCTGCCACCAAACATCCCTGGACTCTTAGGTCCTCAGGTGGGTTCCAATTGGTCTGAAGATCCCTGAAGGAGGGCAAAAGAGGGACCAGTTTCCAGTTTCTATGCATTTTGTGCATTTAACCTTGTAGAGGAAGAGAAATTGTTTATACCAGTCAGGCTGCAAGCTTCATCCTTTTCATTTTGTTAGTTGAACTTACTGGCTTGTTCTGGGTCAGTAAGGAATTATTTTTCCAAAGGAGCAGATCTCAGACTTTCTCTGATAAAAAATCCTGAAACAGAGGTGCTAACCCCTATTTAAAGATCTGATATCCTGCAGATAGGCTTTTTTCCCTTCGTTAGCTGCCTTGAAAGAAGCCACCTAGAGAGAGCAAAAAGCAGAGCTTGTGCTGATGAGTTTCCAGCTTTTGGACAAAAACAACAAGCAACAAGTCTTGGCTAACAATATCCATGAGACCAACAGTGAAATATGATGGTGTGAGAGGCATTTTAGGTCAATGAGAGGGGAGAAATTGGGAGAATTTATTTCATGTTGGGCCAAAGCAATGGTTCTACACCAAATACGTGGGTGCAAAAGCATCCCAATGCTGTGGCATTTATTCCTGTGTAAGAACAAAAAGCACCTCTCTCTTCAGCAGAGAGACTTTTTGCAGCTTTACAGGATCACTTTGGGCTTAGTTCATGCTTTATGTAGTTTTTGTTCAGTTTTACCTCTTTCCCTAGGTAGCTGGCTGGGCCCAAGAAATAAAATGATATGTGAGTGATCATCCAAGCTGTGTTTTAATTCCTGCCCTGGGAGGACTGTAGATCTAAGCAGTTGGTGATTTGCAGAATTCTCCTGCAAATATTTAAAAGTGTTTGCCAAGGCCAGCTCCAACTTCCCTGGGTGACTTTTTTCTAATGCTTTTCTTTATCTCTCTTGCTTTCAGATAAAATGTCAGCTCATGAACTGCAATAATAGCCTTTCCCTTCAGATTTATTTTTCTTCCCCAGTTTTAATTCAGAAAAAAAAAAAATAAAATATCCGGCACTCAGTAGGAAATTTCTCACAGGGAAACTTCCTGTGATAGCTCCAAATCCTTGCAGTATCTCGGTGGCACGGTGCCTGCAGCGGGGAGCTGCTGTGCCTCTCTCCCCGCAGCTCTCCAGGCCCCGCAGAGCTCCTGCCGCGTCTCCCCGGCTTTGTGCTGCTGATCCGAGCCGGATGATGGCACAGTTGCTCAGCTCCAGGCTGCTGGCTGCGAGGCATCGCTTACACATGAACTGATAACACTGATAACATTCGAGCCCCTCTCCTTTACAGCAGAGACTCTAATCCACAGCGGTACAAAATACACTAAAAAAAGGGGGGGAAGGGAGGGGAGCACGGAGGGGGAAAGGAATAAAGAAAAGGGGAGGGGAGAAAGGAGAGAGAAAATTAAAAAGTCCTTCAGTCCAATGTCATTTCAGTCGAGCAAGGTCACGGTGGGGCCAGCTGCTGGTTAGAGCTCAGCTCAAGGGAGCAGAGGTCTCCGGAGGGCTGATTGCAGCAGCCGGGCTGCTCTAATCTCCAGGGGCTGCTCACTAAAGGCAAAGCCATGCTGGGGACAGCCCCAGCGCCTTCCCCCACCGCAGCCTTTATCCAGCCCTTATCCAGCCTTTATCCAGCCTTCATCTCCTCGGCACAGGGAGCTCCTCTTGCACCGGCACAGGTGCCCAGGCGCCGGGCAGGATACTTTTAAAATGCAACAGCATTGAAATAACAGAAAATGTACTTGGTAAATAGAAATGTGGGTACAAAAGATGCCACGTTTTTGAAAGGGGTATAATGGTAAGGAACTGCAGAGGGTCTTCCCTGTGGTGATAAGGGCTGCTGAAGCTGGGTCCTGAAACAGGGACTGTAAACATCATTTGTGCACATTCTGCTCATCAGCACTGAACATCTGTCTCGTGCTAGACTTTACTGCAACTTTGCCATTTTCTCCAGTAGCTGATGTTTTGCATTGTTTTGAGTTTCGTTTAATTTCCCTAGTAAATGCAGAGCCAAGTTGAAGAGGATCACAGAACTTCTAGTAATAATTTCCCTGACTTGCCACTGCTTGAACAGAAGAGGCAGGTGCAGACACTGAAATAAATTCCACTAAATTTCCAGTCCTCAGTCTGCACCAGAATCCTTTAGGCACAAGGAGTATCCAAAAAAGCTTTTTTCTGGGAACCTCACAGAAGTATTTTTTACAGCTAACAATCTTGCTTTGTTCTACTGAGAAAACCCAAGGTTTGCTGATAACACTTCTCTCTTATCATGTCTATTTCCAAAATACCACAAGTAAATGACTGGGCAGAGACAATACCATAATATCAAGTGATAATGAGAAGCTGTAAAAGATTAAGGAAAGTCCTACAGGGCTCTTGTTATACATACAGACCGAAACTGTGTTCAGGGAACAAAAAAAAGCATGGAAAAGAACTGAAATGGGGACCACACCTGCTAGCCGCGATACCTGACCCCCAGGGGCAGCACTCACATAACTCTTTTCTCTTAAGAGAGAGACGTGTTAGGAGTTATTCCACTGTGACACTGAGAAAGCCCCTGCAAATATTTAACGTCTCCCCACTCCAGAAAGGGGAAAGGGTCTAGTAGGCAAGTTTAAAATACTCTTGTGAGCTCCTGGTCCTGCCAGGACCACCCGTATGCAGGCAGCCGCTCCCATCTGCCGTGAGCAGCTCGTGAAGCCAGGGCTGAGGCTGGGTTTGTGCCCTCTGCATGGGCACAGCCTGGCACACCAGATCCCCCTGGCTGCAGGCAGCTGGGAGCCAGAGGAGATGGAGAGGCTTTTCCAGCCCAGAGGCCTGGCTGTGGTTGCTCTCCTCTGGCAGCTCTGCTGTTGACTCTCATTCTTGTCAGGCAGCTCCCTGTTTAATCCTGTGGCTTCAGGCACTTTCTAGGTGAGTCTGTATGATGGGCAACTGGAGACAAGGTTGACATTATAGCAGGTTTAGGAACAGTGTACTAAGTCTATCCATATTTTATATCCAGCCTAATGCGCCCAAGTGCTGTTCCCTGTAGCTGTGCTCCACACAGAACCCCTGGCTCTCCCTGGAAGGAGAATTGCATCAAAGATTTGTGGAGTGCCAGTATCAGGTGCCTTCAGGCATTGCCTGATATCCAAAAAGGAGAGGATGAGGAAGGTGGAAGGACACTACCACCAGTGCTGAACTGCAGCATCATCCCTTTGCTGGCAATGGAGCTCACTCTTCTCCCAGGGTCGGGGCTATCACTCACCAGTTTGTGTGCTACAACTCGCAGTCTGGGCCCTCCAGAGAGATGAGCTAATTTTCTTGAACAGGAAGCATCTTCTGCAGCATTTGAAAGGTTTCAGACAGGAGCTCGATGCCGAAAGAAAGCTGATGCTGGAGCAAACAGTGGTTCCTGTGGCTAGAATTGACTGGGGTTTGGGGCAGCTGGCATTTCTGGGTCTGCAATGTAAAGCATCCCCTAAAGTCTGGGATCTATATCCATAGAAAATAAATATATAGGTCTGTGACCCCAGCCTCAATTGTGAGGAAATTTACTGCCATGGGAACACAATGCTTGCTTGAAATGTGATTGAATCAGTACCTGTGCTCTCTTTGCAAGGCTGTGTGCTTGGCTTCCCAACTTCCACAGATGCTGAAGAAAGACAATGAGCCAATCCTCTTAAATCTCAATTTAGACTGACACATCCCCCAGCTCCACCCCCCACCCCCCTACTGCTTCAAGTTGTGCTCCTGAATGTTTAATTTTATTGGGAACTCCCCCAGTACTCCCAACACTGGGTTGCCAACATTGGAAATTAAATAATTTTTTTCTTTTTTCTTTTAAAAGGCATTTAACTCCAACAATATACAGTTGCAGCCATGAAGGACTGAACTCATTTTACAGAATATGTTTCCCAGTCAGAAATGAAACTGGCAGTGCAACCCCTCCACCCCCCAGAATTACTTGGCTAAAGCAGTAGCCAGATGAAGAAGCAAAAAAACCACAAGAGGATTAAACCAAATATGCAGCTCAAACAGAGGAGCAGCTGAACCCTCCAGCATTTCAATACACAGCTGATTCAGCAAAACAGATACACATTCAAATGGAGGATGTCACTGAAAGGAAAAACCAGGCAGCTTAATCAATAGAGCATGCAGCCTGTCCTGGTACAGGGAAAGCAGCAGCCTAACGAGCCACATAGAAAAATGAATTGGGAAGAAATTTTGCTTTTGCCAGGACCTTGAAGCCCCAGTGGAAGAAATGTCCAGGAAAGGTAACTCATGGAGATAGGCCACTGCTATCTTTTCCCTCCATTTTCCCTTTTTGAGATTAACCCCTACAGCGGGGGGTTAGAGAGCAGCACTTTTTTCCTCAATCACACAGTTTATAGGAAGTGGGATATTATTTAATTCAAGATTGCAAGATTTTCACCTAGCTTTATTATACTACACAGGTGTTTTATTCTCTGTGAACTATGCAGAAGTAGATTTGATTTACAGAAATATTTTCACTTCACCAAATACCTTGAAAAATGATATGGCAACAAATGCAGCAGAGAAAAGGTTGAAGAGATTCACATTCTCCTGCTCACATCCTCCTCACAAGAGACTTTTTAGTGCTACTCAGTCGCTACAAAGCCTTGGCCATCTCAGCCACAGAGTCTTGTCCCCTGTCTGGACACTTTGTAAGGGAAGGAGGGTTTTCTTGGGAGGTGCAATATTTGTCTGTACCTGTGTCCTTGAGCTTTGAACACAGACAGACACTGCTGTTCCATCCCCTTCTTGCCAACAGAGGAATCTGCTCAGAGAAACCTTCTCACAAGAACAAACCTTCTTCACAGAAAAGTAAACAGGAAAAGGCTGGGAGCACAGCTGATTAAAGGACACGCCAGTGCACATTAAAATATTTGCTAATTGCAAATCTATTCTCCCACTGAGCTGCCAGCTCCTGCTCTGACTCACGTGAAATGTCAGATGGCTCCAGCCTGCATTAATAACCTCATCCCTCAGCTGCTAGGAGAGAGGAGACAGCAGCAACACCAGCACTGATTCTGCTTCCTTGTTCTTACTTCTTCCCTTCCCCATCCCCACATTTTTTAGGGGTAGTTTGCTCAGCATACAGTGCTGAGTATGACCTGAAAACCCAAAGAGTGGCCTAATATTAAGATTTTATTGCAATGTTAGAGAAGAGCCGTGTCGAAGATGATGAGACTAAAACCGTGGGCAAGATTTTTCCATTTGTTGCAGCTTTTCTAATCAACACAACATTGCCATGAAGGAAGAGGCTGGACATCTCCCAGCAGCCTGTGAGAACAGGCAGATAAATCATCCCAAACAAAGGTAAAGCAAAGTTAATAACTTGAACATGTCAGAAGAGCTGCTTCCATAAGAAAAACTTTCACTCACATGAGTTAAATGTTTAGGTCTGCTTAAAAATCACAGTGTGGAAATAAAAAGAGCGAGCTCTGGCTGCTGATGATTGGGTTTGGGTTACAATGTTCAAAAGGATAAAAAACCACAAACTCCCACCAGCTGATTGAAACTCTTTCCCTTACTGTTTTTGTGTTGTTCCTGGTTCAAGCACTGGAAAGACATTGAAAGAGAAATTTTTATAAAAATAGAGAGAGAAAAAAGGTTGGAAGCAAAACAGCAGAAAAACAAGGCTGTTGTTCCAATCATAAGGAACTTGCAATTATTGTTCAAATCAGGTCCTTATTTGGAATTGTATTTCTAATCCAATAAAGTATGTCATTTCAGGCACATAAATAATCCCCATTTTTAAAGGGATTTAAATTTCACTTCTTTAATGGGCTGGTGATATTATACCAGGGAAACGGTAGCACAAAATGACTGCTATCATTCAGCAGTATTCATTTATTTGACTCTAGAGTTTAAAAGGCCGTGGTTTGCATAGTACTTATCTAACTACCCACTTATTTTCTCTGTACTTCTGAATCTAAGGAGAGTGTTTACTTTCAGCAGGACAAGAATGTGGTTTCAAAAGAACTGATCAACGTTAACCTTGCACAGTATTACACATTATATCTATTTCTCATAAACTGTTAGAGAGCCAGCTAATATATAATTTGTACACAACAATATATCTGCATCCATTCTGAATATGAGTTTATAAATCTTCTGCTGTTTTTAATCTTCAAGCTCTTAAAACTGTTCATTAAATATATTATCTACACATTTTTTTCAATAGCATTTTGTCAGTGTGTGTGAATTTTGCATAAAGCCCAAAATGAGACATGCATAAAACTGCAGTTTATCTAGGTAGGCATAACCATTCAGCAAACTTTGTTTAATTAGTCACTAAGTCAGTCTTTATGACTTTGTTGACTGACTGATGTTTTTAAAATATGACTGACTCTTCTTAAAATGTCAGCCCTTGTTATTTATTATTTTAACAAATATTGGATGCCATAATCTGGTGCTTAAATACCCACTATTGTAATTCAGTGCTAATGACAATACTGACATGAGAGAACTATTAAACTGGATACAGAGTTGTCACATTTTCAGACAGCAAAATGCTCATCTGTGACGCGTAGCATATGGCAGAAACCTGGGAAAATCATCAGCAGAGCTAAGAGTAAATGGAAGCTGTGTTCCCTGAAAAATATAATCTGACATCCAAACACAGATAATCTTGAGACGTACTTGGCATCCATGAGTTCAGTCAACAGATTATAAAATCAGAGGCTGCAGCACCACATTTCCAGAGAACAAATCACAGCAGAGCTCCTAACGCTGAAAACTCGATGTATAAACATGCTGCTTTTTGTATATACTCTGTAAATAGATCATTAGAATACTACAGCTAATTATGCTTCAAGCCTCTGCAGAGTCACGTGCTCACGTGTTTATCCAATTTCCATTTTTTTGTTGCCTGTCTCATACTTCAGCAGTTTTGATGTGCAGCACTTAAAAATGCCAGTGCTTATCAGAGGCAATCCTGAAGCAGCACGGGAACTGTCACTGCCTGTGCAGAAAAATCACCTGGAGCTGCAGCACATCTCCCAGCCCTCCACGTGTTCACCTGAGTTATCTACTCCAGCGATCCCATGGGCTTAGAAAGGTGCCCTGATGTGACAGGAAACGACTAAACACAGTTTCACTCCTCTTGTGTTCAGGTCAGGGACAGGGTCCCAATACACCAAATACAAAACATCAGCGTGATCCTCTGCTTGGGAAAGGCCATGACTGTCATTTAACCTGCTGCTCCTCAAGGAGACAGAGAACTCTTTCAGCTCTTCATTGAGACACTTCTAAGATGGCAGGATTTCTGGTTTCTTTATCTGACACTTCATCTTGCCATTAAATTTCAAGAGTCATCATAGCAGCATGTTACCCAAAGTCTGATAGTTTTGTACACAGAATCAAAGCAAAGGAGGATTTGGAAGATTTAAAAAGAAATCTGGTTATATATTTTCTTGACAAGAAATATCACAGGAACAATTATGGAACATCCTGCTTGTCCCTAAGTCTCCTGGTGGTCCAGCAAGAGCCTTTTCCTGCTCTGCATTTTACTTTCAGGTGGTTCTGAGCAGACTGGGACACAGCAAACCCTGTCGGCTGACAGCTCATGGATGTCTCCACTGATGAGTGCAGTAACTCTGGTTCAGTACCAGTTCTGTGCTTTAGGTTCAGTCTGGTCACACAGTGCCCTCCTGCCATGTGCTGAGCCATGGACACAGGACAGCGTAGCACAGCGCTCCCCCCTCGGGAACAGGGAACACGTGTCACTATTGTTTAATCCAATGCCAGCTTGGACATCAGTGGAGCAGTGCCCTTGGTGCAGGTGCTTGGTCTGAGGCAGGAGGGGAGCAGGGCACAGGAGGGCAGGGAGGGCTGTGGTGACACCAGGAGTATCCACGTCCCCACATTCCTTACAACACTTTGCCTCTGGTAACAGGGAATTCTATTCACACTTACAGTAAAGCCTTTGCCACTGCTCATAAATCACAAAGGCATCTTAAAATGAGTGGATATCACTGTTCCACCAATTTAAAACCACTTTTGACTGTCAGAGGTATAAAGGAGTTCTAGTATAAATAGGAGTATGGTAGTAATCTGATCTCATATCCACAGGGGGGCCGATTCTCTTCTCATTTACATCAGTTTTATTTTCATATAACTCCATTAGTTTCAGTATTTATTTTTGCATGAGTGACAGCAGAATTATGCCCAGCATAATCACACGTGAAGGGTAAAAATCCAACTTGACTAATTTCTTAGTATTAGCCACAAATGCTAGAAGCCAAAATAAAATCTCAGTGAAGGCTCCCAGTCTGGTCTTATTCTTCATTTCTGCTCCATATCCAAGCTGGACATGCCTCTGAGTTACAGAAAGAAGTATGAGGATGGAGCCAAGTAAAAGTAGTTCAGACAACCTGGGTTCTACTGAATTTTAGTGTTCAAATAAAACTAGATTTGAAGAGACCTCTTGGGAATTCATGTATTCTCTGCAGAATTCTGCCTTGTTCAAATGGCAGCAAAGTCTAAGAGCTGCTTGGTAAGGCAAGGAGCTGGAGAGAGTTGTTTCAAGTGATGAATCACTCAGTCAATATTTTGGCCATCTCAGGTTGCTGTTGGTTGGGTTGAGTTTTTTATAGCTCCATACACAGGGAAGACAGTTCAAGAAAGGCCAATATTTTGGAGAATTCTCCTCCAAGTTCTGCTATTATCCTTGACAGCAGGTGGTGGAGCCAGGGGTGGGGAATAAAGGGTGGTGGCCACAGCCATATTTTGGTTCTGCTGCTGCGAATAAGAAGGGGCCAGGAACCACAACGCACTATCCAAGGCAGGCTCCTGATCTTTCTCTTCAGATCACACCTTTATAAGTGCCAGGCCCAGTCCAAAGTAGCACAGGCAGCAATTTCTCATGAGCTATTTATTGGCTGTCCCCCATACCTAAAGTCTCAGGGAGCAGGTAAATCTGAATAAAGCTGACTTTACCACAGAAATAACCCTGCACTACTGACTTAAATAACAACATACTGCCATTAATGGAGTATTTTGTTTGCCTCTCCCTTCAGTTTTTAGTGTAAAAGCAATGAGTCCCTCCCACATCCAACAGTTCCTGTGGACGACAGAGACAGACCCAGGGCAGAGCTTCTGCACTTTACACTTCCCATAATCTGCTTTTCTCTCACATTTGTGGCACTGCTGTTCTGCCACCACAGCTTTCCTGAGCTGGCACATGTCTGAGCCGTGCTGTCTTGTGAGCCATACAGTCTTTATGTCGAACACTGATCATTGCTTTCAAAAGCCTTCCTGATAAATAATAGATAAAAGAGAGGAACCATGGCGTGGTTTCAGGTTTGAGTGCTTCACACACTGGAGTAACAAGCGTTACGTTTTCAAGGGTGTCAGGAATACAAAACAGGAACGGAGGAAAGTGGCAAGAAGAGTTGAAAAAGAAGAAGAGAAAGAGGCTGGCCCAGCAGAAGGCATGGAATGGAAACTGTGGGAAGCATTAAATTGCACTGGTCCATGCTGTGTCCTGCAAAGCCACAGGTGTTTCTGTGTGATGAGTGCACCATCCCAATGGATTCCCCTCATGGGAATGATGGAATCCTCATCCTCTCCACCTATCTCAGCTCCCATTTATATTGCTTCTGAGTACAACTACTGGGCATCTTGAAGGGCTACAAATTACCCAGTGTTTCTCAAGCCAGTCCATTGGAATATCAGCATTTTCCCTGCCAAGCAGTGATGAGCAGCTCTGAGCTCTCGTGGTGGAATCTGTCCCATAACTCATGTAACACTCACTGATACAGCCTAGTTGACAGTTTGTCATCATTTTTTTATAACAAAACCCCAGCTATTTCTCTAAAGTCAGGGGGTTAAATAAATATTAATTTTCTCAATAACTCAGTGGAGGGTTGAATGGAGAACATTGCATTTTGGTTTTCATCGCTTTCATTCTACATCTACTTTTCCCATTTTAATGGTAACCAGAACCTGTCAGGATTTCTAAAATCAAATATAATGAAAATTAATTACTAAAACCCGTGTTTGATTTCAAACTTAGAAAAACCCCCATAGCTATTTTATAGATTTCTTAATAATTCAGAGCAAATCTATTTTTTAAAATAGTGTAAATTGAAATTTAAATAAATTAAAGAGATTTTTATTACCTGTTTTCTCTTTCTCAGACTTAAAATCTTTATAGAGCTATAGATGGTAGGAAGTATTTATTTATTTCAGGAAGATTAGAAAAACATATCTGTGTTTTGTGAGTCTCAAATATCTTGACTTTCCATACTTTGGTTTGCCTCTTCTTTCCTGCAAATATCTTATTTTTTACTTTTTGAGAACAGTAACAAAAATAGAATTACTCCTTTTAAAAACATCTAGCTATTTTTAATGTTTTATTAATGTTTATCAACTCTGGTCCTGTCTTTCTTCCATGTGATATGTCAAGATCACTCTGTGTACCTCTGATGGCAGACATTCTTTTTGCCTAAACACTCTTGGGTTGGGTTACCAGCAAAGACAAACCTTTATGATACCTGTGAAAGACTTAGAATGGCAAATTTCATCAGTCTTTGAAACCAAATATATGCAAAGTGCTGCAATAGGCAGGGGAACAAAGACTCATTTCGTGTTCAGATAAAAGATTTCAATTTTTGCTTTTAGAAAACATTGCATGAAGTAACTAGGTCAGAGCTGTGCTAAACCACACTTCATTTATCTGATATGCATGCTGCATAACAGCTCTGTTTAGTAGTTTAGATTTGACCTGAATTAAATATGAAGCTCAAAATATATGATAAAACAATAATAAGAGATCTGACTTACCACAAAGCTTCCATGCTGAATATGTGACCATCTCCTCACTGTTCAGTTCAACACCACTCGTGGTGCTCCTGGCCACAGCCCTGGCTCCTTCCCCCAGCTGCAGACACCTGGCAAGGGCAGGCTGGGACCAACACCTCATGGTGGGGAATGGGAGAAGTGTCTTCCTCCCTGCAGAGTTTCTGCACCATAAAATTGAAATCCAAAAGCCTATTGAAAAGAAAGGAGCAAGCCTCAGTATTGGCTTTATTTCTGTGGGACTCACATCTGTTATTATCTCTCACAACGCCTGAGCAACATTTGTGCAAGGATCCCAGCCCATGGGCTCGGGAGTCTGGCAGCAACCACACACCAGCTCTGAGCTCAGGTGTGCTGGTGATTGCCAGCAGTGCTGGTCTGGAGTCACACAGAGAAAAGGGAACCACGTGGAGAGGTGCAATTCCCTTTGGAGAGTGAGAAGACCCCGGAGTGAGCGGGTGCAGGCATGTCCTGAGGAGGGCCAGCATGGAAGGGGTGTCCAGCCTGCAGCAGGTCCCTGACCCCCTGCACTGGGAAGGGTTCCTCAACTCCATCACCATAAGGAGCCCTGGTCACTGCGGTGACCCAGAGCCTGCTCTCCTGATGAAAGAATAACACTGAGTGTTGTCATTTCCAAAGGAACCAAAGGACCTTTGGTGAAGAGTTATAGCCCTTTCTTTGGATCAAGATACAAACAGGGACTCACAGGAAGTATGCAGCTCTTAGAAAAAATACTTGAGGTAGATTCGCACCAAAAGTCAAAAGTAAAGTACAGTTGAAACCCTCCTGGTGAGGATCATTTCTGAATGTGAACTTGTACTTACAACACCCACAAAAGCCTCAATTCTTTCTTTCTCTGCAGTACCGTGAGATGCAGGCAATCCTGAGGCATCAGAAAAAATAAAAAATGGAAAAAAGAATATTTTCTTTGGAGGGTGATTTGGAAAACATATTGCAGGGTGTTTTGCAACACATGGAAGTGTATAAATAGTCAATTGTATTAAATAGAATACCTTGTATACAAGGATGTTTCCTAGGTTTAGCAGCTGCAATTTAACTTTCCTGCACTTTGTATATGGTTCATCTCCATGGCCATCCCCTTACAAGGCGCTTCCTTCACAGCTTCTCTCATTGGCTACTGCTCCAGGTGCCAGGTTGTAAGAGACTTTGCAAATCAAACTCAACACACCTTTTGTGATTAATCTTTGCAAGAGGAGGGGTTGACTTTCAGCTGCCAAAGCAGACCTTCCATGACACCACATTTTTTACATCCCCTGCATTCAAAGGATATTTCAGAGAGATGTAAATCAAGAGTGGGGTGGATGTGTGCACTGCCTGTCTGCACTAATACAGGTCTGCAAAAGTTTTGCCTGCTTACCACAAGCCTCCACTTTGTTCCAGCCATGGCACATGACAGAAGCTGTGAGTAGAGTCCACCAGGCTCCCTTTGTGCCACCTTTGCCTGCTGGGTCACCCTGCCCAAGAACCTTTGGCAATGGCCTTCAAGGAAAAGCAAAGAAATCTACTCCTTGGCAAGCAGGATTTGCTGCTCCAGTGTGCCAGACCTGAGCCCAGGCACTGTGAGCACAAATCTGCTTTATGTAAGAAGAGAACTGCAGTAGTGGCATTTTCCCTTTTAACGCATCATCTACAAAATGAGAAAATAAGTGAGGTTGCTAATGTCCTTTTAAATGATATATACTTATGTGTTATATAATGTATAAGCATTAAAAATACTTTCTTTCCCCTTTTTGGGGGCAGCATACAGTTTTGCTTGTGATTCAAACGAGTTTGTAGTTTCTTCCCTAACACTTGAAGTAAGAAGCTGCTGCTGAGAGGAAGGGGAAAAGTGTTCTTCATATTCTATGATGAGACATTTCTGAATTAATCTGTGGTTTTCAGGGATTGCTTCCTTGCTTACAATTAGCTGAAGGTCTGCCAACTAATTCTCTGGCTCCTAATCTAGCAGTCTCCCCAAAGAAGACTAATCAAATACCTGGGAACTGAAACTCAGCACTCTCCTAGGCAGTAAAACCCTTGAAGCCAGGAGAGGCAGTGGTTTGGTGGTACAGCTTTCCTGCCTGCCCTTTACCAACAGCCCTCTTCAGCCTTCCCCTTCCCTCTCCTGAGCTTACAGGGGCTTATTAGCTAATGACCTACTTTGGCATCCCCAGATGGTCCTTCATGGCTAAGGAGTTAACATTTTCCCTGCCTAATTATCAAGTTGATTATAATAAGTTAAACAGTGGAGTAATTTGTTCGCAGGTTGGTCCGGATTTAAAGTTTATTTTTTGCCAGCCCTGCAGAAGTATTTCCACATCTGGAAGTGTATCCATTTTTTTCAAGCTCTTCTAGCTGGTTGCATGAAAGTTTTTTGCTGTCTCTTCAAATCTGGCCTTACTGGCTTTTTCACTCTGACAATTTATTCTACATCCAGTGGTCTGAATGTCAGATTTTGCCCACTGGTTCCTCATTCTTTCCCTAAGGTGGCTTCCTGCTCACTGACTGCTATTCTGAGACCATCAGATGTTTCTCCATTGGTTAATAAAACCTGGACTGAAGGTGCACCTTCTGAATACACCCTTTGAAGCCCACACATGGATTAAAGTTTAATTTTGATGTATGAGCATGAGCAGATTATGATGGTAGCATTCAAGCTTGCTCTGTTGACATTTCATGATTTTTTCTTTCCAGTTAATAGTGACTATTCAAAAGTCAAGCTGGATAATTCATTGGGATGGTACCTGGTATTAAAGTATTTGTCCTTTACTGAATAAGCACCATCTTCATTAGATCAAATCCCTAAGGACCCACCTCAACAACTTTCTTAATTAAATAATTATGGGTATCTCCTTTCAGCAACAGGAACCAAGGAGTTGTAAGACTCATGGGTTGTTAGACTTTTGACTCAACCCCCCACCTGACCCCCAACCCACACCCTGAAAAAAAAAAGAAAGAAAAAAGAAAACCTCCTCAGTAATTTCACTTTTTTTCCTGCAAAAAAGAAAAAAATCCAGGAAATGAGAATTTTACATAAGTCAACAGGTTATTAATCATTGGTATAGAACAGGAAGATGCAAAGTCTCTCTGGAAACTCTACCATAAACACACGTAAATTCCTTCAATAAATGCAGGAATGCTGGATTGAAACAGGTAAAATCCATAGTTCTTTCTAGATGTAAATGCAATTCATTTTCTTATGTAAGATCTATCTGAGGCATTATCCTAGAAAAATATGTCATTGTCAAATTAGCCCAGTTCAGCACTGGGATCTAATATTCTCGTCCTTAAGAAAGGTGTGATTCTCAACATGTGGGAGTACTCCAGAAACTCCTAAATCGGTGCCTGAGTGACAAAAATGATTAACACTTACAACATATATAGGATTTTTCAACAGAAAATACTAAATAGTTTTCATGAAGAAAATGTGCATAGTTAACTCCGTCTTATGGATGGGAAAAAAAGAGATCCAGGCAAGTGCAATGACTTTATAAAGGCTGTCCTCATCCTACCAGAGCTACCAACAGATCTATTTCCTGTCCACTGCTCATTTTAGTCTCAGATCTCTCTTTGAATTCACAAAAAGATAAGAACACTCATTGCCCAGTGATTGCAAAAGAGGCCAGCGAATCACAGGGAGGTGAAGACGTGTGAAGATGAATAGCAAGGGAGTGCTAAGGAAAGGTCAGCACAGACTTTCTCAAAATGTTTTTGCCAGGAGAGAAGATCAGCTGTCTACTCCCCCAGTCCTTAAATCTGATACTACCTCCTCCCAATTCAAACTCCTCCCAGGATATTTGATTAAAACACAGTCAGGTCACCACCACAGTTCCCGAACCACATCCAGTCCCACTGTCCAGCTCCCATAATGAAATTATTAACAATGGACTTTATCCTTTCTTCCTGCACCCTCACTTTACTCCAGGCCAACAGCTGGCATCTTGCACACTTCCCAGGTGAGAAGGTCTCTGTTGTAGGAGTTCCCAGCTCTGCTCTGTGCCATCACCACAGGAGCAATGGCCATGTGTCCAAGAGGATCCCAGTTCAAACTTTCTCTTCTGAGATGTGACACAATAGGGACCACCTGTGTACCTCTGTGACCTGGGAGTTGTAAGGATGTTTGCAAAAAAGATACCCTGCCCTGCCCTGTCACTTTAATTTCTGTCTCTGGAGGAAACTGAGCTTCCAAAGGTTTCTCTGGCTCACACTCTAAGCCTGACTGTGTAGAAACAGTATTCTGTTGGCCTTGCACCCAGTACCATCACAAAACCTAAAGCTGAATAGTCAACTGAAGTTAAAACTAGAAGTTCTTCTGCTGGAGAAGCCAGCAGCTCCCTGCCTCTGCTCATATCCTGCTTTGTGCTGCAGTGACAGGTTATTTTACAAGCACAAGAGAGAGAATTTTCCCAAGCAGGGAAGAACAGACTGAAATAAAGCAGAAGAGGGCCTCCAACTGGGAACCTGTGCATGTGAGGGAAAGAGATATGTGCAATAAAATAACTACTTATCCACAAGAAATATACTTTAAAAACATCAATTAGAGCTCGTCATTACATGACTTCTGCATCAGATCCCTTTCAGGCAAATAATAATTATTAAAAATATGCTTACTGTGTTAGGTTACTTTCCATTAAAATGTTCTCACCTATTGAGCATTTAATTATCATACAATAAATTAACAATTTAAATAGCAATTACTTTCTTTAGTCAAATGTATTAGAAGCAGTTATTTATGGACTCTTGATTATAATAGATCCAAGAAACTCACAAAATTACAGCATGTCCCTGTGTGTGTATATCATTATTCCTAAAGTAATTGCAATTACAGGAGGCCAGTCAGCACAAAGCAGAAGCTGGGATGAGGTTCTCTGAAAGACCAACAGCTACAAGATCTTTCTTGACAGCACATGGCTGGCCTGGTTTGCTGGAGGATTGAGAATTGAGGGGCCAGCCACTGTGGTGCTGTTTTAATAAGTCAAATATTCTGCATAACATAAAAATAGAGGATAAAGAGCAACGGTTTGGGGGAGCTGATTGGAAAAACACAATGAAGGCTGTAGCAGGAGCTTTCAAAGTATGATGCCAGTGAGGACTCCTTTTGTGTCATTCCTAGAGTGTCATGTCAGGCAGAAAATCTTAGCAGCCCGTGGAAGGAACTGTTCAATCGACAGTAGAGATGACAGCAAAAATCCCCTTAGCTCAGAGGGGCTCATGGAGACCCTCTGCTCTTTTATCCCTTGCCCAAGTTTCCGAAGATGGTGATGATGCTCAGAAGACAAAATCAGGTTACTTAAACCAGTGTAACATCTTTTCACCTGCACGTGGGAAGACCCTGCCGTGTTACCTCTCTGCCCATGTTCACTGGGTGAAGCTGTAAAATCTGATCAGTTTAAAACACTCCCTGGAACAAACACAAGGTACAAAAGAGCCCAAGAGCCAAGCACCGTAGAAACAATGAGCAAACAGATTTGCATGTAAGCATTTTGGTAAAAAGGAGGATTTGGAGATCTATAAAAATAATCAGGCCCATAACAAGCCACAGAGATAATTAAATCAGTGAAATGAAATATCAAATGCTGGCAGCCCACAAAGAATTTGATGATGATAATAATAATAAGGACTCAGTGGATGAAAAGGAAGAGAGAAAATTGGTCCATTAAAAATAATGGTGAACAAAATGAGGACCATGTGATGGAGAAAAGGGCATGTTACACAATAATTTTAAAATGTTGTCTCTGACAAGAAGAGAAGCTTCCTAAGGCAGTTATTTCTTCTACATCACTGAAAGATACTGTGCAAGCCTTAGAATATTCAACATCTCTAGAAAATAAGCCAGACTCTCAGCCAGGCTCTCAATTTGGCACATCTCCTTCACTCACTTTCAAAGACGTACATTAATTCGAAGTGTCGGGGGAGCTGGATCAGTGCAGATCAGTATCAGTGCAGAACGTGGACCATGTACTACAATACCCATTTATCTCCTGAACAAGAAGTTCATGGGCATTTTCCCATCTGGGAGTAAGTATGGATTGAAATACAAACTTTATTCCCCTTATAAATATACTGGAAATGGGTATAAATATGTATAATGTAAATTGGGAATAAGAACAACATGTACATCCTAGCAGGGCCAATTAAAAAGTCTGCAAGTCCAAAAAGCTCCACATTGTATGAAATTTATCCTAGTGAAGCACATAACTAAATGGAAATTTTTTTCTGAGGAAGGACAGACCTTTGGAAAGCACTGTTTGATTGAAGACTGAGGATGGGGTCAGGCTGTCTTGCTTGACTAACACATACATACACACGTCCTTGGGACACCCTGGCTATCACTTCCCAATATTTATAATATTCCTCTTTTCACCACAGGCTTTTAGCAGCTGCCTGACACAGTGCCCTGGGAAGCAGCTTCAGCATCAGCCACGAGACACCAGAAGCAGGGCAGGGTGGGAGGGCTTTACCCCGAGGGATGCACCTGCTCACTGTAGCTCTGTACACACACGTCATCTTTAAATGAAGTGATAACAGAGGGCAGAAAAGTGATACAGGAGTATCTTTCCAGCTTGATGGGGAATGTACATCACTTGGCCTGATAACTTTGTTTTATTCAGCTCACCCACCGTTTGGGATTTGCTTGGTGTTTCTGATAGCACAGAAGGAAAACACAGGAGAGATTCTGGTTTCCCTGTTCGCACACTCATGAGCTCTCACCCCAGTGTGCTCAGCGGTGGCTGTTGAGGGCTCAGGATGGAGCTGAGCAGCTCAGGTTGTCACTGCCAGCTGCAGGAGGGAGGCAAAAGGCGACTCCCACTTGTGCATCCCTCTTGTTCCTGCTCCTCCTGTAACGCTGCGCTCCCACTCGCAGCTATTGGAATGCAAATGATGGCATCGTGTCTGACATCTGTAACTGCGGTGTCAGGCGGGGGAGCTGCTCTGGCTGCTCGGGCCCGGGAGGATGTGCTGATTGGCACTCACGGCGATGGGGTGAGCAGCCTCCGCGGCGCTAATTGCCCGTGCGGAGCCTCCGCCAGCCGAGCGTCGGGCTTTGATCCGCACTTAGCAAGGCACCAACACATTAAAGCTGTGACTAATGCTGATGTATGTTATATGTTATTGAGGAACACTTGAAATCAGCAGAAAGATGAAACATCTGCTTCATCACAGAATGAGGGAGCTCTGTGCAAAGCAGCTGTTTAATTATCCAGCATCGTGTCATGTAACAATTTATACACCATACCCTTAATCCCCAATCGGATCAAGAGGGGAGTTGCTTTTAGGAACTAGGAAATAGAATGAGCACAGATATGTCATGAATTGTCAGCTTTAACATTAAAAAAACCAAATAAATTAAAAAATCTAAATAACACCTGTGTTTCCCTCCTACCTTCCAAGATACTCATCCTGAGAAATCCAACACACAGCATTTTCACTGGAGTTAGCCAAGCCAAAGTAACGTCTTTGAGATACAAACTTGAAGAGAATGCATTTATCAAAACTTAATGAAGGCTATAGCATTCAACTACTTTTTTCAAAGTTCATAACAGTAATTGCACTAGCCCTGGGTACAAGTTTCTGAACTGATGGTGAGAAGTCTTGATTAAGCCTGAGTCCAGAATGCATTCATAGTTTTTCGAATAGTCCGGTACAGGGAAGTACCAATAATTGATTAATGATCCAAGGAATTTCCAAGAAGAGATATGTATGAAGAATCAAAATGTTTGTATCATTTTTCAAAATATTTTCTTAACTTTCAGTAACAATAAACAGGAAAGTAGGTCCATACATCAGTGTTTATGTGGCTGACATAAATGCAAAATAGGTATTTTTTGAGTTTGAAATATTGCATATAGTCAGTTAAGACCAGAAATTTATGTGACAAAATATTAATGTTGAAAATCATGGTCAATGAGTTCAAAATATTTCATGTGGAAGACTTCTAGATGGACAGACTTGTGGGATCCAAACCAGCCAAAAGAGGGTTTTGCACCTCTATGGCAGACCAGTCAAAAGGAGTATCCTGGCAATGCAGCAACACAGCTCAGGTCTGGTGCCTGGGAATGGGCCTTGGCACCATTGAATTTATTCATAGCAAAGCAGCCCGTGAGTCCCAGAAGGGTATCACACAGGGCTCTGATTTCCCAGGTTATTCATAAACACTTAGAGGCTCCCATTCATCCTGCATTTGACCCAAGGTAGGTAAAAATGGGTCTGGGTGATAAATCATACAGTGATTTGAAACACGACTGCTCTGGGCTTCCGTGGAGTCATAGGAGCTCACTGAAATGAAGTCTTAACCAGGAGGCTGCAAAGCAGTGACCCACAAGAAAACCTAATGTGTTTCAGCCTCTCCTTGCAGCCTTCCCAGCCTGCCCACACCAAGACGTGTCAGATGCAGAACAAGGGTTACAAAAATAATGCAGGACATATAGCCAAGCCTCTCAGCATTGTGTTTACTGTATTGCCCTAAAAATACCTGCCTGGCTTTGTCTGGTGGTGCAGGATTTTGCAATTTCTACAAATTTATGGACTATTTTTCCCTTCTGGATGATGCTGTCTATGTTGCCCAAATGTATTCACCCTCTAGACCTTACAGCCTTCTCATTTCAGCCCCTCTGTACTCTTTCTCCTGTCCCATCCTGCTTTGCAATTACTCTTACTCCCCTTACTGTTATTTGTATCCCTCTTACCTAAGTCCGTGTGAAAATAGCATGGAATCAATATGTTTGCCTAAAACTATTTGCTACAAATATACCAAAAAGATCATATTCCCTCTTCTGTCTCTTCCCTTGAGGAAATGTACTCATTAATTTGATTTCCAGCTTTCATTTTGTTTTTAAAGGGAACAAATGACGATTATTGTTTACTTTGAAGTGTGATCTTTAGCATGAATAATTCCCCAAAAGAAACATCTGCTTTACAGATGAGTTGTGACAGCAAAGAATATGCTTCCATATTTTGTATATTCACATCTGAGGGGCAAGAGTTGGGACTGAGACTGACTTTACAGCTTCACACTGCAGTCCCAAGAGACCAAGATCACTTCTCAGGAGTGTGTCCCGGCCTTTTGGGGTATTTTGTGTCATTTCAGGGTGTGACACAGTATCTTTGTGTCTCAAGGTGTGCGTGTGTCCATGTCAGCTACCAAACGTTACTTGGCTCTCTGGGTGTTGTCCAGCCCCAAGATGACCTGTTTGTATGTCCAGGGCCCCTGGACATCAGTGTTCTGTCTTTCATGCCCTTCCTATTCAGCATGTGGCACAGGTTTCTGCCTGTGCCCAGCAAAGCTTGGCTGGCAGCCCATCTCTCCAGCTTGTTAAAGCTACTGTCTGCACACCAGAATGGTTTTTAGCAACAGCTGGACCCAGGCCAAAGCTTGTCATGTAAATTGAAGTCCAAACTTCTCCAAACTTTCAGGCCTTTTAGCATCCTTGGCTGACACTTTCTGAGCTGGCTGGTGGATTCAGACTGTTTTCATATCCTTAGCAGTACACACAATGCACTGCAAAATGAACATCAAACAGGAAAAGATTGGGTGTGCTTAACTGTGAGCACTTTATGAAAGCAAGGAAAGAACAATCTTTTTCCTTTGTATGTCAAATAGGTTGAGTAGCACTAAAGAGAATATTCAAGATAGGTATCAAGAAAATAATTTCATGGAAAGGGATATGAAAAAATAGATTACCTGGAGGCAGAGTGGTCTCCATCACTGGGGATCTCTGAAGACAGATTAGACAGACAGCTGTCAGGACTGGTGCAATTATCCCATTTGGAGGAGGAGGATTGGGTTGCTTCTCAAGCCTGGAATTCTCTGATTTTATCTTTCCTACCAGCTGCTTACCCTGTGCTGGCTCTGGAAGGAGAAGCTTGTACTGGAAGTATCCTCCTGCAAAGAAGCTCCATACCATTCCTCCCTTTTTCTTTACCATAAATCCACTGCTGACCCTTGGGATCATAGAATCATGGAACATATTGAGCTGGAAGAGACTCACAAGGATCATCAAACTCCAGCTCCTGGCCCTGCACAGGACACTTGTTGCTATCTCATGGCTGAACAGATAAGGAAGGTTTGCGTTCATCTAGTGCAGAAGTGAGATTTGACCTGTGGCACCTTCAGCAGCCTACCAGCCCCCAAGCCACAGAACTCTGCCCATTCCAGCCTGTCCCCAGAAGGGGGCCTGGCAGGGAAATACAGATTTCAGTTTGAGAGGGAGAGAGGATGGATGGCATCTATCATATGCTCTTTCCTTTTCATTCATACCTTTCTTCCAAATAACAGCTTGTGGCTGTTTTACTTAAATACTGAGCTGAGCTTTGAGCTCGTGAATGCTTAGACCACCTTGATGCAAAGTGTTGCAGTCGGGAGTTCAGATTCCTTAGAAATCTATTTTTCTTGAGATTTCCCAGCACTCCACATACAACTGTCAGCAGCCACAGCACATCTCCAGGATGGTGCAGTTCAGGAGCCACTGAGCCCCACAGGTTTTGCTGAGAACAAGAGAGAGCTGGAAAGCCCTCACCTTCCATGGAATGGGAGCTGGCAACACAATCTGCTTCACCAGAAAATGCTCATTATTTTAATACCTCTTCTTTTTCTCCACTCTGTTACTGAGGAGTGGCTTTTTAACATCGTATTACTTATGAAAAATAACAACACTTAAAGGTAGAAAGGAAATAAAATGGGAGTCATACAATATACACATGGACACTCTTACTGGGTATTAACAGAGCAGAAATTGCTTACAAAATATTCCTTATTGCCCATAATAGCGTGCAAATCTTCCAAATTTGTTTGGCTGCATTTAATTTCTTTTTTTTTTTTAAGAGACTGGGAGGAAAATTTAAATCCTAGTGATTTGTAAAATGCTCTACCAACACAAGAAATTACAATGCTACTTGATAGAAACAAGAAAAATTAGAAAGCCGTTGAACATACAGACAAGAAAACATCTTCTTTTTAATACTCCCCATGATCCACAAAAGCCCATTTTCAATTCAAAGCTGCCACTGATGAGGTATTTCAGTATATTGAAATAGCATTGCTGGAAGGTGTATCATGGACCTGAATGTTCTTTATTAAACTATGAAAATGATCCTCTCAGAAAACACAAGCAGCACAAGAAAAACACAGACCACGTTTACAACCTGACAGCAGAACACTTTATGAGATTTATCTTTATGAGATTCTGAAATTCAAAGGGCTAAACTGTTGGGCTGTCTGAATATTTGATGTTACAGGCAGATGCTTCAGGAACAGATCCTCATCTTTTGTAGCTGGTGTAACTCTACAGGCTCTAGCACACTTATTTACTAGCAGAGTTGTTTACTTACACATTAGCTGAGGATCTCAGAAGCTGGTAGAGAAGGTGACTAGCACAGTTCACATCCAAACAGTGTGATCCCCTACTAATTTCCCGGGGAACTGAATCAGAAACAACAGGCAAACCTCTCTGTCCACATCATCATCTCCTTATGAATCCATTGCACAGGTAGTTCTTCTCTTTTGTTAAGCTTATTTTCCGTAGGTTTATTTATTTATTTATTTATTTAGTGGTTTAGTACACACTCAAAATGGAAATGAAATTACAATGAAAATATTTCGTGTCTTCAGCTGCTTACAAGGGGTTTACACGTGGTTAAAGTTAGCCCAAACTGCTCACTGATGTGCACCCAGCAACAAAGACCTGATCCAAGGCTCAGGGAAATCTTCCTAATGCCTTTTGCAAGGCTCATATCTGGCTGTGTAGGAGCTACAATATCCTCTGCATCTTATCACCTTTTGGTCACAAGAGAAAGAAAAGGATAATCTCAGCTGATCAGAATATGTTTGTATAAATATGCACATTTTATATCCATATGTCCTTTTCAACCATATGTCCTTCATTTTTATCTGTAAGAGGGATTTAACTTTGTGTTTGCTATACATTTTGATAAAATCTAGATGGAAAATTGCAGAGAATTAATGTTCTTCAAGGGCATTTGGGGTTTATAAAAAATAGAGAAACTGGTTTTGAAATGTAACTAAACCCAAGCTTTTGAGAGTGAGCCAGACTGGCCTCCCAGAACCTAATGGCAGAAAAAACATCTATGACAAGTTCTACTGGGTCCTAGGGGGAAAAATAGTGTTTATAACTGATAGAAAGTACTGGGACACTTCATGCCTTTAAGCAAAATAATCACTTAAAAACCAGAAGGAACCTGCAGTGAGATCAGCAATCACATCTTTACCAGTGATAAATCTAGTAAGAATTAGACTATCTTTCAGGCTGTTCTGAGCTCAAGGCATGACTGCCAAGTAATTGTGATGAGGAGCTGCACTTGAGTCCTTACACACTCACTTTATTGTTCTATCTACCCACTATGCAAAACAATCAGGCTCTGTCACAGAATATATCACCTGTGATTAAAGATGTGCTGCACAAAACAGGACAGAAAAGCTTCAGAGCCAACTGGATAAAGAATTAGCATGGACCAGCTCCAGTTTTATAAACGACAGTACCATGGGAAAAACAGATCTGGGGTAATTCATTTTACCTCTTTGTGTTTCAGCTTTCTGATCTGTAAAATTGAAGGTAGTTATACTCATCTCTGCATTGCAGATCCCTGGCTCCTGGATGAGAGCTGCCTTGGGACTGGCCAGCTCACTCCAGAACAGGAGCAAATGTGAAGGTGTGCATCTGCCTCCTGCCTCTGCCAGGAAAACCAGGCATTTGTTCCTTTGCTACAAAACATTTAAGCTGCTTCTTCAGTTATAATATGGAGCTTTGCAGCTCTTTCGGGATTTATTTGTTAGCTCTTTTTCTGGAGTGAAGTATATGACCAGTAGCTTTCAGGTATCTTCTAGGACTGCAATAGTGCCACAATGGTCTGTGGACAGCTGTGAGCCAATTTTTAAACAGCCCGCTCTAGGACCTATTACAGGCTGAAGAGGCACAGGGAGCTCAGCAACTTTGTATCACATACATTTTATTTTGCCTTTTGAGCAGCTTCTGTCACTCACATTGAACTGCATGCAGCCATGGCTTCAATTATCCAAGCTGGCTAATTAATAGCACATTGCTGCGATACTGAGTTACCCCGTGGGAGCTGCAGACTAAAGATCATTAAAAACCTCTCACTCGTGTTTTAAACAGAAATGGCAACTCTTCTCCCTCTCCTGGTCTTTCTAATTCTCTAAAGCAGTGTTTGAAAAATATTTAAGTAAAACTGGTCACTTGGTAAATGGGCCATTCTCAAATTTACGAGCAGAATCTCAGATAAAACTGTCCCAGTAGTTTGTTACCAGCTTTGAATTAATTCTCACAAACAAAGTAACTTGCTCGTGGCAGTGACACATTTGGAAATGCGGTCAGAGCTGACTTATTAAAAAGGTTATAAAAGCCTTTGCTAATGATTATGTACCACAACTGCTTTTGGCTCTTGTTCCCATAGCATATTTCCAGCAAAATCAAATGTAGACTCCTAGGAGCATAAGCTGGAAATCATCCTGCCTCAGTGAGCCTGAACTTCTCAAGTAGGACAGGACTCTGCTGAGACCTCGTGCTGTGGGCAATACTTCCAAAGAACCTTCAGAGATTAACTTGTAGAGTTAGTGTCTCTTAAGAGAGATGAAGTTAATTGCTGCAATCGCTTTATTTATGAATTTTAGAATTAATCCAGGCTTTTAACAAGTGTTCAAGGCATTTTATTTTATGGTTCCAGGTCTTGAGCCCTAGAGAAGAGAATCTATTTTAAATTCCTGTCATTTCAGTCATGTTACAATCTGAATAATACAATTTAAACAGGCAATTGGTGGAAGTAATGTTAACAAGTCACAGTAAACCCCAGCAGCACTTACTGAAAAACAAGTGATGCAACAAGCAAAGGTAAGGCTATTCAAGTTATGACCCGAAATTAGCTTTGCTGGAGAGAAAAAGTGTTTCAGTAGAGTGAAGTTGCAGTGCTTTGCAAGAATTAAAGTGCAGTTTATCATAAAAGAGTGAACTGATTTACTACATTACTGGTAGTGAATAGTAGTACAACTTCATGAAGGACCAAATTCTGTCCTCTAGCGTCAAAGTTGTAATAAAAATTTTAATGGTCATTCACCAGGGTTTTTGCTATTTTTACTATGTTATAACTGGAAAGATGAAAAAAGATGGAAACAAAAAATCTGAAAGGGTGAAATTTTTTGCAGTTTTGAAAAGTGGGATGTATCAAACCTTTAATAGCTTTTATTATTGCTGTCCTCTGCAAATATCTTCTTTCAATAACAAACTGATGTAGTCAGTCTTTCCAATCAGCTCTAACACGGAGTATCCTCAGACATTAACAAGCAAGCAAAATGCAAATGACAAACTGTGTACGCTGGTATCTCTCCACGGTGTTCCTTTCCTCAAACCATATGCTTGTTTTCCATGCAAGAGCCAGGAATGAACCACCCTGAGCAGCTGGAGCTCAGATCTGTACCTGACCTCTGCACCTGAATTTGCACGCACAGCTCTTACAAAAAATATTGACCCTGTCCTTCAAGAATTTAATTCTTTGTGAAACCTGTTGTTCTGGAGTTTTTAAGCCACATCATATGTTCAGATTAAATTATGATAAAGAACAGGGAGATGAGTGAGAGGAATAAGGACAGAGATATATTTGGGAAAGTGCTGGCAGATGTGGCAATGGACCACCAAGGAGGTTCGTGGTGGGGTGGGGAACGGGGACAAGGGAAGAAGAGTAGCAGCCCTGTGCTCAGACAAGGGAATGTGCTGCAGGTCAAGGGAGTTTGCCAGTGTCAAGTGGCATTAAGAGACTGTCTCTGTGTGAGGCAAATCCCTGTAGACAGGAAGAACTGGGTGGCATTCTTCAGGTGAGATTAAGGTATGTGAAACGTGTGACAAGATAGGAAGCCATAGAGGACTGAGAATATGTAAGTGGAAGATATGATCAGAGCAGCAAGGAAGATATTTGAGCTGGGGAGATGAAAAGCACAGAGCTGACAACTGGCTCTCACTTCATTCTGTGCTTAAAATTAAATCCATGCTTAAGTGCCTCAGTGAACTGAGGCTGCTGGAAGGTAATGTACTAAGTAACCAGTAAGGAACACTGAACTCCCTTCTATTGTATATACGCACAATCCCACAAGGATAAAGAAACTAACATTTCTTTACAAGACTGATTTTATTCTGCTCTTGGACATTTCAGCGAAGTTGTTACAGCTGTCCTGCCCAAGCCACAGAAAAAGGGAAGGCCAACAAAGGGCGAGGGCATTAACGTGCAAAGGGCTTTAGCAGACACAGAAATAAGTCCTGACTGTCAAAGAAAGGGCAACTTTTGATCATTCCTATGCTCACCTGTAGGTAATCTTCAGAGGCCAAGAATCATGTAGGAAGATGAGATGCTCTTTCACTGCAACTAAATCTTTTAAACATTTTTTCCTTTTCTTTTATATTTTTCAGACATTATTCATTGTGTTTTGATAGCCTCAGATGTTGTTTGGAGCATATCACATCCTGTTCATGCCAGAAAAAGAATGAAAAGGAAGTCACACATGGAAGTCATGCTGTATAAAAAGTCAGAAGAGACTAGTCAATTAAATGGTATCCAAATAAAGAAATGTGGGTGCCAACTCTTGCTCTCCAACAACCTTTCAGAGAAGATATAACTTAAGTAGAAGGAGGAATTTAGCCAAGACAAACCTGTACCTCTGAAACATAGGATGAGGATAATGAGGATATATTACATGTGGCACAGGACCAGAATCACACAGGGAGCCTGCACACACGTGGCATAGGCTGCACTGGCTGTGCCACTCCCAGAGAGCACAGGGCTGGTCCTCGTGGGCTCATGAGCCTTGTCTTAGGGACAGCCTAGTGAAATACTGTATTTAGACACTGTTCCTTGCAGCACAGCCTCCCAGAGCATCTCAGGACAGGCTCTTTAGCAGCTGTCAGAAACAGACAAGAACAATAATTCCCTTTCCTTGCAGCCACCGCGTGCCCGAGCCGCACACGTCCCTTGCCCTGAGCCTGCAAGGCAGCTGTCACCATCCTTGCCAGCACAGCAGACCCAGTGCCAAACCTGGGCACAGGCTGATTGTTGAGCACTTGTCCTCATGGCGCTTCCAGGGCAGGTGACTCTGCCTGGGGCACACCTGTCCCACACACTGACTGGGGTATTTCTGTATTATTTGGAAACACCTTTGTTAATTCTTCTCCCAGCGATATCTCTCCAATAACCTGCTTTCTGCCTCTTTCTGCCTCACCTCTAGTCTTAAGCAATTCTATGATTTATTCAAATCTTTTTGCATCCCCACTGAGGGCACTTATAAATTCACCTGCTATTGTGTTTAGAGTACTAGGGTTGATTTATAAAGATGACTACAAAATAAATGTCCTTGCAGATGGACAAGTGTTTAAACACATTTTCATATATGAAAAAAATAAATTGTGTTACTTTAGAGATCACAGCAGTAAAACTCCAATCGAAAGAAATAATGGAGGATAAAATAAAAGACCCACTTACCAGAAATGTAAGATGTGCAGAAGATTTACTTTTGTAGATTAAAAATGTAGATGAAGCTTTGAATTCTAGGCTTTCTAAACTGTAAAGCCTTGTGATGTTAGCAAAAAAAGGACTTTTCAAAACCTTTCAAGATATGAGAATCAGAAAGAGAGAGCTTATTTGTTCACTTAATGGAAGGTCTCACTCAAATTAGACAGGTTGATTCTCAGCCACCATTTTCTGCAAAGATGAAAAAATAGAGAAATGCCAAATGAGTGTGATTTTAGAGAACTGACTACCATAACATCACTGAGTTCTTATGAATGACAGCACTGTAGAACTGACATTTCATGTGCTTCTCCAAAGTATGCTACATTTCTATTTAGAGCCTCTATAGAAGTTAGTGATGGAGGAAAAAATCCAGAAACTATTCCCAGTCCACCCCGACTCTCTTCAGAATGAATACACCAGAGCACAGAATCAGGTTTTAGAAATGAGCTGAAGTGAATAGGATTGCATGGGCAGAATGTCAAAATGCTTCTAACGATTCACTCACTAACGTTGCACATAGAGGAGGGCTCAAACTACACTGTTCACATCCCCACTCAAATTTCCCCAAAGTGTGAAAATTAGTTTATCTCAACTCTCATGTACAATGTGCACTCTTTTCCCTTTAATAGCTTGCAATATATTAACAGGTAAATAGCATAATCACCAAAATCCCCTTTCCTCTTGCTGTAAATTGCCATAGCTTCCCAGCCCTCACTTTCCTAATCCACATATATCCATTGGCTATTTCTTTATATACTGAGGGTAGCATCAGCCCCAGATGAGCCTTTGGCTCATCTGAATGCGTTACCCTCTCTTAGGGCCCTTAATTAGTCTGACATCCAGTAAAACACCAGGAAAGGAAGAGAATAAGGAGGACTCAGACCTCTCCTGTTATTTTTCACTGACACCCTCTATAATATCAGAAATGACGTGCAAGGAATTCGGAGCCAGGGCAGCCTTATCTGTGCTATCCATGGGCCAATCCTATTCTGGACTTAAAAAACCTGAAGCACTAACCATGTGGTTAGTACCCAACATATTGAAATGCATCTGTTCTTGTGCGGTGAATCCATAGTAACCGTTTCCTCCTCTCAGTAGGAGACAGGAGGGTTGAGCATTTTTGGAAGTCAAGCAGCTGCTTTAAGGAATTGGATCTACATTGGGAGTGAGGGGTGAGAGAAGGAGAGAAATCAGCAGAGACGAAAGGAGCAATAGCTAGGTTCGCCTTTGCAGTCACTCCTGAAACTCTCCCTGCCCCACTTTGCAGAGGCTGCCTGTTGCCCTTTGTGAGAGCAAAGTTCTCTGGCACTGCCTGCTCACAGCATCCCTTCATAAAGAGACATAAATGCTTACCCCATATGAAAGAAACTCTCACACTCTACACTGGGGTACACAAGGGCTTGACCTTCTCAGTCAGGTGTTTAACAGGAGACACCGATGGCATTCAAGCTGTAGGTCCCTGCACAGGTGTTTTCTGGAGCTGTCTCAGCCTGGCTCATTTTCCAGATTTTGTCTTCCACAAGTGCTCTGCAGAAAACTCGAGATTGAAGGTTTCTATTCAAAGCAATTCTCTTCAGTTCAGTTTATAGCTCTGTTGCCATTTATTTTGCTAAGGACTCATGTTTGGAACAATCAAGAAGTGTGATGTGGCTTGATATAAGAAGATACTTTTTAAAACAAAGTCCCTACAACAGATAGGACTGAAATACCAAAATATTCAAATATGTATGTGTGTAAGTAATGAGCAATATAACATGTCTTACATTCTTCTCCTATAGCAGCTGAACCCCTGGGAGAGGTTAAACAGAAGCCAGATAATTTAAACCAGCAATGAAATCTTTCATCAAAAATAGATATTGAATAGAATAGTAGGTTTTTTACATTGGTGGACCACAAACTAATTATCGACCCAAAACAATGCTTGGTGGATAAAAGCTCTCCTTCCTACTTCATCAGGAACACCTACATAACCTTTAAGTCTCCAATTAAAGACCCTCTCTGAGTAAGTGTGGTTACTAATATAAAAATTCAGGCACGGTGATGGAAGCTATCCACACACAGACTGAGTTTAAGGAAACACAGGAGGAAGCATCCAGAATCCCACAGAATTATACTCAGTTTCCTGGGAAATACTTTCTAACATGGGGTCAGGGATAATCCTGTCTCTGTGACATCTCTTCACACATTCTCTGTTCAGGCTTCCCAAACTACACATTTCACCTCATCCTGAGGGAGCAAACAGAGACCTTATGCATTCCTTAAGTACACTCAGGCACCACTACATGGACTGTTGCATTCTAAAATAGAATTTGTGGTATATGATTAGTAGGCATTTTTTAAAATTATACAGCTCTGTCAGAGCCCAAGTACTCCATCATTGGCTACTCACAACACCAAGAGAGTGCACATTAGACCAAAGAGCAGGTTCACATGTGCAGAATGCATCTCAGTCCATGCTTTTAACTTGTAAAGGAATACATTGAAGAAAATGTCTCTGTCACATTCCTTGGCAAGAACATACTTGACTAAGTCCCATCTTGAGAGCGACAGAAAGTCGCCAACACAAAGTGCCTTAAAGTATAAGCACTCCCTGTACCTACTCAATAACTTAGAAATATCAGTCCTTTACCTTAAATCCACAGATTGAAGGAGAGTTTTTGTAGTGACCAGTACCTGGCAGTTTAATTTAATTGCAAGTTGCATACCTTGGAAGAAGAAAAACCCCTTGCTGGCTTACAAGCTTGCAAAATTTATGTTCTAAATAACTCTAAAAGCTTGTAAGCTCAGGGCAGATATAATTAATGCAGCAAGTTTAGCTGGAGCATCAGTGTGGCTGCACAGATAAATTGATTGTTTGGGACAAGTGAGCAGGACCAAACGTTGGGGCTGTCCCTGGCTTTGCATGGAGGAGCAGCTCCCTCAGCGTGCACAGGCTGCACACCACGACACTCAGCTGGTGCAGAACCCACAGACAGGGCTCCTGGTGATGGTGGATCATAATATATTTGTCTGCTTAGCATAAGAAAAATGTCACGGACTATTCATCCCTCTCTGACCCCAGGAATACATAAAAGCAGCTCTGTGGAGAGCCAAAGTATAAACCATGCTAAGAGTGAATAAAAAGATTTTTTTTAGGTCTATAACTATTTAAAGGCTGGGAAAGTCTGTAGCCCAAAAGTTGGACTTGGTGTGATTTCCCTGAAAACTCAATCAGTGAACAAAATATCTGTATTAAAAATCAGCAGAGGGAATCACACTTCAGAAGCCTTGTCTTCTTGTCCTCCTAGTAGCCACTTTCAGCTATCACGAGGGACCACCCAGTTCAATGTCAGTCAAATTTCACTCTGAACCAATACACTGGACACAGATTCTGGTTCTGATCTCAGCATCAGATGAGTTTTTTAAACTCATTTTCCACCTTAGATGGAAAAAAACAAGAGAGTAAGCAGTAGATATATATTTAAGGGAAAGGAAATCTGGGACAAAAAGATCAAGTTTAACACTTGTAAATATCAAAACATCTGTCACTTGAAACCTTCACTAAACTTGAAATTCTGGAGATGTCATTAATGATACAAAGAGATACTGGATAGTAAAACAGGAATTGTGCATATCTTAGTCCTAAACTGGCATGTAGTATAACATCCTCATCAAGCCTATTTGCCCTTCACATCTAAATACATTGATGGAAGCACCTAATTTACCACTCCTAAAGAAATCAAGAGTTCTTCAAGCCCGAGTGTGCCTCAGGCACAGCCAGCATAGAATACTATGAAGAAATCACCTCTGATCTGTGCAATAGGTGAGCTTTGTGTAAGGAAAATTGGAAAACAGTCTGCTGGATAAAAAGATATGCTCATTTTAATTCAATTTAATTTAAGTATTTCTGTCGCCATCACAGATAAGTTAGAGAAAGAAGCATATAGCATTGTTCATTTACTTCCTCGTTTTAGCAAATTTCTACATTATTATCTCCTTAATACAACCTACTCCCTCATTTTATAGCTTTTTTACTCTTTTACATCTCCTAATTCAGAAAACATATTTAAGTGGTCCTCAACCATACAACACCTTATGACTCTTGCAACCATTTTGAACACATCTTCATGTGCAAGCATTTTAAAACTCTTTCCTCCAATTTGCATTGCTTTGGATCTGCCAGCCATGTTTCCATCTACCATCCAAAGAGATGTATTTGCTGTCCAAAGCCTGCAAGAACCTGCACCCTCCACACTCCAATTCAGCCCAGCCTCGGCATGTTTATCTATTTCAGAGGGGCTGCATTGTTATTTCCACTCAATGAGCAGGCAGCAGGGTGTGCATGCTATTCCCCTTCCCTACAAAGTATTAATTTTCTAATTTCACTCATTAACACTGTTTCTGTAACATTTACAGCCTCTGTGTTTTCTCTGCAGAGCTGGTCAAGGTCTATTATTAAGCTTTTCATTAGAACTGAATACCTAAACTAATAAAAGGTAGGGATTGTCAAAACATTTCGTGCTACCATGTTTAAAATATAACAGCAAAATGTAATTTCCTTCACACCCTTCTTCCCCCCAATGTCACTTTATGCCAGGATAGCTTTTACCCATAACATGATCAAAATTTAAAATCAAATGTTTTTAAAGTTCAGGAACTTGAATAATTCAATTAACCCAGTTCATAAATATTATTGAGTTTAAAAAGCCACTCAAGATTTCAACTCTCAGACATTAGAAAATAATATATAAATCAAAGTACAGGAATCTTTTTCCCACTGGTCATTGCCCCTTAATTTCAAGTTTCTTCAACATCTTCACATGTTTTCAGCTGCTCCTGCATGTGCAGAACAGGTTGTAGTTAGAGTTTCACACAGATCTGGTTTCACACAGATCTCCTGGATCTTACTTGAGGGCAGATGTTTTCAGGCTTTCATATTGTGTTAATGTTCTCGGGTGCAGATCCATCTTTGAATACAAGGTTTTCAGAGTTTCTTCCCCCCTCTCTCTGGAGATCTTCTGCCTGGCTTTTAATTCACAGAATCCTGTCAGATTTATATTTTAACAGCCTCCATCAGGATTATTGCATTTTGGTAGAATGTCTGTGAGATGATGAAGCACAGAATGAAGAATTATGGGACAGAAGTGACCTCCAAAAAATACCTAGGCCCTTCCCAAATCCGAATCAACTCTACCTAGCCATTCCCAACAGAAATTTGTCTAGCCTTTCTTCTTCAAAAAGAACTGTAATCTCTTCCAGAAAATATGCCACTGTTTCAATATCGTCACTGAAATACAGATTGTCTTATTATCCAAACTGAATTTCTAATCTAATTTTTTAGGGGTAACCCTGAGCAATGCAGGTGTACCCACAAGTGCTGGCATTTGATTTTTTGCAAGGGAGGCTGTGTACTGTCTTGGTAGCAGTGTCCGTAGGAACAGGGGCACTCGGGAAGAGGCTGCAGGATGTCCCCCTGAGGAATTTGTTTCATACACATCACACCCACATTAAGAACTCACTACAAAAATGGGGAATATTTCAAACAGGTAAGAGTGATACAAAAGATTAACTTCAGCAAAGTCACACTTTGGTGATGGCTCTAAGGCTTTTTATCATGGAAAGGACTTCATCTTCATGGCATTAAAAAACAACCAACCATGGGATCGTAAGAAAATGAAACATGAAAGAATGACAAGAAGAATGTGTGAGAAAGCCCCTGCTCAGCAGGCAGCAAGCTAAACCCCAAATAAGCACATCTCAGGCACTGCCAGGTATTTATGGGGCAATAACCTCACACAGTTCAATGTATCACGTTCAGTTAGAAATGATAACATTAAACCACACAGATTTGCTACCTAAAAAAAATATTGCTCCTAAGAAGTTTTGTCTAATATCGTGTGCTTAAGGTGACATACAGCATGGATAAAAACAGCAGACAAGGCAGGATGAGCATCACACCCACAGCACAGTGTGTGTGTGAAAGATGTGCAGCAAAAGTGTGAATTTCTGGCAAATCCGGCTTGTCAGTAAAATGATGCAACAGAGACATGAGAGTATCTGATGTAAAATGACCCAAGAGTTAGGAAAGACTCTGACTGGAGGCTTTGACAGCATTGAGTCCTTACCTGTCTGAGGCTCCTCAAAGCTTAAAACAACAGGATAACACAGTGTCCACTCTAAGAGCCAAAGAAAAAATTACAACATCCCTTTCTCCAAAGTGTTTCGGTCCTCAGTTTGTAGCCACTGTGACTGTGAAACGCCAGGCACGGCCCTTTCCTGGTGGGGACAGTGCCTGCTGAGACTCCCCAGGGCTCTGCCCTGAGTCAGCTCCTTCAGACAGCCCCTCATGTTCCCACTTCTTGTGGTCCCCAGTCCTTCCTCCCCCCTGCTCTCATTTCACAGCCCAGCACACACATCCAGGCTCTGCAGTACCACATACGGACCCACTCCTGCCAGTTCAGCCCTCAGAGAGTTAAATTTGGGCCCTTCAGCAGTTCTTTCATCACCTTTTCCTGCTCCCACTTTCACCACTCCTCAACAGCCCTTCATGCTGTATTCCTTGGCACCGTAGAGAAGCCAGTGCTCTTATGGGGACAGCAAGTGCAAGGTCCCGCAGGAGCTTGCGTCAGTAGTGCTGTGCAGTCTCCAGTAATTTGAATGTCTTGGTATCTGTGATGGTGTTTGAGCTACACAAGGTACATAAGAGTGCACAGAGAATGGGGAAAGGGATTTTCCTCAGTTTCCCGCAAAGCCACTTTAGTAACAAAGAACATACTGCAGGAAAAACACTTCTGAAGCATTCAGATTTTCATATTGGCTGGGCCTTGAATGTCAGCCACTACAGGAGAAGCATATGCAATTCCCCTCCCTGTATCACTTATTCTGATACTTGTTAGGGGTGGAGTTGTTGAGTTACTGAAATATGTAGTAGCACAGAATGTTTAACTATGTGTAATAACTGGAAATACAAAGCACTGGCTTTCCCAAGTGTCTTGATAGTATTAGATATATAACTATAATTATACATCTAATACTACAGCACCAAAATTAGCGAGATAAGCTTAGAAAACTACTGAAGAAAGCAATTGTTTATGGTTAATGCAATTCATATAAAGGTGAATGGAAAGGTAAGTTGGTCGTGCAGTCCAAGAGGACTTTGCCTAAGAACTTAGATGGCGGGGGTTTACTCCCAGCCCAGCTTCTATCTCTCTTTTGTGGGAAATACCCATGGACAGGCACAACCACTGCAGTATCCAACACGCCTCTGTGCAAGTTATCTTTGGTTGTGGAGACCAAGCGACCTGCTGCAATTGTTTGAATATTTGAATGGCAGCATACTAGCTGGTTGTTTCATCACCAATGCCTTACAGAAAATAAACACGTTTGGCTTCTTAAAAACAAGTTTTCCAAACATTTTTCCAGCTCTTTATATAGGAAGAAGATTATGTATTCCATATTCTGCCACATAAGCATGATGTCTGACAGCAGAAATAGACCCTTTCAGCAATGATAAATTTATAATGGCATACAAGAGTTTTGACTGCTTGTGAAGTTCCCTAATTAATTCTTATCTAGATTTCCATTAGCAACAAAATTTATGTTTTGAGCTAATATAAAGCTCAGAGGAGTTAGTGAGTGTGCTGTTCTTTTCTGTGCATCTTATGTTTAATGTCATGTATTGTTAATCTCTTTGCTCACTGAGGGGGGTATTGTTTATCACTCTGGTAGCACGAACTCGCTTTTATTATTGGAAGGAATAACCCCCAATAAGGCTAAAGGTGCTAAGTGGCTGCACACACTTCAGGTATGTCCTGAGGCAGTAACCTAAATGTCATTTGCCCCAACCTGAATCCTAATTTAGGAAAACCCCATTTTGTAGATGTTCTTTAATCTCCTTTGAAACCAGCCTCGGAAATATGTTGGCCTTGATTTTGCAGCAGATAGACCTCTAGTACAGACTGAATTGTGTGTAGCTACTCTTGAGTTGTGTGTAATTCCTGATAATTCTCTATAAATCGAGGCAACAAACATTCGGTCTGTAATATTTCAGGAGGGGAGTGACCCAATTGCATTCTGTAAAAAAAAGGTCTAACACTGCCCTTCAAGAAGGCTTGCTGTGATGACTCCAGTAGTGCCTGTACTAAGCTGAAAATGCAAATCAATGGTTTAAAATTTTAAAAGGTTCTTAAAGAGGTATTTTAAGCATTTCATCTGATCTGTAGAAATGCCTTTCCTAGTTTTCTCCCCATTGGTGTCCCAGTCTCTTTGCTCAAGGAAATTCTAGCTAAGATTGACATATTAAAAAAAAAGATATTAATATCACACATTTAGCAGGAATTGTATCCTACAACAATCAAAGCTATTTTTGGTGCAAAGAGATTAAGAGCTAGACAAGTTTTTAGTGTTCAGTTGCAAGACAGAAAAAAAAAGCATCCACAGCCACCAATTCATGAGAGGGTAGCAAATGCAGTCTTGGCTCTGCAATGGCAAACACATCAAAGGAGGGTGTTGTTGGAAAGGAAATGGTCAGACTAGAACGTCCCTCCTGAAGGGTTACAATTCTTCTCTAAGATTTTAGCAATTTGAGCAGTTCCAACCCCAGATCTATCAAATTAATATTTAGAAAGCAAATTCTGGACCTGACAGCAGTGCCACACTTCAATAAGGATTTTCCAAATGGACTACTCCATCTTCTTTTTCAAAGCTCAGTCTCCTTTCAGCAAACTATTTGGTTTAAAATACATAAGTAAAAAACTTTGCAAAATTAAATTGGCTGGGAACTACAGACTGATCCAAAGGACACTGCAATCCCACTGCTTTAGTGGAGACACAATCACAACAGACAGGCCCTCTTCCCCAGGTTTCAGAAACAGCTCCTGAATTTGGGACCTGGCTTGAAGAACAGGAGGTTCCTCCAAACACAGAGCAGGGAGAAGCAGAAAGGCTCAGGGGAGAAGAAGAAAGGTTTGGGGGAGAAGATTAGCAATTTCTTGGTTAGCTTGGTGGTTTGCCTTTCGTTTTTGATGAGCGAATTTAACCACAATCTGGAAGTGTTTCCTCAGAAACTGGTACAGACAAAACCAGTGCCAGTGCCGGCAACCAACTCTGACAGAAATAAAACACAACATAATTCAATGCCTGACACCCATCCACAGTCCAGTAGCCCACAGATAAGCCTTCTAGGACCAGAAATAATGTGTTTAAAGTTTTGAAACCTGTGTAAAATTTGGCATCTACAAAGGATAGGGCAACAAGTGTTCTCAGAGATGTTAAATAGAGAGTTTAAGAGCAAAAACGTAATAGCTGAAGTCATTAGAAGTGTTGTCATATGACCTCTAATGCTAAATTTAAAGTCCACATTCTCCCTAAATTTCTTTTTTTAAAAAGTAGAAATTTGATGACTGAAGCAATGAAGACAAAGATGGAATCCAGCAGAATGCCAAGTTCCACATAAGATGGTGATGCAAATGTCAAGATAACCTTCCTTTTATCCTATTTTATCCTCACTGGCTATGATATTCACCCTGCTTAACCTAGCCTACAAAATCTGCCCAAAATATCTATATACATTTACATATAAAAGTTAAGAACTAATACAAGAACAGGTGGTACAGATAACTCTCTGACTGCAGCCTGAGCTTTTTTGGTTTGGTGTGGATGGGTTGTTTTTTGGGGGTTTTTTTTGGTGGGGTTTTACCTTTCTTCTATCCAAAAAATTGAGGTCAGTTCTAAACTTTTCCTGCTGCTGTATGAGAGAACAGCAGAGCTAATGAATTTACATTATCTATAGGGTTTGACCTCTATCAGTTTGTCATTTTTGTACCACAGTTTGCCCTGTCCCTTCTGATTACAATGTCCTCTAGTGTTTCTAGTTGTCTCATGTTCTTGCCCCAGCAACAATGCTGCCATCTGCTCAGCACATCTCCAGCTTCCAGCCAGGCAATCCTGCATTCCCTACAGATCATTCCTAGCTCCACACATACACTGACCAACTGGATGTGCTTGTTTGCCTATTAACCAGCTGGAGAGTGATCCAAGCTATTTGAATATTCCAAGACATTTAAGAAAACCTCAACCAAACAAGCCTTTTCCCCCAAGAAGCTGTAATTTTCAGACAGAAAATAGAGAGGAGGGAAAGAAAGGTGCCTTCAAACGAAACCTCTCTCCCCCAGGCCAGGCACTGTTCCAGGCACATCCCATTTTCAGCCTGAGAAAGAAGACTGCTGCCACATGCTGCTGGAGAATCAGCTTTCCACGGGGCTTTCCCTGAAACCTACACTAAGCTGAAGCCTCTCATTGTACCCAGTACAACCAGTAACAGCTCCTTACTGCAAAGGGGACACAACAGTTCACAAAACCTGTTCAAGACTGATTCTCCAATGATGGATAAGATGGAAGATACCCAACAGAGTCACAAGACTCTCCCACTTACGGCAGCATGTCCTTGGGAAGCTCCTCCACGCTTGTCCTTCAATTTCCTTGTGCCTCAGAAGTAAAAAGATAGTCACATTTCCTTGCAAGATACATTAACATCTCTACATGGAAAACATTTTACAGGTGATAACTATATTATGCAGACACACGCCTTTACCTGCCATTTATCAGCTGAAATGCATTTGCTGTTAACCAGCTTTCTGTAAATGCAGATAGTCCCATCAGCTTTCCTCACTGCTAAAGGCTCACTGGCAGTGTTTATATTATAAGTGCAATTTGAAGGATTTTTCTCATCTTGTTAAGTTGCTTGGAAAATGGGAGCAGAGATGAGACTAATTGAATGGTTATAAGAGGGAAAATGAGGTTTGCTTTTCAATGTAGGAGATGTTACAGGCATTTGCTGCAACAAAAAACCCAACAGACAAAACCAGTATAACTTCTCCAAATTCTGCTTTCCCTAACAAAGCAGTTACCACACCAAACTGTAAAATATAAGCTCACATTAGTCCTTCTTACAACTCCTAATACTTTTCTACAACAAGAATGTCAAAAATACAGCCCATGAGCCAGACTGATCCCTCCAAGTACTTTAATCTGGCCTGCAAAATCCACAGAGCATTGTAATCCGGCTCTGGTCTGCCAGTCAGCTCTGAGGTCTCCCTACATGTGCAACTTCACTGAGAGTCACACAAGCAAGTGGGAGTAGGGAGAGAATCAGAGTATATTTGAAAAGAGTGAGAACCCATGGGAGCAGCACACAGTGCACCATGGCACCATCTCTGAGCAGCTTTGGGACCTTCAGGCCACAGAGGCTTCTCCCTAAGGACTTTCCGAAGGAGCCCTGCTGCCCAGCACCCCTGATTCCACAGGGAGGAATGGGGGGACAGCTTTCCTGTGACATGTGGCAGCCCAGCCTCCTTCACCATACAGTTTTACTGTGGAACATCTGACAAGAAAACTACTAAAAAATAAAAGGAACTCCTCACTTGATACAGATTTTACAGCTCCTGATGAAGTCCAGTACTCCATGAACATACCAATGTGAACAGAAGCTGCACTGTGCAATAGCATTATCACTGCAGGAATAAGCCTTTCCACCCTTGAATGGGTGTCACTTCAGCATGTTAATTGCCACTGGTACTTCTCTAAATTAGTGGACTATTAATAGATTACTGCTGAAGACAGTTACACTGGAAAAGCTTTGAAAGGAATCCTTGTGCCTACTGGCTCTTTAGAGTCAGCATTCCCACTTCAGACACCTAAATCTGCAGTTTCTCATGCAGTCTCAGCAGATACAAGACCCTGGTGAACAGGCAGGTCTGCCCTCCCTCCACCACACGGGAGGAATCTGCAGAGCATCACCTCCTCCCCAGCATGGGGGTGAGCGACCACTGAAAGCAAGCCCAAAGCACAGGTTTAGTTTCAGCCAGATCACTGAGCTGCTCTTAGTTCAGAGCAATCTGGCCACTAAAGCAGCACAGATGACAGAGCAGGAGTGCAGACCAGCACGGAGCTGTAGCAGACCATCCCCTTCCACAGCAATGTATGTTTAGATCAGCTTCAGCTGACAGGCAAGTCCTGCTCCAAGTTAGAAGATGACATAGGGCCACACACCTATCCCTCCCAAGAGAGCACAGTGCTGACGGAAACAACCCTCAACCCTTTCACTCTCCTCAGAGGTCGAGGTTCTGCATGCACAACTAAAACGCAGCAGGAAGTTTCTGGATCTAGCACTGCCATCTTTCTACTTCCCCAAGTACTTAAGCAGCATTATTCAACCTTTCCTCCCCTCCCTCATTTAGAGAATGTAAAGCTAGGATTGAAAAGTAAGGCAGAAGTAAGTGAAGTCATCAGCCCTTGGTTTCATAAAATACCTCAGTGAGAGAGCAGGTTATAACTAACAATAGGTCTTTTTTTTCCCCCCTAGAGAAGTCTCAGGAGACGTCATTTGAAGGTGGTTAAAAGAAATAAAATAGGTTGTCTCTCCATGGGCAAAGTAGGAAAAGTAGGTTTTCATGTGGGGGTGCTGCAAAAAGAACAAAGGCAGAATATCTGCTGAATCACCACAGTCTATCCACAACACTCAAACAACTCTAATTCTCCAGAATTTGCAGTACCCAGCAATCAAGCAATAGTGCTGCTGAGAGGAATTTTAACCAGCACTACAGCAATGAAACAAAAGAAACACCACTGCAAACTACTTTCAGATGACATCTACTGCTATCATGCAGCCCCACATAAATTTGTTGGCATGCAATAATAACGATAACACAACTCTGCTGAAAGTCAGCCCAGGGGTCTTCCTCCTGAGGGAGTCAAACGATTAATTCCATGATAATCACTGTGGAGAGTCACTTGAGAGCTATGCCAGTCAAGGGAGAGTTCCTTGGTCAGCATTTTTAAGAAGATAAAAAATTATTACCAATAATGAATGTGGTCAGGAAAACAACTGTGATGGGGAAAAGAGAAAACAGAGGGACTATAGGGAGAGACTTGCCATTACTTACAAGTAATGCTTTGGATAGCAGCCACGTCAGCCACAAGCTCTGCAAAGCAGCAAGGCATCTCTCAAGTTTCCATCCAGCCTGACAAACTGAGTTACTCTTTATATAAACTTTATAATAGTACAAACCCCAAAACTGACAAAAACTTCCAAATTATTTGATTAACCTTCAGGATTAGGAGTGTTTTTACTGCTGTATTTAAATACGTATTTTACTCCCCTTTAGCTACAGAATGACATACATCAAGGACTTTTGTGATTTTCTTTTTAAGGATGATATTGGTAATTACTGACTTCCTCCTTTTTAAGAAGAGGAGAAAGTCTTGCATCCACCATGAGCAAGCACCCACATAATAAAATTTATACTTTTTTTGAAATAATCACTGTTAATTCTTTGCACCTTGTCAAGGTCTTTGTCTTGCAAAGCACCAGCTGACTGTGACTTCCACTGCCTTGGTGAGTACAGGACTATGCTCAGCACCACACAAGTAGAAAATTTAATCACAAAACAGAAATCACATATAGGTAATAAACTGCTTAAAGTAATCACGTGAGAGAATCTCATTCTTGGGAATTACCAGATTTACCTATGTCAGGATGTCAGATTTTCACCTCCCTGCCCAGCTTCAACAGCAGACACACCTGTTCTCAACTTTGCTCCTTTTCATGGCTGTCACCACTGCCTGTGTCCAGCCAGAGCCACATGGACATGCAGCTGTCACTGCTTGCACTTTCCCTGCTACAATCAGACTGACGTGCCAGCACACTGAGGCTGACTTTATCCAAGCTGGACAACGATGGTAAGAAGTTCAGCCTTTATAAGGGTGTTCAGGGCTTACATACAGATTCATTCTTCCACCTTGAAACATCTGAGCAGAATACCTAATTTAGGAGACTAGTCATTTTGTACTCCCTCAATAGTAAATGCAGATAGGCAGACACCTCCAGAAAATTAGCAGATTGGAGTCTGAGTCACACTCTGGGGGTGTTTGTCTCTCCAGCCACATAAAGGAACCCTAGGGTTTCACTCCTGACTGGCAGGGCAGTGACTCCCTGAGAGAGGCAGGACAGGTGTGGGCTGGAACTCCTGGAGGAACTCCTCCCGCAGCTGGGAGAGGCTGGACTCTGTTCCTGAGATTTAACTGCTGTTGGTGTCTGAGACATCAGCACGAGCTTGCCCCAGGTGGGTCTGTTCCAACCAGGGGATGCTTTCTCAAAGAGACAAACAGCATGAAAAGTGACATTTTCATTACATCCCTGGGAAGGAGTTTCAGAGACGATTAAGCAGGCGGCAAATGAGGGAAATTACTTTGTGAGAAAATCTTAATTGTTTTTAGTTCCTACCTTCAGCAACACTTACATTTGCTTTCTTAGAATTTTTCTTGCCTATTGCACAGGATTTTGCAAAACTTATTGTACATGGGAAGTGACATAGCTGTGAGCAGTGATAAGGACATACAGCTTTATATTAAGGTACCAATCCCAACACAGTAGAAACTGGAACAACTGTTGTGATGTGTTTGTGAAGTTGAATTCTGCTTTTCAGTTCTCCACAGGGAGGTTTCCACAAGAGCTGGCCAAGAAACAGCCTAAACCTCAAACCAATCTCCTCACATTTGCAGTCAGACACACTGCTGAGCGATCCTTGGGTCATGGTTTCTGTGGGTTTTGATAACGGTAGAGTGGCAGAATTCACTTGTCCTATTTTCCATTTTCTTCCTGTTGCTGTTGTATCCTGTATCCTGTTGGATACAGAAAACATCTTTTTATGTTACAACAGCAGGGCTGTTCCCAGCGCACATAGATACCTCACACAAAGGGAATTTTTAGTGACTACAAGTTGTGCTGGTGATCTGAAACGGATTTTAAGAGTCTGAATGCTTCACCTTCCAAAACAGCACTGAAAAAAATGAGACTGCCAGAGAAAGAACATACTTCCTACTGTACCCCCATCCCAGCTCTACCAGGACCAATTCTTGGCCTTTCACAGACTGTAGCTCAAAAGAACAACAGTCCCTGTTTGGAAAATAATATTTGTTCTTTTCCTAAAAATCTTTGTTCAGGACCAAAGATTATATTTTCTCTTTCAGAAGGAAAAATAGGATAACACTGAGATTGAAGTCGCTTTTTCACATTTCCAACCTTCTCCCCAGTCATTGTCCAGAATAGTGTGAGCATGTCCTATAGCCTGCTCCTGCCATGCATGGACATGCACACAACAGTGTTTTCATAACAGCTGGGATAAAAATCTTTTTATACCACCCAATTGGAAACTTGCCACAAGGAAAAAAAAAAAAAAAAAAAAAAAAAAAAAGCCATTTTTTATGTAATCTCCTTCTCTTTTAAATGAGCTACCACTACAGCCACGGAAGTGGTGCAAGTATAGATCACATATAATTAATAATACATCACAAATAATTGGTAATGCAGTAAAACAGCAGCAGAAGTCCATGGGGATCTGAAGTACTGCTAACAAAGCAATACATTTTGTGATTCAGCAAGCAGGAATTTTAATGCCTTCAAGCCTGAAATAGAAATGTGGTCAGCTGGCATTAAGGAAAGTTTGATCCCTCTTTTAGTATAATGACAAATTCTCTATAAATGCACATAAATTTCAAAAGTATAGAACTTTGCTAAGTGATTCAGTAGAAAAAGTGACGTTTAAAACTTTTGTCAATTTTACTGAAAATTATACACATTCAATTACAAATAGATTCCAAGCTAGTGCCAAGCTTCCATTCACAGAAGCAGTCTTGAGGTAATTGTGAAACCATTAAAGTCAATGGAAACTAGAGAGAGTTATTTGCCCTGTATATTGGAATGGTCTCTTTCTTTAGGATTTTACACACTATAAGAATACAAATAGTAAATAATAATAATAACAATAACAATAATAATAAACTCTGCTTGATTTACACAGACTCCGTTTTCCTTGATTTTATATATTAAAAATTAACCAAAGTTACAATGGCAACTTTAAACTTTGCATTTCCAGTTTTTGAAAATTCATAACTCTATTACTATATTAAACACTATTTTCCACTTGGTATTTCCAGATGATGTATAATAGATTTGCAGCATTATTTAGGAAATAAATTCATTATGCTTTTCATTAAACTGTACTAGGGGGAAGAGGCAACCTTTCTCTATTATTGATTCTCGTGGGCAGTCTAGGGTGAAATTTTTGATGTAGTTTTTCTGAAGATTAAAAAGGTGACCATAAAAAATGTATTATTGATTGCGCACTGCAAAGTACAGTATACTGCTCATCCAACTCATATATTATTGATTAAAACTCTCAACAGTTCTAACCTTTGACTTGGTGGCTCCAAGGTAATTTTTTTTATGAGGATGTCAAGATACTGTGCTTACAGATTGTACTTCCCGGGGAGTTTGGAAAACTCATGGAGTAGCTACCAGAGCTCTTCAAAAAGTCTTAGTTGATAATTTTAGAGTCCCTACAAATTCAAAGGGGCTGGTTGGGACAGAAGGACACCTTGTGTCTCATGTGGGAGGTGTAGCTGACTGAGCACCCAACCCAAATAAGCAAAGGAAAACTTCATAACTGGTAGGGCACACAGACATGGGGCTCCAAATGCCAGTCTGCATGCTAAATACAAAAGCAAAAGGTGCTTGAGTTTGACACCTCTATGCCTGGAACAAGACTAGAATGAAAAGAGGATTTTTACTTCAGGAAGTATGTCCTGGGTGAGCACCCCCTTTCCAAAAGTCTGGAAGAAGTTATGTACCAGCAACTGACCAAAACTGAAACATGAATTATGATCAGAACAAGTGAGGTCAGATCCTGTGCTTGTCTCCACCTTGTTGGATTCTTACACCTTACAGGTCTGTCTTCTGAGCCATGGTTAGATTTTGCACACTGTATTTATTTCCTTTCCAGAAATATCTGAACTAAGGTGTATATATTTATTACATTGGTACAAAGGGACAAAATACTGGATGATGAAATAAAAACATAGAGTTACTAAGAGAATCCCTTCCTAAACTGGTCTGAGGTTTAGAATAGGAAGTGGGCAGGAACATGACCTTTCTGCCCTGCGATATGTAAGCAGAAAAATCATCTTCTACTTATAGAAAATGAATGGAGATACAGAATCACAGCATGGTGTGAGCTGGAAGGGACCATAAGGACCATCCACTTCTACCCCTTGCCATGGGCAGGAGCACCTTCCACTATCCCAGGTGGGATATCCATGCTCCAAGCCCCATCCTGCCTGGCCTTGGACCCTTCCATGAATGGGGCAGCCACAGCTGTGCTGGGCAACCTGTGCCAGGGCTTCACAACCCTCCCGGGGAAGAATTTCTCCTTATTATCCCATTTATCCCTGCCCTCTGGCAGTGGGAAGCCATTCCCCCCTTGACCAAAGTCCCTCTCCAGCTCTCTTGGAGCCCTTTTAGGCACTGGAAGGGGTCTAAGGTCTCCTAAGAATCTTCTCTACTTTGGACAGAACACCCTCAGCTCTCTCAGCCTGGCTCCAGAGCAGAGGTGCTCCAGCCCTCTGAGCATCTCATGGCCTCCTCTGGACTTGCTTCCATAGCTCCACATCCTTCTTGTGTTGGGGGCCCAGAGCTGGAGGCAGCTCTGCAGGTGGGGTCTCAGGAGAGTGGAGCACAGGGAGAGAATCAGCTCTCTCGACCTGCTGGTCACACTTCTTTATATGCAACCCAGGATATATTTAGCAAAAACTCCTTTCCACAATGACTAACACCTCACAGAAATACTATTGAAATACTAGAGTCTGCTATCATAATAAATATCTAGCTCTACAAAAGCATAGAAGTGACAAAAATAGCATCATCAGGGTGATGGCTACTTGACAGATTTCACAGAATGATTAATCCAATGAAAAAACCTGAACCTTGCAGAACTGTTGAAGAATTGATTGAGTGCACCAATTCAAAAATGTCTCTAAATAACACAGGCTACCATGAAAATAACACCAGCCCACTCATGAAAAGGCTATAGAATATTCGTCATCATGTATTTCATGAATGATGTGAACATTTTAAAAGAATATTGTTTAAAATATTGTTTTCAATTCATTGGCCTTCATAAGAATTCAGAGATAGGTATATCACAAAAACCAAGTTAGAAACCCTTAAAACACAACTTTGGAAAGGTCATTTGTCTACGTTTGGCATCGTGATTTCTATGTTGGTTGAACAAAGCCAAGATGAAAAATCAGAACAAAAAATTACCCAAGTACCAGGCCAGCACCACAAATCACTTCATCACAGACTCAGCAGTGGGGCTGGACTTGATTGGATTGCTTTGCCATTCAGAAAAGATTACTCAGGGCCAAATAGCAACCCACTCTGCTGATATAGTATAAGGTAAAATTAGAAAATTCATGCAAGTTAATCTGCTCCATGGCCTGGCTACAGAACTGCCACAACCAATTGCACATCTGGCAGTGATTTTGGAGTGAGAGCTCTGGCATTCAGTAATCCTCCCTCTCTGCTCAGCACTGGTGAGGCACATCTGGACTGCTGGGCCCATTTGTGGGCTTCTCCATACAAGAGAGAGTCAAGTGAGTCCAGCCAAGGGCCACCAAGGCAGTGAAGAGGGTGCAGCATGGCTCGTGTGAGGGAAATCTGAGAGCTGGGACCTCTCAGCCTGGGGAGAGAAGAGTCTGTCTCATTAACGTGTGCAATAGCTGATGTGAGAGTGCAAAGATGACTGAAGCTGATCCTGCTTGGTGGTGTCCTTTAAGAGGACAGGAAGAAATGGGCACAAAGTGAAACACAGGAGGTTCTGGTCAAACACAAAAAACCCCTTTTCACTCTGAAGGTTATCAAGCACTGGAACAAGTTGCACAGAGACACTGTGGAATCTCCATCCTTGGAGACACTCAACACCTGACTGGACCTTGCCCTGAGTAGCCTCAAAGTTTTTGTTATCCTGTGATCCCATTGTTGAAGCAAGCAGCTCTGAAGGTGCCAAGAAGGGCAGAATGGAAGGAGAGGGGCAAAAGGGCACCAGGCAATGAAAATTTAACATGTAAGAGTCCATTTCTTCCTTCACACTGCTGTAAAACAGGGTGACTCCAGTGAGCACAGGGTGGCTGTGCAGCTGCAGCAAGCAGAGCAGATGAAAGCTCTGAAAGATTACCCAGCTCCCACAGCAGCACTTTAATATCTCTATGACTGATCCGTAATTTCTGCTTGTTTCAGGCATCAGGCACCCAAAACCCCCCACTTCCTTAGACTCCGTGTTCCTAGACATGCCTGGAGAGGCGGTGGAGTCACCTGAACAGAGAACACAGTGATCCAAGGCGTGGGCAACCTCCTGCCTACTGCATGAGTAGTTCAGCTATGAGAGGCTGCATTAAGTGCTGAGTGCACAGGCACCCAAGGAGGCTACTGTCTCATCCAGCCAATTATACTATTTTTCCACCTCTCAGGTTTTCATTTCTTTTTGCCCAAAATTATACTTAAAGAACCCCTCTGTGTCCCACTTGGAAGCACGCCCTTGCAGTCCAACAAGGAACGTACATCACCGCTGCTGCTGGGCTTTGACCAAGCACCTATTTTAAAGAGAGGAGGGAATTCTGCCAACTGATGGTTGGGGCTGGCTCTCCACTCCTCTGCTCCTCAGGTGTCAGAGATGCACTGACAGCAGCAGGGTAGCACAGGTTGCCACAGGACGGGTAAGAAGTCACTGCTCCCAAGTTGCAGCCTGACACAGAGGAAACCTGAATGACACAACTGTCAGTGACAGGCAATAGTGGGGCTGCTCTGGCAGCTCTAGGAAGGAGATCCCAGACATTTCTCTAAGGTAATTTTTCTACTCTGGTTACTTCTACCTTCCAAGTACTCACACACAAGGGAGCAGCAGGGGAAGGGCAAATTTCTCCTCTCACTGGACCTGACTGTTTCACTGGCCTCAGCACATGCATCTGTGTAAAAATAAAGATGATGTGGCTGGACTGGCAGGGTGTGTGTACACCCCATCTGACAGAGGGCTGCTCCCCCTCTTCAGTTCCAGCCAAGCTAGAGGGAAACAGGAGCTGCATGCACCTGGATAACCTGGGATGGGGTGCTTATGGCACTGTGAGGGCATCTCCAAAACAACCAGGAAGGCCTCTGTGAAATGTGTGTTGAACAACAAACAAAGCTACCTACAGTATGATTTCCTGTAGTGAGCTCAGACCATCCCCCCACTCCCTTTCCTCTCAGCCTCAGTAGATATGTCAGATTTACAGGATCATCTCTCCTGCCTCTGCGTCAGTGAAACTGTACTAGATTTTGCAAGTGAATCTCCCAGATAAGAAATGCAAATCAATTTGTCTCTTTTTTCTTTATTGTGCCAGTACCAAAAATATGTTCTCTGGGATTAAGCAAAGGATTGTCAGGCTGCACGAAGGCTGCGGGGGAGAAGGGAGGGGGCAGAAAGGGTGAAGTGAGGGGTAAAGAGAGAAATCTGTAAATCCAAAGCAGGTTGTGGGAATGAACTGTGCTTCATTTCTTCACAAAATCTTGGAATAGAGATGAAAAAGCAATGACTAGATGAGCACTGACAGTAGCATAAAGCAGCAGCCACCACCTGAAAAACGCAGGTGGCATTTGCACTGCTCTTAGTTTATTTTCCAATGGTGAAATCTCCTCTTTTTGATACATTACTTTTCTCTGATGTTTGAAAAGTACTTTCCGTCTAAGAGTCACCAAGGAAATCTTCCACAAAAAGAAAGAGAACAGGATCCAAAGGAGAAGCAGAGCAAGGAGATTCACATATACTTCCAGATTACTTTTTTCTAAAGATAGATGTTACAAACAAAACCAAAACCAAACCACTTATCTCCTCTGAAAGAGTTCCTGCTTCCTGCCCATTTGTCTTGCAACACAGCAGGAAACCTTCATCTTACTGAAGGGATTTAGTTGCTCCAGACACCTCAAAACTCAAATGGGATGTACCAACCCAGAGCACTGCTTTGCCTGTTGTGCAATCTGGCACGGCCAAAGAAATGACATCACCTCACACAAACAAGGTCAGAGTGATGCTTCAGTTGAACTGCAAAAGGCACCCGTGCTCTTCTCCTCACCAGCCCTTTCTTCTGGAACAAATCAGAACCCACTGGGATCCTAAGAGCTTTATTTATCAATCAGTAATTCACTGCTGTTGTACTGTGGCATCGAGAATTAACAGTCCAGGGGGTTATTTCATTACAACCTCGTATAGGTGCATAATAAGAGAAACAATAGAGCTGGAATCCAATAAAAAAGCAATATTGGAATAGTTTTGTTCATTTTGAAAAGTAATAGGCAAAGTCTGAGAAGAGCCTGGTAGACAAGAAGTAAGGCAATGGGGTGGTTTCCAGTTTGCAGTGTATAACATTCCTAGGCATATATTATCTTTTCCCTTTTTTTCTCTCTGTGAGAATCCTATAGCTTCTCCCTCTTTTGAAAACCTGTGCTCTGAGGACATGACAGAAGCTCCCAGTAAATGTGAAGCACATACAAACAGCTTAGAAATTATTGCTAGAAAAATAGAGGTATAAAACAGTTTTTAGCATCCTTTGCTTCTTTCACCAAAAGGAAATCCACGGAGTTCTCATTGACATCAGCCTGCATGGTATGGATCAGGAACCGTGATTTTTATCCACTCATGAAACCAGATTTACACCTACAATCACAACAGAATTTTGCCATGCTAAAGATGTTACTTAATCCATCTCCCACCCTTCTGAAATATCGGCTTTAGAGAACAGTTCAGACCCCTGGGTTAGCTTGACTGCCTTAGTTTGCATTTCTAACTGGTTTCCCATCATATTTAAATGTTTGGGGAGGGGGAAGAAAAACCAAAACAAAGCACCAAAACTGCCTAGGTCAGCACTAGCATCCCAACTGTCTTGGTGATGTAATAGAAATCTCTGAGGTTATGGCAAGGTATCCACATCCTCCAGCGACCCAGCTGCAGTGATGAGGGGCTTCCTTCCATCCAAGCTAGAGGGAAACAGGAGCTGCATGCACCTGGATAACCTGGGATGGGGTGCTTATGGCACTGTGAGGGCATCTCCAAAACAACCAGGAAGGCCTCTGTGAAATGTGTGTTGTAACTCTGCGGAAACTGAACACCAGGACAACTGGAAATTCTTCTTTTATTTCCCAGCACTGGGTACTGATGTCTGTTGGCTGGGTTTGACAGGTGACCACTGCAGAGGTGGCAGCCTGGGTGCTGGCTAGGCAGGGTGAAGAGAGCAAAGATAACAGACTGATCTGCCTGAAAGACCATCAGCATTGAATGTGATCTGCCCTTGCACTTACTGGCAAACTCATTATGTGACTCCTCCAGCCCAACTAAAGAGCAGCTGCTGATTTGCATGCACCACCACTCAGGCCATGATTACTGCTGACATGACATGAGCTGTATAAAGGGCTCCTTCAGAAGGGATTGTGTAAGCTGAATAAAGGCTGTTAGCTTTTATGCTAAAGAAAATGCTATGCATCAAGTCTATTAGATTTGCATTGCACAAGAATTACTCCAAATAATGGATGAATCTTTAATGCTGCTACTGAAAAAACCCAAATTTCTAACAAACAGGAAGAGAAGGCCAAGTGAGAAGGTAATGGAGATTTCTTTTTATTAATAAGGATTGAGAGGGCAAACCAAAGGTTTTACTAAAATGCTATTTTTAAAATGATTTTCCACATGAATGGTTCATTGTATTTACCCAGCATTGCAAAGGTGCCTGCTAAGTCAGCCCAGCTTGGGAAAGAGGTGCTTTTATACTGCTAACTACTCCAGGCTGTCAAAAAAAAAAAGGTTTACACCTAATCTAACATGTTTTGAAATAAAAGGGGACAATCCTGAGCCCACTGGAGGGGATGGCAAAACTGTAAACCGTTCTGGGTCAGGATTTTTGTCTCTTTTTAAACTCTGTGTAAGCAAATATTCCTGTTGGATGCAGAGTGCTCCAGAGAAGCAGCAAAGATGAGCAGAGCTCACCTTACAGCAACGTGCAGTGGAGACAGCCCCAAGCTTTAAGCAAGGCAAAAGTGAAGCAAGATACCCAATGGTTGGCTCTTAAGCAGTAAAAATAAATAATGCCAATTTTGGGCTAACTTGGCAACATCCCTGGACTCTAAAACCCCATATGGTTTGAATTTGGAAGGGTTCTTGATACAGTTTATAGGCAAGAGAGACGTATAAAAATCTTCATGACCTTTTGGATGGGCAACTTAACTACTCAGCAAAGCAAAACTCTCAGTGTTATATCACAGGCTGCTGTGCACTTCACTGAGATTGTTTCTGCAGGTACCTGAGACAAAAGAACTTGCACCCCAAAAGGATGGACAGAGATGTCTGTGCTTGCTGAGATGTTCTCTTATGCAAAGGAGGTGAGGTTGTGGGTGAAGGAGTAGGAGTGAAGCCACTGCAGTCAATTCACTTCTGACAAAAGCCAGGTAGGAAGCACAGAACAGACACCCTCTTCAGAAGTGGCTGAATAAACCTTCCACAAGAGACAACTTGCAAAATATTAGTCTGACTTTTGGCTGCTTGCTTTGCTGTAGTGTCCACTCAGAAACCCATGAGAATATGGACATTCAGGATGCAACAGGGGAAAGAAGAATAGAGTCAATATTTTAACATGTGTTTTAATTTCAAGCCAGTGCTCTACACAGACACAAATTTCAACCAACTTTAAATGCTTAAAAATCAGCATAAAATTTTGCATTTAACCTAAACAAAAGAATCACTATCAGGGATTAATTGGGATGCTTGTCTGACTGCATTGACTGGTGAAATACTCTATAATAATGTAGATGCTACGAATAATAATAATAATAATAATAATACAGTTTAAACAAATTGCTCTCTAAGTCATACTAGCAGAACGTGTTGGGGGAGGAAACCAGCAGCCACCATCAGCACTGCCACCAGGAAAAGTACCAGCAGAACTGTGGCCTCAGATGAGCCACTACCAAATGCATCAAGAGGAAACAGTTTCTGTTATTACAGCTCCCCAAGGCCTTTCCTGGCAAGATTTGGTGGTGTTGATTATGGGAAGGCTGATATGGTGCAGGCAGAGAAATGAGCCTTCTGACCACCAGTGCATTATCTTAATTGTAGTTTTTATAGGATAGCTTAACAAACAAAAAGAAACCAAACCAAATCCAGAGATATGCAAATTTTAAAATTATCATCGATTCAGTGGTGGCATTTAAAATAAAAAGCACAGAATTTCCTGTGTTCCTTTTTCCCCAGACTTTTAATTAATTATTCATGCCCAACATCAGAGCATAGGGGAGAGCTAAAGATTCAGAAGCTGAAAAGGTCAACAGGGACAGTAGCCTGCAGGAAAATTAAAGGTATTTCTTGCTCTCTTTCAGCTAGAAATACAGACACTGGGACCCTATCCAACAGGAAGGGCATCTGGGCTAAAGAGAATAGGCATATGGATTGATCAGTGCCAGAATGGGTACTGCCAGCAATGAGACACAGCTAAAGAGGAGGCAGGAGAGCATCACTGGGTTTGTTACAGTCCATGGAGGTGCACACCAGGACACTCTTGGGGTTTAGCAGTTTTCTCTCCCAACACAGAAAGTATGGAAACACAGGTACTTTTTGGCAGGTTGGCACCCATGGAAGGATTATGGTTGAGGGGGTCTTGATACCTTCAGTGCCAGTGAGCTCAGAAAACCTGAGGAAAGCAAGCTGGGGACATCCAGCACAGAGGCCTCAAACTTGGCTGCTCTGCCAGAACTCACCCAAATTAAATAGAAGTAGAATTAAGACAATATTCCTAGCATTTCAGTCTTTTCAACTCTCCCCCTTCTGCCTATTTTTCCTATTCTAAAAGGAAAAATTCTTAACTTAGGAAAAAAGAAGCCCTTGTTCAATGCTGCTTCCCACTCTGCTAATTCATGCCACCTCCTGCACCCCCCTGAGAGTCTGTTCTACAGCTCAGACAAGTGTCTGCTGGCAATCCCAGCACTCACAAAAATCATGAGTCAGTCATTAAAATATATCAGAGTTTTAATACCCTATATTAATAGATTTCTTTTTGCCCTTGGGTTATGAATTAGTTTTATTTCCACTGTTAAACTGCTTAAAAAACATACCTTCAAGTCCAATGCCTTAAATAGGAGATGAAAGACTGACCCACCATTTGATATCAAGGTTGACCAGACCAGGAAAAGACCCATAAGATTCAAGGAAAGTCCTGGCAGAGGGCCCTGGAGGTTGCTCTGGGTAAGGGGTGCTCAGTCACCCCCAGCAGCTGGGCAGCTCCAGGCCTAACTTACAGCAGTTTTTAGGGTGCAATGTGCCTGTGCTTTTTGTCAAACGACTTTCCTGCCTATCTGAGCATAAAGGTAATGAAAAATTGTATGTAGCCCATCAATTACTTATGCATTCTCTATTAATATTTCAAGGTTAGTAAGCATAAATAAACAAAATTAATTAGAAATTTGCAATCTTTTTCTTCTCAATATTTTCCTTTCACACCAGTCCTACTTAGAGAACCTCACATGTATATCTTTATTTGTCTGCCACAAATCATTCCATGGGATGTCTCAGCAAATAGAAGAGTTTTCTCCTTACATCCAGTGGTATCAAACACACACACTGGGAAATCAGCCACAGACATTTGACTTGGCAGAGCTGCCACACAGTGCAGTACCTGAGCTCTGGCAGGGAAAATTCATCCCTTGGTCACCAACATCCAAAATGAAGCCCAAGAATGTTTCTAGTTATACTAAATACAACAATGGGAAGCAGATGCAAAGGGGTGGCTGTAGGACACTGGCACCTCTTTAGTAATCACATACTTCTATGTATTTCATATATACATAGTTCACCACTATTTGATTCACAGAGACATAACTAAAGCACATTCCACCAGCAAAGAAAGAGCCAAATGAGTCACACAATTGAAGGTATTTATATGGCTACCTTCTCTCTGCACTAACTATATGTCTGCCTGTTTCTTTTTTTACTCTTAAATAAAATTTGCTTTATTCTCTTACTGCATTCCTCTGCTTCCCCATGCTCATTTTTTTTCTAATCTCCTTTTTCTCTCCAACATCTTGTATATGTATCGATACAGATCGGTGTCCAGCCACGCAGAGCACACTCATCGTGCTCTAAGTCAAATGGATAGGACTGGTTTGGACTCAGCACCTACTCCATCATCCTCCTTCCCCTCAGGACTAGTATTTTGTCTCCCATAAGCCTACTGGGAATTACTTGAGTAGTTCCACACATCATGCTGCCTACACATCATGCTCTGGTCAGTTCCCATACAGACTTTTGCTGTGCAGGAATACACAGTTACTGTTGTTTCAGCATGAATTTCCACTCCTCTACCTATCTCTGTTTCCATGAGCCTCAAGCACTGAGGGTCCTGTCCCAGTCCTTGGGGAGATCCTTCCTTGGGTCATCAGTTGCTGCTTTCCATTTTCTTTTTCCCCAGTGGCATTTTAGCTTTTTTCATTTCCTTTTAGGGCTATGGCTATGCTACCTATTCAGGTGGGAACAAGACTCTTTTCCTTCTCACTTCAATTTCTTTACCCCCTTCAAACCATACTAGCTGACCTCTTTTCTGGCAGGTCATCTTTGCCGGGGAGTAGCTGGAGTGGGGCTATCCCAAGGATGCCCTCAGCAGACACAGCAAGAGAAAGAACCAATCTTGGATCAATCCAGGAATCCCAAAGAGCCTCTCAGGAGACAAGGCTGGAGACAGAAATCCCAGGGCAGCACACAGACCAACCCTGAGCCCAGCTGGAGCACACCCAGGCCCGCAGCAGGGAGTGGGGGATCCAGGTGAGGCTGCTCAGGGCAAAGGAAGCACATTAGTGCCCTCAGGGCCCTCACAGTCTCCTCCATATTTACAAAGCAACCAAAGTTTATTTGAAATGGTTTCTCACAGCATTATACACAAGCACCACATCCACTGCAGTGACAGCATGGATGGCAGTGACACCTCTGATCTATGCAGCCTGGGAAGAACTCATTTCTAAATTACAACCATTGATCACCAGCTGTAATGTTTTCTATTGAAAATGTAATCGATAAAAGGGGGAAGTACAAAGTTTTATTAAATTGGGTCAATAAAGACTTTCATTAAACTCTCCATAAAGAAATTTTTGAGAGTATTATCTTTTCAGAAGGTTTGCCAAACAATTATTCTTTTTGACAACACATTTCAAAAGGGGCATTACAGAAATGTACAGAAAGCACTCTTTGAAGAGAATATAAGCAGTCCCCTCTGGTGAGCCCTGTGACTGAGAGCATGTAAATTTTAAAGTGTACAGACCACCTTCATGAGCATTCAGCCTATACAAATGGCTGACCATGCCTTTTTTTTTTCCTTTCATAGACTTTTATTGGGGAAACTGATTGAGGAGCATCAGAGACACCAGCCTCTCTTGCTAGAATTCTGAGTAGAGCATTTCTTACATCTCTAAGACCTTGGTGATGTCAGTGTATTATTCTCTATAGCTCTGGACAATTGCTATTAGACTAGATCAACTCTCTAGTCTATCATCCTTTTTTTGAAATTTAATAAGTAATATATCGATTTTTTACAATGCTTTTTACAATTAACTTCTCATAGAAAAACCCCCAGTCCTGTGAATCCAGTACAAGGGGAAGAAAATGCCTCACTTTCTCAAGCCTTACTCCTTGCTATCCATCTTTTCTGCTTGCAGGCTTACCCATTGATATTTGGGGAAGAGTTCTCCCTTTTTTTCCTATTTGACCCCTTGAAATGGTTTCCCTTTTCCTCTTCATAATCTCACTGCTCATTAATTCCATGCTCCTTTTCTCTTAGCCTGTTCCTACCAGCTGCAAACTTCTTTCTCATGATTTTGCCTCTCTCTTTACCCTCTTTCCCAACCACAAAGCTCCCCTCCCTGCCCCTCATATTCCCTGCCTTCCCTCTCCCCTCTCTCTTACCCCTGCACCCCTGGAGAGGCACCAGCTCCTATGACATCTTTCCCAGGGGGTAGTCGAAGGCAGGGCACAAGTAGAATGGTGGTTAACAGTACTTTTCACCATTAGAAACGCTAAAAATAAGATATAAAATCTTGTGAAGATGGTGCATACAGCTTTGTTTATCGGTAGCAAATATTTTTACCCCAAGAGGTTTGGTCATTCTCTAGAGCAGAAAAATGTTCTGCAGTTCTCACGTACAGAATATGTCAGTGTTTAGTAACACTGCACAGGAATGAATCTGAAATGAAGTTCTAGTGGTTCTCTGCAGATTTTAGCAGTTTCGAGCTAGAATAATTGGATAAATGGAGTTATGAAAGTGAAATGTAGAGTTTATGACTTTGCAGGAGAAAGACATTTTTAAACTTTTAAATATTCATCCTAAGGCCCTCCACTTTGCTTCATTTTCTTTTTAAGTAATTTACAACTATGAGTTTTATATTCTGCCTCCAAAATATTCCACTGACATTATGTTGCTTTTGTCTGAGCAGGAATAAAGTGAGTGTGATGCACAATTACAACTCTGCCCTTTGTCTGAGCTAGGAGACTGAAATGTGAGGATCAAAAATCAGTGTGGAAAGATATTGGCTATAACTACATCAGGTAGTTATTTTAAATTATTGTTCCATTTTTCAGGCACTTCATGGACAAATTTTTAAGAAAAACAGGATGTAAGTAGGATGGCTCTCTTACACTGCTGTGCACAGGCATCTCTGTGATTGATGATCAGTTGCATATCTTTGAATTCCTTCTTTTATTCTTGCAATCACAGCTGCATCCCAGTGGAGACTACAGCTTCTCCAAGACAGCACATTTAGCAAGAAGTTATAAACAGAGCTCAGCAGAAAAGTTTCTTCTGACTTGTGTCTCTGCAAAATTCCTGATTTGTTAAATCAAAAGGAAAAAACAGAGACACTACATCAAAATATTATTTAAAGCACATGCCCCTCAAGATTTAGATTATTTGGCCATGAACAGCAGTCTCAAGTGGGAAAGTAGATATTTTAAAAACAAAATTGGAGAGAATCCATCTAAGGAAAAGAGGTCTGTCAGTTAAAATATGATTAAGTATCATTAATTTCTTTGTAGCTTTCTGTTGAAATATCAGCAGTTGCCTTTGCTCACAAGTAAAAAACCAAGAAATTTACATAGATGTCCTAATGCAGATTTTCAGAGTTTATTAAATATGAATGAGAAAGGGAATGTCTAAAAAAAAAATCTTCTCAAACATTATAGAAATTAATTTACAAGAATTTACGCTGCTGTAGCAGTAAAACATTGAAATTAACTGCTGCATGGATTATCCCAGCGTAAGGTCTGAAATGTTAATTCAGCTAGGGGAACCTCAGCTATCAGAAAATGAAAATTCTCATGGTGTTCAATTTTTTGCTGCTACTTTCTCCAACTACTGGTAGACCTGTTATGCATGATAACAACTCTCAGTCTCTTGTAGGCAGCAAGGCACTTGCATCCAGCACACAGGAGTTTGCAACGTAACTCATATAAAGGATCTCAAAGTTACTGAAGTTCCAAAAATCTTTCACCCTTCAGTTTCTGAGGTGGTTCCAGTTTAATTGTCTTCACTCCTCTGGAAGGAAAAGATTGCAAATTCAAAGCAGGCCATTCTCAGTTCATGGTGTAAGGGACCACGATTTGTTAAGAGTTTTTAATTCCTGCTGCTGAAGGAGAGAAATTCCTGGTGCCGCGGCAAATGCCCTGCCAAGGATCCCATGGGCATTGAGGCCCCAGCTCCCTGGGTGGTGCCACGCTGTCCCAGCAGCTGGTAACCATCACCCACCACCACGTCCCATCCGCGGCGGCATCATCGCAAGAGGCTGCTGCGACCTCCCCCCGCCAGCCTCTGGTTCCTGCTCAGCCCACAAAAGGACGAGCTGACGAGCCAGATCAGGCTTATTTTTATCCTGGATCCTTTCCCCAGCCTCATCTGCCATGTGGCCCTGCAAATGGCTGTGCTGGCAGAGCGCAGCAGCCAGAACAGGGGTCAGGCTTGGGGCCAGGTCGGCGTCCATGCCAGGCCAGCGCTGGCTGCAGCCCTGCCGAGGGCTGACAGGAGGCAGGGTGGGAATCCTGATCCATTGAGGTGTTCCTTGAGCTTCCTGCTGCAGCTCCCTCTGCCCCAAAGGTGTTGGCAGCCACTAGAGAGAGGGCAGTTTAGGACTTGGGTAATCATTCAGTGTTCCACATACCCAATGCTGGCAGCATCAGGCCCCATCAGGCCAGGCTCAAAAGTGGTGTCCTGGGCTCTTACAGAGACCGTGTCCATACCCCTGTGCCCCACAGACCTGGCCTGGCTGACCTGCCTGCACACAGAGCTGGTGCCACTGCCCTCAGCCTGCCCCAGACCTGTCCTGCTCCTGCTGGGAAAGATGCTCTGGCCCTCTGCTCTGCTTGCCTGCAGGGAAGGAGGCAGCCTGACAAGGGACAGAGGAAGAGAATCATCCAGAGGAAAACAAGCAGGGGTTTTAGACTTCAGTTAGACATTGGCAATACAATGGAACAGAGAAAAAGGGCATTTACAGCCTCATTGATTGAACTGTGTTACTTGAGTACCTTGAAGGGACCAATAATAATAGGACTGGTTTATTCCACTTCCTTTTTTCTGCTCTTATGAAATTTTTCAGTATTACAAAGAATTTTACGACTGAATATTTTTGTCCTTATAAATGAGGGGGGGGGGGCTTAATAAATTCATAAATACACTAGAACCACCAGAGTCTAAAATTCAAATCCACAAAGTTTGTGGAACATGCTACTTCAAATGTTGCTGGTTTACAGTTCCATGTATCAATAATATCAGAGACAACCACAGCGAAGCCCATCAGCTCTTTGAGCATATGGTATCTGTTTATAGCCAAAAATGAGGAGATGTCATTTGAATTGAACAGGGGAAACAGAAATAATGAATAACCCTCAGCAGATTTAGAAGGAGAAGCTGTTGAGCAGTCCACAAATAGCTGGTATTCAACACCTGTACACTCCTATATCTGAGAATATATTTAAAATAGAAACTTTGAACCTTTAGTTGTTTTTATGAGGTCATTAATTAAACACAGATTAAGTGTGAATTCTTGCAAGCATTCAGTTGCAGTGTTCCACATTAAGTGGTATCTATTTACAGTTACCAGCAAGCCAAGGGTTTTTGGGGTTTTTTTGACTGGCTCAGCTAGATTTTATTTTTGTAACAAAATGCCAGCTCAAGATGGAAACATTACAAATAAAAACTAAAGGGCCTGGCTCACTACTGTACTATTTCCAAAATACAGCAAGATAACAGTATGAGCTAGATCCCTGCCCTAGCTGCACCTTCATCACATGTATATTTATTCTGGAATTCCTGCAAGGTAAAATGGCTCTTGGTGGGATTCAAAACACACAATTCTGTAGATGGAGGGATCCTACGGTGATGACTCCACAGCAAAGATCAAACATTTTCATAGAACAGTCCCACCTTATTCCCTCATGTTCCCACCTCTCCTGAGGTCCATCAAGCATCATTAAATGGGAGTAGAAGGCAACTGTTGGTGAAAAGCTGTCTTTGCCGTGGGTTGCCCTGTGGGAGACTCCCAGCACAGAGAGCATCCCCAGGTGCCCATGGCAGATGGTTTTAGGGGACCATCCCCAGCTCCTGCAGAGCCCAGCCAGAGCACGATGCAACTCGGCCTCTCTGCTCTGGTTTTAGACAAGGCACCCTAACTTTAGCAGATGACCCTTCCAATGTGCAGTGATCTGAGGTGCTTGATGAACACAGGGGATTCACAGGTCTTGGAAAAGCTTTGATTCCACAGAACAAAGAGTCAGTGGAATTGAAGCACTTTACAGCTCTTGGCACCTCAGGAATCTGCTCCTAAGCCCACTTTAACAAGCGTTACAGGGACAAAGTCAGCTTGAGGACAATATTGTGAATGTTCCTTCCACTGCTCTGCACAAGAACTGAAACAAGTAGGGAAAAGAAGAAAAATCACAAATATTTTGATGGCAAGACATCAGGGAGTGTACGACTATTCATTATTTAACAGTCTCTGTTTTTACATAAGTTTGGCCTGTTTACATTCTTCATCTCAATATTCAGGTATAAAATATTGCTGACAGTAGTTTTTCCAGAAAGGAAATGCAGCTGTTCTATCAGTGGAAAATTACATAGACTAGATTTCACATTTCCATGTGTACCATTTTCCCTGAAAGTGCTATTATACCCAGTAAAGAAATGAAAACAACTACACAATTTTTAAACAGTGACAGCCATTCAGTTTGAAACTTGATCTCCAGAATAAGTCTTTTTCCAATCAATGATAACTATTTTAAAATCAGATAAGAGTGTGAATTTTTAATATTTCCACACAAAAATTTATGCAGAAACAATATTACCTGAATATATTTGATTTAAAAACCTAATTTTCCCAAAACTGTGACATGTTTATGCCTATTCAGCCAGAAAAAAAAAAAGGCTCAAAATCCACCACATAAAAAATGTAACGTCATGGTTTAACCCCAACTGGCGTCTAAGTACCACGCAGTCACTCACTCAAACCTGAAGGTTTACAAGGGGTTTTTTTTAGAATTCCTATGAATAGAAGCTGTTAAATGCAAACAACTTCCCATGGAGTTCCCAGACAGATTCATCAGTTTAACATACAGTTCCTTTTCTAAATTTTCCTTTTGCTAGCAAAATATGCTCAAGCCTTACAAAATCCACATGGAGCAGTGATGTACATTTGTATGTCTTTGAACCTTCGACACTTTCCAAATGAGAAAAGGTGTATTTAATTTATGTTCTTGATTTTGTGAGATAATTTTTAAGGGCCTAAAATAGCAATGGCCCCAATTGACTTCTGCTGCCAAATCTGTGAATCACTCTCATTGCCAATGATAAAAATAGAAAAAAGAAGGATCAAAACAATAGTCTCATAAAATTCCAATTTGTCTCCCATATGCTACCTCAAGTAAAGGTGTGGGAAAAGAGCCCTTTTCAGAGGTGGTGGTTTAGCCTTACATTCACTGTGACAATCAGTTCCTTTGCTCTAAAATCTGCTCCCTAGCTCAAAACATAAAATAATGCAACATACCACAAAAGTGAATGCAGCATAACCATCTCCGGCCCTAAACTCAGATTTTAGTAAGGTGCTGCCCCTGCATTCTGACATCTCACGTGTATTACTGCCATTATCTCTCTCCTACAGCTCACTGCTCCTGGAAGCAGAGCCAAGTGCATCCCATGCATCCCCACTGATGGCTGGGGGGATTTGCAGCTGTTGTCCCAGGGCCCAGTCCCACTGGGAGATGGGGTTCACTACACTTCCACCTGTGGTGTGGACATGCTGCCTGGTCATTGCAGCTCTTGGAGAAAAACCTGTGCTCTGGGGAGTAATTCTACATTCTTTCAAGGCATGCACCTTTAGATGGGGTGCATGATTGCGTAGAAGAAGAGCAAATTTCCTTCTGTCTGCTGGAAAATTTTTTGCTCCTAAACTGATTGTCATGTGGAGACATTATCCATCCACCATGGGACATTGCTGCACGGATGAATGGTGTGTCCCTGCCCATTCACATGCTGTTCTTGGTGCAGTGCTGGGGTTTCCAATCTAACACACTGATTTTTCTGAACACTGGCACATTTTTCATGGGATTTTAGTGCCTTTCTGCTTCCTCTTGCTGTTTGCACAGGTACAAACATTTTGAAAGACTATAGCTGGTTTTTCCAGTTTCTTGTTTTTGAAATCTCTTTTACCTTTACACTACTTAAAGCAACATCAGCATGGAAATATTTTTCTTTGGAGTCCTTTTCCTGCATTTGTTACTTGTAGGCAAGAGATAATTTATTCAAAACCTTTTCAGATTTCCTCCCTCAGGCACTCCAGATATATAAAATCAGTAGTCCAGAGTTCTGATTGCAGTGGAGTACAGCTCACAGCAGAACCCACCTGGCAATTATCTAATGCTTTAAAGACATCCTTCTGTGTCTCTTCCCTCTTCCCCAGATATTAGGTCTGAATTCAAAACCAGTGCCTCTTCTCTTTAAAGCTTACACATGATCCAAGAAAGGGATTTGACTTCTGGCCAGAAAAGCAGATATTTCTATTTCTCTTATGAATTCACAGCTAGTGTTTGCCAGCATTCATCTCCTAATGCATGCAACAAACAATTTACACTTTCTGCTGGGCATTATAGTGACAAAATCTGCTTGCCCACATCAAGATGTTCCAATCAGTTTCTGTGTAGCCATTTCTTTAATGAAATCCAATACTCAGAGAGGAGACCTGAATTACAGCCTCAGCCTCCAGTGTTGTCAGCAGCTGAGCACAGATCCCCAGTGAGCCCCAGGCTGAGCTCCCAAGGGCTCAAACAGAAGGCTCCAGGCTGAATCATGCCCTTGGGAGCCCCTGGGGTTCTAGTTTTAGTTTAAATTTTGGGAGGCTGAAAGAAGCACAAGGCAAGGGAATATTTTCCCATCAAAGCCAGAATCCTGATCATCTAACTAGTACTCTTAAATCTTTTAAATAATAATATTCTTAAACTGTTTCTGCCCTAAATTCAAAAGGCAGAAGGATTATTTTCCTTTCTACTGACTCTTGCAGATTCACATCTGGCTGCATGTATGAGCCCAGGGTAAATGGTGTTTACAGACTAGCCAAAAAGAGAAATTGTTCAAAGTGTCAGCCAACAGGGCTTGATTTTGAGCTAAACAGCACTAGTGGATGGCTGCTGCCTCAGGAACACAGGTGAGCTGCTTCAATAACACATTCCCTGGTGGATTCCTAACACCCACAAGCCTTGCAGCAATAATCATCAAGGAAAACAACAATAAAACAATGAACTACTGAGCAGGAAAATCCTTGCAGTAATGTTGAAGGTGTTACTTCTACTTCTAATGGATGAAATAATTTATGGTAATGATCCTCTCTGGGTTTTGGCTTTTTTTAAGCTGTAATCATTTCCTTCCTCTGTCCTTTCCTAAGCTCTTTCAGAGCTTCTTGACAACAAAACCTCACTGGGAAGCAACAGCAGCTTTTATTAACTGCAGCACTATGCTTTTTCCTGCCACAGTTCCTCTATTTTGAAAGAAATGTCAGGCTCTGAAGCCACCAGACCATGAAAAAAGAGATAAGCAAGTCCCATTTAAATTTATACAGCCCTAATTTGGAGTGTTTTATTGAAATATTTAACTATATTTAAAAGTCTACATGTTTTTCAACTGTCAATTGTATTGCAATCCATAACATCCAAACGGAACAATATATTTTACCTGGTTAATTTCTGACAAACAGAAATGTTTACTTCTGTATTTATTTCTCAGTTTAATGACTGCTGTTTCTTTACTGACTTACATTTCAGTTTGCAATCAAGAGTAGGGTAGTGCATGATTCTCATGTGTGCTAATTCAGTGCAAAATTCAAATGTAGGTTTAAAGGGTCCATGTTATAGAAGAACAAGGACACAGTCCCTGCTTCCAGGATCCTGCCCATTTAAAAAGCTAAGGGAAGAGAACAGTGAACGCAGAGAGAAAATCTCATTTACCCAGGGCTGCACAGCAAGACTGTAGCAGAGATATAAAAAGGACCACCTTTTCTATGACCTTATTTCTCATGCTACAGAGCATTCTTGGATTTTTTTTTTAATTCTGTCATAAAAACAAACAAAAAAAGTCAGTAGGCAGGGTCTGTAGTTGGTGTATGATGTGTGAAAAAAGACAGATTAAACTCTGTAATCCATAATCTTCTTACCATGGCCTCCAGCAGGGCCCTCAGCTCCCTCCTGCAAAGAACTCAGCTTCTGCAAATGTTGGAGGAGCACCTAAACTATTCTGTCGCTTTCCAAAATTGTCAATGACAGGTAACAAATATCACACAGAATGTGAATAAAATCATAATATTAAATTAGATTCAAGTCCTACACACACAGAAGTTCCTCAGAAACCTTATTCTGTCCTGTAACCTAATTAGCCTTATCTATGCAAGGCCAAAAATGAGAAATTACAGCAATCAGTGTTAGTGTCCCTAACCTATTTGCAGTTCTAGCCCAAAGAACTCAGTCCAAACACCACTAAATACAAATAAATACAACTTTGGCAAATGCTGCAAACTTTGCAGTTAAGCACTGGCCACAATTCCTCCCGTGTGCCCCCAGGGCTAGAGTGGTGTGCTGAACCTGTCATCTCTTGTGCTCATCTCCCTACAGATGGAGGTGTTTGACTGACTGTTTCCTCTGTCTGAAGCTCTCAGAAATTATCATTATTATTAGTCAGCCCACACAGGGATTGCCAAGGAGGCTGTGCTTTTGAGATACAGGTTAACTAAATGAGCTTAATTATATTTAGAGTAGGTGTTTTTTTAAATACTGGCTGACCCTCTAAAAGCTTCTGGATTCACATTGGAGCAGCTGCTGCAGGTGCTCCTCTGTGAGACAGACCCTTCATCCCAGGGAGGGATGCAGGGAGTGAGCACAGGTTTTGCAGCACTGAGGGGCAAAGCAAGCCCTGCAAGTCTCTGTGACCTGGGATAACTCTGCTCCAATACTATCCTTGAGGAGCACACTCGTGCCCACTCTGGCAAAGCACAGCAAGGACTGAGGTACAAGTTTGAAAACAACCATATGTCCTGAGCATACTTTTGATTCCCTCATCATCAGTGAATCTAAACAACTTGTCTTGGAAAACAAGATAGTTCTGTGCAAGAAAATCTGTTAAAATGCTGGTTTAGGCTCTAGGTAAAGACTCTTATAATTGATACTACAAATAAACTGAACAATAAAATCCACGCTTGGTGGAAAAATATCAGTGATAAGAAGTAATAAGGTAAAAATAATGACCAGCTCATCAGTTTAAAATAAGCAAGGTTCAGAATTTCGAACAGTGACTTTAAGGTAATGATCATGGAGGATTTTCACCTGCATGTGATCCTCCCAAGCAATGTTTAATATTTAATGTTTGTCTGGTGTACACAACACAGAAATCTCAAGTCTTTGGGATAGACAACACAGAAATCCCAAGTCTTTTTGATTAAGACAATTTAGTCATACTGAGATGTGACAATGCTTACATCTTTGCGAAACCTTTCCCTGAGATTTCTTATCTGAAATACTTGATGCAGCTTGGCTTAAAATTCTTGGGTTCTCTTTCTTGAAGTTTAGATTTTAGTAAAAACATTTTACAAAAAGTTGACTAATAGGAAATTAATCTAGATATAGGCATGCACATACTCTTTTGGCAATGCCCCCTTCTTCATGACTGAGATGAGGGACTAGCCGATGAGGTCCCTTACTAGCTGCTGGAGAGGGAAGGATGATTTCATAGATGTAATTTCCTACCTGAAATTCCCACTATGATCTTTAATAGGAAGACTCCTGCAGTCCCCTCTGACCTGCAATTCACTCAGGAACCTTCACATCCCCTTCTCAGAGCACCTGCCCACCCTTCTGTTCCCCAGCCTGGCACAGATAATCACCCATATCCAAGTCTAGCTCTTTTTATTTACCCTTACAGAATTGCAAACTAGCTCTTCCACTCTTCAAGCTTTTCCTAAATGTTAAATCTTCTTCATACAGGCTCTCCTATTAATATCACCTGCAGATTTAATGAACAGACTCTGCCTTTGCTGCAGGCTGCTAAAGAGAACATTGAGAGGTACCTGGGCAGCCCATGGGGGCACTAGCATGTTACAGCTTTCCCACCCTGACAATCATTTATAATTGTTCTCTGAGACTCATTTCACAATAAGTCTCGACCTCATTTCACTTTATGGTTATCAAACTCCATTCCTCTATCTTGCTTACAAGAACTCAGGGGAGAGACTATCAAAACACTTAAGATATGTGACATCTCCTGTCTTGTTAGTGTAGAAAAATAAACAGATTTGAAGACCCATTGTTCTGGGAATATCTAATGTTGACTTTTACTCGAGTTCTTAGTGACTTTCCTGTGCTTTTCAAGCAGCTAATGTTCCCCTGTTCAAACAAAATATTTTGTAAGCATCTGGGGTCACTACAGAGCTATGTACTGAACCACTTCCATTTTCATGCTGTGTATGAGAAAACACAACTGCCATGCCCTCCAAAGTCATGAAATACCTGTCCTCAAAAAGAAAAGCTTTGCAGGTGCAGTCTGACAGCCATCTCCTCCAGTCAGAGATGAATTCTTTGAACTTCCAATACAACATTATCAATAATGGATCTACTTGCCATTACTGTTAATTCTCTCCATTCATACCTCTCATATTTTCACACAGTGGTCCTCTTGGCCTCCCCTAGAATATTAACAACTTTCTAGCAGTGAAGAACAGGAAAATAACTAAAGACTTTGTTTCATTTTAATCAAATAAATGTCAGCTTCTAAAACAGGTTGTAGCTAGCTCTGTTAATATAATTCTTGCAATAGTAAAACACTATCAGCCTGCTATCAAAAAGAAAAAAAAAGTCTTATAATTGCCTGTGCCTTTATGTCTTTCACTAGGCTGATGTTCTTCACAAGGCAAGATGATGACTTTCACAGGAATGTCTCGAATTAACAAACCCAATCCTTCAAAGAACTATGGGGTAATGCTACAAATCACAATATTCAGACTGAGTAGATAATACAGCATCCTACCAATCTCAATGGTTTTAGCCTCAAGAAAGAGGACATCCAATTGTTACAGAGGAGAACACCAGTGGCAACCAGATGAAAGGAGATCCTCACTTACATGAAGAGCAAATGTGAGAAAGTGAAGGCTAAGAAGGTGATAGCAGCCAGAGGAAAATACTGTCAGAGGAGCAAAGGACTGCAGTAATTTAGATTGGACACTGAAATAGGTTTCCAGCCAGCAGGATGGCACGGCTTTAGAAATAGTGACAGTGGGAAAGAAAACAGCTTAGGATAGAGCTTGAGAGATTTGTTACCAGTTAGATGTGTCAAGAATGTCTGTAAAAGCTGATAATAGAGAAATACTCCATGTCCACACTCCTCACACCCAACTTTCTCTCCTTAGGACATATATTTGGTTTCCATGGATTTACATTAGTTTGTACAAGCCCATGATTCAGAACAGAAAAGGATTGTTATGAAGAGCAGGTAGTATTTTTAAGTTATGCTGACAACTTAGGCCAAATTTCCACAAACTGAATTTCAGCTCTGTTAACCTCACGGAGTTTATAAAAAAAGCAAATGATGCTCTTTATCCTGAAATAGTTACTTGGCATCAGTTGGACATACTAGTTACAACCAAGCAGCTAAGTGCCTGAACACCTATTTGCATACAACTATGCCTAATTTATATCACACTGAATTTAATTAATTTGACAGTTATATCATTTGATAATATTTTTACACTACAGCTACCACTGTATTCTGCCTTTGCTCGTTACATTTAACAACTTTTATAAATCATTCAGTATGCAAAACCGACAACTTTACCTCTTCATTACCCAGCACACAGAGGATTTTACCTTACAGCAGAACCAAAAGAACGAGCTTCAGAACAGAGGGATGAAGAGGAAGCCATGGAAATTCAAACTTCAAGAACAAACTAATTCTTCATGTTAACTGTTTCAGCGACATTTGTTTTCTAAATATATAAAAACAGTTAATGGAGATCAGATAAACTGGTTATGAGCTTAAATCATATGACAAAGTTCTTGTATTTAAATATGAGTGTGGACACATGGCCTGTACATCTCCTTTGCCAACATGGCATACTCTGCTCAACCACTTGCTCCTTACAACAGCAATTGTGTGAACATTAATCCTACCATCCTTTCAAATAACACTTTCAGCTTCAGCAAAACATAACATCACTGTAGGAATGGGAGGCAAAATATGTAATGTTCTTGAATATATTTTTCTTTGTGCTACAAATAATAATAGAAATAAAGGTCCAGTCTTCAGTTGCTAAAGGAAGATGAATTAAGAACCTGCATAAACAGATTTTCTTCATGAAGTCACTAAACAAATTGCAGAAAATGTTTCTTTGGGACACATCCAAGCATTTATTTACTAATAGGCAGAAACCTGAGTGAACAAAAGCTATGAGAGGCAATCAACCTCAGCAGATGTATTTCACTGAAATCAGAATTATGCCCTCTTTTTGTGAGAAATGAGAAAAATTTTAAGGCAATAATAAAACTAGAGAAAATAACATTTCTTTTAGCAGTATTCTCCATGCAAAGAGCTAACATTGCACTTCTCAGGCTGTTGTTTAATATCAGCTGCAGTGCAAGCCTGAAACTTTATTTCCTTGCCATTTGCAATTACTCCTTCTCAGCAGTAATCAGTGAAGTATAGTCAAAGACTACCAAACACTCTTTGAGATGTTGGTATGATTTAAGTAAAAGTAAAGTGCTGATCAGCTTTTGTTTTAGCGCAACTTACAGGCTTGAAGGAATTGAACGAGGCTATATTGCTGCCTACAAAGTGTATGAGCTCATTTCTGAAATCCCCAGGTGCCTGGGAGGTGGAAGGGAAGCATCACTTCCAATATCTGAATAAACACAAGCGCACTATTCAAGTGCATCCTGGCTCTCTCTGATGTCAGGTACGAGCCTGTGCCATGAAACACAGCAGATGCAGCCAGAGGTGAGAATTTTGTTTAAAGGGAGAACTGAAGTTAGAAACACTTGAGCTACAATTCATGGTAAAAACACAAATTCAAAGCATAATCATCATTTTATGACTAATTTCACGAGGGGAAAAAAAGGTCTTTGTATCTATACATATGTGTATTTTTATATATACAAATATATATTTTTGAGGAAAAGAAGATGCTGGAGTTTTGCTCAGACCACATTTTAAATAGTGCTGAAGGGAAGATAGGCAGTATCCCGGGGAAAAATGTTCTGCTGATAGAATACTGAAAGGCACACCATGTGAATGCCCATCCTCTCCCCACTTAACTGCTCTGGAGGAACATGGGTGAGTGTCAGCTGGAGGGTCAGTGCTGTAGTTTTTAGAGAAATATTTTCATATTTATCCTGCCTATTTGCCCAGGAAGATTTAAAGGGGTGCACAACATGTCTCTCACTTCTACCTAACTGCTGGAAGGGTGAGCTGGGGCTGCAGCTACAGCCAGCCCTGCCGGGAGGGCAATATCCCTGCAACACCCTGCACTGTTGGGAAGGACACACAGACAATCCCCGGTCACTTTGGAGAGGAGCGAGCTGCCCTCCCTGAGGCTGACCCCGGTTCCACGGCTCCTCTCCAAGGAATATTCCACATTGCCAGGGCAGCTGTTTTTACAGATCTGCTGTTTCTGTAATTTTTCCAGAGTGTATATGGTGGGTTTTCAATGGGATTTGAGCTGTTAATGGGCTTAGACTCCCTGGAAAATTCCAGTCCAATGTCTTGACATTTACAAAATTGATTTCGTGCCATGACTGTTTTAGTGCCCAGGGTGTTGGGGATTTTTTCCTTTTTTTTTTCTGCAGGAAAAACATGATATATGCTAAACTAGCAGAATAATTTTTATGCATTTTGCCTCATTACAGTTTGCAGGAGTGGTTGGAGCAGACCCTGTACCCTGCAATGCTGTATCCAAGAGTAACAGAGCCAGGAGCTAAGAGGAATTTTACGGTCTACAATTAAAACTTCCTAACTGCTATCAATTCAGTAGGTGAAATTGCTGCTACTAAGCTCATCTCTTTCTACAAAAATTAAATCCATGCTAAGTGAGCATGGCACCTTTCTTTTGAAAAACTCATTTACTCTTCTGCGTGTTTGTTGAGACTTGTGTACCATGAAAATAGTCATTTGAAGCATTTTATTGAAATAGCCCTTTAGAACATTCAATAGAAATGCACACAGATGTACCCAGCTCAGACTGCACTCTGCTAATTATCAGGTTTTTTTCCACAAAATTGCAGATGGTGGAAACTATCCTTGTATTTTTTTACATTTTGCCTATTTGTCCAGGATGCAAACGTGATGTAAATAACACCCTTTTTTTTTTTTTTTCTTGTGACATTGTCACTATCCTTGCAGCATAAGCTTTAATCTACTTTCATTAATTAACCAAGGGACCAAATTTTCTGCCTAGTAACATGTTTGGAATTCTGTGATCAAAAAGCCATGATGACTTAAAAGATCAGAGGGAAAGCTAATAACTAACACTTCTGCATACAAACACAATTTAAAATTGCTGTAGGAAACCTCTCGTGGTAGGAAACACAAGACACCCTTTGCTCTTTTTGATTTATGCATTTGCTTTATTTCTGTCCAAGGCTGATTATTAAATCTTGTCATGTCTGGTCATCAGGGACATTTCTTAGTGGAGACAAACTAGAAAGACTTTGGAATTGAATGCCACAGGTTGCAGGCAGCCTGAGGATGGGAGCCAGTGTCCACATGCATTTCAATAAACCTCCCTACAAGACAAGCCCTCCTAGGCACTAACAGCACTCAGAGCTTGGGTTTTTCCCTTACAGATATTTAATTGATTGGACTTGCATAGGATGATACCGTTGATACCGATCCTCAGACTTATTGTTTCAAGCAGGTTTAAAAGTAGGTGTGTTTTCACTGACACATTTTAGTAAGTACAAATAGTTTTTAAATAGTTGGTCTCCAAATAACAAATTATTTTTCAATCACTTCTTTCACATATCGGTGTCCTGATTACCAAGGTGTCAGCTCAGGCTGGTTTCTGTACGTTTACAAAAGTCTCAACTGACAGAATGAGACAACTGACACAAATTCTGAGTTTGCCTGTGCTGATCACCATTTTCTACTTGAAATGCAGTACTTAAAGGTGCTAAATTTGTTGTTTGGTTATTTACAGACTAAATCCTTCAAACCAAAGGTTAGTGCTATATATCTTGTGCAAAACACCTCTTAGCTGGCTCTCTTATTACAATTAATAAGTTGGATATGCCAACCTTCTCATCACTTGTTACTCTCCTTGTGCCAGCTGTGCCATGTGTTATACAGAAATGGTCAGTTCTTAATGGCTCTCCTGCACTTTGCCCATGGTATTCAGCCTCACACTTTATTTGTGCCATAGGCTATACAAAATATATCCTTTCCCATTCAGGTGAGCCAGAAGTGGTTCTTTAGCTTTGCACCCCCTCTTTAAATTCACTCTCCCTGACATTTCCATGTCCTTTACTACAGTTTTCACAGGGAAAATATTCTCCCTGGAACATGGTCTGAAATTTATTTTATTTTATATCTTTTCATTAAAAACTGCTGGTAGACTCAATGTAACATGATATCCAACCATGACATATGCACCACAGTAGCAATTTGTATTCCAAGAATATCCAGTAATGTCACATTTTTTCAGTAGAAAAATTCCAAGGCCAGAGGACATACTCTGTTAAACTACCTGACCAGCTCTTTCTCCTCCTAGACAAGTTCCCTTAGTCTGCAGAGCCTCTTTGTAAGTTAAATTCAAAACTAATCAATCCTATTCTGATTTGGGGCACACAAGAAAAAAAAGAAGAAATCCTCACCATTTTCTCTAGTCTGCTCTGTCCCCATCAGGAGCCACAGGGATACACACAGGGGGAGATGACAAATCCTGATCCACTGACACTAATGCTAAAATTCGCTTTTTCACAGGATCATAATCTGTAATGCAGAGGTTCTGCAGGACAGAAAGTCATTTTGGCAGGACACAGTTGTTCTTCTCAAAGTACCTCTTGCACCTTTCTCACTTGGTAGCCCACTCTGAGGAGAGCATCCCACCACCTCAACTCCATGCTTGTTTGTCCCTTCATTAGGTCACCTTCACCTGCAAGGGGATTTTATGGGGAAAGGCTTACAACAGACAAAAACCCCCATCCTGCCCAACGCCACCTGACCCTACATCTTCTCACGGTGTAACCCTTGCCATGAACAGTCAGCCTCCCACCTCTCTGCATCTCGCCACCTCTTTGAGGCTAACTCTGAATTTAGCTGTCTGAAACTACCATATTTGAAAAGTTGGCCCTAGAGGGAAAATATTTCAATTCAAGGTAATGCTTTTAATTCCCTTTTGGTGCATGTAAATGATTAGAAAAGGGACATTTAAAATATCATTAATAAAATCACAGAGATATCGTACAAAAAGTAAGGCAAAATCCCTTAATTAGATATTAGATTAACAACTCTTAATAAACTTACATAAAGTTAGTCAATCAATACTGTTCTCTCTCAGTATCCCCAGAGCAATTAAAATTCAGTGCTCTGCAAGATCCATTTAATGATTTGGCAAGGTCTATTTTGGAACCATGTGGACAGTATTAACAGCAGAACTGCCCGTATACATTCTACAAGATTACTACTGAAGCAGGTTTGTGGGTCCTTCAAACAAAATTACTCACCAAGAGACCCATCTATTGCATCTCAAGTGTTAATTGTAGGCATCACCAGTCTCTTTGAGGCCACTCCATATAATTGGCATTATGTGACCAAGATCATTAGAGTATCCATCAACTTCATGATCAGTCTGATGGTGTGGATCTTGCAAAAAATGTGGCTGTGAAGATTGAAATAGGCACAACTTTGCTTGCAGATATTTTCTCAGAGGTCACAGGACTGAAACATGTCATTTTTCCTTAATAAATAGGAAAAAATAATTCACAAGCATCCTTATTTTACCTGCCCCTCCAGCAGCTGCTGTACATATACAGCAATCACTTTTCAATATCAAAGTGCTTATGGCAGAATTCAGCAGCCACACATTGGTCCTTTTTAAAGAAGTATAAAAGTTCTTGAATTTGATGTAAAGCCATAATTAAAAACAGACTAAAAGGCTAAAATAGTTTTGGTAAAAGACCTTATTCTTGTCAAGATGTGTACTTGCATAGAGTCATTTGCTCTGACTGGGTGACAGTGAATATATTTTGTAATTTTGTTGGCAGTCATTTATTTCCTAAGTACTCAGCAATTAGTAAAGAAAATACAGACTTTACGTGAAGAACGTCCTACCTGTCAGCTCAGCTCACAGGAAGCCTGTGAAGCTCTATGGTGGTTTGTGACAAAGGAACACTTTCCCAGAAGCCCAAAGTCAAAAGATAATCTATATTCCATGAACCTAAACTTTAAAATTTGTTCCTCCCTATCAGGAGGACAGAATTAACAGGAAATTCACTGCCTAGAAAAAAATTAATTGGAAAACAGTGAAGTGCATGACAATATTTTATCTACCAGTAGGAAAAATGCTGGATGCATAATTAGTGTTGTCCATGTCCCAGTGCCACTGCAGCTCCTTCAGTTCTGGAGTAGGAAAGGAAGAGTGCCATGGGTGTGAACATTTATTTACCACAGTGATAATGGCACTGAACTGAAAAATCAGGGGAGGAACACAGAAATAGTTCATCTTCCTCCTTAATAATATATGGGGTTGTTTGGGTTTAGGGTGCTTGTTGGGTTTGTTTTGCCCTTAAACAGCAGAGACAGTTGATGGTATCTGGAGGCTTTCTGCAGTTCTGCCTTATTAAACCTTATTAAACCGACTGAGGTCAGTGGAGAACCCAAGGCATCCCAGGATCTAACAGCTTCTAGATGCAAGGGAAGAAAGAGTCATTGGATATAAATTGGCAGCAAATCATGTTAAAATATTTCAGCACTTAGCCTAACTTCAAGAGATAAACACAAACGGTGATTTCCTGATGTTTGACGCAAGACACCAGCCACAAAGTATTTCAGAACTTTTGGTTCTGCAAACTAAGCTTGTAAAATAATCTAGAGAATCACACATAATCATTTTGTGCTTTGTCAGGCTCATTTGAGTACTATTTTCATAAAGGAAGCATTTTCCAAAGGGGCTGTTGTCCTAGTTCTAAAATGAACTGAAAAATGGCTTATTTTTGTCTAATGCCTATAGCCTGATTTAAATAGGAACACAGTCCAGGTCTATCAAGTGAGAACAGGGAATATACCAAATGCAACAGCATTAGACATATGGCAAAACTAGAAATTAATTCATCGTTTTGAAACCAGAGGAAAACTGTTCCTCTTGTAGGCAGAAACAACATCCAAACTGTCCCTGTAAGGACTGGGTTTGTTGGACTCTTGGAGCTTTGTTTCTTTAGCTGATTCAAACTCCAAGACCCACGGGTCCAGCTTCTCTGGTTTCATCTGTACTCTATCCACTCTATCCCTTGAGCACTATATCCCTTCAGCCCACATTCTGTGTAATCCAGCAAGAGCACTGTGATTTTGTTACTTTGAAAGCTCTGTGTTTTCAGTAAAACACAGTCTTTCTTCAAGGAATAAAAGTACAGAAGGACTTTCCTTAGGATCCAACACATCAGACCAAAGAAGATATTTTAAATAATAAAGATCTAAGATTGCTGTGCACACAGCTAGGATTCCTTCATCAGAGCAGCAGTATAACAACCTAGAAATATAAATACAAAAACTAAAATATACTGTGTGAGTTGTATGCAGTCATAAAACATAAACCACAATCCAGACATTATTTTCCATTACATTCAAATCACTCTTACAGAGAGATATAAATTGAATCATAATTTGGAAGCTAAGATGATAGAAGCTTTTTCTCCTGTTTCAGGTAAAAGTGTGATCAATCTCTGCTAGCTATCTTTGTATATTCCCCAGATTTACTCATGTAAAAAAATATGGCCATTTAACTTCAGGAAATATCTCACAATTTTTCACCTCTGTTTAAAACAAATGTTTTAGGATCTGGATGTTTTCCTCCACTCTGTGCTCAATGTCTTCCCTAACAGACCTGGAATCTCCACTGAGATCATAAAAGTATTAAGAACACCAGCACCACGTGAGTATCCGTACAAGCCATACAAGCAGTAATAATTTATATGACCTTCTCTGCTGCTGATACTCTTAGCTCAGTTCTTGCCCTGCTCTTTCCCTTCTCTGCAGGGAACATCAGAAGTTATTCATCTCCAACAAGTTAAAAAAAAACCCTTGAGCTTGCCTCAAATGCATCAGGGGATCTGTGGAAGTTTGTCACAGATTATGCGTCGACGTAGGCACTGTTACTTAGAGGGTACATTATTGATAAAAGCTAAATATTTCATCTTTCTGCACCGTCTCTAAACAAAACTGGCATTTACTTACCAGAAGGCTGAAAGTTCAGCCTTTTCAATATTATAACAAGGAAACACTTTGGCAATTTCTCTCTGAAGAAAGCAGCTACCAAGCCTCTGCAGCTGTAGCCAAAGAAAGTTTCTCACTGTTCATTCCCTTCCCAAGGAGGGATCTGAAGCTCCAGAGGGGTCCCCAGCAGCTGTGCCCTGTGTCAGGCTCCACACAGAGCACAAGGGACACCAAGGGGGAGGAGGGACAGCTTCAATTCTACACCTCTAGCACTCTTATAGGCCAAGTCCAACCCATCCTATTAGCAGCATGCAGGTGTTTCTGAGTGTTTGTGCTTTAATTATTCATAACATCAGCTTCATATTTTATGGATTATTCTGCATCAGTGCTGGTATTTGCCTCATGCATTATGCATGAACCTGAATCTGTTCTGATGGGAGGCACAAAAGACACAAAGCATGTCTCTCACCTGTATGCTTCTGATTAGAAGAGAGCATTTGTAACCCTCAGCCTGAATTGAATCCCAAATGTGTCCTCCTTTGTCCCATAACTGCACATCCCCTGATGAACAAAATATATCTTTTTACTCCTCTCTCTCACTCAAACTCTCCTAATTTTACTTCTTAGCCAATGTCAGCTTATAAAAAACCCATTTCCCTTATAAAATGTATATTTTTCTGAGTGCTGGTTCAGAAGTACAGTATACTAAAAATCATAGCAAAGGCCACTTTTAAAGTAATATCTCTGAATGAACCAAAGTCATCCAGTCTAAAGTCTCTAAACACAGTACATTGCAGTTTATTCCAACAGGCATCAAGAAGACATGGGGTTAACCTCTTCTCTGCATGCTAATGCACCTTACTGTTTAAAAGATGTGACAAATTACTCAGAATTTTGAGGAAAAATCCAAGTAAAAGTTATTGTGGGGTTTTTTAATTGCCCATTGTTTCATTGTGCTTCACACCTTGTTAGCAAGGCAGGATTCCTTTCCTCTTTTTTTCAACATAACTAAATGACAGACTGTCTTTCCCACAGGGCCCCAACTTTTAAAAAATCAGACATTGTCAAAGTTGTCCTGGTCAAGGAGGAAACGGATTTGTGGCACAAGGAATACTCAGGTTGGATGGGGAGACAATCCTGCAGAGGGATGTGGGCTGGCACTGGTCCCACTCAGGCTGGCACCTGGGAAAGGGCTGTGCCACCTCCTCTCATCTGCCCCCAGGGAACCTCCATCAGCCCAGTGCCACACAGGAGGGCCTTTCCTTTTCCCTTGAAATCTAACTTTCCACTAAAATTGTCAATACAGCTCTAGCAAAGGACAACCCAGGAAAGAGTTCTTCAATCACAGAGAAATATTTTAAGAAAAATGGACCAAAATTATGTAAATAGATTTAAATAGCTTCCTACACCCAGAGCACTGAGTTTTGAGCATGGAAAAGAGTTTGAAGCTAATTATAACCAACTGGCAACAGCCCTGGGTGCAAGCAGACAATAATCAGGCTCCTGCATTCGAAACACTCTGAGTGTTCAACATGGAGAGAGAACTCTGATTTGGGTGTTATTCTTCCCCATTGCTTTCAGCAGGACCCTTAGCTGCCTGTACTGAGGTGCCTGACAGGTTTTCTTCACTATCTTAGCTAGTCTCCAGCTGGTGTCTGCAAACCATGAGGAAATTATGTCACTCAACAAATTTCAGACCCTATTTTTAATCCAATTTAAATAAACTAAACCTTACCTGCCTTCTCTGCTATGTTCCCTTATTTGTCAGGTTGAAATGAATCTCAACATGGTTTCATCAAATCATAATTTTTTTCCCAATTGCACTTAGGAAACAAAAAAAAGTTAAAAATAAATCTGTGCTTCCACTCATGGAAGCCTTGCCTGAACAGCCTCCTTTTGTGCTGTCACCCTTCTGTTAGCAAATGTGCAGTCTTGCTCTGATGGTGGCAGAGGTTTGCACCAGTCTCCACCAAAGACAGACCTCTCCTCTGCAAAGCCCCATTTGGAGCTCCCTGCTGGCAACACCTGAAGACACACACTGCTCTCCAGCCTTCCAAGGCGACTCTGCTCTTCCCTCACTGAACTGTGTCACAATTTCTTTCCACCCCTGTGCTCTGCAGTGTTGGGATATCCCCACCCTACTGGTTTTGACTTTGAGCTGCCAGATCCTATTTTGATCTGTAATCTTCCCTTCTATCATTTTGCACTGTGCTTTGTCAGGATTCCAGGCATTCCCCCATCCAGGCAACTTTGAGTCCGAAACCCCTACACAAGTGGCCACGATGTTCTCAATAAGCCTCCTCATGTGGAGGAGGTCTGTTGCACACACAATTTAATAGAGACTTCATCATTTTGACAGGCCTGGTTTAAAACACATCCAAATCTCTTCAGCAAAACTTTCAGATGAATTGGGAAGATTTATGCATAAACTCAAAAGTCAACACGTTTAAGTATTTTGTGTAATAGGTTCCAATAGTGGTTTGCAGGTAAGGAAAGGTTTTAAGCAGAGACTTTTAGGGAGAACATTACATCTTATACATTGCAAAATCTAGGATCCTGATAAATAAACCTTCTCCAAGAATATATGAATTGGATATTTTTATCCCTCCGTTTTTTTAATGGCTGAGAAAGGTGCTAAATGCCAGCAGATAGCTGAGAATGATGCTGGTAAAAAGGACACTTAAGGAAACAACTTTTGCTATGTTTCATCTCCTTCTTAAACCTGAGCACTTCCCATAACACAGACATAGAATGTAAAAGGAGCAAGGGAGACTTGGGGTAAACAAACATCTTTGTTTTGAGGTGTTCACCTCACCCAGTGGTTGCTTATGGCCAAACTCAGCAGAATGCTCACACACACAACCTTCTATAGCATCCAGCAGTGGTTTCATAAGCTGCCATTTAACTCTTGCTAACCCGTCCAAAAGAAACTCTTTAATAAAAGGAGGTGTTTTAGGAAAGGTGCCTGTGACTCCCCCATCACTTAGAAAGGGTCATATTGAGGGGTTTTGTAGCAATGCTGATGTGCAGGGAAAGCTTGTGCTTGACTTTTTACTTTTCTACAACAATACTCTTCCCTCAGTCCCTCATTAGACAGTAGATCTTCATTTATATAATTGCATGAGGTAAGAATAGTTTCGGCAGCACCAATTATGACATTTTAGTTAGCTGGCCAAATGTTCCCAATCCTGGTTTTTACCTAATTAATATATTTTGAGGTTTGAGCAGTATCCTCATTACCATACAAATGTTTCTAATAGTGCAAACTTCAAAAGCAGGTTGAAGAGAAAGAAAAGACTGTCACAAAGCTCAGTAGGTTTAGAATGAATATTGTACTCCTGATATCAGAAGCATCAGGCATCTGCCTTTCCAGATAACATGAACCGGTTCTCAGCCCTTCTGTATCCAACTAAGATAAGGCAAGGAGTAAATATCCTACATTTGGATTTATAGAGCACTTTCTATCTCTAAAGTGCTTTGCAGGCATTAACCACATAATCATTAAATATTGATATTTGCATGATTAATGCTTTGTTGTTACATTATATGAGAAGAAAGATACAAATGTGGGGAGAAGTTATTTGCCTTGGAAGCAAGCCACCAAGTTGTGCGTAACAACTCTGTACCTTGTGTTTCAGATATGCTCCTAATAAAAACCTGGCAGCTTTAGAAGGAGAACTGTGGACATAGTGATCCTGGTGCAACATCCTCAAGTTCACTTCTTCCTGTATCAATAATTTGTTTTAAATTAAAACTTTCTGTCTAGATGGACCATTTCCCACAGCCAGCGTTCTTTCAGGATTTATGCAGCACTAACCTGATGCATCTCAGGTCAGCATCCTGGTTTGGGAATTTTACGGCCCCCATCAGCATCACATCTGTAATGTTTCCTTTTCTACAGTAAAGGGAAAGGACAACTGCCAACAAGATATTCTTCTTCTCTCTGAGTTTAAAAACGTCTTGCATGTTCTATTTTGTGACTTCAGAGACAACTTTTTCAGTCCATTGACTACAGAGGAGAGAAATAAACACATAAATTTCTTCATTTTACTTATAAGTTTCTAACTTATTTCTTAACAAAGACAAAACTTAGCTGCACCAAGTAAACAAGGTATAAGGAGCAGAGCCTCAGCTGTTATAATTTAGAACTTTGAGAGAGTTATTCCAATTTACCACAGCTGAGGATAGAGTACCAGAGGGTCTCCTGGATATTTATTTCTTTATATCACATCTCTATTAGGCCAGAAAGTTCCTGGTTTTCATTAATACACTTCCCACAAGAGTTACACAAAGGTAAAAAATGAAACCCAAAAAGATTCTTTCTAATCAGGTTGACCTGCTTTATCCAGCATCTTTCCCCTCCTTTTAATATTCTCCTAAGACTCAGTGTATGAAGAGCCCATTTAAGCTAATCATGACTTGAAGAGAAGCAACTGAAGTTTTTTTTTAATTTAGCATTTAAAATTCCTTGGAAAGTTTGTTCGTTGTAAAATACAAGTGATTGTGCTGGTATTTTTAATACCTAGCCAGAAAAAAAATTTCCTTCTACTTCTCAATGACTTTATAATCGATTCTGAAAGTAGGAAGAACTCAAGAATGCAGCCAAGTGAAGAAAGAGTACAAATCCACAGCTTATACCAGGTGATTGAGCATTCCTATCAGACGTGACTGACACTTTTTGCTACACTCAATCTGCAAACAGCTTGGTGCCTTACCCAGCCCAGAGCTTGCTCTTCCCTGGGGAAGCTCAGAGGTGGCTTAACTTTGGGGCTGTGTACATGGGAAGCCACAGCCTGCAGGAGGCCCTGCTGCATGAGCAATACATGAGCACTAAAGATGGCTCTTGTATTATTGCTTAGATGAACTCTCTTGCTTCGGTTTTTATGCATCATCCAAATTCTGGCTAGAGGTAATAGACACATTTTTATTTTTATGATAAACCATAAAAATGTGTCACAGCTAGTAGACAGCTAGACATAGCCACTAAAATAATGCAGCAGAGGGATGGTAGCCAAGATACACCAGCTCTGTGCCATATTACTCATTATTACAAATACCCTCTGATGTCAACACCTCACACTTTTTTCCTTTTTCTCTTAGCTTTGAACAGGCAGGATGGCAAGTGGCTTATCAGCAAACTACAAACTTCCTGCACTGCTGGAGAGGTGTTGGCTGGTATAAATAGCAGGGGCTTGATGAGCAACACCAAAAGTCTCTGCTCTGTGCCGTGAGGAGACAAGCAGTAAACGTGTCCAGCGAGTAACTCACTCCAGTGAGCACTTTCCTGGTTTTCCAAGCGTTATCAAGCAGAAAGGAGTGCTCAAGATTTACCTGAGGTCAGAATAGAAGCACTGCTCACCCACACCAGGCAGCTGCACAGAATGAAGCCTGGACTATACTGAAGGAGCAGTCCAGGTATGTAACATTCTCTGAGACACACACAGCCTAATAGCCAGTCTCCACTGACTTAACAGTGCAGGCTGCTGGATGCATTCTCTCCACCTCTGTCTTTTCAGGGCAATGGAGCGCTTGCAATGACATTTTTATATTTATATATTATTGTTAAGTAACACAGGGTTCTCAGGCTCCACTACTGTACATGGAAGGCCTACTCTGGACAAGGGCTATGATCTGTCCCAGCTCTCCCAGTGTGGTTTGGCTCTGTGATGATGCCCATCGGGAACTGGCCTAGATTGTATTTACAAACATTGGTGCCAGTTTTGCATTTCACAAGGAGATTTCTGAATGCAAACCAAGATCCCAACAGTGACAAGCTCATTCTACACCCAGGGAGCTCTGAAGGATGCAGAGCAGCACTTCTCTCCTGTGCAATCACCAGCAGCCAAACAACTATTATTATTATTATATTATTATTATTGTTATTCAGAGTCACAGCATCAATTTCTCAACAAAACATGTGTCATTATAGCTTGCTCCAATCTTGGCACCACCACATGGTGCTGATGTTATTTCTGGCCTGATAACAAGGGCCAAGGACAGCTGCAGCACAATTCCTGATCTTGGTGATACCAGTCAGCTGGAATGTGAGATGGAAGGAGATACCCACAAGCAAACAGCAGAAACTGAAAAGAACAGAAAAGCCCATCCTCTCATATTTTAGGGGCAGAGACTTGGCAGGACCAGTGAAAACAGGTATGTATATTACCACACAACAATTTAAGGAAAATACAGAATTTGTGAGAGTTTCCCTCTAGGAGTTGTGGCAGACTCTCATTCATGCCCCTGAGAGCAGGACTGGTCTACAGTGTGCTCACACTGACTCCCTGTGAAGTACTGCAGCCAACCAAGGTTAGCAGGACCCCCTTCACAATATACTCATGTTGGAACAGCCTGTAAAAGGAATGTGAAATGGTTTTTAAGGGGCAATTGTGCTTTTATTCTTTAGCCTTTGGTAGGGCTTTGAATTTTTTTTTTTTTTTTTTTTTTTTTTTTTATGCATTGAGAGCAAGTTAGAGGAGCAGGCTTTGGAAAGACTATCTTGAAGCACAGTTTCCCTTCCCAGAGAGAAATGTAAGAAGAGAAAGTAGCAGTTTGTTAAATCTTGGTGTTGAACCATTCCTTTATGGCCTCAGAACCCTACACTGGTCAAGACTGCAGGAGATATTTTTCTAACCCATGTCAGATACACCCAGCATGTAAATCATCCTTAGAGCACAGAGAGTTAAGGAGACAATAGATGGCAGGAGAAGAAGGGCAGCAGTACAGCAAAGTTTAGTTGCACAAGGAATATTATATAAAATGTGCCTTATATTAAAGCCAACCTGCTCCACTTAGAATATAGTTCTAAACTTCCAGGGTCTTGTTTTGATCTACAGTCATTAGCATCCATCATTAAAATTCATTATTTACAAATATGCATGTTCTAAAAGCAAGACATTTTTATATGTGAAGGGAAATCAAATATTTTATCATGGCAGAGTGTTTGTATTGGTTATCTGAGTCTGGCTTTCCATTGCAGCTTTATCCTGTTACCATGTTTCAGCACAGTGTGGTTGTAATTTTCGCAGCACACCACATAATCAGACATCCCAGCTGTGGGAAGCTGTTACATTGCTACAGATTTACCCTGTGGCTCTCCACAAAGACTCGGGAGTGCAATGCCAGGATTTGTTCTACCCAACTGCTCTATTTGACAAGGATGAGGCTTGTGTGGCATGTGAGCTCAATAGAGAGGTTTTAGCAAAAAGGTTCCTTATTTATATCTTTTATTTTGCCTTGGATTGAAACATTGCTTGGGGGCTCAAATATTTTAACAATTTTTTTCATTCTGGCCACTGTTTTTATGCTTACTTATGAAGAAATTAAAACTAAAAAGTATCTTTTATCTTTTGATATCTCAAAAAAACCCCACCCACAATTTCCCTAGAAAAATATTGGTTGGGGAAAAATAGCCTAATTTCCCTAAAACTATTGAAACCAGTTGATGTTTTTACCATCCCAGTGATTACATAAAGTTCTTTAAAACAAGTTTTATCTGGACACAACAGACTCAGTATTTTGTCTACTCCCTAAACAGCATTTTAAACTGCATTCCACAATCTGTCATCCTTTTCAATTTTATAGATTTTTAAATGTTGTTTTTTAGAATTTTTCTTTCACAGCTTCTTTGCATTGGGCCTCCACTATAGTATTTACTGCTTACTGGAAATAAGAAGTAACATCAAATAAAGGTAAAATAAAACCCTAATATTTAACATTTCTCATAAACTGACTCAAGATGAACATCTCTGACTGCAGGCATAGTGAAGCACTACATCATTAGGACCTCATTTTGAAGACCTTTGGTGTTTAATATTTAAATCTCAGTAAAATAAATTATGTTTATATATGCCAGAGCAATTATCCCATCAAACAGAGGTGCTTTCACACAGCTCAAGTATATGTAACAGTGGTAGGCTTTTCATATTTTTAATACAGTTGGAATAATTTATTTTAGTAGCTATTCAACAGGAAAGAAACACTTCATGCTGCCATTTCCAACATCCTTAAAGTATTATTTTTAAAACCACCTAAAGAATTCAAAAGCGGGGGCACAATTCTCTGTTGATTACATTTTATAAGTTGTTATAAATTTTTTATAAAAAGGAATTGCTTGCTATTAAATACTCCAGGGTTTTAAAGTTATTTCTATAGAGCTATTTTTAATTTATACACACACACACAAAAATAGCTACATTAAAGGACGCAGCAAAGTCACCCAATTGAAAGTTAGCACATGCCAGAATTAGAGAGGCCCAAGAAATCTTCCCTCTGTCATTTCTGTGGGCAACTTCTCTGCTGCAAGCAGCTCCACAAACCCAGGATACCACTGAAGAGCTAGAAATTGGACCAAAAACGCTGGGGCAAGAGTTAAGGTTCAGTGGGCAAACTTAAATCTCACAACTTCTAATTTTGGAGGGCAGGATGGAAAATCCATTAGCTCTCAGTTTGGAATATTGTGAGAAATTAATAAACAATCAGATAACACTATTAACATTTTATTTCCCCAGCTATTTCCTTCAGTTCAGCTGTCGCCACTGCCACTGGGGGATGTCACAGATGTTGGGGGCACAGGAAGGGTATGGGTGGGATGGGGACTCAGCAGCTCCCTTCAAACTGGGATTGCTGCTCTGCACTGTGTGTTTTATGTAGCATTGCAGTTTTATTGCTGCTACTTAGGCTAAATTAAGTTTTAGCTCTTCAGAGAGTTTCATATTCATATATTAATTAGGGTAGATACCATAATTTTCCTGGGGAATACAAGAATGTGGAAGAGAAACAGCAACTTGTAAGAGCCTATAACCCAGTTAACTGGAATACACGGGAGAAAGAACTGTGGCTTTTCTGTAAACCCAGGGGCTTCCAGTTAAATATCAAACACCTTCTGTGAAAGTCAAAGACATTTGACATAGTTTATAAAATTTTTAAAAGTTTTCTGTACTAGAAAAGGGCTGGGCAACCTCTGTCAGCAGGATGTTTTCTGCATGTATTAACTTCACTCCAAAAATTTGTGAGCAAGTTTCCACATTCCACACCAACAGTTCCATGCTCTTGCAGAGGAACAAAAAAGTCCAGACTGAAAATCAACTCCATGAAAACCATCTCCAGCTGGATGTCCCAACACGCAGAGCATGCCAAGACCGGGCACAGCAGTCAGGTTGCAGCTAACATGTACCATGACTGTAATTAGATTAAAATCAACATGAAGGGGAACTCAATTCAGCTGCACATAGTTGAATCCTTAGCAAAGTGCCTGATCACATACTCCACACCAAGGAAGAGCACAGTGCAGTCTTGAGAAAAGAGAAGTCAGACCCTTAGTTTGAAGATATGTATAAGATTAAGAGGGCAGAAAATATATCCTTCTTCCATTGTTTTCCCTTTTTTCCTCTTTCCTTTTCTTTGTTTTTTCTCTTTTTTTTTTCCCTGTTGTTTTGCCTTTGCTGTTCTAATTTATGGTGTTCTGCAGAAGACAAAAGCCCAGAACTCGGTACGCTGGCACCACGCCTGGAAAAGTGACATATTGCACATATATTTTTCATACATTTTCAAAAATATCCATGGGATGGTTTTTGTGCATGAATTACTGTGCGTGTTTGGCAGAGCAACATCCCTGCCTTCATTCTGGGCAACTACACAATGACATTTTGCCTCCAGCTCCTGCTGAAGATTCCACAGAAAGAGACTCCTTCAGAAAAGCATCCCTTGCTCAGAGCAGCTCTGGAGGACTATTCTGGTAACTGTCAGCAAGTGCTTGAGAAGAAGCAGTGGGAATGTGGGACTTTATAATAGAGAGGGGCCTGATATGCAGCAAAAAGCAAGAGTAGCTATCAGGGCATGGCTCAAATCACGGGCAGAGCCACCAAACAATACATTCCATGGATTCAGAGTTCCTCATCTGAGAATTGTCTTATTTTATCCTTATTCCTAATCTGCCTTGAAGAGCTAGCATGAAGAAAGACTTCTCAAATAAAAGCTGCATCTAATCTCTATCCCCCAAACAAAAGATTTTTAAACAAATCAACTAAAATCACATTGGATTTGAACACGAATTATCTTTACAATGACCCTATGCAATTTTTCTTCACAGCTCTGTTTTTTTCCTACCTGCGCTCCTGTTATCCGAACACCTCTCATGCTGAATCCAAAGATGCTGCATTTTTGGGCAGCTCCATGAGGTTTTCCACACGCAGCACTGACACTTCTCTGCATCTCCATGGGCTCCCCCTTGGAGCTGCCCAAGCTGGACTGGGCCATGAAGAGGGTTCAGTGGGTGAGCAGAGACCTCATGCAGAGGACTCATAGGAAGGTGGGAAATAATAATTGTTTATTATTTCCACACAGCAATTCAGAGCTCACATTTTATACCTGCAATTTTGATGTAGTGAGTACAAAAAGTAAGTTAAAATCCAGCAGCACAAACATTTTGGAATTTCTAAGACTCAAATTTCTGTTCTTTGAAAATCTGAAAACACATTCTCCTGGAAAAAGGCTCTCTATAGTTTTCTTTGCTCAGTCTTCCTTCAATTCACACTTCAGATGCCAAAGTTCTACATATAACCCTCTAATTTCATTTAAGAGCCAAGATTAATATTATTAAGGATGTTTCACCCAATGGTGAAACTGAAAGTTGCCATAAGGTACCTGAAGGTGGAACCAGTGCTGTAGCACAGTCCATGAAGATCTAGTGAAGTGTAATTTTATCTATATAATGCCAATGGCATTTCCTCCAGAATCCAGGATTTTTATCCATAAATGCATAATTTGAAAACTCTTGTATTAAACTATCAAAAACTGGGGCAATTTCGTTTTTGAAGTTTAGCTTTAGGAATCACTGAGCTGCAGTTCAACTACTGTGCAATATCCATAGACAGAAGGCACAGCAGATCTAAAAACACTGCTTGTATCTCCTCAGATAGCCAATAAGACATTTTTATCTCTAGCCATTGAAATTATGGTTCAAAATCATCCCAAATGCCTGTTCCTCCAATGTTCTGTGAATATGCAAATGCCTTTCCATTGATGGCAAATACTCCCACCAGGGTCAGTCAGGCTTAGATCAGACAGGAGAGGCCCCAGCAAATGCATGCTGAAGTCAAGAGAAGCAACTTACAGCAAAAGTAGTGGCTCTTTCCCATGTTTACATTTGCTCACACTGAATTTCATCCTCCATTTTATTGCCCAACCACTCAGTTTTATTTGCTGTACCCTCATACACTGAATAACTTCAGCCTCAGCAGGAAAATAAGAAAAAAGTAATTTTAAAGTGTCTTTTTTTTGAGACAAGTTTTCCTAAGAGCACATGGGAATGATGGATAACACAGACTAAGCTACACCTGCTGTGTCCAGCAGCAAGGTCAGAGCGCTGAGGAACCAGCCCCCAGCAGGAAATACTGCCCTGAGTTTTATTCACTGGGACATCGGAGTTAATCTATCAGTTACATCTGGATGTACTTATTTGCTGTGCACCCTTTTTATTTCTTTATTTAATCTTCTGTACACTGACAGCTGTTTCCATGGCCACTAAAGGTCAGTGTTAATTTTAAAAGCAATATTGAATGAAAACAGCCAAAAAGTACTATGTCACCTGTACAGCTCTGGATTTTAAACCGTTGGAAATAAAACAATATATTCTTTCCCCACCAAACCAGCGCTCTTGGGTTCACTAGGCATAACTATAAAGATCACTCGTTTTTATTATTCTTTTTCCTTTCTGTTTGCAGCATTGACAAGGCCAGGAAAGTACTTAATAATGAAAAATACAAATTAGTTTAAATGTCACTTTTTTTCCCCTCTGTCATGCTTCTCTTTTGAAACGAGAGTTTGCAGTGTCTGTTTCAGCAGCATCACACAGGACTCTGAACTCCCTGCCTTCCAGGAAATGTTATATTGTTCTGAGTTGGCATGAAGTGGTTGTTAGAAGAATCCACCATGCAGCAAAAAGTAGGAAAATTATGTCGACCCAACAAACCAAAATAGATCACAATTTGTTTATAAAGAAGAGTAACTCAAGATGCCAAAGAACTGAAAGACAGATTTCAAGTCTGTGTGTGTATACATCCATCCATCCATCTATATATATATATATACACATATATATATGTGTGTGTGTATCTGGACTTACCCTTGCTCAAAACACTGTAGTGAAATAACTGCTGGAATGAACCAGCAGAATTCAACCCAACCAAATCACTTATTACAAAGTCAGACAAGAGACAATCTTTTGTGAGCTGTGAGAAACAAAAGTGGAACCACTGGGCAAGTGATGCCCAGAGAGCCAGTCTGCCCTTCACACTGGGTTCTTTGTTTTGTTGTTTGGGGTGTTTTTTACAACTAGAGATGAGAGAAAACCCTCTTTGCTCATGGATTTGCAGTGAACACCATGTGGCCATACAGCTTTTTACATGTAATTATCAATAAGTACCCTAGATCTGTTATATCCTCATCCAGGTGTTACACCATAAAGGATCAGTGCCAGAATCACTGATCAAATGGATATTCACCCCTTTAGATTCAGTCTTTCTTTTCACTTTCTAGAACAGATACTGCCAATCATGTCAATTTGGGTAGCTCATAGTTGAAAAAAAAGTGGTTTCAAAGAAGAAACCACAGACTTTGAAAATCTAAAGGAAATAAGACAAAAACTGTGAAATGCCTTGTGCTGACAGGTTATTATCATTATTAATGGAAGAATAGGGGAAAAGAGTACATCCTATATCAACCCAGACTATATCTCTATTAGGCATCTACTGTAGGCCTTAAAGATTTAGCACATGACAGAGGAAGACTGAGAGGCATATTGTTCAGAAAAATGTGACAAAATTAGTGTCTCCACATCAACTTCCTCAGTTCCTCATGCCTGTGACAGCACATCCACCTCTGGAAATAGGACAGATCACAATAGAGCAGGGTCACTAAAAACATGGGCAGAGTTCAGAAACAGACCTTATAAGAATGCTGTAAAAAACTTCTCACAGGTTGGTAATGTATTCCTTATGCCCAGGGGAATTTATATTTCTTACCGCTGTCCCAGTATCTAAAGCACCACTTGCTCCAGTGCAGCCAGAGTTAACACCCTGCTTTTATCTGAGCATAGAAATTTTTATTGATAGAAAAGCTGACTGGATCCAAGTAAAATCTGTTCCATTGCTATGGAATGCAAAAAGATAAAATAACATCCTCAAAAGGCACCTTAGAACTTTTGCTGACTTCCCTGGGATTGCCTCACAAAGTAGAGACTCTTGGTGAATGCAGCCCTCTGTTTCCTTTCTGGGCTCCATGAGCTCCTTCTGTGGAGAACAGATCTCAGGTGCCTCATGTGTGTGCCCTGTGGAGGGGCAGTGGGGCCATGGCAGTGCCAACACCCCCTGGGGGCCTCAGAGACCCCTCAGGCTGTCAAACAGCCACAGCTGACACCTCCCAGCCCCTTCAGGGTACTTACTCTAGGTTGCAGGTACAAAACACAGAAAATTTAGAACAAGTGCAGGAAGAATCCACAGCAACATCTTGGTCCCAGCCTAAGCAGAAGTTTATTCATACTGGTAGGAGAGGTAAGTTAATGTTTCTCATAGAACCATGGTATGATTCAGCCCAGTTCTAACACCTCCATCACAAACATCTGTTGCTCTTTTATCTGAGAAACTCATTTCCTCCATCTGGAAAAATACAGGGAGTACTGACTGAAATCCTCTGGGTACTGCATCCTTCCACCAGGTGCCCAAAATGCATCCCTGTGTCAGTAACATCTTTAGAGAAAGAATAAGCTGGTTCTGACAAAAGCATTTCTCTCTTCACCTCCTGCAGGATGCCTCATGGAGGTGGAGCAGATGACTGGGTGGGAAATAAAAAAAAACCCTTTATCAACAAGAGCAGAGGATCTGGTAAAGATCAGTTTGATAGTTTCAGTGATATGTCTTTGCTCCCCAGAGATTTTGCAATATCTGTCATTCCATTCTAAGAGAGAGAGACAGAGACACTAATTTTCATGGTATATTAACAACCACTTTCATATTAGGCTGATTACCGAGGTTTGTTATTGTTCTCTGGCTTGCATAATATATGTTTATATACAAAAAAATATAAGGAGCAGTCACATTTTGTAGTAAATGGTTTGACGATCTTAATTTTTTTTGTTTGTTTTTCTGTAAGGAGGAACATACGGCACTAAGAAAATAAGTGCACCATTAAAAACATCCTATGCATAGTAAAAGCAGTGATTTTAACTAATTCTGACAATTCAAAATCCTATTTGAGCACATATAGCCATAAATGCCCATTTCAAACGTTGAGTTGTTCCAAAAGTAAATAAAGTCTATCTCATTCTCCTCTCATGGTGATTTTCACAAATATAATTCTTGTTACTTAACTGAATTCTCTCCTGATTTAGAGTGATGCGAGCGAGAATTTGGGTCCATTTTTCTTCAAAGACAAATCTCCTGCCTGGGTGACACTCTACAGTTATTGGTCACACCGAGTACAGTCTATCAGTAACCTCGATGACTTCAATATGATGGACTCATATTTCAAACTTAAGATTCAGGCCCTAAACAAAAGCTTTTGAATTTCAAAACCACCAACTGAATGCTAGGACACAAATGCTTTAACAGATGCAAGACATATTACTTATACTCTTGTATAATTTGTGTAGATCTAAATTACGTGCTAAGGAACCAACATACAGCTCTTCAAAATGCTCTTTTGTGTTCCTTGGTCATGCAGGACTTGTAAAACTCACTGTGGACTATGACAAAGTGTTTCTGCATTTCCAGGTCAGTTTGAGACCTCTCTCAAATGCTTGCATTTTAAGTTATAGGACTGAATCAAACGTAGGAACAGAAGTATCAGACAGACCTCTTAGCTCCTGACATCACAAGAGGTTATCAGAGAAAAACAAAGTTCTAAAAAAATAGCTGCTTTGGGGTTTTTTTAAGACATATGCACACTAACAGAGTCTGCATTTCCCAGCGTGACGGAAAGTTCTTTGAATTGTGCTTTTGTATTCCGCAGAAAAAAACTAGGAAAACAAAAAGCTGATTATGCCTCTGTCATCTACAGTCAAGAAGCAAGTCCTCTGTGCTAAGAGATACCAGCTGCTCTAGATGTTTTGAACAAGAGCTTCCTGAGAAGCAGAGGAAATGAGACAGGCCCTGCCTGTGAGGGGAAATGCAGAGCTTTTAGTCTCAGGCTCTGTTGCTAAGAGGAACAAATGTTTCTGTCCATGATGCCAAATATAAAAAAAAAGTTTGAAAAAATACAAAGCCCTAGAATATCCTATTTAAATAGTTTAAATGAATATTTGTACTAGTCCTAGATTTGCCCTTCAAAATGTCAATTGTTTTGAATTTGGGAACCTTAAGAATGTGTCAGGAAGTACCTGATACATGGCTAATGTACCTTACTGATGGCTCCTAGCCAGAGGCACTGCTGCTCTTGCTGTTTGTTAGGATTTGCACTGTCAGGTGAGCCTAGAGCTTTAAAAGACATGCCAGATTCCTCCACACAGGTAATTATGAAGATGGGAAGCACACACAAATTGGGGACTGGTGCATTACTGCATTTCCCTTCCTCCTCCTCTGCAACATTTCTCTTAGGGAAGGCTCACACAGCTTTCACTTTTCTGCTTCTCATCTTTTGTAGGCAGAAACCCAGACAAGGTTTTGTGCAGGAGGAAACTGCACTGAGATGTATCACGCCTGATTTGTTGATGCTGTCATGGAGTTAAATACCCATTTGCTGTTGTTTTCATCTGAATTGTTTGTCAAAAAAAATGAAGGGCTATCGTTCTTCTAAAATAATAGTCAATTTAATAGGACGCAACAGTGTAATTAGACTTTCTCACTTTCTTTTAAAAAAAAGCAGTATCTATGCTTGCATTTACTCACACAGAATTTCAATGATTCAAACCCTCTTACACACACTCAGCATCCAATGAAGTCCTCAAGGGCAGGTCTTTGTTCCAAGGACATATGGTAGTAACCTAAAATTTCTAATTTGGAGGCTTCTGCTTTTCCTTATGCTTCCTAATCTTCTAAAAGAGGAAGCAAAACCCACAAGACTGGAAGAATGCAAGAGCAAGGAATCACACAAATGACCTGAAAGTTCCTTAAGTCTCTTGGTTTATTTTCTTGTGTAAATAAATGTGAAGCTTTTTCTGGCTCGTGTTCTGGCAGTCCCCTAGTGCCCACCAACACACTGGCTACATCAAAACTCTCTTTTCCCATGATCCATTTCCATTAGCTGAATGTTAAGCCTATGATGCTGTATCCAGTCTTCCAAATCACCAGGAGCAGATTCTCTGATTCCTTTAGCTGAAGGGCCCTGCAGAGCAGGGTGCAGGCATTGCCACACTAATTTCAGGGACAGCAATATCTCTCTGTGTTTGTCTTTCCCTGTAACTCATTCTCCTCTCAGCCCAGTGTATTTCTAGCTGAAGAACAAAGGGTTAGAGTACTAAGCTTTCTGCTCCTGTGAGCTAAATGTGTTTTGGCTGTGAACTGCAAGCTGACATTTCCCTATGTCACACAAATGCTATGTATCTGTCAGGATGGGCACCAGATTGTATTTTGATAGATACCACGTCAGTGGAATACTCAGCCAAAAATATGGATGTCTGGCAGCTTGCTTCTCCTGTGTCCGGTTGACAAAAACATCAGTTTGCATTTGTCCCCAGATCTCAAACTTTAGTAACATATTTCAAAAGCAGAAATACCAGGTTTTTGTAGTGATTGAACCAGCTCATAAGCAGTTTGCTGGACTGTAAAGCAGGCACAGAGAGAGAGCCATTAAACCAGAATGACTCAACAGGAATGGGACTGTTCTATCTGACAAAGGTCTCTCAGCTTGGCTGTTTCTTTGTGTTGAGTTGGGTGCAGGTTAATTTAGGTATTTTCTTAATCTGTTTAATTTAAGACATTAATCCAATAAATGGATTCCAGAGGTACATGAGAATAGGCTACAATTACTGTGAGATTTCTCAAAAGAAAAATTAGGCCAAAGGAAATACAACTTTTTGTTATAAAAAGGCTGTTAAAGCTTCTCACAGAGCAGTAGCTATCACAAAGGCTGGGAATTTGTTGGTTAGAAGATCTAGAGCAAAACCTAAAATGTTACACTGAAGTGTTGAGGTGATGTTATTTTCCCTCTTAAGGCCTCCTGGTGATGGAAGAATAGTGACTCCTCCTGTAATTTGTCACCATGTCCATAAGGTAGTGGCAGCCTCTTGTTCCTTTCTAGAACAATATGCCAAAGGTTTACCATGAGTCATTAGTTATGGAGGTGATCAATTTAAAAAGACACACCAAAACCAAACAAAAAGCAAAAAAAACCTTCCTTTAGCTTACACTTGGATTTAGCAGTCATTCAGCTTTCATTCATCCTCAGTGCACCTGGTATCCTGAGTAAGGCTACTCCCTGTTAGTTTCCAATATCTCAATTATAGAAAGTTTTAGGTTGAAGCACACCAAAAAAAAAAAAAAAATTAGAATAAAAATAATGAAAACCAAAGTGTTTTACTAAAGTGGATACCCTTTCATTATTTATGATGGCTAGAAATTTTATTTTCTGTATCTGGGTGAGATTTTAAGTGATTTAGGAGAAGAAAGCAATGTCAGGTGGAAGCTAATCTCTAAAAATAAAAATAACACTTTTTCCTCATATTTTTCGTAGCCTGAGAAATTATTTACATTAAAATAAATTGAAAAGGAAGAACTTATATAATTTTAATTTCTCCCCCAGTACTCCTACTCCTGTCTGAAAGTTCAAGAAGTCAAAGCCATCAGGGACCCAGGAATATGAATCCACATATTTAGGAAGCTCAGTGCATGTTTCATAGAATTATTGAAATAAACATACACGTAAAGGGGGCTTTAGTTACAAATGAGAATGGAACATGAAGCACTGGTGTGGTACTAACCCAAAGCAAGCCCATATCCCCAGTATTTTTGCACATTAATTACTATGAAAAATGCCTTTTGCTGCAGCAGAGGACAGCAGCCTTTGGACTGCTTGTTCCATCAGCAGCTCCTGTGCCAGGGCTAGCCCATGTGATGACAGACTGGCAGCAGGGCTGGACAGGCACAGTGGCTCCTGATTAATATATAGGCTCTACCGGAAAACAAAACGATCCAGAGGGACTTGGGGCAGCAGGATCTCTTAAGAGGGACCTTTCCCGCCCTTATACCCAAGCCAACCTCACATGAAGCAGCTGGTGCCCTGACAAGCTGCCACCTTTTCCCACCTGTGAGTTATCCCTGCATTTCTCCTTCAGCTGAGCATGAGAAATGCAGAGCTCTTCCTCTTCCATTTCACACCTCTTACTCTGCCCAGGAAAGCGGCAATCCCCAAGCAAAAAAAGCCACCCAGTGCTGACTCATAGCATCCGACACAACCAAATAAAAAAGCCAACAAGCTAAAGCTGTATAACCTCGTGTCAGCTTAGTGCTGGTAAGGCAGATCAGCCTCTTTTTGATTCCATATCCCTAATCCCAGCCAGCAAGCACAGATGTCATCTAATACGTCAGTGAATCAGACTTTGCAGTTCCTTCTCCAGGAGGCTGACACATGGCACCCCAGGGAAGAGTCTAAAAGAAGGAACTGTAAACTTTAATACACTGCCACATTAAGTGGCATCTGTGCTCCCTGACTGGGCTTGTTTATTTATTTATTTATTACACCACTCTAATGTTTGCAGAACTCTGTCTTCAAGGAGATTCTTTTCTTTTAAACTAACTGAACCTAAATAGCACAGCTGCACTTGAAATTGGCAAAATTTGGGTAATTCCAATACTAAAGCTGCCATTTGTTTGTATTCCTACAGCTTGGTTTTCTGTTACTTGTTTGTCTCAGGAAATCCAGCACTCACTTTTTCACAGAGTGTTTTATTTGCATTTTCTGGTTTTGATTGTTTTGTGTCATGGATGCAGCACAGTTTATAACTGAGAGTTTCAAGAGCTCTCTGCAGTCAGGGATAATGGATCATTCTCAAATTTAGCAGAGCACAGCTATAGCCATAACTACTACCACTACTACATTTTTTCTGCTCTCAATGGTGTACCATTAAAGCAGAATATGTTTCCAGCCGTTTAAAGGCAGAATTTAAAGCAAAGGTTACTTAGCCAAGGCCCCCTCAGCAGTGCAGCTGTGGAAAGGCAATATATCTTGTACTGTCCCATTGATCATTGTGATCTTCAGTGGAATTTCATACAGATGATGTGCATGAGGATCCTAGCAGTGTTGCAGAGACTTTTGCTCTTATTCCTCTTAAGCAACACTTCACAGTAATTCGCTACCACCCCAGTAAGCTGAACAATACTGGATATTTCTTTGTCACCTGCTATGAAAGACCTTTGTGCCAGCAGTGACTCCAGTGGTACTTCACAACTCCACATCCAAACACGCAGAGTGATTCTGTGTCTCTTGAAACCTCTTGTACAAACCTGTGTTCACAAAGACACGAAGTGACAATGTTCCCTGAACCACTACTTCATGAAAGGACAACTGGCCTGAAGATTACAACATCAATTATTTATATAGCACCAACACTACTTTTGAATTCCCTCCTGTACTCTGAATGACAGCAATTACAGTGCCATGTGGGGTTTTTTAAATGTTTTACTCCTTTATTATCTTCCTCCATTATTAAACAACAAGACAGCAATCAGAACAAAAATCCATCATCTCTGGCTGTGCCATGAGAAGTGAGCAGGGGAAGAGCACTTCTACTGTTACTGAGACACCTTTCAGCAAAGCCTGACCCAGTGCACCCAATGCACCCATATTTCAGGTGCATTTTACAGTACATTGTACATTTCAGCACATATTACATCCCGGTGATGCGTGTGTATACATAGCTGAAAGAAGAGGAGCTTTGACGTCGATGATAATGACAAAAAAGAGGCAGATTGCATTTCCATGTGGTTCAACTTTTAAAAAATATTTGAGACAGTCACTAGTTGACAATTATTTTAGCTAAAAAACATAAAAGATAAAGTATACAATGCTATCTGCAAATTGAGAGTTAACCCACCAAGATTAAAATGATTCATCCAAGTCACATAAAGGAAACTGTAGCAAAAGAAAAAAATGACTTTTGATGTCAATCTGATACCAAAAGGTCATTTTTACACCTTGGATCCAGACAGATTTACCAAAACAGGCAAGACTGAGAATGGGAAAAAAGGAATTACTTTATTTCATATGCTGTAAGAGGTAACATTGGCCCCTGACATTGCTCTATGTGATCATTAAGTGAATAGCTGGAGATATTTCCAATCTGATACTAATGAAAACTGTAATCTCATTCATAATTTGAGCTGTGAGAAACACCACAAAAGTAAAAAAAAAAAAAAAAATTGAAACAGTCTTCAGTTAATGACAGCCTGCAAATTTCATAATTTAAACTGAAGGGGTTTTTTATGGAAAAATATACGTGAAGTTGAGGGATGTTGTTTAGATTATCATTTCAACATTGAACAGGAGAGAGGTTTGCAGAGGAAGCTCTGCAAGTGCTTGTCAGACTAATATTAAACACAAAAGAAAAGCAAGTACCATGGGTTTACATTCCTGGTGTTTCCTCACATTAATTAGATGTGAATCTCATAAATTATTCAGCACTTCTTCAGTAATAAGTTATCCTGAAGAAAGTGGCCCTGAAATTAAGTTAGAACACCAGCCATTGCAAACAATTAATATAAACTCTGCATGGCCATGAAAGGTGCTGCTGTTTCCCTGGGGACAGAGTAGTGAGTGGTTCTTTGATATGGTAACACAGACAGCAGCAAAAGCAAGTGTCAAAATAATCTGCTTAGTAAAGCCTTTCCAGGAAATCTAAATAAAAGGCACTCTCCAACTATATGATAGAAATCAAATTTTCTAGAAGACATTCATTACCATGGCAATGAGAATATTCTGTGCCCACAGTTAGCTCAGCCTTTCCAGTAGGACAAATAAGGAACATCTGCCATCACCCCTCTCCAGGGGAAGGGATGTGAGCAGTCTTAGGGAACGTTTTCCTCCTACCCCTCACTCAAACATATGCACATGTGGACATAGAGATACTGCTGTAGGCTTCTCTAGGCAAAGAGCAGCCGGAGAAATACACTGCAGTCCTGACAGTGTTTAGATCACATCTTCTGCAATGCTCACCTCCCAGAAAGGTTCATCTCCTGCTAGATGGAGATGCCAGGGAAGCAAAGACTTTAGCCCAGAATTTCTGTGGCTTTTTGAAAAAGGACAGATAAGTATATAAAAAAAAACAAACCTAAAAGCAAAGAACTGTCTAAACCAACAGCCACCAAACAGGCTCTTTAGTGAGACATATGCCTCGCCAAGAGGAAAATAGGAAAACTGCTGACTGAAAAGGCACACATTTCAAAATGCTCCTGGCAGGAGAACTGGCATCAGTTCTGCCCAGTGAAATTCCACCTGCTGCATAAAGCCTGACAAATGGTAAATTCTCAGGGGTGGATTTACACTGCTTAATTTAATGCATCTAGCAATAAGTGTCAAAGCTGGAAACTAGTCTTCCTGGGAATCTTGCAGGGAGGAACAAGGAGGGTTGTTGAAAAACTGATTAAAAGTAATACAGTGACTTAGATTCCTACCTGGAGGTGGTCAGCCCCAGAGCTCTTTTCCTTTTAACTGCACAGTTTTCACCTCCCACGTTATTCAGCATGCACTTGTGTTTACCACTTTCCAAAATCAATATTCCTCAATTTGGAGGTAGCTGCCTGTTGTCTTAAACAAGTTGTGTGCTTCCCTTGATACAAAACCAGTTGTTGGATAACAAGAGGCAGTCAGAGAACTGCTGCGACACTTGGATATTCATAAATCAATGGGACTAGATGGGATCCATCCCAGGGTGAAGAGGGAGCTGGCAGATGAGCTTGCAAAAGTGCTCTCTATCATTTACCAAGAGTGGTGGCCCACTGATGAGGTTCCAGATGATTGGAAGCTGGCTAATGTGACACTCATTTACAAAAAGGGTAGGAAGAAGGATCCTGGTAATTACAGACCAGTTAGCCTGACCTCAGTACCAGGTACAGTAATGGAACAGTTTATTTTGAGTGCTATCACGCAGCACTTACAGGATGGCCAGGGCATCAGGTCCAGCCAGCATGGGTTTACAAAGGGCAGGTCATGCCTGACCAACCTGATCTCCTTTTATGACCAGGTGACCCGCCTGGTAGACATGGGGAAGGCTGTGGACTATTTGGGTGTTGTCTATTTGGACTTCAGCAAGGCCTTTGACACTGTCTTCCACAGCATACTCCTGGAAAAGCTGGCAGCCCATGGCTTGGACAGGAGCACTCTTTGCTGCGTCAGGAACTGGGTGGAGGGCCAGGCCCAGAGAGTGATGGTGAATGGTGCTGCATCCAGCTGGTGGCCAGGCACTGGTGGTGTCCCTCAGGGATCTGTACTGGGACCAGTTCTGTTCAATATTTTAACTGATGACATGGATGAGGGTACTGAGTCCTTCATCAGTAAATTTGCAGATGACACTAAGCTGGGAGCTTAGGAGAGGTCTGCAGAGAGACTTGGATCAATTGGATGGATGGGCAGAGTCCAACAGGTGAAGTTTAATAAGTCTAAGCGCTGAGCTCTGCATTTTGGCCACAAAAATCCCCAACAACGTTACAAGCTGGTGACCATGTGGCTGGACAGTGTCTGGGCAGAAAGGGACCTGGGGGTGCTGGTCGACAGCCGACTGAATATGAGCCAGCAGTGTGCCCTGGTGGCCGAAAAGGCCAATGGCATCATGGCCTGTATTAGGAATTGTGTGGCCAGCAGGAGCAGGGAGGTCATTCTTCCCCTGTACTTGGCACTGGTAAGGTCACATCTTGAGTACTGGGTCCAGTTCTGGGCCCCTCAGTTCAGGAAGGACATTGAGATGCTTGAGTGTGTCCAGAGGAGGGCAACAAGGTTGGTGAGGGGCTTGGAACACAAACCCAATGAGGAACGCTTGAGGGAGCTGGGGTTGTTTAGCCGGGAGAAAAGGAGACTCAGAGGTGACCTTATCACTCTCTACAACTCCCTGAAAGGAGGCTGTAGACAGGCGGGGGTTGGTCTCTTCCACCAGGCAGCAACTGACAGAACAAGAGGACACTGTCTCAACCTGCATCAAGGAAGGTATAGGTTGGATGTTAGGAAAAAGTTTTTCACAGAAAGAATAATAAAGTACTGGAATGGTCTACCCAGGGAGGTGGTGGAGTCACCATCTCTGGATGTGTTTAAAAAAGACTGGACATGGCACTTGGCGCCATAGTCTCGTTGAGGTGTTAGGACATGGGTTGGACTCGAAGATCTTGGAGGTCTCTTCCAACCTCATTATTCTGTGATTCTGTTTGTGTCACCAAATCCAGCAGAAGTCTCAAGGCACTGAGTTTCTGAATTTCTACAAATATTGCCAAAGCACAAGGCTGCGTGGGGGAGAGAGCCCCCATTGTGTCATATGCTGAGCCATAAACAGCAGCCTTTCCAGGGCATGAGGGATCCACACACAAACTCCACCTCCAAAGCAAACTCATAAGAAGCCAGGGTGGTTTATTTGCTGTTAAGAAACCCACTGCAACCAACAGAGCTCAACTCTTCTTCCACAAAGAGAAGAAATAAACCTCACATCAAATTTGGATGTTTTATCTAATATCTTCTTTTTTATTTCCACAATGAATTCTGCCTTTCAGTTATCTGGGATTATTTATTTCAAATAGTGCTGCATATCTGAAGTAACACAGTCCGATGAGAACATCAATGCCTATTTCCAAAGAACTTAGTGAGCACAGACTGACTCGACAATAAAATGTCTCCCAGCTAACCTTAAAACCTGGAATGAGAGTTGACTGAGCTGTGATTTATTTTATATGGCAGAAGGAGAGGAGTGGAGAGGAGTGGAAAGGAGAAAAGAAAACAAAACATGGAAAAGGTTGAAAATACAGCAATATTTTCTATACTGATGATTTGAAAAAAAAAAAAAGAAAATCATTATTTGGCTTTAAACTAAAAATATTTGTTTGGCTTCAAACTGAAGTATTTCTGGTTGTGTCTCTGTGTTGTGAAGAAGGATGGGACAAAGCTTCCAATTTTTTTTTCATTTTTTTTCATATTTTACTGAAAAATGCCATTTTCAAAGTGACAGTCAAAACCCAGGTTTACAAGGTATGAAAATAAAGATTTTCTTCCTAGGGGAAGATTTCAGCTTTCTTGAAATGAAATATTTAATTGACATGTGTTCAGAAGCAGAGAGGCTTGGTTTCATTCACCTGACCCGGGCCAGCACTCAGGTCAAAACCCTGCAGATTGCTACATTTTCTCTTCCTTAAAAGAAAAAAAAAGAAAATAAAATTTGGAATGAAACCATCTCCTCTTGAGCATTCCATGGACTAAGCCAACAGTGCAGTAATGTAGCTGAACAAATTGAAGGAATTTTCTCGGGAGATTCAATTTTCAGTTAATATCTCCTCTCTCTTCGCTGCCTATACTCAATAAGCAGTCGAGGCCAAAGAATACAGCGCTGATGCTTAGTTCCTTCTGCCCTTCTCTTGAGCTCCACTTCCCTGGCTCCCTTGGCAGGATGCCTGCCCACTTCCTCCATGAAGACATCACCTCTCAGGAAGGACACAGAAAAGCCATTTGCCATCCCAAAAGGGTCTGTATCTGGTATCCAGCGCTGTTGTTTCACTGCTGTATCCCAGATTAAATGCAAGTTATCAGCTGCCACAGGGCATTTTTCTTCTTTTTCACAGCCTGTGCCTTCCTGGAGTACAGCAAGAGGACAGAACTCCTGCAGCCCTGCACTCCTGGGAGCTGTAAAAGGACTTGATGATGGGACACTCAGAGCTCTCTAAGGCTGCAGGCTTCTTCAGCTCCACAAAACTGTAAATATTTTTGCTCCTGGATTTCTACAGCATCTCCTTACCACGTTCATTCCTGTCAGGATTGCTCAGCCCGTTGCTGTCTGAGGATGGATGAATGCAAGAGCTTTCTACTACTTTTCAAAGTTATCCTCCTGGGTGAAAGCAAATTTCCTTCTCCTCCTCTGACATTTCAATAGTTTGAGTAGAATCTGAAAAGCCTCTGAAAAATCAGTTCATTTCAACTACTCAACCAAAAGACTGGAAACTTTTTGAGGATTATCCCAGACCATGGGATTTAGCTTTTCTTCTCAGTCTTCAAGACTTTTTTCTCCAAAACAACTCCCTTTCCATCTCGTCTGTTTTCTTTCATCTGAACTATGCAACAAAGACAAATCTACAGCTTCCTCCACTCCTAAGTTTCATATTCACTTCTGGAAGGAACCTTGGTACTCTGCTGCTTGTGTTTAATACAATTTCCTGTGCTCTGCCTCAGAGGGAAGCAATATTGGTAAAACCTCTAAGTAGACAGAATTTGATTTTTCAGCCACCTCCACAAAAGCCTGACCAAAACAATTATTGGTGGCAATAATGCAAATCAAAGAAACTGCATTAAATTATTTACCTGCTGTTACATGCCAAAACATGGCTTGCTTCCTTTACCTAAAGACTGACAAAATGAGGTTTTTCTATCACTATTCCCAAGGTGATGAGCTGGATCAGGGAACATGAACTTCACCCAAAATGTAAAGATTTCAAAAGCTTTCAACATTTTTTACTCAGAGGAAAAGGAAGCCAAAGACAAAAAGAGCAGGGTTTGGAGATGTTATTCAGGGTAAAGATATGAATCTGGTTCCCTCATGGCTCAGTTTGAATATCCTGGGCTCTAAACTAGCATCTGTTCCAAGATCTTCCTCCTGTCAACTGATATGTTTCCACAAAAAGTTTTCATTTTGATGAATTTGCCAAGGAGACAGTTCTGCTGAAAGTGCCTCTACCGAGTTTGTGTTCATCTCCATGGTAATTGACATGTCTCTGGTTTCCCTGCTGGCACTTTTTTGTATATCCAACAGTAGTACCCACCACTACAGAAACTATTCCATCTGACCCCAAACCTGGGATGCTCCTGAGCTACCATTTGCTCCTCAAAAGTCAGAGTTCTTCTCTAGAAGGGTCTGAGGACGTTTAGCTAAAAAAGCTTTCAAATGCAAGGAGATAGTTCTAGAGAATGTCCAGAAAATTTGGCAAATTGAGTAAAGGGCACTGTCCCATCCCTTCAGCTTAGCATGTTTGTTCAGAACCTCCTGGAACTCCTTTCAAGCAAATTACACACTGAAACAAAAACTGTGTTTAGAAGGTTTACAGCAGATATTTATCAACATGTCAGCTACTAATGATGATTCACTGACTTGAAAACAGAAAAAAATACTGTGTCTACACTTCTACAAGAGCTCTGGATGAAGGGAATAGTATCCACTATTACTATATTTTCATTACCCAAAACTAAACCAAAAGTTTGGTGAAACAGTAGCAAAATAAGGATAAAAGGCAAGAAATAATACAACCCAGGGAAATAGATACCCATCCAGGAGTTCTACCAAAATAAAACCCCTAAAATTACATTAAGATGCTTACAACTAGGACAAGAATATAATGTATCCTGGATTTCTACAGCATCTCCTTACCACGTTCATTCACACATTAAATCAACTTAATGCATGCAGAGCAAAAGATCTTCTCCCTAAGCTTCATACCAGGCAGGACAAAGATCTGAAATGAGTAAATAGTAAAATAGCTGCAATTTTTGCTCTCAGCAGTTCTCTTTCCCTCCCTCTGAACATTCCTCTTCTAAACAAAAAACTCTAAATTCTTCTGACTGGCAGATCACACATCACAGCCAGTCAATAGAAATGTTTGCTTTCTTCTGTTATCTTTCCTTCTACAAAGTGCAGAGCCAGAACACTGCATTCAGTTATGAAAATAAATGCAACACTTCTTAATGTGTGACTAAAGCATAAAGAAGTTTAATACCAGACACCAGCAAAATATACAGTGAGGGTTTAGTCATGCACTTTGATACACATGAATCAAAAAGCCTCTTTCTACAGGCTATTGCAACATGCTGCCTGGTTAGAAGTTGTCAGACCTTAAAACACAGAATCAAGGCCCCAAAACAAAACAGACACAGAAATGATAGGAGAGTAAGAAAAGATGCAAGGTATCTGAAGCACATTCAAACAAATTTTCTCTGTTTCAACAAAAATATTCAACAATACTCAAAGGAAATAAAAAAAGAGAAACAAGAAAAGAAAGTCCTGACCGCTATTCTTCTGGTCCACTGTACTGTAAAAATTACACTGACACACCATTCAACCCTCCAATTTTTTTTACATGCATTCTGGTTAAGACTAACACTAGCAGTAAGATTACTTTGAGCAAGATTGGAGCCCCAGCATTATGACATACTTGCAAAGCTAATGAGCAACAGCAATCTCCAAACTGGATCTCTATTGGTTTTAACTCCAAGAATTGTACCCAGGGGTTACAGGTTGGTAGGTTAAATAAAGGGAATGGCGTTCCCTTCCTCTAGGTAAGAGTGGTGATGAGTCCATGCAGCATTTCTTATTCAAGTAGTATACAACTTGCATGTGTAAGGGATTTTGAAAGTAGGCCAGTAACAAACATTAAAGCATTAGGCTCACTTATTACACCTGATAACCGAACTGGCAGTAAACAGTACAGATGATTAAAGGCACTGAGGTTACAGGAGCATTAAGGAGAAATTGAGATTACATTTTAATTTTACTAAGATTTTGTGAACACCAGCTTTATCAAGGGGACCAATTTTGTGCATTTCTTTCAGCATGTGTCTAGACCAGATAAGGAAACACCATGATCAGAGCAAATACAGTGTAAATTTTACAGAAACATGTGAACTTCATTGTGTTTAACTCAGCATTAGAGTTAATAACACAAGAGCTGCAAATGAAACACACTGCAAAATCACTTTCCACGAGCACAGATGTATAAATCCCTGGGTCATGATTGCCATCTCTGAAAACCATGACCAGCCTGAAACAGGCACTGGAGCTCAGAGAGCCAGCCCAGAACACACAGACCTGTGCCATTGCTGCGTGAGACCCACCGAGACCCCGGTGACTTCTCACAGATTGCAGCTCTCCCTGTCCTCACTCCCCCGGGAGCAGTCCTCAAGGCAGCATTGTCACAAAGCAGACACAGCAGAAACCAGCAGTGCTAGGAAATCACTGTTTCTGTCACTCTTAATGTAAGCCCTGAAACTACAGGGCCTTGTAACCAGCAGAGGAGAACAGCTGGCAGCCCTCATTCCCAGCCTGGCAGGTGTCAGGATGGCTCTGACCTGCAGGGCAGCTAACTCTCTCCTGGCAGAGGCACCCACATCCCTTCACAGCCACAGCTGGCACGCAGGGGAGCAACCAAAATCAATCATACACCAGAGCAAGGCCCAGAGCCTGACTTATATGGGAAAGGAAGCAGATACACTTATCACTTGGGGAATCAGATGCTTGCCTCAAGGACGTGTAACTGCCTGACCACCACGAACAGCAACATGCTTTTCACATCCACGTGTCTGAGACATCTTGGTGTCTGAGAGGGGTGTTAATATAATCTGCTCCTTTCTCCAATTTAACCTGTTACATTTATCAGAGGAGATGTGTGTTCAAAGGAAGATCACACAGGGAACAGCCCATGCCTGTCCCACTGAGCTAATAAATCATAGGTTTGCGATTCCATGAACATATTTGTTCCATTCAACCTCTTTCAGGTTTTGTGGCAAAATAATGTGACATCTTTTCAGAAAAAACAGGCAATAATAAGAAAGTAAGTGACATTCTCAATACCCCAGGAAGCACAAAATATCAGAAGCCAATAAAGAACTCATAATACATACTTCATAGTCCCACACGCTGCCTATCCCCCCTTATCCTGCACTTCTCACTTCAAAGCAGCTTAAAATACCTCCCGGACTGAAAATAATTTCCAGACTTTGCACAGAGATTATTTCACCCATCAGTAAAAGGCAGTCATTTCTGAAGTAGCATTTAACAGTGCACAGCAGCCTGGAACAAAAGGTGAAGAATAACTTATTTAAAAGAAATGTGGGAGGAAATCTAGAAAGGCAGAATTTTCCTTTCAAAATTTTCTTAGGATATTCAGTTAAAAAAGTTCCGCACATTGTGGAAATTACAACAAGTCATCGAAAGAACAAGTTCTGAGATGTTTCACGAGTTGATCAGTCCATCTCCCCCCACCATCCTGATATAGCAACTGCATATTAACTCCTCTGCTGGAGGCTTTTAGCTGGAAAGCCACCAAGTGCAGTAAAAAACATTCCTTGGTGACCTCTCATCCAACACTGAGTAGGTTAATTCAAATAGTCTGGGGAAATCAGGCAAAGGCAAGGCAAAGTACAACAAGACTGTCATTTATATGGCAGTTCTAGAGTAAATTAAAGATTTCCCCACCTGAGCATGAGCTTGCTGACCCGCAGCAAAACCCTGTGGTTTCTTTTTGGGAAGCTATTTGTCATGTTGAAGTGTGTTCTGGATTCTAACATGTCCTTCTCAGCATAGGTGTGGGAGCACACTGTGGACAGCTGTGTGGCCTGGGAATCTTTCCCATAATAAACACACTCACTGCACACAACAACTGTTTCGGCAGCCTGGAGGCATTCCTGCCTTCCCTGCACCCACACTGAGAGATGTCTGCTAAGGGATTCAGGTCCCAGGTTGCTGAGGGGCTTTGCTGGTTGTCCCACTGCACACAGACCTTCCTCTGAAGGCATTCTCTGGGCCAGGACCCAGGGTTGGTATCACATCCTCTGAGACCTCCCCATCTCTGCTCATGCAAAAACCACCACGGCTAGCAGAGAGGATGAGGGCACAGAGCCCATGGGCAGTGCAGGCTTGCAGTAAGGCAGATCCCATTGCCTCTCAGGACTAGAAAGCCATGAAGGTCAAGGCATCTCACTGCCTGCAGGCCAGCACTGGGAAGGAACACACCATGAAAAGTTCTGATACAAAATTTCATCACACAAAAGAGAGAAGAGCCACACAAGTTTTGGATATTACAGTTAGTTGCACAAAGCTGATCCCATGCAAGAAGCAAATGAAAACTGCAGCAAACGGACAATCACCCGACTCAGAAAACACAAACAGGCACCTTTATTTTCTTCTATAAAATCTCTGCACTCTCAGTATTTGAATGGCAAAGTCAAGGAAGGGAAAGCTCTTCCTTGCAGTGGCAGTTTCTATGGCACCCAGACAACTGTCCATGCTGTCATTTTAGGATTCTCTGCCGCTCTCCTGTTCCGTGGGGGGTTTGTGGAATGCTGAGGTGTTGCAGGGTGCAGTGGTGGGCGCTTGCTGTCAGCTTGCACAGCTTCCCCCAGCCAGGCAGCAGGGAGGGGGCTGCTTGGGATTTTATCCCATGAAAGCTGGAGCTGCCTCAGGGGCAATTTTAGGGCAGAGTTAGACAGTTTAAATTATTACTCTGTTAACAGGAATAGACGTCTTTCTTAAAGATGTTCACAGATATCCAATTTAGAAATATTTTTATACAAAAAAAGCTAAGAAAAAAAACCAAAAATCCAGACCAATAACATTCTGCTCAGTCAATAAGTCTTTGCTTATCCTGGGTATTCTCAAATATAATTACCCTTGGAAAAAAAAAAACTCATTTCTTGAGGTTTTCCCCTCCCAACTAATTTATCCTGACTGCTCTTGCAATGAAATTAAAATCTCTTTCTCTACTTAGGATTTAAAATAATCTATTGCCTGAAATCAATCATCAGAAATCCACATTATAATTTTGTTTGACTAGATAAAGAGAGATAAGTCCCTTCTTTGAGATACAATTATCTTTCATAGCTTAAAAAGAAAGGAACAACGGTGTAAGAAATCATGTATTATAAATTATTAAATACTGCAACATGAAAATCAGCCTGTAACAAAAACCCACTCCAGAGAATATTCCTGAATATCAGTATCATCACTTCCTCACATGATCAGAATTCAGGACTTGTGCATTCCTCCACACTAGATGTTAACTATTCTATGTAAAGCTGATAATGTTTCTATCTTGCAGCAATAAGAAGATGGATCCCTGCATTGGCAGCCTCAGGAAGGAACTACAATCCCAAGTTATAATGTTGTGAGTTAATTCCATTACTTTCATCCCTGGAATATAATGCTATTTTATATTAATACTGCTTGCCCTGTGCTAATGAAATCTTAAGTACAGTTTAGGTGTAGGCTTCAAATATGTGTGTGTCACAGATAGAATATTTTGTCTATGGTGGTAGGTGTATATCTATTGCAGGCTTACTATATAAATACATTCACTGTATATCTAAAGGCTCCTTATTGATTATATAAGGAATTCTAAGTGCTCCAAGTCCTTTCCTTCCTCATTTTTTATAAATGAAAGGCAAAACATTGTAATAGGCAATTCTCAGAAAGAACTTCTTAAAATAGTATTTGTAAAATGGCCTTTGGTGGACTGCTCAAGTTAGGAAATAAATAAATTCAGCAACATGAAATAAAACCCCAAATAACTAGAAAATGGATTTCTGTGTTTTTCTTAAAAGCAAATCTGCTCACAGTTCCAAATCACTGTGCTGTTTGTATGCAATCAAAGCCAAACAGCAATGAGCTTGTGCCTGTGTCTCCACCAGCTGCACAGATCCCTTCACATTTTTACTTGATTTTCTTTCCACTTCATCTTTGGGCCCTCAGCTCACTGCAAATCCAAGTCCTCCGGTCCCTGAGCATCTCCATCACCCTTCTTCCCCATTCTTGGGGCAGTACTCAAAGGTCTGTGCTGCCAACAGCCAGGGCTCAGTTATGGGAACCAGATGGACCCTCTTGTTAGTTCATGCTGATGTCACACATGATTCAACTCAGAGCCAAATAATTAGACCATCATCTCCTGCCTTCTGCCTGCAGTTCTTGCTGTGGGAGAGACACAGGCAGCTTATATAATATTTGAGCTTCCTCCCTACAGGGTGCCCCTAGAGAAAAACTGCCAGCCTGTACACAGATATCAGTAGCCTCTTAATGCTCAGTACAACAGCACAAATTCACACTAGCAAAGGAATTGGTGCAATCACATCAATCAGGTCATCTCCACCTTAAATAAAGAAGCAAACTTAATAACAAATTCACTCCCTGACCTGTCTTAGCCTTTGGCCCCTTCCAGCCATCATTTGCTCCTTTGCAAGGGTACTGCTATGGATTCATAGCATGGTTTCGCATTATTTGAAGACTAAAAATTATTTTGAAAAACATTTTGAAAAAACAACCTATCTTCAAAGAAGTATTTCTCTTCTCTCAGTAAAACTGCTACTAAATATAAGCAATGCTGTCTTTGAAAACCTACAGAGAGCTGGGAAATGAGACACGATTCCTTAAATATAGCTTCCTATTTCTGAAGTGTACCTTTACCTAATACGTCCATAATGGCTAGAAAAGAATAGGACTGTGTAGGCACTTGAGCGGTGCTAGAAATGGGGAGGAGGAGGTGTTGCTTGCCTAGATTATTTCTAATAATTAAAAGGTTTTCATGCAGCCTTTAACCTGCTAGAAATTGTATAATATGTATTAAATCTCCTTTTTGCAGATCTTCATAATCTGTCCAATGAAGGTAATGTTATTATCAACTGTCATTGGAGAGTTAATGATTAATTTTATAATTTCATGGATATTTTTTGAAATATTATCCTTCACAAAGATGATCACTACTTCCTTCTAACACCATTTGTGTTAGTTCCTTCTTTAAACTGCAGATTCTCCCAGAAGCAGAGCTTAATTCTGTTGGCCATACCCCACTACTAACAATTACTGTCTCAGAATTTCATCTCTTAGGACTTAACGCATCAAATTCAGACATACAGAATACTGATAGTAAACATAGGGGGTTTTTAAAAAATAATATTTATGGCTAAATTTGTTTTTATATTTGGGGATTTTTCATTCAGTTTTCCTGTTCAGAATTATTTTGGTTCCTAAGCACAATAGTTCATTTCAGGTCAGTTCTACCTTCTTCTGCTGTGCCACCCTTACCCTACCTGCTAAAGCACTTCCACAATTTATTGTAGTTTTTCACTCAATACTGAGCATCTTTCTAGATGAGACACTAATTTTAGCATAAATTACCAGGTGGGGTTCCACAGTGTGCAGACAGGGTGTCTGGGGTCATCACAGGGGTACCTCGTGTCGTTCATCTCCAGAGTCATTGTGGCTTTATCACCCTTTCTCATTTGTAACAAACTGTGTCCATCTTGAAGACAGCTTGGCTCATCACAACCAAAGCCACCCATCAGCTCCTGCATGTATCCCTTTTTCAAAAGGGCATGGCAAAAAACAAGATTTCCCTGAAACACCAAAGCCATCTCTGGCTTACTCGCTCTAGCCTTCTCTCTTGATCTCAAGCCTTGCTGCCTCCAGTGGAGTGATCTTCCCGAACTGCCTCAGATCATCCTTCACAGAAAAGTGATGGACTGTGCTGCTGCCTGTTCCAAGCTTCCCCTCCCCCTCCCCAAGACATTTGCCTCTGCCACTTGCTCTGAACCCCTTTGTTCCAAAGCGAGGGCAAAACCAAATGTAGCTCAAACCCTTTAGCAGTGTCTGACTGGCCAGTCACGCCGGGTCCGCCCCCAGTCCTCCCCTTTCCCCTTCTCCGAATAAAAGAAGGGACCAAGGCGGGCCCCCCCGGCTTTGCAACTCTTTCTGCGAGCATCTCTTGTCGTCTGTTTCTTTGTGAAAGCTTCTAACTGCAGAAAATTAGGCAAGTCGAGAGCTGTATTTCTCCCTCTTTGCCTCTGCTGGTGGTATCAGCTTTGCAGTTCCCATTTGCTGATCTTAGAGCTACTGAAATGCTGGATTGCCCGTGCTACCTCTCTGGGTTGCTTGAGGCTTTCTAAGGCATTGAACTACGAGCGCTCGCCGGTAAAAAAGCTGAAAGGATACCTCCACAGGACTGCACTTTTTAATTAATTTATCCTGAAAGTTATGGGCATGCAAAGTTTGACCGCAGACTGAATTTACAAAGCACCATCCGCAAATGGTGCTATCGCTTCTCCTCTCCTGCCCAAGTTAAACAAACAAGGCATTTGAAACATATTGCCATTTATAAGACTGCTTACAAAAGCCATATTAATGTATTCTGAAGCAAATTCCAGATAACATCTGTAGTGGATTATATAAAAAGCAGCCCTCGTTTTCTCTTTAGCTATACAGGCAATTTCACCTGCTGTTCCCTGTATAGCAATGAAATTCTTAATGATAAACAAAAACTCACAAGTTGAGACAAGACATTCCATTACCGTGGTGATGACACGGTCCATGTGTTTAGAATTTCAGTTTCTATCTACATCCCATGAAGGAACAAATGACTAGAAATCAAATAGCACCACCATGGTCTATTGAGAAACAGTAACCTACAAGGACCTGTAGAAAAAGTTTAGCTCTTTTTCTCAGTGAAAGACACAAAACCAGAGCTTGCTCTGTGTCAAGTCTGTGGTGTCTTATCACAGACAATCTGCTAAAACAATACGTACTTGGTTCAGCTGGTGATTTCTGCTCAATTCCCCCCAGATTCACAGATGCCTTATTTCAGCATTGAACTTCTCTCTAAAGTGTTTGAGTGTGGCTTTTAACACATTGCCTTGCTCACTTGGCTGGACACACTGGATTTCCAGGATATGAATATGTAGCATCTACTGTGTCCACCTTCTTCATCTTTCCCCCCAGCTGACAGAGTCGATGAGTGAAATGCCTCAAAGAAAATTTGGTAACTATATTTCCATGCTAGACATTGACTTGTTTTGTCAGTTGGCTGTCCTTTGTTTCAGGAGAAAACCACTAAATTTACCCCAAGGCACCCATATTCCAGAATTACTTTTTATTTTGCACTTGCTTTATATCAACAGTTTACTAGAAAGAATCACAGAATGATAAAAGATCTGTTTCTGCTAATTAGAAACAGCCAAGTCCCACACTATGTGTGCCACCTTCCAGATTAATTCTTTCTACAACTTTGATTTAGGTTTGGTAAGACACCAATTCCCTTCTCACAGGCCTTGCCATGAAAAAGACACCAAGCTGCCTGCATCACATAACTAATTTCAAAGAATTCAGAAGCAATACATGGTCTTCAAACTACCACAACACTTTCCCAGTATTAACTATGGTGCAGTCCCTGCATTTCACACAGAAACATGATACTTTTCCTTTCCATTCACTGCAATATTGCCCTTGCCCTCCTGCCCTTACACAATGCCAGGCCACCTTCCTGCTTCCAGCCCATTTCATTCTTTCTGCCCCCACAGGAGGTTGGCAATGAGGTGAGGCAGCTTTGGTGAGCAGCAGGAGCTGAGCTCTGAACCATCTCCACCCTTTAAATTGAAGGAGTGTCCCACAGGGCAGTGCCTCAGTGCTGATCACACAGCTCAATCAGAAGGATGAGGAGCAGGTTTCTCTAGAATAGAATAGAAATCATCAGTTGAATCTGCTCCTGGGGCAGGAAGAAAAGCTGACTTTAGGAAGACGTTCTCCCGAAATCCCAGCCTAGGGCAGGAGTGAGCAGTGCTGCTGCAGTGTGCCTGGCTGGCACAGCCCCCTGGGACACACACAGCTCAGCACAAAGCTTTTTAACCCTCTCCATTCTGCTCTGATTCTCTTCTATGTGAACATGAGCAGATCAGGCACACACTGAGAAATTGCCTCCCATTAAACAGGTAAATTTTGAATGATTCACATCTGGGAAAAAACTCTCCTCAGCCTGCCTGATGAATTGTCTAGGAGGGACAAAATTTCTCCAAGCTATTTTATTTTTATGCACTTTCTTAATTTCTTTGTCTTTTCATTTATTGATAGTTTCTTCTTGATGAAAGAAGAGTAGCAAATGCATCTTCCCATTTCATTCTATAAATATTTCAGTAATATGGGTATATATATCAATAACAAAGATATACAATAGAAACTGTCTTTGGTTTATTAGGATTTACTGATGCTTTAAGAATCCATATTCAGAATATGATTACAGGTTGTTTCCTTTATCATTTGCAATGACTTTGACTCTATATTCAACTTAAATCTTAAATTCATACATCACAGCCCGAATAATTTATGATGTATCAATTTATAGGCACAGGAGAATAGTATGAAGTTAAACAAAAATGTCCAGAAAACCAAAAGCAGTTGTGCTGAAAATGACAAGAGAAGTACCGGCCACAAGCATCACAAGAGAAACAGCATGAAGAAAAGTAAGGGGAAAAAAAATACAAGGAAACAAGAAAGATCAGCTGATCAAAATACTCTGCTGTTAAGTTTGTCTTGGTCATCTTGAAAAGGTGTCTTTTAAGGTGAGGCGGTCCCACAGAAATGGGCCATGAGCTGAAGAGACTCAGAATAAATGCAAATTCAGATGTATCCTTGAAATGGTTGAGAATTGCCACAACCTCATTATCTCCAAAGGTCAAAGATTATATAAGATTATTCAATAACCTTAATTTTACAAGCAGTTTCTAAGATCCAGATGAACACATGTGTTTTTCTAACCATTCAGTTTAAGAATTTCAGATTCTAAAAGCTGATTCAGTTTCATTTCAATTTGCATATGCATTTGTAACTGTATTCAGAAATATCCTGTTCTCTAGAGGCACATGAATACGGACACTGCAGGAGTTGGAACTGGAATTTATCTACCCCTCTACAGACTTAGTGCATGATCTTGATCAGGAGCCCTTTGAATTCTGTACAGGTTAGAGATCTTTGTGTCTCCACAGAACAGTGACCTGTCTGCTCTAACACTCAATCTAATTTTAAGTTTACATGAATAAAACTTCCTTAATTATAGGGTCATAGTACAAACAAATTTCTTAAAGTTGTGATTAATTAAAATGTTGTGATGATAATTACTGTATATACATAAGTTGTGAATATGCTTCTGAATGGAATCTACAGTTTCTGGTTGAACCCTTGGTCCTTTTTCTTCCCCTAATTTTAAGGTTCACAAACCAAATTCCTTCTCAGTTACTCTGAAGTGAATATGAAGTAACTCTAGAAATAATCTTTTAGGTACTGAAATCTTGTTCCTATATCAGGTACAGACAACTATATTCAAGATGACAGCAGAGTGCCTGTAATTGCTAAAGCAAAAAGCCCAAAATTTTAGATATGAAACATCAAATGATACAAAATCTGAAGCCAAGCTAAGTTTCAGAGAGTCCTTTCAGAAACTGTTAGCTCTGAAATGACAAATATAACATTAGATGCTGGAAACTATATCAGCTACATCAAGTTTTCTTTTCTAGATTTCATAATAAGAAAGATCTCATGAGGATAATCCAAATGATCCCTATTTAAGATAATTCCTCCAACAAACATGAGTTCTAAAATGCACCTGTGAGAACTGTGTCATCTACTTCACACTCAAACTCTTGGACAAAAAAATCCCACCATTGACAAACCCCAGATGAAACCACAGGTATCTGTCAGCAAAGGACAAGTGATAAGAGATGACACTAGAAAAGTGTAGATCAAAACTATTTCCATAGATAAACTATTCAGCTCTTGTCTACAGATAAATGATGCCAAACATTAATTACTATGATACATTAATATTTTTCCCACCTTCATTACAGTGATATTAAAGTCCATTTTTGGCAATAAAGTTGATAATGACTGACATCGAATTGCCATGAAAAAGCTGACAACCATTCAAGCAATGTTCTTTATGGAATATGCTCCATCAAAGTTGATGCAAAGCTTTCCAGTGAGTCAAACACCAAATAGTCAATCTAGAGCTACAGACACCTGATTTATTCTTGCTCAGTTCAGGCACAAACACCCTTTCAATAGCACTTGTCTGCTCCCTTAGTCTTAAAAAATAATGTAAGAGTCAGGATAGATCAGAAAACGTTCTCCTAAAAATATGCTATTTCTGCCTGGTGTATCCACATCCAGTGCTGAATACAACACAAATATTTGCTTGGTAGAAGTGGGGAAAAAAAAGTTTAGCATGCATTTCAGATTATAGCATGCTTCAGTATCCAAACAGTATCTGACATCAAAGAGGTTTCTTTAGTTACACATTTTGCATACAGTACCAGTTAGAATTCCAGTCTGAGGTCTTCTTATATACCCCTTTTATGTCAAATGTGTTTCTCTTATACAAACTAATAAATACTCACTAGGCAGAAAGAGTGAAAAATCATCAACTGTTCTCAGCCCTGCTTTGAGGTTTTGAAGTGGCCATTACGAAGAGGAACAGGGAGTTTGCAACTGAAGGAAACAAAAAATATCTGGTAGCATTACCAGGTGTCCCATGCTGATTATAATAATGCTCTTGCTTGTGTACAGCCTGGCTCAGTGCCAACTTCAGCATTTCTTTGCTCCACTTAGTCACCTAAATAATTTGATCTTGGATGTTTCTGGGCAGCAACAAAACATGAAAGTGTATTTTGGGAATCCTGAGATGCAATCATTACTGCGTCCCTGCTGCACTGACCTGTCTCACCAGTACTTTGGCACATTAACAGCTACTGCTGGCCAAGCAGCAAGATCCAGGTATCCCCTCACATGCCGGCTGCTAGTGCAACAAACCTGAGGATTTCTTTTTCCAGATTGCTCATCAATAGAAATATCTGATTGATAATCAATAAGCCAGCTCACCATAACACTACTTACTCCCCCTGGCAGTCACTGTCTCAGCAGACCCCTTTCTAAGCGGCTCTCACATTGTCACACACAGATTTCCACTGCTGTTCACCCTGCACCACAGAAAAGGCTTCCACAATTTAGTCATTATTTGCTATCACTATGGGCTTTTTTTCTTCTTAAAAGCAGAACATAGGTTTTCCTCATTTCTGAACTGAGGCTGCTCCTGGCATTGCCAATCCTCTGACCCATGATGCTTTCCCCTGAAGATTTCCATGCCAGTCATGTTCAAATCTGTATCTGTACATCCATCTTCATGGCACTTGTTAAGAGCTCAGGGAAAAAACGATTTTTATTTTTCACTTGATTGATGTTGCAATGTTCAGGATGAGAACAGATGATAAAAACCAATTGTAGAGTGGACAAAGATTCTCTCTCAGCTACTTGTTTTCTGAATATAAAGGATACCAACATTCATAAGCCACAAAAAGTCTGCTGAAATCTGCCCAACGACTATATAAGACAGATGATGAAAAGAAACTTCAACAGTAGCAGTCTTAAATGGGAATAATTTAACTTGAACTCTTTGGTGGAGTTTTGTTCCTTTTTTGTGTCAAAATTTAAAAACCGTCCTAATTTGAAAAACATTGTTTGCAATATGGTCAGAATTTCCCCTTAAGCCGCCATGAATTAAATATCCTTAGCCTAGAAACATCTCAACAAGACTTTCAGGGCTGAGTACCAGGTATTTCTGTTACTTCTCCCTGTCATACTCTCTGTTCACAGGCTCTAAAGGTACTGCTCCACTCTTCTGGGGGAGAATGACTTTGCTACCAAACAGCACGTAGTTGATGAGCTCTGAGTGCTTCACTGCAGGAAGCAAAGCCACACATGCTTTGTGAGGGTATATACATAAAAGAAAGAAACATATAAAATATATACAATTTTTTTTTCCTACTGGTTTAAAATATACACATAAAGAACCATTTTGCAAAGCTGAGACTAGTGTTGAAAAAATTTATCCTTTCTAATATCACCCAATAATCTACAATTCCAGATACGTCCATCATGAAACAAGCAATATACTCCCTCTTACACGAGCTCAAAGTGAAAAGGAAAGTTAGAAACCAATATTTAACTTCTCTTTATTTTGTATGATGATCTCCTAGAAGTTTGTAATGGGGAATGAATAGTTCTTTGCAGAGGGGTGGGCTGAGAGGGAGAACACCTCACTGGCAAAGTCCCACAATGATCCATGACAGAGCCCCAACATTGCAATTCCACAGCTTGCAACTTTCTAGTACTTCCCATTACCTCCAGACATCTCTGTTCAGGAGACTTCTGAACATTCCTGCAGAGGAGGGTGACTCAAGGAAACACCAAGAAGTCTTTTGTCTTTCTTAACCATTCCTGCATACAGCAGGATCCACCAAGAGCTGTGATTCTGTTACTCAAAGCATGTGTCCTTAACCAAGCAGGTTAGCATGGTCCAGTCATTTCTTCTAATATAGGACTTTAATTCACTAAAAGAGAACTGGTTTGTACAGCTGATAATGCCCCTCAGTCTGTAAGTGGAATAAAAATGTGGATTACTTGAATCCTCTGAGTCATCCCCTGTGAAAATCTGCTGCAACATCAGAAATATTGGGCCTCGAGGCTACCTTAGCAGGAGTGTGGTTGTTTAGTTTGTGCTTACAGGGACAGCAACTGCCTTGACACCAGACACTGCCAGGATATCAGCAACCTGCACGTATTTTACACCCTTTAGGAGTCTGTCTACTGGCTCAATTTTGCTGGAAAGTCTTTTCAGTTTCATCTTTATTATATGAACCAAGCTAACTTAGTTAAAGGAGTATTTAATCTATTTCTCTTGATGCTTTCTATTTCTCTGCTTTTAAAATAAGTCAACAAGCTAAAGAGACTATGAACTAGATCTGCCCAAGGGTAATGCCAAAAGGCGCATGGATTTTCAGTAGCCCTCAAGTCTCAGAAATCCATCTTTGAAACTAAATTTGCAAAAGTTTACCATTCTGATGCCAACTTAAAATTGCTAATTTTACATACAGGAGTCATTAACATCAGAATCTATTCTGACCACTGACAAGGAACAGACTGTAAAACTTTAACCAGTAATTTCTTCATCAACCTTACATCTTTTCTTTTTACTCTGTAGTACTAATTTACAAACAGTGTGGGATAAAATCCACCATATCTTTAAATGAATTGGTTCAATGGTGAATTTCCCTCCCTGAAAAAATATTTTCTGTAATGTTCAGCCTTTTGCTATCATTGAACCTTTACCCTGTGTTTTACTACAAATGAAATACAATCTTGAGTAGGCCAACAACACTCAAAATAATGCTGTAGACCTATAAAGAAACCTCTGTAATTTAAGTTTGAATTCCAGAGACCTCCTTAGATATATACTACAATCTATAAAGAAGTTTACAGAGGAAAAAACCCGCTTTGTATTTTATTCTGTTAGATTTTTGGTGTCTTAGTCACTAAAAGCTGTTACAAAAACACTGTGCTATATTGACAGAAATAATAGCTCTATTGCAACTACATCACCTACATTGTGAAACTCAGAGCAATGCAGAGAACAAGAAAACAAAGCAAAAGAAGGGACTAAACACCTCCACTGGGCAGACCACCATTAAACAGAGTGAGGAGCAGGCAGAGTGCAAAGCAGCTCAGGAATTTCCTCAGCAGCTCTTGTGGAAGCAGGAGAAGGGACGTGCCCTGTTCTAAGCAGGGCCTGGCTGTCAGCCACTCTGGGAGCTGTCCACGCTGCTGGAGTGACATTTGCTGAGGATGTGGAGGCAGACAGCTCCTGGGGCAAGGCACCACACTCTGACCCAATGCACTGGCTCCCCTGGACCCTGAGTAATATCCCTGCCTCGTGTAAGCTGCTGAAATGTGCTTCTTCCTTTCTTAGGCATGGATACAATTCTGACTATTTATATTGGTGATAACTTATTAATATCAACATATGTCAATATTATCACACATGGGCTTCCATCTCAAAAGATCAACTGAATAAAGGGCAACTTAATAGTACTAAGTAATCTTCAGACAGATGCAGCTTGTTAAGCAAAACCATCTGCAGCAATCTGCTCCAAAGGGTTTTTCTGTTTACTAAAAATACTTTTGAAAATATTTTCAGAGAGATAAGGAAAAACAAAGGCAGGCAGCATTAATAATCCCCTTTATTTTCCAAAACACTTTTTCATTTGAAGCTTAATACTCAGATAAAGACCACAACTGTTCAGGCAGTGCCAGTACCACTCCCTCTCAGTCTGACCAATGTTAACTCCTTTGCTCCCCTGTGCTTCCTTCACTGCCAATTCTCCCTTGATTTCTCCATAAAATACAGTCTCCTGGGAGCATACTCTGTCTTTCTCTTCTGTTTTGGGACAGAGCATGACAGGGTATCTCATCTCTTCTGTGAGGTACAGCCCAGGTGTACTAAACTAAGAACCTTCGTGAAGTAAAAACAATGAGCATCCAGTTCAGTGCCCCAGGGGAATTCCAGGTTTCTCTGTTTGTGGAGATCTGCAATATGCTTACATATAAGGAGAAACTCCTGAACCGTGTAGTACCTAACAATTGCAGGTAGCTCAGCTGAAGCAGCACTTGCAACAGTTTCAAGAGATGGAGAAACCCCTCTCTTGTATTGGATTAACTCATCACGATCCCCATATTGATTTACAGTCTCTTAATGATTGGCTCATTCCTGCTTTACAGAAAACTGACATCACCCTGGTGGTGAGGAGCAATCCAAACATGAATCCAGATCCCTGAAGAAATCCTCCCAAGATACTCGCATTGAAAACTTTGACTTCCACATCCCTATCAAAGTGCTTGAGGCAGAAGTTGATGGTGGGAATCAGGACACCAACAGTTTAACACTGAAACACACTTCACTAATAACTGTGGAACTTGAAAACATGCAGTCTTCCCTATGAAATGCTGTGTACATCTTCCAATCAAGCCCTAATTCAACACTGGCAAAGACACAGATCTCTCACATCCCCAGACCATTTAGAGTGGGAGAACAGTATAATTTTTAGGCAAGTCAGGTAAGAGCAGTGGCTGACACCTCTACAGCGTTCATTACAGACTTATTTAATTTTATTCAAGGGCATCCAGACCATGTGATCAAAGAACATGCACTGTTCTGGTCAGGGAACCAAAAATCTTCAATAACCATGGGGTTTTTTTCCTCTAATTTTTGATACTTAATTTCTGCCCTTGGTTAGATTTTACTGTAACTGATTTCTCCATCTCTGAAACAGGGATAATGCTCGTTACCAAGAAGAGCTTTCACAGTAATTGCTTTGGAGCATCTGGGGAAAAAAAAAAGAAAAAAACAAGAGAGAAGCGCTATTTTTAATAATATTGGCTCAATTTGTCAGTGTTGGCAGATGACTGGAAGTGCACCCACATTAGCAGAGTGGTTTCTTTTTCTTTAATAATGTGCTCATATTTGCCAAATGAAGAGCCTCAGTTTTTTCCAGATGACAGAAAGTCTTAGCCAAATCAATAACAAATTCCTAAATAAAAGAATGTGTGCACATAGTACCATCTTTTTACATAATTGCTTCATTTCAGAAAGGCACAAGCAGGCTGATAGAAGATCCATACACCAGAATTAATTATGGCCAAACACTTTTGTTAGTTTTTACAGACATTATTTCAGTGGAGCATTTGAAAGTGAGCTGAAGGTGTGTTGAGTTTATACATCTAAGCCACTCCTCATTGACGAGTTAATGACTGTCTTTTGCCATAAACTTCTTCAAGCTAGTGCATGAACAGTCAATATCAGCCAGCGTGATGAAAAAGCCAAATTACTCAGTGCAATTTTCAGCTAAAATGTATAAACAATCATTGTAATTAAAGAGATTATAAAAAAGATGGATAATTTAAAAGCCTACTCTCTTAATACCTCTCTCTTCCTTGGCCTAGATTAGCCCCTGAAAAGGAAGCTCAAGAACAAGGAAATGAGAAGGAAAAACAGTCTGCGTTTATTAAAAAAAAAAAAAAAAAAAAGTTGTGAAGTTTTGAGCTTCAACCCCCCCGGAAGTCAGGATTATTCTTCACTTCTTTCCCATGAATCTGCTTTTGCAAGTGGTGTTTTTATTTCTCCTTCTTTCAATATGGGCATTTTAACACTGTGCTGAGACCATATTGCTGCCATAAGAATGCCCACAGAAGAAAAATGAGTCATAAACCCATTCAAAATGACTTAGCCACTGTTTCTAGAGGAAAAAAAAATAAAAAACAACCCAAAAAAACCCCCAACTATTTGTTCCAACTATTTGCTGTAACAATGAAATACTGATAGATATTTGTATTATCAGAGTTCAGTTTCATGCTTGTGTCCCAGTGAACTACACACAAACAGAAGAATTTAGTTATAAGGACAAATTTCTGCCACTGCAATTGTGTCCTTTTTAAGAACTTCTCTTGACAGAATGGCATAACATGACAATATCACTCTGCTGGCTAAAAGCTGCTGCAGGTGTGGCCTTATTCAAAGTTGTGCTTTATTTAAACAGTAAATGAACAAGCATTAAATATTGTTATTGATCCAGGTAGCCAGCCAAGATCTGAACCAGAAAATACTCAAATAAGAATGGCTTAGTGAACAATATCCATAAAATCTACAAAGTGAAATTCGCTTGCCATCAAATCACTGTTCTAGTATTAATTAATGTGCCAAAGTTTATCTGCAGACATTTCAGTTACAGACTCAGAAAAATGTCTGTGGCAAACACTGGACCCCATTCTGCTGTCTAGGAATTGTATCTCATCATGGTAATAGTAGAAATCAAGCCACTACTAAGATTTTGTCTCATGGTTTAGCTGATGTAGTCATTTTAAGACACAAAGGTCAAATCTCTCTTGGAGCCAAACTTTAAGAAGTCAATTGGAGTTTTTTTCCAACAAACAATAGCCAATTAACATACACTGCTTCTACTTTTCACTGGTTGTCAGAGAAGTAGCTCTTGGATATTTCCTTCTTGTGAACATTATGCATTAGAACTTTTTTAAAGGAGCAGAAAAATTGAAATAGAAACAAATCAGCAGAAGGTGGGGAGAGGGGCATAAGAGGAACAAGCTTTTCTACACATTCCATCATGGTGCAGGAATTAAGGTCACACTGCTGCACTAACATGAAAAGATCAAGTTCTGCTAGGAGAAAGCCCTGCTGGTTGCTGGCAATGCCAGAGACACCTGAACCCCCTGGACACGTGGAACACAGGGTATGGGTTATAGCATAAGCCAGCTGCTGTTTCAGCATCACACCAGCCAGCAGAGAGAGACACTGGAAACAACACCTGGAACACCTGCACACCCCGAGGCCATGGGCATTTTTAGCACACAAAGCAAGGAGTCACTTCACATTACAGACCACTCTGCAAAATAAGCCAAAAATTGCTTGAGTAGAACTATGCATTTCAAGGGACCAGTGCTAAAAAGGAGCCACAGATCTAAAGCTGGCTGACAGGGGGTGTCTGGGTGAGATCTTCAGAGAGCACATTCTCATCCCTTACCTGCAAAGCAGCAGAAACGCACTGATGGAATTCCTTCCCTGCACTCTGTACTCAAACACTGAATCTTCTGTGACCATAGAAGAGCCTGTTCTGATATTTCTGTCATAGTCTGGTACTTGCTACACTCCAAATGAGGGTTGCTCACCCTAAGAATCATTTCTGTATGATGCACTCTGACACACTAATCCATTACTGAGCATGCAATTTCAGTGGCATGGACAAATGATCTACACACAGTCATTTACTTTTGAAACGGTGCAGGGAATTTTCACAAGCTCAGTTTATCAAGACAGCACCCAGAAAATGCATGCAGGTGTCAGTGGGCATGATGGACACCTTAGGAACACACTTCCATGTACCACCTCATTACCTCTCTTCAGAGGCAGCCTGGTTCTCTTTCCATGGAGAACTTTTTCCTCAGTAAAACAAGGAAGCTGCAATGACTAGCTGAGAAATCCTGTTCTAAATGACAACCCATGATTAATTACATCTTACTTGCATAATTAACTCTGGTGGCCTTAAAAAGGAAGACCAAAATATTACTTATCCCAGTGATTAGGCTTCCTTCTTCTTTAAAAACTTCTTTGCACACGCTCACAAAATGGCAGAGCAAGCACTATGGCAAAGGACAAAATTGAGATCGAGCTCATGAGAACCATCAAAACAACCCTTTGGAGGTTTGTAGCTGTATCACACCAACTTCCCTCATCCACTTGTTCTCTTTGTTACCAACATCATTTCCTGGAAATAAAAAACCTGAAAGTGTTTAAACAGATAATTCCTAAAGTACCTTTTAAGATATTGATAGCCTCACAAGCTTCAGGATAATGCAGTACTTTATTTAGCCACAAAAAAATTACTTTCTTTGTTACCAGTATTTCTTGAAGGTTTCTTACTCTTCTTAGCTCTTATTTGGCCAGAGAAAAAACAAAGAACAAAAATGAAAAATAATTCAGGAATTGCTCAAGGGAGAATATTAAGAAAAGAGTCATTAAACAGATATTTTGTTTATTCAGTTAATAAGCTTCATCTTTGCCGTGCTGTGCAAGTTCTTCCCTCAGATTCCCATTAAGAAGAGAAGTTTTGCATTAGCCTTTACACCTTTCCACATGGTGGAGGCTGTCTTGTGCCTCAAGAAGGACTAAGAGGTTCTTCCCCAGAAGTCCCATGAGGGAGAAAGTTACAGAGAGGAAGCTGGGATAAAACTCATTACCATGAGTGAGGAATTTCTGAACCTGGATAATTTGTTAACCCTGGATTGAATTTAAGAGCACGAGATTGCACACAACTGTTCAGAGGAAGGGAAATTCTACCCCACCATTGAAAGGCAGGGCCTCTCATAGTCCTTGCCCAAGTATTTCTGTGGTAGGTTGAAAATGAGATTTCAGCATGAATTCACTTCAATGTGTGGCCTTTGGTGGCTTTGAGGCTGTGCCAAGGACTACAGAAGGATGCCATGCAGAAATGCAGAGATGCTATTGAGGTGCAGAAACATCTACAGTTCTACCTTATCTCCACCAGCAGCACTGCAGGGAAGAGCTACACAAGGTGCAGGAGACATGAAATACATCCATGTGCTCCCACATCAACCTGGAACTGCAAAACCCACACTGATGCTGTGCTGCACAGCCCAACCTTGCCCAGTCCCCACCACACACAGGTCTACTACACAAAAAATCCTTGCAACTCTGCTGGTATTTTTCCTGGTACCAGAACATCTTTCATGGGAAAAAGAAGGTCAGTAAAACCAAACAAATTAAATACAATGCTGCCCTAATTAAGTAGCTTAGTGGGCATAATTGCTTATCTGAGGAATTCCTTGATTTTTTTGTAGGTTGGTTCAGGTGTCTCACATTCTAGGGTTGGAGGCACAGGCTAGCAAAATCTCATGCAAATGGTTTGAAACAAAAAAATTTGATGAGAAAAAAATTCAGTAAATTAATGAGTCTGCCTTTCCAGACACAAAAATAAATATATCAGCGTTATCACAAAATAACTGAGAATTAAAAAAAAAATAATTCTGAAGATATAATGGGAAAAATATTTTATTGCAAGCCAAAGATCTTCAGTTTTCACTTTGATTTATTTATGCAGCAGCACTTTGGGGTATGGTAAAATTACAGAACAACAGTCTTCTGAAATTTGACAAATTTGTCATGTGAACAGATGGGCTGTAAGAACAGAAGCTCTGAACTGGGATTAAGGATGATTTGGTCTTGAAGGATTCCATCTAACTGCTAGTTACAGCTAAAACATCCAGATATAAACTTAGATTGTTATCCATCTATTATAAATCATTCTGTTCCTTGTTCAGATAAACTGCATATACCTCTCCTTGTAAACTTTCCCCCACTCCTCTGAGTCTTTGAAAAAAATTACACTGGATATCAGGTTGGGGAATTAATACTGGCTGACCAGAAAAATGAATGCCTTTCCCTCTTGACATTTCAGCCATCACATTGAGTTATGTTGCTTAAATCTAATCATAGCGTGCTACCTTGTACCATGCTGTTCCACCTGATGCAATAAATCACTGAGTCCTGTTAAAATCAATCCATGCTCAGCTGCAGCACTGCTATTGTACCCCACTGGTTTGTAGCATGTTTAAGAGATCCAGCACAAAACTTACACTGCAGCAGACTGCTCCATTTCATGAGTGTTGGAATAGGATTTCAGGAATAGTAGAAGCCAAGGGATATAGTCACATACTTTTATGTATCTAAATACAACCACTTGGCTTGGAAAGTCATGCTCTGCTGCATGAACCAGTTCATGACTGCAAGCAGAGCATGCTCTTCACATGTTTGAAGAAAGATTCCCATGCACTGTGCCATTGATCTGTGTCTCTGACTTCCTCACCCAGATCAACACAAGGTTACTGTACCCAATGTGAAACATGGTTGTCTTTATGTACCAGTAGCCATTTCCCAGTTTGGTTTTCCGAGGGGTTTCTGCTGGAAATAAAATGTTTCATAGATGTGTGTGTGTGTGTGTGTGCACGTGTGTCTGCAGATGTTATTTCAAGCCTAGAAATCTCAAAGTACTAGGATGACCTAGAAAAAAAAAAAGTTGGTATTTCACAGCAAGCCTAGCCAGTAATAGCTTTGGACTGAAGTGTCAAAAAAACCCAAGAAAAACCCCACCCACAAAACCTCTACGAGTCTGTGACCACAGCTGCCATAAATAAATCTCCAAACCCAGGCAAGGTAATGAAACTCTTCCAGCTGGCATTAGGGATTACTAATAAGAAAAATGACTCAAATACTAATCTGTTATAGTACTTCATTAATTAGATCTTCAACTTGTAGAACACAATTTGCAGGAAATACTGTGCAGTTATGTACAGTAATTTACACAAAGACTGCTTGTCACAATCCATTTGTTTGGCTCATAATTTTCTTCTCTGCTCTGTCTTATTCACTCATTAACTGCTGTAACAATTTCCAAACATGAATCTGCTGTAGCTTTCAAAGAGTATTTGCACACCTTGAGGTACACAGACACTGCAAACTCAATGGTCAACACAAATCAACTTCACCATATGTCAGTGCAAGTGAATAAAACTTAATCCCTGCAGCCTGCCATTGAGAATCTTCCCCCAAAAAAAACAAGCAAACAAAAGTTATCAGGCCAGCCATTAGAGTCCTAACTCTTGAGCAGGTGAATGCACTTGCAGCCTTGGTACACTCACGGGAGTTGCTTGATCTTAGCTAATAGGGTTCCCAAAGAAGCTTTAGGACCAGAAAACTTTTTAAAAGTTACCAATAAGACAGATGAAAAGAAGACCTACCCTTCATTGATCAAGTTCAACTAACTTTACCAGATTTAAACAGGAATGATTCAAGTTGCAGAAATTTAGTATGCCTTTAGGTAGGTATCATTACAAGGAGATACTTTTCTTCCTTGCTTTACCTGCTATTTTCCACCTCCCAGTATTAACACTAGTGTAATATCACTGACACCTACAATTCCCATTTTAATCACACAAGACCCCAAAACTGTATTACATGTGGCACTAGAGAGAGCTGAGTGTATTCCCAATTAAACCTGAAGATTGACAAAGATGTATGTACTGCTCATTACAAAAATGCATTACTCATCTAAAGCTGTCGTGGGATGATTCATGAGCAATTCATTGGTAAGCTATGCCAAAAGTGTCCCTGTTCAGAGTTCCTTTCTAAATTTAGATTCCACAGCAGTTCACTTTAAAAGAAATATTAAATCAGTGATGAGATGTGGAATATTATTCTTTTAGATAAAAATAAGAGGTTGTCTGGGGATTCTAATTAGTTCAATAAGCTATGAATGAGTATAACCAACTTTAAATACAAAGAATAATTTTGCATTGCTGTTCCACTAATTAAGAAATATCTTCAGTTGTTGTTGAACTGAAGAGTCCTGTTAGCTGTAACTAATAAACCTAGGCAAGTTTTGATGACAATTGAGACTAGATAAACACATTAGAACTTTTTTCTGCATAGGAAACAGTAAAACTTTAGCTTCAGAGTCTTGCCTCCAGCAATGCTTTACATAACTGCATTTTATAAAATGTCATCAGCTCTTTCATTGCCTGAGGACCTACTGTGAGGGAATGCCACAGTTCTATATATGCCATACATATTCTGACTACTTACCAAAATAATAGGAACATCGTTGATTGACTGCATATGGTTCAAGAAGGGTTAAATTGTTCTTTCTACAACTTGACCCAAACAAAAAAGTTTGCAGAAAGAATTTAACTAGATTTAAATTTTCAAATGGACTTCAATTTTGCCTTTGGATATGTGGTGCAGATCGTGCATAAACTTGCATTTACAGCTGAATGCCAAGGAATTGTATTGTTCCTTAAAACTAGTATATGAACAAGCATCCTCTTCCTTCTGCCTACATGCCCTACATGACTAATTAAATATTCTTATTCAACAAGGAAATTGTTTAAATTCAAGACTTCTGTTGCCAATAAAGTGGGCTAAAGTATATTTTACTTGCTAGGTACTTGTACTGTGTAAGGTGGTAAGATTCCTTACACATCTGGGGTTTATGGGGTGGATCAGAAATTCCCTAATGGCACCAGGTCCCACAGAGCAGCTCTAGAAAGAGACTGCAGACATTCACCATAAAATTGTTTCTGTCCTAAGATTCTGGGTTTCCAGATGCAGAACAGGAGCCTTGGCAGCCTGGGAAGCCCCAGCTCAAAATAGAGCTCTCGGTATTTTTCCCTATCTGTAAGGTTAGTTTGGCTGCCCTTGCTGGGTAGAGGATACAGCAAATTCTAAAACGTCTGATTTAGTCCCTTTAAAACATGTATTTTCCTTCTGGAAGGAGCATTATTTAACACTTTTGGATGTTAATTTTATTATAACATTCTTAAGTATCTCACGTTTAAATACAAAAACAAATTGAAGTTTTAACTGTAAATTGGGGTTTTGGGGAAAATCTGTAATGCTTAATTAATAATTGCACCCTGGTAACATTATGCAGGAGGCAAACAGGTATTATAATTCCATATTGCCAGCAGAGTGCAGAGACAAAAGAGAGAAGAGGAAAATTATATCTGAGAAAGGAGCCAGAAAAGCATTTACATGGCCTTTCATCTCTGGCAGAAAACATGGTGATCTGGGAATTCACCTTAGCAATCTTATCATTAGCTCACAGCCTGCCTAAGATGCACAGCAGACTGCGGAAAAAACACGCAGACAGCTTGGAGAGAAAAAACAACATCTTGTTTCACTAAGATCTATGTATTGCCAAAGGACAGTGACATTAAAAAAACAGGAGGATGGCCAAGAGCAGCCCCTATAGCAAGTTTATGGCAAGCACTTGCAGGTGTGTGAGCTGTAGAGAAATCCAGCGAGGAGCATCTGTTGCTTTGATTTTGTATTAGGCACTTACTACCAAGCCAAATGAACCTGAAAGCCAATGCAAATCACAGCAACTCTGTGCTTTTTCTCTTGGGGAAAAAAAAATTGTAGCAGGTCAGATAACTCAACCAATTGGGAATAAAACCGAGAACTATGTCAGGGAATAACAAAAAAAGAACTCTGATCCTGAAGAATACTCTCCAAATGCAGTTCATAAAACACAGTGAATAAAGCACATCTACAGTGCTCTATCCAAACTGCTTCCAAGGCTAGGTGCCTCATGAATCCAGCACAGAAATGCATGCAGGCAGCTGTTTATTCACATCCTAATTTTTTTTCTAACTTTCTTCATATAACAGAACTGAGCACACTGAATGTTGAGGCCCAGAATGTTGCTTTCTTTAACCATTTTATTTGTAGAGCTGCATATCCACTCAGGACTCAATAGCAGCAGTCATTGCCTTTCACCTCACAGGGTGCAGGTCAAATCATGTCCTATTTAATGTCATTCAAAAATTGCCTGAAAAACCCTCCAATTTCTTTCATACTCAGGATTATTCCTACCAGTACAAAGAGCACTCAAGACCAAAGGTGGTGGGAAATGACATATCATTGGTGATATAGGAGTCAAATATTATAAGCTATTCCTACAAACAGAAAGGAGAACATCTGGCGAGCAAATGTGCTGCTATTGTGCATTTCCCAGGGCTGAGAGACAGACCAGGGAGGACATTTGGTGAGAAGAATGAGCGGTGAAAAGTGCACAGCATTACAGGGCAGAGAGATCTGCACAAAGGCCAGACAGCCCTCAGCAACTCAACCCTGCCAGCCATTCCTGCCAATACTGCTGGGTTTTATAATTCCATCAGAAAACACAATGAAAAAGATTTTCTAAAAAAGGGAGCAGGGAGGGGAGAGGATAAACAGCCCAAGCCTATGGAATGCATAAAATGCCTGAGTTCCACATCTTTAAGTTGTAAGAAATATGAAAAGAAATCCCCATTAAACTAAGAGTCCAAATGAACTAAAATGAGTACTGTGCCGGAAGAAAACATGTCCATTGCCAAAGGCAAAAAAGGAGTTGATGAATGATACAACTACAGCAGACAAAATATAAATCCTTATTTCCCATTCCAAATTTTTTAACAAATTAGTCATGTCATCAGAAGCAGAGATACCTATGCTTCCATCCTGGCTGATCTACACCAAGAGCAGATGATGTTAGACACAACTGAGCAGGATTCAAAGCTTCATGTTATGTACAGTCAGGAAACTGAAATGTTACTGCTTTTTCTGCTTTTAGGTACCATGTCCTCCTCAGCATTCACTCTTGCCTACTGATGCCCTTTGCAAAGGATCCTGAGCAATTTTTACCCCTAAATTATGGTTCCATGGCTTCATTATTCTTTTAATTCTCTCTTTTGCTATCACAAGATAGGAATAAAACTTTTTCACATTGATCGTCTCTCTAGACCCTATGAACCAACACAAGCATGAAATAATTGCCAGGCTGCTCCTTTCAGTTCCAGCCTCTCTTGAAAACCACACATTCCTCAAAAGAAGTTAATCTGCCTTTAAACAGCAGCCTTTTTCTTGTAAAAGAATCAGGTGTGAGTTATAGCACTGGGTTTCTGCTCTGGATGTCAGTGGCTCTGCAGCCAAGCTTGGTAGAAATGAAAGCCTGAAGCCCTGATCTTTAAATAAATGCAAGTTGATAGCAAAGCTTCCCTCAGTTTAAGGAATACAGTCCTCTAGCTGGCTTGCTCAAACCATCAATCAATACACACCTCACCCCCCCTGGTTTCTATGGCTGGGGGAGAAACTTTGCAGATTGGCCACTCTGACCCTTTCAATATCATATTTAAATGTGTAGTATATCCTGTCTTATCCAATAGGAAGATTTACTTAACTTGAAATATATTCCCCAAGATAACATCATCCAAAGGAAATTTTGTTTTCTTAATTGAAAAAGATAGAAGAGAGCATAGGTGTGTGTCTCTAACCTCTCCTACATCCCCCGAAAGACAAAATGTTGCATCCAGATTAAGTAGGTTATAACTTCCAGGCTCCATTTATCTAATGTGTTATGGGAGATAATTCCCCATTCTCTGAATTGTTGTGCAGTAATATAAACTTGGTTTTCAGAAAAATTCCCCCTGATTGCTAAAGCCTTTCAAGCTGTCTATGATATCAATGGTACTAATCACATTTCCCCTCCATGGCCCTTCCTCTCTTTTCCCTCTAAAATCCAGAGATGCTTCTATATCAACATTAAATGAACTTGTTTGCTGCCTAGAAGCCAAATTAAATGTGCTCTTTTATACTCAGCACTCACAGAATAGGGAGAAATAAGAATAAATGAGAGCCATTAATTAAAGCTCACAGGGAACTACATTGTTGCAAATGGAAAACAAAACCTATTTTCCCCGTAACTATTATTTTATGCTAAATGCATCATAATTGCTATTCAAGACCAGATTAAGAGTTTGTTTTTCCAACATGTACTTTCTTTTTATTTGTGATCAGACTGCAGACTAAGTCTGACTCTTTCTATTCAAATCTAGGCATGAGTTTTCAGAGCCCTGGCTATGTCTGGTGCTACTATGACTGTAGAGACCCAACAGTGAGGCTGAGCAGTGTGACTTGGGATCATTCTGTGCTCACTTGCAAATTCTTCACCCTATATTTATATTCACCTTCTTAGGATAAGGAGGGCAGAGGGTCTCTGGTCAATAATTCGCAGTTGTGGTACAGATGGACCCCATGCCTTGCATGTCTTTGGACACAGGGCTCACAGACAAAGCCTGGGCCAAGGGGTCTGCAAGCCTTCAAGACTTTTTTAGGCCTGGCCATAGAAAGAGTCTTTCCTTGCTAAAAGCCCTTCAAGTAAGCATGGTTTTAATTTATCTAATTGTAAGACTTCCAATTTCAAATTTACAGAGGTGAATTGTGTTGAAATATCAAAAAAGTCCATTCCATTTTGTTCATTATGTTTCTGTCCCAATGCATTTTCCCTCACCATAAAATGGTCAGAAAGAATATCCTAAACATCTTAAAGGTCATCCTTCGTGTGAAAGAGCTTTTTTCTTTTTTAATGAAGCGATAAACCCATAAAGTTCCAGTGCATCTTCCTGTATTTTGTTATATTACACATATATGAAAGCTCTTCTAAGCCTGCAAGTCTTTTATGACACTGATTACAACTGGCCACATAAAACTAAGCACATGACACCCTGGAAAGCACCAGGACCCACCAATTCCAAAACCACAGCCTTTATTTAGAGCTAAATAGAAGCTTTTCAGCTTGCTCTGGGGCAGTGTAATCACTCCTGCTCCCTGTACAGGTTAACATTTTGTAATCAACTCCCCATCAAAAGCCTGGCATCACCGTGACCCCTCTGCTCCCCAGACAGAAACTGCAGCTCTCTGCACCCTGCACACCAGTGCTGTGCATCACAGAGGGATTACCAACAGACAGCAGTCGTTCCCCCATGGGCTTGTTCAACCCTTGTAATACTCCTAATCTCTCAAAGGCTCAAGTCAAACTCAAATCAAATAAGAAAGGATCTTTATTACAGGCAGGATCCAGGATCTCCACACTCAAATTTGAGAGCAGGAAACTGGCAGAGGACATGCAATCCTCACGCAGTTGTAATCACAGGGAAGGCCTGGCAGCGCTGTGAATGTCCCAGCAGCTGCACAGATGTTATTTCTGAACTGCACTGCCCATCCAAGTGAGTAGTTGAGCTGTATGAGCCTGTCCTCCTCAGCAAATAGTCTTCAAAGCCAAGTTCTAACAGGTGACAGCACAAATGAGAGGAAAGAAAATCTTCCACTTAATACAGAGCAGAAAGACACTTTATAGTTTTACAGTGACAATAACTGACAAGTACAAGCCAGCCTGGAACACCTGGAAAATAATACCCAGAAGCATGTGATGGGCAAAGAAACTAAACATGTGCATGCCCCAGCTATGCCCATCTAAAGACAGAGCTCTCTTTCTGTACACACACACAAATACTAGAAGCTGCTAACATCGTATATTCATGTGTGCACAGAGGTATGAATGTTACACCTCATTTTAAGAGCTTTCTCCATAGTTCAAATGGTTTCTGGCCTCTCACAAGCCAGACCACGGGCTTTCCTGGTTTGGATTGACTTAGGTACTGCAACCCAGAAGTTTCTTCTAGAAATCTCATTCAACAGCCCCTGATACACTTAAACATGGATTTCTGTAATCCACTGTGAATCCATGTGTATTTGCTTTCACAGCTCTACAACAAGTGGTTCCATGATTTTTACTTTGCATTAAATGAAGAAGTACTTTCTTTGCTTTAAACATTGTACTGTCTTGTTCTCCAATTCAAGTCACCATTCCTGGTTTTAGAGGTAACCATAATTTACACAGATACACAATCCTTTCAAAGACCAGTTATTCTGTTCAGAGTCCCTTTATTTTACCCACACATGAAAGCCACTCCATCTCTTTCATCCCAGATACACCACCCTTCTTTTCTACTTCAGTTTTGTGAGGTGGTGGAATCAGAAAAATGTGTTGCATTCCAAAAGTGAATCTGTGTCTGTGTAAATGATTCAAAAAGAAACAGAACGCAACTTGTGATCAAGTTACATAATATTTTCTGTACTTAAATTTTGACTACCAAGCACCTCAGATTTCACAGAAATTACCAATTCACAGAATTACCAATAAGTCAAAATCTCTCTGTGTGTACAGCTCATCATTACGTGGGCATTGATGCATTATTATTTTTCTACCATGCTACATTTAGCCCAAGGTTCTAAAATCAATGACTCAGTATTGTGAGGTTTACATTATAAGAATTCTTGTAATTCAGTTAATGACAGTGAGGCCACTGCTTGTCTTAAACAACCCTTTCCTTCTTACAATTGCTCTGGAATAAGGAAATGGTTCATCATGGCATACAACAACTACCCTTCCACAGCCATCTTCTCTACAGGTCCACAGAGGAACCTTTAAAGTCTAGCAAAGCAGTATTTTACATGACAACATCAATTCTAACAATACTCAGCTGGCCAAAAAGAAAATCATTCCAGTCAATCACAGCATGAAAAAATAAAATCCTACATTCCCTGAGCTCTCTTTTAACCAAACTATACCAATAATCTTTAATTAATATTCTCAAGCCTTTAAACACTGTATAATTTAACAAGAGCAGTGAATTTTCAACAGCTTGATCTAATTGTTGTTAATAATACACCAAAAAAAAAAAAAAAAAGAGGATATATAATAATATAATGGCAGCAAACATTTACAAAGGCTAATTTTGGGGGGTTTTTTTTACTGTGCAGAATATTCTTTCTCCCAATTGAAAATCAAAGTAATTCCTAATAACTTACTGATTCCAGAGCTATTTCTACTGAAACCTGTTGGTTTTAACCCTTGTGATGTGATTCCAAGGGATGGCAGACAGCCCTTTTTAACACCAACTCTTCTCATAAGTAATGATGCACAAAATTTTGCATTTATCATATGGCAATTCACACACTCTCAAACATCCCCAAAAGATCACACAAAATTATATTGCAATGCATTCCAAGCTTCACAGGGAGACTGCCATTTAAGCAGTAGTTTTATTTTTGGGGTTGCTATAGGGTCGACTGCTCACGGCAGCGCAGGTCTTGAGTCAGTACCCAACTCCTGGGTGGGGCAAATTGCCAGCAGAGCCAAGATGGGCTCCTCAAGTGTCCAAGCCACCTCGTCTCAGAGCAGTTTTCCTGTCAGTATGAATGGAAGCAGCATCAAGCCAAGGCTATGTCATGCAAAATTAAGAAATATGAGCTGGCTGCATATAAGCACAAGGGTACTGAAAACAGTGTGGATGCAGAGCCATAAAGTCTAATTAAAGCCTTAAGTGCTTGAAGTCTGTTTTACTTTACTAGAATTATTTCATTCTCTTAAAATTGTCTGCATTTTTTATTCTTATAGCATTTAATTATAGTTTAAATATTTCTCCAAGCCAAGAAAACTGCCACTTGCATGTTGAAAATGTTGAAGTGAGATGCTCTCAGCATTTGAAATCTGTTTCTTAAAGCTTTTTCTAGAAAAAAAAAAAAAAAAAAAAAAAAAAAAAAAAAAAAAGGATCGAATCAGCCCTTTCCCACACAATTCCGGTTTTGACAAATTGGCATTTCTAGATGAAGTATGTTCTTCTAAAACATCCTGTTCAATTCTATTTAAATGCATAAAAAATGTGAGCAGTGAGATTATATGATGAAGTGTATTTTAGGTGGGTCTCAAATCATGAAATATTGAACATGGCTACAGGAGCCTTGTTCACTCACTCCAAGGAAACAATCCTGACCAAATTTTTTTCTGGATTTGTGAGGGGATATCAGTCAGAGAAAGTACCTGTGCTGCAAACCAAATAATTTTCATGTCATTATTTCTCTCACAGAGGTGTTCAGAATATCCAACTCCTATTCCAAGTAAAAGAGGGCTAAAATAGTGTTTTAAACTGGATACTGTAAGGCTCAGTGCTGCCCACATAGAGCCATTTCAGGATGGTATACTCATTTTTTACAGATAATTTAGATCTTAAAATAGCACAACTGGCATTACATTGGTTATTGCACCTTAATATTTTGGATGTGAATTCTTTCCCCAACATCCAGTACTGGAGACTGCTATAAACTAATCATATCCACAAGGCTTCACTGGAAAAGTGGACACTGAACAGGCTGAAATTTTAAGCCACAATAATTCCTATTTTTTTTTAGAAATGCATAATATAAAACATAATTCAGTTTTGTAAATCTTCATAATTTTTTACCCTTCATTTAGTTCAATAATCATGTTATGAATTCATCTGTTTTACGAATTCCCTGAATTCTTAATCATATTATTTGACAGAAGCATAAAAAACTGTAGCAGCCCCCTGTACATTGATGAAAAGATCTAAAAATAGGTAAAATAAAGAGATGAGAAATGCTGAACTTAAAATGTACAATTAAAACATTAATTTAAATCCTTAATAATGTAGGTAACCTATTATGTGACTAAAACAATAGGAGATGGATAAAAATACTCACCAAAAAATATTAAAACAACTAAGATTCCCAACCATGTCTCAGTTAATGGACACTTAACAGCCTTCAATACAGTTGTTACAGCAATCAATTATTTTTTAAAAGTCTGGTAAAAGCTAAACTGTAGCAGCAGCTGCCTAGAGACAAGTTTTCAACGGTTTGAAACCTGAAGTAAAAATTTTCTTAGGATATTTTTTTTCAATTAGAAGAAAATCAATCAACAGGAAGAATTCAAGCCCCATGCTGTAGCTGCAGTAGTATAGCAGGCTGTAATCAAGGAATAAATATCCAAAGACTGAAGACACAACCCCCTCAATTTAATACGAGGAAAAAGCTTCAGAGCACCTCTTCCCCGCTCTGTCTGTACACACCAGACCTCAGGCCGCCTGTTGGACACCAAATCAACACTCGTTCAAACATAGCCATGAGTCCAGCTGAAGCCAACCCAGGAAATTCATCTCCTCTCTCCAAAGGACTGCCCAGAACAAAGCAGAACCAGCAAGCGTCAAAAGGGTAAAGACAATAGATAGGAACTCTGGGCATGGGAAATTCATAGAACGTTGCTGCAATAAAACTAAATAAACCACTTCTTGGTTGCTTCTAGACAGCTTCTGGACACAGCCCACTACTGATCCTACCTGTTCTCTCAAAATACTCGTCTCCTATTTTTCTGAATTTAGGCAATAGGAAGAAGTCCCAGAACTTCTACATGCCCAAAAGATGTTACTGATTTGCAATTGCAAGCAATTGATAAACCATGTCTTGCAGAGGTCACAGCAATAAGCAGAAATAAGGAGTAAATGATACACAGCACTGGCCCCTGGGTTTCAAGGATGAACTCACAGGAGGGGTCAGATACAAACATATTTCTCATATTTGCTCTTCTTTGCTGTCGATTTTAGTGTAGATAATTAATTTTTTCATCAAATTACTCAAGCAGTGGTGCCTGTGTGAGTGGTCAGGGAAGTTGCATGACATCATTTCAATCCACTTTTTACAGCACTTAATTGTTTTGTTGGATTTTTTCTCTGCTGTATGTGTGATTAAGATTCAGACTGTGGTGGCAAAACTACTCATATTTATGACTGAGGTCAGGCTAAGAAGTGGTCTTTACTAAAAGAAGATTCCCTTCAACTAAAAGCTAATGGTCTGTAGTTGTTTCCAACTCCTTCCTAAGCTAATACCAGACTAGGCTCCACCAAGAGCCACCCCTCTATATTGTCCGTATTATTTACTGTCCATAATATTTACTGCAACATTTACTGGGTTTATTTTCCATATTTTTTACTGTATTAGCTTGATTCCCTAAAGAGTGGCAGTTAAGGGGATACTTAAGCATTCTACCCTCCCAAGGGATGGACACATGGCTTTGTTGACATTGAACTTGCTATCTTTCTCCAACACAGTTTATAGGCTGGGTCCGTAATCTCTTGGCAGAGAACAGGGCACCAGGGGGGACATGCTGTCCCTCTGTTCTCTCCTGGTTAACAAAGTTCTGTCTGACCTGTCCTAAATTGTACTTGCTTTATTAAACAGTTGGAGTCCAAAGAGTCTCCAACAAGATGCAATCACTGTTTAGGAATGGTAATGCCTGCAATGTTGAAATTCATATATAAATTATTTATATCACAACTGATTGAGAATTTCACTAGATAAACTAGCATGATTATTATTCTGTTTGCTCTAAATTTTTTTGTGAATTATGTACCTCTGAGGACAGAGTGCTTGTACTTGGGAGAGAGATCACTGAACCAGGGTAATCTTTACTTGACATGTCAAGAGACTGCAAGGAGTTTACATCAATTCTTCAATGATATAGAAGTGTATATCTGACTGAGGACAGGTGTTCTAAATTTCCATTAAAAAGGATTTTGTAAAGTGCTTACAGGCCAGGATGAATAAATGTACATTGCAGTCTATGAGAAAGTCAGAGGAGAAAAATAGGCTATAAAATATAACAACGAAAACAATTACATTCTCAGATTCAAATATTTGTCTTCATGTCAAATTTACTGATTTTATGAGTTTCTGTATACCTGTAAAAGAAGTTTGACCTTGTTCTAGCCCTCACATTATAGTAGCTTGTGTTTGATCAATCATCCTTTGCATATGAATAATTTAGTTCTAGTAATAGCACATTACTCTGAAAAATATAACCACAGGGGTGTCTTCTGTACTGAAATATCACAATAACTAATGTTCCAAAAGCAAGCTTATTTTTACCTGTTATATTTTTCAAAATTAGCAAAAGATTACAATATATCTAAATTCAGATTACTTTCTCAAAATCATTTTCAAAGTGCAAAAATATCTAATTTTTAAGGATTTTTTTTAAAAGTACTTAGATGTATAAATACTTCTGGCACAGAGTAGAAATGAAAAGCTGGGTGAATCAGCAATATTCTAGTTTGCTGGTCAGCTAGAAACTAATAAAACACAAAACCAATTTATTTTAGATCAACTTGATTCAAACAGCACTTGACACAGAATAAAACATTAAGTTACTTCCCATTAAATTCTTTCAACATTTAATTAAAGGTGGAGAACAAAATACATAAAAACCAAGAATCAAAATACTTAGGAGACTTCTATCATTAAAAGGAAAATCAATATAGTAATCTTTTAAGATTCTTTAAAGCATAAACCACTGCAGTTTTCTTACTTTTCTCCCACCCTTTCTTAAATACTGCTAAAGATCAGCAAACAGCACATTTCAGTGGGTATTGCCTGAATTTCTTCTTCATTCACCCACTTGTCTGCCTTCCAAAGGAGCCACCTCATCAATTGCTTCAGAACCATCGTCCTGTCATTCAGCAAACGACTCAGGCCTTCCTTCAGCCATTCTGTACTAAAATCTTCAAACATGCCCAGAGGATGCATTTCTGGCTCAGAATACATCAAACATCCTGCCCTTTACAGATTTGGTCTAATGGCATCCAAGACCATTTAGCATCACACTGAACAGGAGCAGAGACATCTATCTATCCCATATCCATTTATCTTGTAGCCACAGGAACAGTAGAGGGATTTAAAGCTACCCTTAGTGCCCTTAAAGGAGTGGTCAGAGCCATGTGCTGAGCTCCCCAACAGCAGACAGCAAGGTGGAGAATGAATACAAATAAATGTTTCAAGATAAAAAAGCAAATAAAACAAACGGTACCACAGTAAATACACAGACCCCCTGCAGTGCTTCATCCAGCCTCTGCAAGGGACAGTAGACTTTAAATGAGTTGTTATATCTAATTGGCACAGCCTGCAGATAGTGCAGGGAAAACACTTCTAAATATATTCATCATTGATTGTATTGGGAAAAAAAAATAAGCAGTCCAGTAAATTACAACTTTTACACATGGGTTTATTCTTCCATTAAAAACGCCCAGCGTTCTTAATGTGTTTCTAACTGCATTATTAATGTATTCCAACTGCCTCACACACAAAATCACCAAAGTATTCCTTTGGCCTCTGACTCTAGAAACACCAGGACTGAGCTGTTTGGGGACCAGAGCAGCAAACACCAACCCCACAGACTCTCAAAGACAACTCCTCAGCTCCACATACATTCAACCTGTTCCTTCATGTCTCCTGCTCCTCACCTTCCCTGCCTGCTTTTCCATAGCAGCCCTCCAGCCACCTGAGCTGGCCAGCCAGGTCTCTGTTACTCCAGGGATGGTTGTGTGCAGGCACACTTAATGGGCATCCCTCTGTTTTGTCATTCCTGAGGTTTGCCCTGTCACCACATCCTTTCAGTCCTGTCCATCACTGTCTCACTTTGGGGCTCAGCCTCTTCTCCCAGGCACCCAGCAATAGGACAAGAGGTCATAGTCTTGAGCTGTAACAGGGGAGATTTAGGTTGGACATTAGGAAGAATTTCTTCACAGAAAGAGTGATTAGACATTGGAAGGGGCTGCCCAGGGAGGTGGTGGAGTCACCGCCCCTGAAGGTGTTTAAGGAAGGACTGGATGGGTCAGTCAGTGCCGTGGTCTGGTAGACAAGGTGGTGTTTGGTCACAGGTGGGACTTGATGATCTCAGAGCTCTTTTCCAGCCGAATTGATTCTGTGATTCCCTGTGGCCTGGAACCTCCCTCACAGCACTCCCAGGTTCCAATCTCTCCTCAGCAGGCTGGCACCCACCTGGCAAAGAAGCCCTTGTCCCCACTTTTTCCAGGTGGATCCCATCAGGAGGAGAACCCTCCAGGGCTCCTGCCCAGACCCCTCCAGCCCTGCCATTGACACTCATGAGGACAAGCAGTGGGGAACAGCCCCAGGCCAGGCAAGCAGCCCCTCCCCAGCACCCTGGGCCTGCAATAAGCACCTCCACACTCATGGGAGCAGGTTGGGGCCCTGGGGGGACTCTGCCCCACCAGCCCTCCCTGCACAGAGGGGGCTGGGGCTCTGCACACAGGCTTCACCCCTCAGCAGCTCCTGGGGCACTGAGCCCATTCTGCAGCTGCTGGGGAAGGAGCTGCCTTCCACAAGAGCCAGGCACTGCCTTCCAGAGTTTCCATGAATAAATATCTTGTCAGTCCCTCTTTCCCCTCTGCAACCTCCTGGCTCCTACCGAGCACAGCTCCCCACACCAGGCTCTGCCTGTGCTCCCCATCCTCAGCACCCATCTGATAGATCAAGGTGCCTGTCCCTGGTAGGGCTGGACAACTCCCAGGGAAATGCAGGGGAAGCCCCTTCTCATTCCCATTATCTCAGCAGTGCCATGCTAGACTCAGAAAAGCCCTTGACTTTGGCAGGAGGTGGGTACTGAAGGCCTTGCAAGATCAGCCTCTTTTTACTACAAAATATTTTTGAAGAGCTCATGACATCTCCAAGTTCTCATTTGCAGAGGCATTTTCAGCACATCAGCATCACTGCACGGCTGCACAGAGGAGCCCTCCCCAGCCCAGGACAGATCTTTGTCACCAGCTGAAAAAGCCAACAATATATCGGTCCAGAGATTTTTATTGACACAAATCCTCTTCCGAGGTAATTTGTCTGGATCAAACTTCACCATGTCAATTTGTAAACCTAATTAACTGTGGTCTCAATAAAAGCCAAGATTACGAACATAATGATTAATTAGATCCTTTTAAGTAATGCAATGATTGAATTAGCTAAATAAAAATAGTGGAGAAACTGGCAAGCTAACACTCCACTGATGGATGGAGGTTTGTCCCACAAAAGTAAATGCAAGAAGCATTATGAATTAGCACAGTAGAAATAACTACAACATTAATCATTGGAAGCACATAAGTTATACACAGCTCCTTTGCATATAAAGGCTTAGTGATTGCAATGTCTTATCCCTGAAAAAGGGAGGCTTTAGCCTGTCCATGTGATGTCAGAATGTAAGAATTAAACTTTAAATTTCAGACAAGGAGTCAGGACCTACTAGCCTATATTTCTGAGATGAGCTATTACATAGATGAAGATAATTCACTTTTTCTCCCCCTCATGTTTATGTGGGAGTAGCAGACTTTTAATTAACCAGCATTGCACCTCAATACCAATTTATACTGTAATTTTTTTAAGCTGTTCTGATATCGAATTATTTTTATCTGAATCCTGAATTATTATTTATTTGTGCATTCTTATAGCATGTTAATATATGATCACACACACAAAACAGCAATTCCAAACATTCTGTTCACCATCAGTAACTCTGGGAATCACACAAACTCTGACCATTACAGCAGAAGCTCTAACAAGCCCTTCCTTTCAAGAGTTTAGAGCACCAATGCAGATTTCAGTGAACTCATATCTGACACCAATTTCTCCCCCATTCCTTTTTAAAATTTTTTAAAAATTTATTCTATCCTCTTCCTGGAAAGCATTTAAAAAACATTGTTATGCAGTTATTAGAAGGGTCTCCATTCCTTGATCAGAATTTCACAGGTGCATTAGGACTCCAGTTTAAAAAAGTCAGGAGGAATCTTCTAAATGTTAAATACTTTGGAGTATTTAATCAAGCCATTGTGTAGCTTAACATTTATAAACCACACTACAGTGGCAAATTGGGAGAACAGTTCTTTAGGTCTGCAAGTAATTGGTAGTAACCAAATGGATTTAGAACCAGTCTGTTTCTGCAAAGACCTTGCAGGCATCATTGTTCGTTTGTCCCTCTTTTCCCTTCCACCCTCTCTTTTCTCAGCTTGGGTACTTTGGACTAAGAGCCTTTTTGATATGGGTACAATTAAACAAAGTTTTGACTCCTAGCAAAATAAGACTTCAGGCAAGCTTAAGTGTTCTTAACAGAAAGGATAATACAAATCAGAAAATAAAAATGACCAATTACTTTCTACAAGCAGGTAAGGCAAGTAATCTCCTTCTTTATCTCCTTATTTTCTACCACCACTCCTTGGACTAAAAAGGTTTAGAGGATGGGTATTTCTCATGAGGTTGATCTACAGTGGCATTGAAGGAAGATGTAGCACGTGTTTTTGTTCTAACTCAACCACAGCATCACATGAGTGACAGTGGGATGAATCTGGTTCCAGATGTTGGGGCTACTCATTGTCACAAGCATTGTTCTTTTTACTAACCAGTACTGAAATTTACTGCCACTATTGTTATAGCATAACTGTGTCAAACAAGCTTAGTTCTGCTTAATTGTTTCCCATGTACATTTAATTCTGGAATGGTTGTTATAACAGCTAATAAGTTTTGAGATGGAGTTTCACAGGTAGAGCCTAAAATTTTCATGGTCGAAAATGCATGAAACAGACTGACCAAAAAAATGCCCAAGAACCTCACAAATCTTTAAATATTTAAAATTGCAGAGCTTTTTAGGAACAAAAAGAAAATAAAACTCTGCACACTACCTATTTTCTTTTATTCTCACAACAAAAACAGAACTGCAGCTGAGGAGCTGACTAACTCGATCATTTGCAGTGAGTCACAATTAAATGGAGGCTGCCAGACTCGATTAATGTATCAGTTTAGTACAGATATCATTCTGTCAAACTGAAGGAAGAACTGGTTTTTTTCAGGTCCCAGGAGTTTATTGCTTCTTGCTTGTGAAAAAAGCATACTGCATTCCAGCTTTTCCAACTCCTATTGCCACTGTCTAATAAACCAAAAACCTTAAACATGCAGTCTATTAGGCCTACATTCATTAAAAAGTACGTTAGCCAAAAATTGGCATAATAAAACACTGACACATCTGTCCAAAGTTATCTCAATGTCCTTTAAGGTCTAATTAGCAGGGGTTGTGTCTGTTCTGATGTGGTGGATTTTTTGTTGGTTTGTTTTTAAAGCAACTGTGGTAAATAAATTAAGATTTATGTAAAGTATCAGACTGGCTCTTACAGATGAGCATCTAAGTAGATTTTATGAAATTTAATAGGCATTGGGCTAACAGTTGAATGCCTTTAACACCAGCCATAGGGTTTTTTCCTCCTCCACCCTAGGTTTGAACTTGCAGTGAGACAAGGAGCCACTAGGCAGATAGAGCAAGAGCCCTGGAACCTTCTCCTCTGAAGGAACCAAGCTCCAGCACAGCACTGTGGAAGGGGGTCAAAACCATGACTGTGCCTGTATGAGGCACTGGGAGCTGGAAGAGGCCACAACAGTAGTTGTTACAGGGCTTTCCTTCATTCAAAGGCACAGCACAGGACTGATTTCCAATAAGCAATTTTCAGACCAGTCATCCAGGCAGAAGCCCTGTTCTTTGGCAAACAAAGGAAAGTTCCTCCAGTACGTTGAAATCCACCTGTTATTTCCAGCCACAAAATACACTGCTCCATTTTCACACATCACTTGAAAACCTACAGTAGACTGAGCACACTTTTCTCCTGAAATGTGGGGATAGATATCCCTGCCTTTCCTAACCTCTTTTTTGTTACAACAAACATTTTACAGAAGCTCAAGAATACTCCATCTAAAGAAAGGAGGAACTGCCAAACAATCAAGTCCTAGAACATTAAGAAGACAAACCTGTACTCATAACTCACCCCATCAAGCATTTGATTCCACACGCAGTCAGTTTTGTGTCACGGACAAGAGAAAAGTAAAGAGGAGAGCATTAGCTTCTCTCCCAGAAAACAGTGTGACAGGACTTTAAAGAAGTAGCAAAGCCAGCTGTTGCCAATATTATTTATTAACTTCCCTTAAAGTGTAGTTGAATCCCCCTTAAGGTAGACACACACCTGTAATCAATTGGTAATTTAGCCACTTAGCAGTACAATTTCAGTAAACTTAGCACAACCCCCACTCCTGAAGTGCAACAACTGGTGCTAAAAACTTCAAACGAAAACTCCCTCACAAAAACGATTAAAAGGTTTTGTTCTCTTTTTTTCTCTTTAAATTTTGTTTTGTTTTTTTGTTTCTTTTTGACTGGAGAAGAAATAAGGACTGTAGCTAACAGCATTATTGTGTTTATCCCCTGTGGCAAAGAAGACACCAGCATTCCAATGCCACTCACCCTGTGGCTTTCCCTTGCCATTCCTCCCAGCCATACAGACACACAGCTTTCTGCTTGCCTTGGAAATAAGTATTGTAACTCTCCGGAAATAAGTATTGTGTCTCCCAGCTAATGCTCAGGCTCCAAAGCTCACAGCCAATTAACCAGCCTTTGGTGGTTCTTGGAGTATGTGCCTTCTGCCAACATTTGAACCAAATCCATTAAAATCAGCTCTAGCTTAGCACAGATGTTTTCCTGTTTGTTTTCTGCAGGCACAAGGGGCCAATGAACCTCGCTGCCTGTGTGCAAGAGCCTTTTCCAGACAGGAGCTGGCCTCTCGATGTGAACATGAGTTTCCCATGGGAGCAGACATGAATTGCAATGGTGTAATGCATTTGTGCTCATTATTGAAAGAAAATCTGGGGCAAAAACCCACCAAAACTTATGAATAAAAATATTTGAAGAACTCTTTGAAATCATTCTACATTGCTAGTTTATAGTTATTAAATATTAGGTACTTTCAGTACACGGTCCTCAAACATATTAGCCCTAGGGAATCTATTATCTTAATACCTAGAATACTCCTTATTTCTCGTTAGGAAACAGATAAGCAATTCAGAACATTCACATGTCATGGCTGGAAAAATATTTTTACATTAATTATTTAAATTTTATGGCATTATCTGCAACATTTTCTGCTTTGCTACAACAACAGAATTAAAGGACAAAGGAAAAACTATTCTTTCCAGTAGAATTTCATTCCAGACCACATTTTAAGACTCAAATGTTATGCTCTCATGAAAGGATAATAAAAATCTTTAATAACCCTATGGAAATACACCCAGAAGGAATGAAACCTAGAAGACATGAATAGGTCATCTAAAGGAATTTCTTCATTATTGAAACTAGAGAAATGTTGACAGCTGCAAGTATAGTGACAATACACATTATCCATTGATGGATTCACAAAAATGCTTGGGCTACCCAGGGAACCAGGGTCAGAAGCTGGGGCTAAGCAGACTCAGGATTGGCCTTCTAATTTTCTAATACTTTCTTTAGCAAGTTAAACTTGCAATCTTAGCTGAGTGGCCTCAAATGTACCCTGATCTCACTGGCCTTGCACCTGGGGCTAGCAGATTCTTTTTAGAAGCTTTAGTTTCTAAATCCTTCCTAAACTGCACAAAATTTGCAAAAAAAACCCAGGTGCTAAGTTGTGTGTTGCTCAGATAATATGGGAACACCGATAAAAAAATACCTGTGCATATTTAATGTCATTTTTCTTTACCCTCCTCTGAGAGCACAACACAGAGAGTTTCACTGCTTTTTTTCCCCTTTTAATTTGAAAAAGAAAAAAGAAACAACACAAAAACAGTTAGAAAATGAGAAAGTAAAACCTCTTTTTCCCTGATAAAAGAATGTCTCAGCATTTGCTACCAGTAAAAGATTCATCTAAGACCCTGCACACCATCCCCACACACAATATATGACCATACAAGTGGGCACACACAAAAGCACTGTGGAAATGACTGGAAATGTGAACAGGACCTGCTGTGTCTACTCATGGGCAGTGATTCAGTGTCTTATTTTTACATAATGACTATAACCAAAATCAAGGAGCTTTCCAATTTTCTTCTGGTCTTCTATAATCATTCATAAAACCAGAAGGCAACACCGTCAGTAGCCAAACCCACTGCATGGGCTCCACATGCTGAAGCCTTTTTCAGGCTCACAGAAATGCAGCAAATAGTGAAAAGATACACTATCTGAATAACACTAAGTCATTTAAGCAAGATACACAGCTGGAAATGAAGAAACATATATTTCAAATTGAGAGTCCATTTAACTTAGTCTCCTGCCTTCAGCAGTGGCCACAACAGACCTCAATGCACTTGCAGCTTCAAAATCCTTCACAGTGTCTGGTATTTATTTTAATAAAGCCATGACATTTTAGACAGTTTATAAGAATTCAATTTTCTGGGCCTGACCACAAAAAGGGGGATGCTTTATAAAACACAAATGTGCAGCAGTTGGCAGCACATCCATCAGTGTCACTCACATTCACTCTCTCTCGGACCTTGGTGAGTGTATAAGAGCCCAGCACAAACAGCTCAGGTGCAGCTCAGGAGTGGATCAGGGCTGCTCTGCTCCTGCTGCAGGCCTCAGCAGGTGCTGCTGCCAAAGAAACCCACTCCATTTAATTTGCAAGAAACAAGGATTATCTATGAGAAATTTCTCTTCCTAGAATAAAACAAATTTATTATATGGATGGAGCCCAAACCCAGTAGGACCTTGCTATCCAGGTCCTCCATCACAGTCCAATGCACCATGGAGTAATCATTAACAATTCCTGTTTGCAGTGTTTTTCTACATAAAAATTTTATTTCTTGCCAGCAAACATACAAGACATCAATCTAGAAACTTATTCAGAGAAAGTTTAAATTTTAAGCAATACCTGTTTTATTCCTGAGTCTTCTGTTGGGAAACCGTGACAGATATAAGTAATTTTTGGCCCATAATGAATTCCAAATTAAGTTTATAGTGGGAAATTATTTTTCCTGGCAGATATTCGTAACAGAGATTCCAACAGCTTGCTAGTTAATATGTAATTTTAGAAGCATTCATATTTAAACAGTAGCACTACTAATTTTGAATGTACATAGCAACAAATATCAGTAAAATGATTGACTACCGCAAGGAAGTGAATGGTGCAGCATTAAGAACAGGTGCACTGCTTTGAAAATGTTCTCATAGTATAACAAAAAAGTTTCAACTAAAAAGAGTGGGCAGGTTTTGAAGTGCAGATCCCTATTTCCTTTCACTAGTTTTTCAGCTTTGTCCTGCCACATGTGCCAAAGTCCAGACAAAGCCTGTCTGATCCATAATCGTTTACATTCACATTTGGCCAGGTGCCAAATAAAAATCAAATTATTATGTTAATCAGATGTTCAACTGGCATTTAGAATGATCAGTGTTGTACCATCATATATTTCAGTTTTATCCAGAAATTAGTTCCATTTTTTTCAGTGACAAACTGGAAATACTTCAAAGTAATTTCTTCTAAAACATACAGAATGGCATAAAATCAAACACATATCAGCTGGTTTACAACAGGCTCAATGCCAAGCCTTACTGACAGGTATGAAATGGGCACTTGTCTCTTTCAGCCAGAAGGTTTTTAGAAGACCCACACATGCAGAGGTTCCTTGGAGGTGTCAGGCATGTAGAAGTCAAGAGTTTGAGACTTTTAGAGGTATAAAGATCAATGAACTGTAATGCAGAGCTTTCCTTCCCTTCACCCATTGACTCTAAAAATTCCTTAACATTTCTGGAAGAAGGAAAGTCAATCGGAGTGCAACAGCAGGTGCTGTTTACACATAATAATAATAAAATATATTTCCCTTAAAGACTTTCTCTTCCTCTTTCCTCCCAACATCTTGATAGGCAAATATGAATAAAATCAAGTTTGGGAAAAAAAAAAAAAATTAGACACTAAAAGCCTAGTAAAGTGATTTAGCAATTTAGCACAGCCAATCTGTCTGTATTATTATGAGAAAGTAACCAGAAATAGTCAGTTTCCCCCTAATCTTCACTGATTCCTAAGACTTTTCTACATGGTCACATCAAAGAGAATTAACACTTAAATACATTTGTATGATACTATTAATTCCCACACAATTCACATCATCTTTTGATCAGGATTGTTTTGAGGATTATAGACAACATGGCATATATGAAATTTTTCAGACCCTCAACATTGTACTGTGTAATTGTTTGCTCACTCAATTGCCATGAAAAAATCATGTCAGCTGGAAATAGCACTGATAAAAATATCTTAAATCTGATTTAATAAAAAGACACTCTTCCACTACAGTAAGACTGGAACATTAATAAATAATTCCTATGATAACACTACTGAAATAAAATTCTGTGGGCTTCTTCTGGCACATGGCAAGCTGTTAGATTACAGTGAACCATCTATAGACACTACAACTTCCACTATTCTAACCAGCTACGGAGAAACTTCTCTGTATTTTTATGCTGTTGGTCTTCACCATATCTTTAGAATATGATTCATTGTATGGTTTTGTGTACAGGTGAAGCACTGCAGCCTAGTGACAGCATAGGACCAGAACTTAAATGATGGTCTCATTTCTGCTCTTTGATGCATTTGGTAGGTGATCTTAAGAAAACAATTTGCAACCATTTGCAACAACCGGGACTCTCATGCTACCTCTGTTTTAAATGTCTTTGAGTTGAGATGGACTGGCTAAGAAGGGTGCAAAGATCGTCATTGTGAGGGACACGTGGCTTCAGCGATGGGCAGATTTTGTAGTGCCAGGACAAAGTGTGACCTGGCTGGAGGCAGACTGGGAATAGAGAGCCTCTGTTGTCCTGTGCTGTAACTATGCTTGCAGGGTCTCCACAGAAAAATCTAAGCAAGAATAAGGTGCTCTTCCAATTTATAAATGTACAGTTATTCTACTCTGCCCACACACATTCTCATATTCTGCGAGCACAGGGAAAATGTCCTGAAGAAGTTTTGGCTTCTGAGTGTACACTCTCCTGCACACAGACCTTTCCGATCCAGGGCCTTGGAAGGCTCATGCTCCAAGCGCTTGCTCTGCAGCCCTGCCCTGGCTGCAGACACCACCAGCCAGGCCTGTAAAAGATTGCCTGTCACAGGCTAATCCTCATTCACCACGGGAGATGGGCAACACCTCTCCCTCAACGCCTCCTTCTCTGCAGAGCACAGCCACAGTCACTGTGGGGTACTCCCTTATCCCAGTGCAAAATCCCCGTGCAGCAAACCTGGGCATCTCAGTGCACCTCCTCAGCAAGGGGGGTCCCGGGTGCAGGAGAGCCAGCCTGAGACACGACACGAACACCGATACGATTTGAGCATCGTGCTCCAGCTTTACTGTTTACCTTCACCAAGTTATACTTTTTCAAAGTTCACGCCTCTTTCCCATGAGAAAGCCTCTAAGCAGCGGGGGAGCTGACCAGTGTATACCTTTTCCCAAGGCTGTTCAAGGCTGCCGGCTAGCAGGTGCCTTGCAAGCCTGTTTTCAGCCCGAGGCCCTGTCAGGGGTACTTCTGCAACAGCCCCGGGATGCCCAAGCTCTCCTGGGGTATCTCATGCCCCTGTTCCACGAGGAATTCCTCTACACACCTCAGCCTCACAGGTGTCATTTCACACCTCAGCAGAAAGCACACGGACAAACACAGTGACAGCTCCACTCTCGCCTGCACCAGTAACACCCGGCAGCTCCACCAGTCAATGTGTGCCAGGGGAGGGCGAGCAGCCAGCACATGGCCCAGCTCAGGGCCCTGCTCTGAGTCAGGGGCAGGGCATCATCAAGAGTGGCTTCATTTGCTGTGGTAAGCATTTGGCACCACTGGAGAATGACAAACAATTATATAAAAAGTGGCAACAAGAAATCCCATCAGAACACATCAAGCAATGCTGATGTGCAGCTCTCAAAGGGCTGGAGCACATGCATCCCACACCAAGGGGGACACCCAACCTGTCACCTCCCAGCACCACAGGCAGACAATTCCCTGGCTCTGCAGCCTGACACCACCTGCTGAAGTTCTCCAGAGGCAGAATGGATGCACTGCTGTTAAATGACAAATTACGGAACAGACATATTTAAGATTCTCCTTTAATTTTTCCTCTGAAAATACATAATAAACCAGCAAAGGTTTAAGATTTGGTGATTAGCACCTGAATGATAACAAGTCATTATTTTTGTACCAAACAAGAATAGAGTATCATGGGTAATTTATAGTGGGTAATTAAGGTAATGAATACTTGAGAGTCTATCAAATAAATAGTCCCTAAAAAATCATTTAATAGGGACATGATTATAGACAGTACTAAAGAGGACTGAAACAGAAACAACATACCTGTTTTAGACACATATTTAGAAAGGCATGAATCTCATCACTTAAACTGTCATCTAAGTTCATCTTTAATTAAGGCCTGTTTTTCTAAGTTCTTCTACATGGGCATGAAAGTAACTGGTAAAATTATACCAATATTACCACCTGTGTGAACACATTTTAGATGCTTTTTTGTTTGGCCTGTCTTGCACCAAATGATATCATTGGAGGAAGAACAGGCTTCTCTAGTGTTTCACCCACAGACAGGCGAGTAGGTGGAGTGTTCCCATCACAAGAGTGAGGCTAATTTTCTATCTTCATTGAAGCTTAAATTCCACCTTTCAGTACAGCAACAGCAAAAGAGTGCAAGCACGGACTAATGTTGGCAATACGAGGCCTCAACAGGATTATAAAACAGGTAAAGGCTATTTAAAAAGTGTGTCCTGCCACAGAGCTGTTGTGTGTTGTAGCTAGCACTGAACCAACACACTTGTTTCCTGTGTCCTCCATCTCAGCAGGAGTTACTTACTCAGCACTCTGTAATCCTCTAACACCCAGCACAGGCACTGACTCATCCCTCTCGGTGCCTTGGACTCCAAAATGAAGCTGCAACAGTGGTGAGCTCTTCTGCCCAGCTCAGCAAGCCCAAACATTATTGCTTTTTGTAGTGCTCTTCAGCCAACTGATGATTATTTCTTAGCACATCTTGAAAAGAGGGTCACTCTTCCTCAACATGGAATGAAGGGAAAACACAGCTGCAGGGGATTAAAAAGCCAACTGCAAGACCAGGACCCATCCTTGCACCTGGGTCAAGGAGAGGCAGGTCCCCAAGTCGCTATGGCCACATTACCAAGCTCAGAAAGATAAAAATAATCAGTAACGTGGGCTTTGCAAAGATGCAGGATGTCCCCTGTGGTAGGAATGTATTTGAAAGTTTGAAGGTGATAACAGCTGAAGGTGGCAAGTTGTTCCAGCTAATCTATTCCTCCTGCTAAATCATAAAGTTGAAAAGGACAGACTACATTGAAACCTCCCTAATGAAAAGCTAAATGCTCATAGTATGACCTGCTTCACCAGGAGAGTCGTTATGTCCTGATTACTGAGAAAGCATTAATTGCGTTGGTTTTCACAGGCAAGATGAACTTTAATATGTAATGAAGTGTGTACCAAACATCAGAAGAAAACACTAAGGAGCAGAACAGCGCCTTGCACGTGTGAATGCTTGACCTCCTGAGGAACTGACTCCTTTGGAGAAGTTGCCCCATGCTAGAAACAGCCTGGGGGAAAGGGGCTTACATTATTTGGAAGCCAATCTTTGGATTAATTGCAGTTTTATGCAGTCTGGTTTCACTTCTTCACTTACCTTCGTGCCTCAGTTTTATATAACTTCTCAGTTTGATGTCCAGCCTGGAGTTTGGTTGTGACTGATGGTTTGGAAGGTCTCATACATGGAATTCCATCTCTGCTTTATTAAAATCCTCAGTTTGATGGGAAAATATTCACTAAGCCTCTAAGAATGTAATCCTGTTTTTTTTATTCCAAGTGTTGATTGATCAGAAAATTGGTGCTCCTCACAAAATTTTTCCCTGCATTTGCACACTCCTCTGGTTTTAAAGGTCTGATTTAAAATTTTGCTTGCCTGTTTGAAAGCATAATGAAGTCTATAATTATCTATTTTCTTCCAGGCAGTTCGCAAGTGTTGATGGATCCTCACTATTACTTTCCTTAGAAATACAAGAGAAAATCCTTCTGCTATCTTAGAAAAATACCTTCTTCTTTCCTCATGTAAGCACAAGCTATAATACTCAAAGTAATTTATTTCTGTGGAAAAAAATAACATGCTAGGAAAATAATTTAATAAGCTAAACAATTAATCGTTACCACAACCCTCCCCAGTATTCTTTTCCAGCTGCTAATTAATATATTGCCAAACATACTTCAATTCGTTTCTGGAAAAAGTCCTGAAGGCTCCACTATTTGCAGTCAGCAGCAGGCATATCCTTCAAATATTCATCTCAATACAACAAGTAGAAATGTGATTTCTGGTCTCTCCATTTCCTTGCTGTTCACTACACTGGGCAGCACTGTGAGTTTGATTCCCAAAACTTTCTGGTCAGGTACTGAAATCCTCAGGTCAAATCAAAGACAAAGCTGTCAAAAATAAGTTATCATAAGGAAAAAAAAAAATATTATATTTTCTTTTCTTCTTTAACAGAAAGCATAAGGTAGCCTAAAGTAAGAAATACTCCTATAATTTGGTGTTATGCTGTATGTAAAGTGACCTGTAATTGTAATTTTGACAAAACTATGTTATAAAATGAACCCCACATGAAAGCTCTGCTTAGGTTAAATATCTGTAATCCAATAGGACCAAGAAGAAATTAGCAGTTTGCGTTTTGCAAAGAAAGGATTCATATGACATATATTTCAACAACATCATCATGAATTGTCCTAGCATTAAATTTTAGCTGTTTTTCCAGGAAAGTGTGGAAAGTGTCCTTAGTTAAACAGCAGATTTTTTTTCTTTCTTTGTTTAATAACAAATAAATTAGGAGGAAGCTTTTGTTTTCCATCAGCTTGACTATTATGTCACTGTTTTGCTGGAAATAAGAGCAGTTGGCATTTTCTTCATGCCAATATATGCGTGTGTGAGTTGAATTGTCTCTGAACTACAAGCAAGAACAAGATAGTCCTTGTGCCAGAAAGCAATTAATGATTGCTCTGCAGCCAGGTTATTCTCGGGGTGGGAGCCCCTATCACAGAGCCATGTGGCAGCTGCAGCTTCTGCACGATGGAAAATCATCTCTGGGTAACTGCTTAGTCCCTTTAAGGAGAAGAGACCTGCCCTCGTGGAAATAAACCACCTAATTTTATTTAAAAGAACCATCTTCTAGCCATATGGAAAAAAAAAATCATCAAAATCAAAGGTGTGATCAAAAGACTGTAAACGGATTATTTGATTTTCCTAATGTTCTAAAGGATTTAACAGCTAAGAAAACTTACCATTTTCATACAAATTACTTTTTTGGCAGCTTTCTCTGTCTATTAGAGACTCCAACACTTTCTGTGAATTTAGATTTACAAGATCAGCACAGAACTAAATTTTCCTAGAAGAGCAAAACCTATTGAGGAACAGGAGAAAACCATTGCAAGCACCCAAATGTGCAACCATCATCTCCTGCCTCTTCAGCAATGTCACTCAGTTACATAAACATGCCACGCACACTGAATTCCACATCACCAGTGCCACTTGAAGCAAGCCATAACATTTCCCAGCCAAATATATACATGACTCCAATATGCATGCACATATAACTCCAGTACACAGCTAATGAGATGCAATTATTCACAGCTGATAAGACTCTTGTTCTAAAACCCTCTACATGAAAGCAAGAAAAATTTGAGTTGCAGAGAGACTTTTCCCTTTCATCAGTACTGTCAATTATAATTCCAACATTATGTAAGAAACAGGAGAAATCAGCTCTGATCTGGCTAAAGGTTAATAAATGCAGCAGTTCAGGGAACTAGAGCAGAAGAATACTAATGGCTCCTGCACCTGGAACGCAGCTTCCCTCTTCATCCTAATTAACTTCTCCCCCATCAGAGCATTTACGATGCATTTGTGCCCAAAGCATTTATGAAATAATGCAGGTCTTTGGCTTCAATAAGTCAAGTATAAGTCAAACAGAGGAAAGAGGGTGTTAACAAAAGACTGACCCTGTTATCATTACTTATTTGGCATAAAATAATATTGACAGCTCTTCTGCTTTTCCATCGCTATTAAAAAAAACCCAACATACAACCACAAGTATTTGTCTCTGGATTTGCTCATAAATACATTTGCTAATTTTCCTATGTCAATATTTTCAGGTTTTTCTGTAAGTACTCTAACTTCTTGTCGTGCACCAACAGGTAACAAAAGATCTGCAGCAATGCTGCATTTCTTGTGAAACCGTATTTTCAACAAAACATGCAAAAAACCCAAACTCAATCAAAATTCTATGGCAAGAGATTTCCTGGCATTGCAGTGGTCAGGAATACACACTGTACATTAAAGGTCTGATGGGAAAGGCAAGGGAGAGAGCCGAGGAGTGATGAGCTGCTCATCTCTCACAGTGCCATCAGCCCGTGCAACAAATTACATGCACGACATGCAGGGGATGCAGCACAGCTCTTTTTACCTGTCAGAGTGTCCTCCCTGGGATCACCAGTGTCACGGAGCTGATTGTGACATTTTGTCAGCCATGTGCTTTTTGTCAGGTTAGTACCTCCTCAGAGAGTGGCAAAGTAAACTCATCAGACAAGTTCAGACATTTCTCTCATGAAATCTTCCACATTATTTCTTCATTCTTATTTTGGGTCTTTAGTTCTACAAATATTGACTCCCTGGAGCAAATCCAGCTCTTCTGGCTGACCACTGGCTCTGGGACACACAGTTTCCATCACCAGCTGGATATTTAGTGATTCTAGTGATGTGTGGAATATATTCAGGGGGAGAAACACTAGTGGCATAACCAAAAGTGGTTAAGGTTATAAACAGCAGATAAAATGAGGTGTCAGAGGGAAAGAGTCTTTAAACTGCTTGTCTCACAGCACTGTCAAAATGTGTGAGATGGTGCCCTTCAAACCAGACAACTCTGGGAGGCAGGAGCCCTCCCTCCCTGCTTGTTGGGGCTGCCCCACACCAGGCAGTGACCTGACCAAGGTGGGGCTGTGGCTCAGGCATCACCTTCCAGCCTTTCAAGGCCCCCCTAAAATGCCTGCACTAGCGGTAGGATCTTTATTGTCTTGGTCTACTTTCTTTTTCCAGGACAGGGAATCCGTTCATACAGCAGTGGGAGGGGGATTTTTTTGTAGATAAAAAAGAGCATTGAATACTGCCAGAAGGAAATCATACAGAGCAAATCTGCAGCAGCAGCTCATGCAGCTGCCAGCATCCCCCAGCTGCTCTCAGACCAAAGTCCTTCTCCTCAGGACTGAGGAGCTGCCTCCTCCTGTGAAGATGTTCCTGCCAGCACAGGAAGCTGACTCCAGAGGCAGAGGTACACAAAAAGCAGAATTCGGTGAATTCCAGGCATATTTACTCTCTCTAAGGCTATGGCAGGAGGTCTGAAAGTGGGGCAGTAAATATTCCCTGGCTAAGGGAAATGCAGACCTTCACCCGGTTCCTAGATCTGGACATGGATCTCCTGAGCAAACAAATATTTACCTCTCTAGTAATTGTTTATATATATCTGCAACGGGAAAGCAAACAGCTGTGGGTAGGGGTTACTCAGGAGGAACTTCTGACTGTTGTGAGGTCATACTAAATATTCTTGCCCTGCAAATTGTAGTGTTAAACCTCTGGAAAGGTTTTTGTGGTTAACATGTGAGATATAAAGCTTTAACTCTCTATACCTGGGACGTTTGGCCAAAGGGTTGCAAGCCTGTGGCCAGTGCTATGTAGAACCAATCTTTACCAGTAGCTGAGATCAGAGCCCAGACCAATGACACACCATCTGGAGCACGCAGAGGTGTTTCAAACATGCAAAAATATTTCCTTCATTTCTTGATTGAAAAAACCCAAACACCTCCTGCCTATATTTACCTGATGATGTCAGCTCATGACCTGGCCCATCCAGCAGCTGTCTCTGTACCTGAGGTCCTCAGTTGTTATTTCTTTGTACCTACTTCCAGGCACATGGTGAGATAAAATCACACACAAAAGTTTACTCCTTGCTGTGAAATTAGTCACTGCTATCCTCGGCACAGATTCTTCCCTGCATTATAATGTTTAATACAAAGGAAAGATTAATTAAATTTTGTGGAACTGTGGCTTAGGTATCTCACTAGGGACTTGTTTGCTTCTTTTTATTTAAACTTTCCTTAGTTTTCATTAAGCTACATTACAGCTTCTAGCCACTTCCCCTTCTTGCACTCAGCATATCAACTTAGATGCTTCAAGGACTGCAAACAATGCAATGTAATTTGCCCAAGAAATACTCAATCCCTCCAGGAGCAACTTTTTCCATGGCATACCTCCTGCCAAAGGAAACCAGAAGCCCTGTGAGCTCTGAGGAGGAGGGCCAGGCTGTGAAATTCCACTGGGAGGCACATATTCAGTCTGCAGTCAGTACAACATGCATCCCTCGGAGTGAGAAATCCCACCTCTCCCATTGTGGGAAGTGGTGAAAATTACACATACCACGACTTGCATGTTTTAGAAGCCACAAACCCTGTAGACACTTTTTCATGCAGCTGGATGCAGTCAGCAGCAGTTGGGCTCTGTATAACACCACAGTGTCTTTTCGGGCTGAGAAAAACTGGGCACCTAGTGCTCACAGCTGTGCCTCCCCCGTGGCCACCTGAGGGTGGCACCCATCACCCTGACCAAAACCCTCCCTTGCCTCACCCACTGCTGGGGCTGCTCTGGCACACACCCCTGTACTGCTGACCAGTGACCTCAGCAATTCTAACTGACTGGGATAAGAAACATCTGAGGAAAAGTTTAATGTAAAGAAATACTTCCTTTTTAGCCTGAGTACAGCCCATCTGGTTCACGCCAGAGTGCTTCAGCACACAGACAGGTCAAACAGAAAATCGCTTCAGTCAAACATGCCAGAAATACAACTGTTCAGTCATGAGCATGACAGACCCACTATATTGCTCTTACAAACTTGATGAATGTCTCGTAGCCCTTTGGGCTTTTACCACAGCTTGAGATCTCGATGGCAGATGCATTTTCCATCCAACAGCCCAGAAGACAGGCCACAGCCCCAGACATGGCCCTTTGCACAAGCAGCTCTCCACCTTGCAAGTGCAGGGCAAAAAATGGCAGGGAAAAGTCTAGTTAAAAGAAATAAATAGTTTTATTTAGTTTTTGTTTCCTTTGTGAAGCCCTTTACCCTCATACCCAGTTCTCTGATGGCCTGCACAAGTGTTTGTGCCAGAAGAGCAGGAGCTGAACTTCCCTGGATCAGAAAGGAGCCTCTTATCCTGCTGCTGCTCTTCATCAGGGTCACCCAACCCCCAGGCTCCAAGCAAACATTGTCTACCCTACTTTCTCCACTTTCTTTGAATTCTGTCCTCCCAGTTTCATCCATCTTCTGTTTTGGACACAATAACCTATGACAGGAGTATGTGACTCCTTCCCTTACAGGATAGTTCATCCACCTCTTTCCCTGCACTCAGGCCAGCCTCCCCAAGTAGGCCCTGGGAGTTCTTACCATGGCCAACTGGACAACTCCAAAGATGTGTCTTGAGTCCCAGCACTGCCTGAAAGTTTTCAGCTGGGAAGGCCTGGATGGCAGGCAAATGTTGGAAAAAAGGATCATAATGAGTGATTTGGTTTAGCAGGAATTTCTATCAACCTGAATTTTGGTGGATGAATTTATGTTATCTAACATAACTGAGCAGATGGTTTTCAGGATGAGAAATCCATCAAGTCTACCTGGTGATATGTAGGGAACACAGATGAATGAGAGAGAGAAATATTATTTAGAAGAGCAAGAAAAGGAGTGTGCAATACTAGAGAACAACAGAGCATTTCCTGAATGGGGTGTTAATGCAGAATTGTTACAAAAAAATCATTAAAAGCTGGTAAAAAAGACAGGTTGCACAAGACTGATGTTATCAGGTTCAATTTCATTTTAGTCCCACTGAATCAGAGTTATTATAACAGCCACTCGATAGTCTCAGTAGTTTTTCCTGCCTGAATGTTTATTATCAAGCTTTTCAGGTTAAGGCAGCTGATGTTAAAGTACAAGGTTATGAGCACATTTGTCATAGGTTATAAAAACTGCATTTGCCAAGCCTCAAGTTGCCACGTTGCAAGGGAAGGAAATTAGAGAGTGGAAATCCATTTGCAGCTGCACTTTATTCCAAAAGAAGTCATGTGGGAAAATACAAGGATTTTAAAACGTCTAGTACATGGTACACTCAATAGATAAGACATCCACACTGGGGAGGACTGATTTTCAAAGTTTCTCAGGCTGACACAGAAGTGAGAGGAGTCGGCAGCATCCTCGGTACCTGCCTGTGCAGTGCACGCACTTCTGCTTCTTGTAACACTGCACACACCAGCTGAACACAAAATCTGACAAGGCCTTTCAAACCCACCACTTACTACCTACCCTGGCACGGTCTGAACTGAAAGTTCTTGTTCCCCGTGCAACCTGTCCTATTTTTTTTTTAACAAGATCTGAATTTAGTGTTAGAAGAAAGAATGCAGTTCATTGTTCACAGCTCAGCTGATTTATTTCTGCACCAGCACCTGCGTAGACGGTTTCTCTTATAGGTATGAAAGGACTTAACATCAAGGATGGTTGAACAGAAACCGATTTTTCTGATGCTCAACTGCAACTAGGACAGCCTGCTGCCACCAGGACAGTCACAGGTGAGGGTTGTGTCCCCTTCACAGGGCTGAAATTCAGTGTCAGGTCATCTGTGCACAAACCCCAAGGGGGTCCTACACCCGCACCTGCTAGTTTTCACCAGGTCTTCATTTCATTAGTTCTTGTTGGAGGTTTAACACAACAGAAAAATGTATTTGAAAATGGGTGCAAATAGGGCCATGACATACCTGAAGACAATGCTGTCAGAGTCCAGTACATACACCCAGCTCCTGAAAACATATGCTGCTGTCTCTGTCTGTCAGGATACACCACAGTGCTTATTTCCAGAAAGAGGGGAGGTATCACAGGAGAAAAGGCACTGGGAAAAATGAAAAAAAATTTAAAAAAAAAAATAGGAAGAAAAAAAATAAGTGTAATTAATTATAGATCTTGTTCCTTAAAAAAATCCCAAAACACCACACTCAATTTTATTAAGGGCTCATATTCTTGCTGACTATGAAATTTGATATATATCTTTTTCTTCCCCTCTGTACCTCTGAGGATATCAGAGTGCCATGTGTTGAACAACTTACTCAGCCTCATTGTGTTTTACTTGAAATTCTCTTTCACGGAACTGGAAAGGCTGAAGAGAGTTTCCAAAATTAGTTAGGCTCTACTATGCCAGTTTCATTAATGTAATAAAACTTCAAAGCAGCGAATTTATTCCATCTGTAGCAATTAAAATGTAAATAAATACAAGAAGTAAAATAAATCAACCAAATATTTGGGGGCATTATATCACTTTTGGGAAGTGTAACACTTAGACCAGTGCATCAGGGAATGGAAAACTGGCTTGCTCACACGCAGGAGATTCATTTGAATCAGATGGCAGCACTCCTGAATTTAATGGCACATAGCAGGACAGCACTGCACCTCCCAGTGCTCAGACCATAAATCAAAATTTGCTGTCCTCAATATTCTGCAGCATCACTTATTCAAAATATAACACTTTTATTCAGCAGTTGGAAGCATTTATCAGCCTAAGGAGGGATTTCTTCTGCTAGTTATATGGGCTGAATACTATTTTCCTGATTTAATGGAGAAATTTGAGTGGGGCACTGCTATACTTGGCGCAGCTGCCATGTGGCTGTTCCATCCCATGCCAGCACTGTCACTCTCTCACTCTGCCTCTTTCTGCACTGGCAAACAAGGCTCAATTGGAAATACAGATTCTTGCTCATGGTTTCAGTACTCCTGAAGCAGAGTTTCTGCTGGGGATTTTTCTTCCTTTGAAACAGACTTTTCATACTTTATTTTCTGCCAGTGGATGGACACTTGTGCCAATATACTGAGTTACCCAGCGACACTCTGCCTCCTGTTCCTCCCTCTCCCCTGCCAGTTTAACAAAGAGCTCCATGGAAAGATGTGGTGGAGTTTGGGCACACACTGTGCAGGGAAGGCAATTAAAAAACATCACAATATTAAAATAGGACTGTCACCGTCTTAACATCCACCAAGAGATCTTTAGTTTGATTGGTGGACCATTAAAATGCAGGCCCTTAATGAAGATGCAGCTCCGGCGCAAAGATCGTTTTTGGAATATGAATCAACTCTTCTGATTAAATCTCCAAAACCATTATTACACAACTTCTCTTTTTATAACCTATCTCATTAAAAAAATATTTTGAACCCTCCTGTAATAGTTCAAATTCTTTCATTAAGTCCTCTTTTTCTGTCATTTTTCTCATGTTGAAGTTCTTGAGGGGAAACAAAGCTGCTTTCTCCAGAAGGCTTTTCCTTTGTGCCCCTTGTAAGGAGGACAGAATAATAACATTCAGGACAGCTGCTCTGCACTGTACACTACCAACCAGCCAGCAAAAACAGTGAAAAATGAAGCCAAAAAAGGAAACACTTTCATATTTATGACTCCCCAAGGGGATTTCAATGAGTTCACAGGGGTCATACAAACAGCAAATGTCACAAGTGTGTCCACTGAAAATATCATGTGGAAAAGTCTTTAAAAATATGACCTAACAGCATAACTTATATAAGGTTAAAAGAAAAAGAAGTTTCTGTGTAAGCTTAGGACAAAGCATCCCACAAAGGTCAAAAAACCCAGCATTTTCCTTGTGTGGTTATTAATTTCATGTCCACAGCTTTAAAAGCAGTACTCTGTGTGCTCACACTGTCTCTACAATAGGAAGAGCAACATGGTGTCAGTCCTGTCAAGAATTTACAGTTTGCCTTGCAGGTAACTGTGGAATAAGACCATTTTGGAGGCTCACCTTCATTGTTATACTTCATTGTAAATATTGGTGGCTCAGTGACATTCTCTGCTTATTTATATCTCCCTGTAATTTAGGCTTCTGCTGACGAAGGGACAGATACGTAGACTTCAGTATAGGAGGAAAAATTAGGAATTTAGTATTTTTAACTATTTTATCACTACAAAGCCAGTGGGTCTGTGCCAAAACTTTAGCATCTGCTCCATATGGGATAATGGCAAGGGACACTAACTCCAACAAAGGCCTTACTTACAAACTGAAGAGGCTGGAGGGAAACCAAGACCCCATGACATGGTAATGCCAGGCCAGCATTAGAAACCAGCCCAAGGTTCCCATTCCAGTGATCTGTTTTGATCCCAGCCAAGAATGAAGCAGGACTTTCACAGAATCCTATTCCAAGCAGGCCCAAGGTTTTCCATCTTCCCCAGGACACAGCAGTCACACAACACTGGCTGTCCTTGGTGCACGGTGCTATCAGGGCTGTTTGGCACACACTGGCAGGGTTTCTCTGGCCTTAATGACCACTGAGCCATGCATCCCCCTAAAAATGATTCATATTATTGCTGCTAAAATCAGCAAATAAGGGTCAGTATTCAGAGCACTGCAGTCATACCAGAGAGGATTTGAGGATTTGTTTGTTTAAAATATGCACACACATGCACGACTGTGCACATGAAAACGCAAGGCACCAAAACAACAGCAGCCCTGACTAAATAACAGCCACATTCCCAATCTGCTCAAGCCCTGCAGTGCCTGGTGAAAACTAAGGACCCAGGACCAAGTTTTCCCCAGGTTCCACCAGCACAATGAAGCCAGAGGGAACACTTTGCAATTAGGAGGATGGTAATTGGTCTTTGTGCACATCAGCACAGCTGTTTGTGCACGGGCTGCCGAGCCACAGCCACTGCTGGCACACGGGGGTGAGAGACCGCAGTTCGCTGGGGTTCATTCGTACTTAATCCATCATGGGCTGCCTATGTGTAAATAACTACATCTCAACTTTCCATCTCAAATCACGGGCTTTACAGTCACAGAATTGTTATGGTTGGAAAAAGCCTCCAAGATCATCGAGTCCAGCTGTCAAACCAATGTGAAGCTGTAGCCCACAGACAGCAAGAGGGTACAAGCACCACGCTGCAGATAACCTCACATCCTACTTTCCTTCCCAACCTCAGGAAGAAGAAAGGTTTCCACAGAAAAAGGCAGAACCAGCTGGGGAATACACTGATGTGAGCAATGAGCTGGCAACTCTGGTTCTTATACACTCCAATCTACCCACCCACTGCTCTGAGAAATATGTAAAATACCATGATTAAATAGGGCTATTTTCACTATTGCCTCAATTTCTCTCTATAAAACTTGTCTGCTACCTGCATCCAGCTCCCCAAAGAAATAAATGTGTGATTTATTTAGATTGCAGCATGAAAGAATTGAAGATACATGCCATTTTCTCAAGGTATCAATATTTAATACCTTTCTCGATCACCTAAATTGTGGGTTTTTCATTCTCTGACTTCAAAGCATTTCACAGTCCAACCCAGTACATCACATTACATAACTGACCTTTTTTAAATGCTAAACATTATTTCAGAAAGTCCCCAGAACACAGGATGCAATACCACAACATGTAGGCATTCAGGCATCCCTTGCAATGCACAGCTCGTAGCCTTAGCCCTGCTCTGTAAATGTCCTGTCATTTCTCTACTATTCCAAGCCCAAAAAATTTGAAGGACATCTAAAATGGCCTGTCAGACTCAAATATTTAGGAAAAAAAAGTATGTTAGTGTTTAGAAATGTCAGAAAAATAAACACATTCAAGGAGAAATAGTTCATTCAACATATCCAAATGTTTTGAGTGCAAAACCAACATCTGAAAAACAAGGTTATGGATGCCATTATGCTCTGAGTACTGAAATCATCTCCTTGCAGAGTGGCAGTTGAGAAATAAACAAAATGTTAATATTTACAAAGACAGGAATAGAAAGGAACATGGAGATTACAATGCTTGTAACACATGGAAATATGCTGACCATGCAGGGCTGGCTCAAGGTGCAGCTCACACTTCTACGATCTCACAGGGACAGAAGAAAAGAAAACTGCTAGGAATAGATGGAGGAATGGGAAATAAGCAGGAAGGTGATAAGATCACAGCTGTTTAGTTCAGAGAAGTAAAAATATAATTAGGGTCACGTTGGCTGCTCCCATTTGCTGAGATAATAGTGCATCCATGGAAAAGAACAGCAGTGGGTTTAAAGGTGAGGAAAAGAGGACCTGAATATCTTTTCAGCATTTTAACATAAAGTAAAAATCTAAATGGACTAACAATTTGAGATTTGATATTTCATTAAAAATAAATTATTTTCTTGGTTGGTCAAGAGCTACTGCCAGAAGTTCTTGCTGGTGAGAGGCATATTCAAAGAGATTTGCACCATGTTTTTGCAGGATACTTAGAGTTGTCTAGTCCTATTTGAAAGTTTCTCCCATAGCAAAAACCCTCAGCATCATCCCCACCCCTATTTTTAAACATAAGCTCTTCACACACATTTACGCATAAAATAAAAAGGGTAACAGGAATTAACATGCACTGCAGCTTTCAAAGCCCATATTGGGAAACACTCACTGTGGCCAAATCAATGCAACAGCAGTTTTGTTCTTAGAGGAAAATCAGCTATTCTAGTCATCCTCACTCCTACTACTTTTATCTTCTCCAAGGTATACAAATGGTTCTTCTTTTGTAACTGCAGAAAAGGGACTTAGAGGCATTTCAGCTATCAGGAGAATTATGCAATTGGCCACATTTCTTTTGCTGGGAAAGAGGAGGGTAAAGTCAGGATTGTGCTATTGTGATACCACTGAAGAAGCTTTTTCTTAAGTTGGCAAACCTCTCAACTCATAAAACTACACCATCTCAGGAACTGGGAGTAAAACCTGGCCAAGGTCTCTGCTTTTCCTTGAGCACAGAGAAATGCCTGTTACGGTTCCTATTCAATTTGCTTTTCCCCATGCAGGATGGAAGGAGACAGCTGCTCATATCCAAGCCTCTGAAATGCCAAACAGCTTCAGTCCCCAAAGCAATTAGTGGAACTACACAATTCTATAACAAGAGGGCCTGAGACTTTCAAACCTGGTTAATATTGTATTTTGTGTCTCTGGAGTTTTGTGTTCAGATTTTCTGCTTTTTGTATCTTCTGTAGCTCTTTGCAGACAGTGTAAATATTATGCAGTCTTGGACTATTAAAGGGTTCAATGATCTCATGAGGTGGGTCACATCTAACTAGCAGGCTGAAGTCTACTCTAAAAACACCGTGTGCTTTTGCAGTGCAAAGAGTTTTTTAAGGATTATTGCTATTAAATTACACCTGGAGCTGCATGGAGACCCCTGGAAAATGTCTTTGACCTTGCAGTAACCTTGTCTAAACAATGCTAATCGTGATTATATTCTGTATTACCATCCCCTGTTGTCTACTGCAAAGCTGAGAAACCTCAGTGAATTAAAATCATTACTGCCATAGATTAGGAACAATCATTGTTTACATTATAAACACATTATTTTTAAAAAGATTTGAGCATATTGATTTGAACAGAATGCAGTCAATATCTGCAATGATCATCCTGTGTAAGCTAACTAGTAGCAAAGAAATAAATAATCAATAAACTCTACACACGCAACTCCACCCTCCCTCCTGCCTGAATGCTTTTTTGGGAACATCTAGAGAGAAAATACAGAAATCAATGCAGAGACCCTTGTTCAGCTTGTGAAACTTCCCTTCTTCAGTGGAAAACAGGACCACAGTGCTGCACATGGGGAGGTGCCTGCTGGAGCAGGAGAAGCACAGCATGACAGAGGATCACATGGTAGATCAATAATGCGATTTGTGGAAGCCATGGTTTGGTTTTTGTACTGCAACAAATCTGAAAGGGGAAGCTAATGTTGTTTGCAAATTGCTGGAAGAAGCAAAGAAACAAGCAGCTAGAATGATCAGTGGGAAAACTCACAACAAGTATATAGACATGAGCAGACTTCAGCAGCTGGCCTTAGAACAGGTGTTTTTGTATCCAAATTACAGGGAGAAACTTGTGCTGGTACCGGGTGCATTGCTCAGTTCACTGGGAACCCTGCTGGCAGTGCCATGCACAATATGCCACACTTAAAAAGCTTCCATTTCCCAGTCAGCACTTAAACTTTATCTTTTTTAGCAAGCAAAGTCTTAGAAGACTGGTAGTTGCCATAGACACATTAGCAAAGACTCAAAAGAACGATCTGGGGGAATATGACTCTCTTGAAACCAGATCCCAAAGGGAATCAAAGCTGAGCCTGAGCTGACTCAGACACACAGAGAGAGAATCAGCTCTGCTGGCAGGTAGAGCTGGGAGAAGCAGCCCTGTTGCCAACACCAACCTGGATACAAACACCATTATCACATAAAAACAAAGATTCAAGCTCAGATAAAGATTCAGTAAGGTAGGCACACCTCATGTTGTTTCATGAAATGGAGCTGTTTAGATACAAATAGGGTGAGGTCCCTTTAAAAGAATCTTCTAGCAGAAGACCATAAGCCCAGCAGGTTTTTCCTTATTAGAAACCTCATTAAGGACTGAAGTCCAATTTTATATCTCTCATATTATCTGTGCAGACGTGTTCATCTTGGCAACAAATAGATGGGACTGTTCTGCTCTGAGACATCCATGAGCAACCCTTCACCTCCATCATTATTTTTACATTCCATACAAAGCCCCTTTATCAAAAGAATACTTTGGATTTTTATAACAACTTTCATCCCACTGCCTCAAGGAACATTATTCTAATTGCCAAGGGTTTGTTTAAGCCCATTTTGTGGATTCAAAGATTTTCATTAGCTGATCAGACATCATGGAAAATGGGGTCCTATGGAACCGCTTCAGAGCACAGTGTGAACCTCACTTCTTTAGCTCCCATGGCCAGGCAAATGGTCAAACCTTAGAAATAATTTTAAATGCTCCACTAAAACCTCTATTTTGCTTTACATTTTGATTAACCAGGACATTGGACAAGTTTGTGGGCACCAAAAGTCATAGAAGATGTGAGACATTGGTCTGTTTTCTCATCCCTGGGTTTCCTCTCCCCATCCTCACCTGACCGAGCTCTGAGCGTGCTGCCACACCAGGAGCGCTCCACAGCTCCAGATCTCCAGCTCTTCTCAGGGGTAGCATCATTCCTGGCAGGACACCTCTGTCTCAGGCTGGATGCTGCCTCCACAAGGGCCCAAAGAGCTCCCACCTTTCTGCAGCCAAGGTCACCTCCTCCTGCAGCCCCCCCCGTGCTTCGTGCATCCGACGCAGCTGGGAACACGGGAGGACGGTGCCACAGGTGAAGGACCCATCCTTCACCGAGCTCCTCCTGCTCCCTCTGCTGATGGAGCACCTTTCAAAGCATCATTCTCACAACAAAGGAATTTTGCATGAGTTAATTGTCTCGATCCTCTTTATGAATTAAATTAAATTGGGATCACCAAGCACATACTGTCAGCTTTAGCTTCAGGCATCTTCACCTTTAGATAATTTCTAACAGCAAAGGATGTCTCAAAACATGGGGCTGTTAACACCCTTCAAATCACATCAATGGCATAGGAAAAAACAAATGTAAACCTTCCTCATAGGTGATGCTTCATCTTGTCCCATTTAACAAGGAAGACAGACAAGAATGATACCATTGTTCCTTTTCATATTAATTGGCAGAAATTATCTTTATTAGAAAAATGAATTTTTCATATATTTACAATTTTTACATCATGTTATACTTGGCACATGTGTTCTTCCAAATAGTTATATACATTTCAGTACACACAGACATTCAAGTCCCCCATTCCCTTAATGTTTTTCTACATATTTAACAAAAAATGAACACAATACAATTTGTAAGACAACCATAATAATTATATATTTCTCTATCATAAAAAGTTTGAAGCAAACATTTTTTTTTAAGATATGTTTCAAAATATTTATACAGTATTAGCACTCAGTCATGCACTGGGTTAGAATATGGTCAGGGTGAACTGCAGTGAGACAGTATGTGAACGCAGGAGAGAAGTGTGTGATCCCAGTTTCTCCACGCTGCACTGGGTGCTCTGGGGCAGCTCCAGCCACCCCAGAATCTCAGAGGAAGGGACAGAAGGTGCAGGAGGAGCTGGGTGTTCACGTGTCTGCGCCACACAGCAGCCAAAACTGCGTGTGTTAAAACTCATTTCACTTTGCTAAACCTAGCTAATAAAACAGGCAGTAATTGGAATGTCAAAACTAGATTTTAAAGATTCTCTTTTTCCCCAAACCCATTCTTTTGAAGAATCCATTAGACTGTGAATTTTATAATGAAATTCTGAATTCTCTAAAAATTAATTATTTTATGGTTGATTCCATTTCAACAATATTCTTTTATTTCTACTCTAACATCCTGATTTATTTCCCCAGGTGTTAAGAGCTCTTCAAATCTCTACTATTCTTTGCTAGTAACTGGATGTTTATGATTTACTCTTTGGTTTGAAGTATGAGACTTTCGAGAGTGTTACAGCAAATTGCACTAGTAAATAACAGAAGTGATAGGCTTTTTATTTTACTGTGTATGGAACCTAATGGTTCCAATATTTCTGGTAAAATTTTTTTTTTGACATGCAAATTTCTCCTAGTGCAATATAGGTTAGTGTTCCATGTAATCAGTACAAACTATTACACCTGGAGTTCTTTTCCCCCATCAAAAAAAGAATATTCTTCCAACTGTACTAGTAACTAATTTTCTTTGTGAGCAAAATAGTAAGTTAATATTGTGAATTCTCATTTTCTTGGTTGCATTTCATTTTTCATAGTTCAACTGCAAGTAACTTCTAATCAAACTCAAAACAACAATACATTACTTGAAACTGTTAATAAATGATTGTAGAATCTTTTTCACAACACTGGATTTCTGTCTTGCCCCTCATTCTCCACAACAACTTTATACATATACATATTTATATATAGCTTATATATATATACATATGTATATGTACAAAAACTGATCAGGACAACATATTAAACTGATACTATTCAAGTAAACAGGTAAAAAAATGTTTTTCAAAGTGTAATTTGAGATTTTAAAATATTTCTGGTGGGTTTTGTTTAGCAGCACAGAAATATTAGTATTTCATCTAAGCCCACAAATATCCTTAAACAGGATGAAAGGAAGCACAAAATGCCCTTCAGGTTTAGTGTGAATTTGAATCCGATGAATTAAAATCAACATGATTAACAGGTGAAGTGCTTCTGAGATCCTGAAATGTATGGATGCAGATTTTGCATAAAAATTAAGTAATGAGTTAAGAATCAGGTAGGAGTTTGCCTAACACATTAATGAATTCTGTTTGTGCCTCCTGGTTTCAGTAGGGAAGGCACGAGATCCACTGTGCATGTGGGTGTGAGGTGTGAAGACAGAGAGATCAGGCTGTTCTTCATTGGTGCAAAATGTATGTTCTGAAATGAGGAAGACTATTTCAAAATATTATACCTGATATCAAGTATAAACTGCAAACAGCTCTTACTGAAATTGCACTGGTTTCCTTCCTAGCTGCACACAATTTCACATGATGCAATTTCCAAACCTTTGCAACATGAGGTTTGGTTGGGGATTTTTAAAATCTGAGCGTGAACTGCACTAAGGATCTGCTCCCCCATCACTCCCTCACACATCCCTGTTTAAGTCAAAAGATGTTTTGTCCACATTTGGAATCCAAACCTAGACCAGGTAATAATAAGCTAAGCAAAAATTTTCTTCTTGCAGATGAAGAACTTGAAACCAAGTTCTGCTCCAAAACACGCTTGCAGTGAGTAGTAGACAAAATCTGACCCTACAGAATTTAGTGTTTCTTGGTTACGGTGGAAAAATTCATAATTATCCAACACTCCCTTTCAGAAAAAGTTCAGGAATTCCACCAAATTATTCCAAGGTACTTTTTTTTTGTTATAAGTTTTAGTTAGAGCAGCATAGATTTAGAAAAGAAGCCTAATACCACACTCATCCCTCGGTGGAAACCTCCACATCACCAGTACTAGTATGGAGAGAATTGATTGTGCCTTACCCACCACTGCTGAATCCTGCCTGGCATGCAAAACCCATTTTGGAACCTGCCCAGTCTGCATGGGAGAACACATGGGCAGCCACTGGTGCACACACCAGCTGCTCCTCCTGGGAATTTTTTTCTGGAGGTATCCTTCCTCAGCGGCCTTAAGTAACAAGTTTAAGGACCAGATGTGGATCACATGAGCTGCCACTGAGTTTAAGGTCAGTCACCACGCCAACATCTCTGGCCAAGATTTTTCAAACCAGCATGAAAAGTCATCCTTTCCCTACAACTTTGTCATTACGGCAAGCATCAATTCCAGCTCTTTTGGACAGGAACTCTCTGACATGTTTTCATGCGTCCTAGCACAAAGCAATCCTGACCCAAACAAGTCCTTTAGCCCCTTCTAGAACAGGTATCAAACACTACAATAAATGCTGCTAGAAGATTTCTAGATGTGGGAGGTTTGGAAAGGAGAGAAGAAAACCACTTAAAATAAAGCACTGCTGCAATGTGTCCCACAGCCTGGGGAGATTACTCACGCATGACTGGGTTGGAAGGTGTATGCACGCACGCCTGTGTATACTGTATATATATTTAGGTTAACAAGTTTAAACTATTAATAAACAGCATCTTATGGTATTTGGTAATTAAAATATCAGGCCTGTGTCATTCAAAATAGTGCAACCTACATAGCAATATACAGGAAAATTACACACATTCTTCCTATTACCATTAATATGCTTGTGCATATCAAGATAACAGGATACCCTTTTCCATAAGATTAACCATTTGCATATTTAATTGTATTCTTTGGCCCATTTTCCCGTGAAACCTCGTATGAAAACGTAAAGACTTTGGCTTTAAAAGAAAAAGAAAACTCCCGCTTTTTCAGTTACTTTCAGAAACTTAAGAAGAATTCAAATTACTTTAGTTAAAAATTATCATCTCCTCCAGAAACTGCAGACCCCTGTCACAGACACCCCCACTAGTGTGGCTAACTGTGAACCTCCAATTTCTTTTTATTTTCACTTTTGAAGATCATTTACACTTCTATTGTTGCACAGCACATCCTCCAAAAGTGTTCTGGACTCCTCTAATCTTGTCCCAGCTGGGAACAAGGAAGGTCCCTGTCCCCAGGAGCACGGAAAGGCAGAGCAGCCTCATCAGGGCCTTCCACTGCATCACTACGGGTCCAGGTTCAGGGTTTGCAATGTGAAACAGAAGCCAAAATACATTCCCAAAAGGTTTTTGCCATTAAACACCATTATTAAACAAGCTCAGGAAAAAAAATTATCAGACAAAAGAATGCTGTAGTAATGATGTAACACAAACCTCTTCAAAGCGGTTATTCTTATGTACTGCAATGCATAGAACAAACTTTAAAATGTAATCTCATAATGCATTTGCTGAGAAAAACATATCATTTCTTCTAATAGTACCAGAAGTGCAAAACAAGACATTCTCCATTAAAATTTCATGTCACTGTAAATATTACCATTTTCCCACATTAAAGCTTAGTACCATTTCTGAAAAGTGAGGAAACTTTCATCAATTCCCAAGCAAAGTATCATCTCACTTGGAACTTTACAGTGCACTGAATAAGTATCACAATATTTATTGGTATTTATTTTCACAGTTTTCTAACGTGCACAGAAATATAATTTTTGAAATATATTAGTGAAAACAAATACTAATACAAAAGGGAAAGGACAAAACATCTAGGAGTATAACTGCTTATCACCACTACTTTTTAAGAGTTGGAGAGTCGAAACCATCTCTCTTTTAAATATGTAATACTATATTTAGTGTGGTTATCTATTAATAAAGGTATTGCATGACAATGTTACAGCATGGCTATATTCTCTACTAATTTAGCCTTGTTTTCAATACAGGTAAAGAATTAAGCAAAAGGAGTAAAAATTGTCATTTAAGCGCAAAACAACAAAAACCTGGTAAACAGTGAGGTAACTTATTTTTACTTATATTATTTCTGGCTCTTAAATTATAGATATGACAAAATCATCACAAAATCAGCAGTGGATTCTTACAGCTGTTAGAATGGCAGAAATTTAAAAAAAAAAAACCAGTTTCAATCATGGCAGATACATTCTGCAGTATGGAACAAAAAAGCTCACGATCCCACGAGGAGAACCAAGTGCATCTTCACTGCATTGCAGGGTGATGCACACCTGTATTCCTGGCTTCCAAAGTTGCAGGACTTTGGAAGAGCACATATTTTCAAAGCGCATACTCTGTACACAGGTCGAGAGAAGCAGGGGGAAAAAAAAGTTAAAGCTTGAGTGAGGGAAATAAATGAAGAGCTTATTTACAGAGAGTGCAGTAACCCTCCCCAGCAGAGCAGGGAGAAGCAGGGCAGGATTGCAGCTCCCCTTGAGTCAGGCAAAGACACAAGAGAGCACAAGCAGCCACCTCCCCTCTGACAGACACTGCTGTGACACGGGAATGGGGGTGAGCATGGGAGCGGCTCCACAGAGACAGCTGAGGAACTCGACAGGAGTTTTGCACCATGTACAGCATGTGCACATCAGACAGAGACTCTGCATGATCAGAAAGATGTAAGAGACAGGACAATCGTGAGGCTACTCCCATTTAACCACAGCTTCACAGGTGACTCCAGCCAGAGCACATTGAGCCTTTCCTCTATCACACCATGTCCCTGTCTGTACTTATATCCATATCACAAAGAAATACACAGCTGTGATTAAACTGAGCTCCCTTAAACGCTGACATGTTGCTAAGACATTTAAATAAGACAGTACAGGTGAATTTGAGCAGGGAAATGGCTCATACCATAAGCCACACTTTGAAAGGCCTTTATGTTCTTTCAGAAGTTCCTTCAGCACTGCTAAGTTTGGAAGGCTCAGCTCTCAATAGGAAGGAAGTTTAGATTAACAAAAAAGAAAAAATCATTGCTAAGAAAATAATTTAAGTCTATCACTGGAACACTGGAAAACTGTTTTTTGTTGCAAACCAGTCTGCCCTACACAGGAAAGGTATCTGCTTTAAAACGACTTTTGAGTTAAGGTAGGACTAGAGCTGGAAAAGTTTAGCAAGGGAATGTATGACATTCATCTTGAAAGAAGCACACGATGTGATGATTAACACTTGACACAATCTAGCCAAGCCACAGGATAGTTATTCTTTTATATTAACTAGGAGAGATTTTTTTCATAGAAGTTCTGTTTTCACTAGGTTTTATATATCAACATCTTAAATGCAATGTAAAATAACAAAAAAAATACACCTCTTGAATTCTTCCTAAATCCAGGCAGATTCTCAGACCCTTCGATTCGAGACACAATTCCTGTTCTACATTGATAAACCCAGCAAGGGAGGGAACAGTATCAAAATCTTCCCCATCTCTAAGGTGCATATGCTACACTGCATAAATATGAAAACAGCAAGTTATTCCACAAGGAATAGATTCTGACACTTTTCTCCCATGCTGGGTAGTCACATGGTATAAAGCAAATTATTATCCCAACTATGCAGGGGGTACTGCAAACCCCACAAAAAAACCTATTTGCATGAGCACAGGAACCTGTAACACCTCCAAGGCTGAAATTGGTACTCACTTGAAGATTTACCTGGCAGATTTTGGAGGCTGGGGATAAACAGACCACTGCTTTTCTAAGTCCACCTAACTGAGATATCTGAGTTAGGAGCCTATACTTTCTAAAAAGTCAACAGAGAGAGGTAATATCTTTCTGGACACATCCCCCACATAACTGCTCCCAACCCCTCAGTCCCTGCACTTCCATCCAGAGGGAGCTTGCTTTCTCTTGCTTTCTCTCTCTCTCTCCCCACTGGTAACAAAAGAGCTTAGCCTTCCAGCACAGAAACCCAAAGCTACACACACAGCTCTAGCTTTTGCTTCCTTTAAAACTGTATAAAAAGATTTGCTTTCATCAGGAAAAATAAACCACATCTGATTTCCCTTGTGAGCCTTATTTCACCTCTTAAGTGTTCCTGAAAGACCATAAAGAGACATGTATTTATGAGATGCTGCCAAAACACGGTGACCTGGTGGTGATTTCATTTTTGTTTGTCCAGAGCACTCTTTCTCCTAACCAAGCTTCTTAGATAGCAGAGTAATGAATTCTGAGCAAAAGCTGCAAATACATTAAATTAAATTTTCCAGAAATGCAAGATCTCTTAATTTTCCTTAATTTTATCTTATATATTAAAATATCTTATTTCCATGCTTTTAAATTAGTGGGTGGCTACACTGTTCTAAGAAACACAAGCAGAACACAAAATCTATTTGAGAGAAAAAAAGGGAAATTTACTATGGTGAAAAGGGAAAGACAAAAACATGAAGAAATTCTACAATATCTTTAAAAGAGAAAAAAAGCAAGAGGCAGGTATGTCTATGTAGCTGTTTTTACCTCCATGTACCTACTGCATTCCTCAGCAATTCAATATCCTGCCTCCATAAAAGGTGTCGTCCAGGAGCAGTGTAACACTACAGGACATGCTACCAAGAATGGCCCATATCATTTACAGCCTGATTCAGTTCCAGCTGGAGTCACAGGAAATCTTGGTGATAGGAATGACCAACAAACTGCTAGAGCTGTAATCAGGAAAATGTAACAAGTCACCAGCACCATCCAGAAAGGTACAGAAAGGATGGCCACTTATGCAGGAAGATTCTTTTCTCCTCTTCAAGTATAGCAGCAGCTAGAGTGAGAGAGAGGGAAATACAGAAAGTCTTGATCTCAGTTTAATTGAAAGTCAGTGCAAATATATCAACAAAGCTCAGGCAAAATTCAGAATTCCACGCGCTCTACGGCTGAGCCTCACAAGCTGTGGCTTGTGGCTCTGTTGAAGATTTTTCTTCAACTTCTCAGCTGCTTCTTCTTTACACGAGCACATCTGCAACCAGCTACTGCCTACAGCCCTGCCTCAGCTCTCCTTCCCCTTTATCGACTTGGATTTATGCCAACATCAAAACAACAAATGCATGCAGACTCTTACTCCCTCTACTTTCAGTATCTGGTGGGTTTTTTTCCTCCTTTATGGAAGCACCTTATATTTCCATGTGAACAACTGCTGTGCAACATTATCAAGTCTTCCCTCTGCCTCTTTATTTTGGTTGAGGGCAGGTGGTTGTATTGAATATTGCAGATAATAATACTAAATCTCTACAGTCACCAGAAATCTGCTCAAATCAGAAAAAGCAAACACTGCAATATCACTGCAATATCACAATTTCACTGTAGCTAATTTGCTTGTACATTTCACAGAAAGATCAATCCACCTGGGTTGAGGATGTTTACAACTGAATCTCAGGAGAGAAAATGTAAATGGGAATTTTTCTTTCCCACAACTTCACGTACAGTACTTGTATATATATTGAATTATGTGTGTCTGGTTAGATAGAGATGATGATACAAAAGACTTGGAGCGATCGACAAATACTTTGAGAGCTTTATGATGATGTGAAAGACAAGAGCCACCACTGAGTTTTATGATTTACTTGGTAAAATGCTCAGCAACTTCCATGGCAGGATTTGGCATGACATCAGCAAATCATATCTGCTGAAACACACCAGATAGTTCAAAACACTTCAGATTTTAGTTAATATACTATGACTTGGATTGGATATTAAAATGTGCCTGAGATATTTTTTATTACACTCATTACAACATTACACCTTCAGTGCATTTGCCCTCCTGTAGACTTAAGAGCAAAGCATACTTGTGTCTTTGGGAAAAGGTTTGGGTTCATGACAAGTAGTGTTCATCCCACAGACATCCTAACCCTGCTTAGCTCACACAACTATTCCTAAGAAATCTGCATCTCTGTAAGGGGAGGTAAGGAACTTCTGTTTATAAAAACTCCCTCCAGTGAGGAACCAGAAAGCTTTCCATGTGAATCAGGGCCAATAATTATGACCAAATGTTGAATAAAGAATACCCAAAACATATTTTTACCTGAACTGCATAGAGATACCCATAGATATGCTTTCTGATCATACTTATAATAAAGTATACTGAGATTTTTGGAAACTGGAAAGAGCCTCAGAAGCCCAAATCTCATTACATTTCATTCCTTAAAAAATGTCATCCTTCACCATCACAAGATGATGAAGATACAAATACATTTGCAAATACCAAGAACTCATTCTGGACTTCGATAGCTAAAGTCAGTTTAAATCTGTTTAATAAAAAAAAAGCTGTAAACAAAATTCAAGAAGCTTTATTTTGACTATCCCTACACATCATTTATATTATCTCCCGTTTGCAACTCTGCAGTATGCTGTTCTAAATTAAACACCTTGCATACTGCACCTCTGGCATGCAGATGCTTCAATTACAGCTGACAGGCACGATTCTGCTGAGAAGAGTTTCAGTTTAGAGAAAAGTTAGGGTAATATTCACATTTTCCAATTCACAGTGGTAATGGTTTCCCTGCTCACTGTTCTTCAGTGAAATGGAGGGAATAATGCTTGAACAATCTAAATTTCCTCTACACAAAAATCCTAAAGCAGTTCTCAGAGTAGCAGGAAAATGGGAGAGCACCACCTCAGGAATACTTTCAGTAGTTAAATGTATTAGCAATTATATTTACTTCTTTAGTTGAAAAGCTGTACACTCCTCTCCTGAAAGGCTTCCTCTCTTCCCTTTCACGCTCCCTTATGGTTAAAATCTAGTGGGTTTTTTTCTTCCAGATGTGTGTGTACAGGGGTGTGTAGCAGACATTTTATTTGTGAAATAATCTGATTGACATTTATAGAAGGAAAAGTCATATAACAATGCATCCCTGCTATGTGAATACCTTTGTATACCAGTAAGTGATAATAAAGATACTGTTTCTTAGTTATGTGTGCATATATTCAGTTTATATAACAGACTTGATTTGAGAGGTTAGAAAAATGGTCTGATGTTCAACAAATATGCACAATATTGTGGAAGGAAGAAGTCCTTCTAAAGGTGTTAATCCTTCTCTGTGTATGCAAATAAATGGTACCACGCTCCTCACTGATCACACTGAACTTATGGCTGTCGGTGTTTGATACTGTATTAACAGCTTTAATACTATTAATATACAATTAATTAGTTGTCACTAATACACTATGAACAAAGAACTACAGTGGGTTGGGATTTGGTTTGGGAAGTGAAAGAATAAAAGAAATACTATACAGCCCTGAGTAATCACCAGTAAGGGGCAAATGCAAACTTACGTACACATTAGGCCTCAAGGTTACTAATAAAGTCCACAGCTCCATAGTAAGTGCCATATAGTGATATCTAAAAATATATACTCTGGATTAGGCAGCTGTGAAATTTCTGACAAGATTACTGCAAACTTTTTAATGAACTTACTTTGTAATGGTAAGTGCATGTGCAATATAAGAAAAGCATTTGTACATGAACATTAACCAATATCCTTGGGGCTTCCTTTTGGTACACAGCAGTTCACATGTTTGGGGTTACTGCCTTCCTATCTACTGTCTGTCACTCTAGAAAGAACATACTAATTTTGTGCTAACACACTGTATTTTACTTATTAAGGTCCTGGGGTTTGGGGTTTTTTTAAATTATTATTTGGCTTTGAAAATTATTATGAAGCTAAAATATGTTTTTGGAAGTCTTAGCTTTCTGTTCTCTTTCAGAGTCTTACTTTTGAATCTGTGCAAATGCATCCCTATTTCTTGTTGTCGGTGTCATACTACATGAATACCATATTGCTTATCCAGTACTAGAAAATCATTAAACATTTCTAAGGACAAAAGTACATTGAATGATACTTAGCAACATAAGTTAGAATAACCCAAATAGTAAAATAATTAGGTACAAAACAGCATAGTTGCCAACATATATTGGGGCTATTTCAGTACAACTTGCCATTTATATATAAAGCATACATAAATGGCTATTTTTTATCCTTTTCAACAAGACATGTTTTAAAAGGATAGTTCAGAGCATACCAGTTTACCTATTCATGTACAAAAGTACATTGGGAAAGGGAGAGGTTTATGTATCATTTACCAGAGCAGGATACTGTTAAAGGAAAAATTCTCCCTCTAAGATGGTGGCAACTATTCTTTCCCTATAGATAAAGTGTTCATGGAAAATTTAAACATCTGATTCAATGCTAGGCCTTTTCTTATACACACGTGTATTGCTACAGGAATTTAAAACCCTTGGAGTTGAGTACAAGCTATTCCTATTTGCAACGTAAGGCAAAACATGCTCTGAAATGTACATGTCATTATGGATCCGACCATCCCTGGAAGAGTATGATGCTGTAGACTGTATGGACGACCTGAAATAATTATCATTTCTTCCTCTTGTTGGCAATGAATGTTTATAAAGATCAGCTGGACTTCGCCTAAGAGATAAATGCTGGTCATCACGATAGGAGTGCAGGAAGGGGTTATCATCCGAGTGAACAGCATACAGGGACTTGCTCCGCTTACTGTCCTCCAGAGCATGAGTTAAAAGTGAGGCCTTGTTGCTCAACAGTTTGCTTGAGGGAACACTAAACATGCTTGCATATGGACTACTTTGAAGAAATTTCTCTCTTTCTTTCAAGCTTATACTACGAGAAGGTCTTCCAATATCAATTTCCCTGGACTTATCAGCGATATTATCAAAAGAGTGTTGCCTGCTAATCCTCAGTTTATTCTTTCTGTGATATTGCAGAGCACTACTTTGTGACCAAGTACGCTCATATATTTCTTCAGGAAGTGATAAGTTCGTTGTATCCTGCAGCATCTGATCTTCCTCAATATCATAGAGGTTCCCCATCCGCAAGCATGCATCGCATTTATAGGGAGATCTGGTCGTGTAGTGTCCTGCATAAGTGGGCATGTTGGAGAGACAGCTCCTGCAGTGGGTGGAATTCTGCCTGTACCTATCGTTCATGTCACCTAGGGAAGTATTTTTTTCTTTGAGAGTGTAGTGCTTTGCATAAAGTTTATACTGGTCATTATTTGGAAGACTGTCTTCGTTATGTGATGGAGTCCTGTTAGCTTGTTCAGCTTTCCTGAAGCTGTCACTGTGATCTTGGTAAACATCAGGAAACTCTACAGTTTCTGGAAGGACAATGTTTTCGATGTACTGAGGTGTGTCCAAGCGGAATCCTGGCTCCTTGTCAGCATCAATTGTGTAGATTTTATCCCGTGGAGAGCCTTGTTTGGTTTTCAGATACGTCAGTTCCACTTCACTACAGTCTTTTGGGTATTTTGATGCTACTGTCCTTTTTTTAAAATTGTCCTTGGTTTTGTGGTGCTTGTTGTTGGTTTCAGCTTCCATGTGGCAAGTAGCTCTGCTTGATGTCTCTGATACATCTGAATGGACAATCTCTTCAGGAAGGTATCTTTGGCTTTTCAATGAAAGCTGCCTGTTTTCCTCTGACTCGTTTTCTCTCTGGGGACCTTGGCCCTGACGTACAGATTCTTGACGCAAAGATTCAACAGATTTCCTCCAAAGCTGCCTGGGTCTGGAGTTCACTTTTGCTTCTGTTGTTACTGCAACCTCTACTGTATTTGGATTGGATTCATTCAGTGTGAGAGGATGCTGCCCTTGGAAAACATAGTTGTTCAGATTGTCCTTGTGTCGATTGCCAGGAAGTGTCTGCAGTTCACTTATGTTGTCACCAAAAAAGTTGTCCTTTGTCTGAAAGGATCTGTTATCAGCAAATATCAAGTTTCCCTTATCCATGACCATGTCCATAATCAAAGAACCCCTCTGAATAAAATCAGCTGTTCTTTTGGGGGAGTCAATTCTTGAAGGATTGATATTCGTCATGTTTTTCGCTGTTCGCAGCAGTTTTAACATGTTGGTTTGTGAATTGGTCAAAGAAAAGTCAGGAGACTTCTTTTTCTCCTCAATGTGTACTCCATGAATGCAACTGTAAATACCCTGCAATATGAGTAATGTAAAACAAATTAAATCACTAGGTATAACAAATTAAAAATTCCATTTTACTTTTACTAGCAATAAAGAACAATTAAACATTTTTATCCAATTACTGGAAAGATTAAAAGTACATCTCCATCTTTTTATAATTTCCTTGCACTGAAATGGAGGAACATTTTCTACTATATCTGTTGGAATTACAAAGGAGAAAAATTGCCAGTGTTTCACAAACCATTGGTCTGTCTTGGCCTCCCCAGTTTATTCCAGATACAAGATTAGAAGGTACCCCAAAGGGTTCCCTAATCTCAGCACAAAATGAAACTAACCTTCAGTAATAGATACTCCCTTATTTTAAACCAGTGATTAAGTTTCCCCTCTAAACAAGCCTGTAGTGGGACTATTTTATTGGAGGTTAAGTTGACTTGTACTGAAATGAAAAGGCTTCTAGTCATCATATTTTAGTTTTTCTGATCCCTATCCCAGTACATATGAAAAAAACCCAGCTCTTTCTAAAGTTGAATGTGAGTTAATTTTGAGCAAAAGGCTGAAGCCCATTTTCTCACTCCAACCTCTTCGGTCACTCCTGTGAGCCCAGTTGACATTTCCAACCCTGTGAACTAGCAATTCTCAGACATTTACCTATGACATAAGTACTCTTTCTCCTGCATTGCTTAGGAGAATTTCATATAAAAAAAGACCAGAAATACAAAGTTCAAATATAAAATGTGTAGGTTAAGGTGCATATGGTTCCCAGACAATCCCCAACAGAGTAGTGCAGACTATTTTTAATGCAGTTCCAAAATGGTCCAATCTACTCAACAGGGTAATTGCAGCACTCTTTAAAGCAATTAGCCATTTTAGCATCATTTTCAGTTCTCCTAGGCTATATAAAAAATCCAGAGAAATCACTTACCTAATGAAAGTTCTATCTGTTTTAAAAATATATAAAGAAAAAACCCAACTAATTTGTCAAAAATATAAGAATAAGCCCACTTTTCCCTTTTTTGTTACAAGTATCAGTTTCTTGGATATGTAAATCCCCTTTGGGTCTGGTAAAGTTATCATTAAAACTTGCCTTAGTACCCAACCAATACAAGACATATATCACCAATATCACATAAATGATACTTGTGTTTGACCTTTTCTCATAGAGTCTATTCAAGTTTGCTATCAAGAAAAGCTTATAAAAATACTCCATTGTATTTTTATAACTTACAATTCTCTTGCTTAAGAAATGCACAAGGGCTAATGTCTCTTATCAAATTAGGTTTTTGGGGTTTTTTTTTATTTTTTATGTGGAAATTAATACATTTCCTGCATCTGAGCTCTACCATTTCTTCATTGAAATTGTCCCTTAATGTACTTGTTTTCAGCATTTGATTCCTGATTATCCTTGCATTTGATAATTCATACCCTAAATAGTCCAATGGATAAAGACTTCCCAAGGAGTGCAAGTGCATCCTAAGCCCATTGACTACCCCAGAGCATCACACTGATGCTCTACCATGTATTTTAAATGTCCAGGTGGGAATAAAAGGAAGGATAATGTTTTGGGGAGGCAGTGTTTATTCTGCCTGTTGCCTAAAGGGGAAAAAATGAAAGTAGTACTGACCCTGCTGATTGAGAACAGCAATCCCGGCCTATCCGAGCAGACTCCAGTGAAGCAGAATCTAAGTTTCCAGTAAAACAAGTGCTCCCAGACAAAGGTTATTAGGCTGAGTGCCATGGCTGCTGCAAGCATATAAAACACTCCTGCCATGTTGTCAATGTCCAGTTGGCTGCTCATGACTTCATTCTTCTCGTTGTGACAAATACCAGTCAGCCACAGGGTTTCTAACTCTTCCATTTCCCCTAGGGAGAGCAAGGAGTCAAACCAGTTAAAACGCAAAAATCACTGCTCACAGTATTCGAAATTCTTTGCAAGTTTAAAAATACAGCACCATTTAATGCTTCATTCGTGGAGCACTGCAGACTTATCTAGCCAGCAGTTGCAAATATAGCAGATTTCAACTCACAGCACCCTAGTTTCAGATGTCCTCAGATTTCATAAATTACGTGGGAAGCTGGATGCTCTAGAAAGCAGGATCTGTGGCTTAGATAGAACTTTCTTCTGCTTGCTGTAACTATTAGCACTTGTTACAGAGAGTGGAATGAGTTTAGTAAAGAGCTGGGACAGGCTGTAGTGATCACCAGACCCTTTCATGCCCCCTCCCCTCCCCTGCCCTACACTTGCTCCTCTCTGATCCACTCCAACCCCTCCCTTTGGCCCTTCCCTTTAACATCACAAGATAAACTTCACAAATTCTTGCCATTCTTTTAGAGTGTGTCATAAGAAATTTGTTCTTTCCCATCTGATCTGTGATGACCTTATTTCTTCTTTTCAAGTAAGTTGCAATGATGTAGCTGAACCTCTTCTGACACATCTGGTCTCTGCATTCATCTCTGGTATCTATTCCCTTTTCCTGCTGCCATTCCTGTCTCCTGGGCAGCAGCAGAAACACAAACGACCTCATCACATGCCTGAAATGGAACATTCCTAGTTCTAGCTGTGCCACATCCTTACTGTCATTAAAACACTTCATTTACTTAAAGCTAATGAAGCAAATCTGCTCCCTCCCTCCCTCTCTTGTGTATTCTTAACTTTGAATCCATGTTTCACTGATGAGATCTGGCCTCAGATAAAGGACACTGTCACCTAGCAGTGGTTGCTACCGCCAGCATGGACAGAGGTGGGCAAGAAACTGCCACTGTTCCTGCCAAAATTCTTTTTATTATTTTGCATAATTTACTAATTCTAAAATATTTAGTGTTGTTCTTAGTGAAGCACTGCATGGGCATACAGGCCTTTTTACTCTCTCAGGATATAGTCAGCTGAGTAATCATATTATAATTTTTAATGTCATAAACTTCATTGTTTCTGGAAAATACAGCAGGCAATGCAGAGGGCCAAAAAGGACAGTATAGCTGTCTTGGTGTGTTTTCCAATTTAAGATATGGCTTCAGTCTGGGGGAAGAATGGTACAAATCCCTAATCCTTAGCCAGTGATTAGGGAATATATTTTCAGTATTATAATTCATACATCACTGGAAAAAAGAACAGAAAAAAATGGCTAGAAGCTATATTGACATTTCAGCTACCTTCAAGCTAGACTAGAAGATCAATGACCTGCTGTGCAAAAGCATTTTGCAGGATAGAGTGCCAGGGCACCAGGAAAGCTGCAGCCCACAGATAATTTGGATGTGAGTTCCAACTAGAAATGGAACACAAGACTGTGATGGAGAAATTGCTTCTCAGAGAATGTGAATGAAAAACTGAAGTAGAAAGGACAAGTTCTGATACACTTTAGCAAAGGCATTTCACAAATTTGGGAGAGGGATTATTCAGTCTCTAGCTAATTCCCAGTTTAATTTTGTGCTTGAAGCATGAATTGAACCTCTGCATCTGCAAAAGGCAATGTGTCTTCTCCCAAATTACAGTGCTCAATCTTCAAAATACCTAAGAGCACCCCAAAGAAGAAAGTCAAACCTAGTGAATCTTTAAATATCTTCTAATCCAGGACATTGGGACAATAAATTATTAATTGTAACAGTATAGATATTGCACACATAGATAATTGGGGTTCATTATTGCATTTCCATATCTTAGAACATTTGGATTTCTTTTGTTCTGTTAAACCTCAGTGGACTGTTTCCCTTGCCTTTCTTTCAAGTCCTCCCCAAGGTCTGTGAATAAAACTCACAGAGGCTATAGAAGAGAAAAGAACCCAAGTCCAAAGAGAGACCAATATTTATGGTCTGTGCACTAGTAGCTGAAGCTCTGCCAATCAGACCTCATTACTTCCCACAGGAAAATTCACATGTCCCATGACTGTCAGGCATCAATTTGATTTGACTGCTGTGCCCTTTCACTATTCATAACAAAATTCACAAAGGAATTTAAACCTCTTTTTTATTACTGTTTCCTCCGTGTTCCTTTCCCTTTGGCATGTACATCTAAAGTAACTATTGATAATCCAGCAACCTTTCCAAAAACATCCCTACAGAAATGAACTAAGCTTGTTTTGAGTCAAGATAAATGACAGTGCCCTAGCAAGTAAAGAAGAACAAAGCATCCCAGAGCCTTGCAGATCCTGCTGTTGCAATATCCCTTCCATAATATGACAATGACGGCAATCACTGTTAATCAATGCCCAAAAGAAATCCACATTTTTATAGATAGCAAAGCACTGTGAATCATTGGATTGCCATATTTATGGAGTGATCTTATCTGGGAATGGACATATTAGGCTGATAATTCTGGTACCTCCATATAAAGCAGTTGCCATTTCCAGTATATATCTTTATACATGTGCATATATATTTATATGTATGTGTGTGTGTGTGTGTGTGTGTGTACACACAGAAACACAGACAAAGCAGTCAATAATTTAAATATAATAACACTTCAGCATAGCTGACCCTATAAAACTGCAAAAATGCCCAATCTTCTTATTGCTTTTCCTGCCCATTGCACTTTAAACCAGATATTCACAGAAGCCATAACATTTTTATTACAAAATCCTCAGGCATGAGAAACTTTTTTATCTGTGGTGTCAATTCATTCCTTATTAAAATCTGCCACTTCCAAATTTGGCCTGGAGTTTGAATTCAAAACATTGAACTTTGAGGCTAGCTAAATTTGGTTCAGAAAATAAATTAATTTAAAAGAACTAAGTCAGTTTGGAGGAATGCTGTCTTTCAAATCCTTTTTGGTGGTCTGACTTGTAAGCTGAATGTGTAGGGTGATGACACCTATGGCAATATATCACACTTAGCAATTGAAAGGCCAGCAATTTGTGATTACCAGGCACTGGAGAGTTCAGTCATCCCTGAGTGTGCATAATATTAATTAGCAAGTGGGAGCTCCAAATATTACATAAAACAGACCTTGGAAATCTAAGTCAGCAACCTCAATATACATAAACGCCAGGCCTCACTGAACTGAGTGTTAATGGAGTTCAAGCCTGCATCTAATAGGGGGTCTCAAGTTACTCATAAATATTAATCAGACTTATTTTAAGGCTTTTTGTTTTCTCTTCAGGCACTTACTAAAGGAATGTAATGCCACAATAATTTCCTACCTTCATGCATGTGTGGACTAGATTAACATGTAAATGGACAGTTGTAGATCTCAGCAAGAAAGAACATCATGATGCTGGCACAAAACCAGAAAATGAAGAGTAGCAATGTATTTGACAAAAAAAAAAAAATACAGTGTTTGTTTTCTGTTTAACACATCCACAATCTATTTAACCTGAAAAACTCACAAATGACTACATGATTCCTACGTTAAGAGGTTTTTAAAAAATTCTATAGCACTGTATCATAAAAGATCTGCTTCGTTTATACTGTAAGAATGACCATAAGCAAGTACTTTAAAAATCCATAGTTCAAGCAGCATTGAGTCTCTGCAGTATTCATTCAAAATACACTCCAATGAATTGCAACATTCCAGCTCTCTCACTTGTAATTCAACACTATTTACAATGGGTTTAGGTTACAGCACAAACAGTGCTCTGATCCCTTTGTGCTCCTCCTGGGTTTGTTCCTGTGGCTATGGAGCTCTCTGCTCTGGCTGCTATTTGCACAGAAACGTGCCAGTTGGCCCTTTGGCCTGAATATCCCACGAGGGCCTTTCTTTCTACATTTTAGTGTAAACTCCTCTAGCCTCTTTCACACGTTATCATCCTGGGAAGGACTGATAAACCATCCACTGTGTCCCCTGAACAATTTTGTCACTATAAAAATTTCATTATCCAGACACAGAAACGATACAGTCTATAGGATAAATTACATGCTTTCCCTCATCAGGGCCTTAGCAGACACCTCTCCGTGGTGCCCAGTTGACAGGCACACTGCTTTTTTGCAGCCTGTGTCACTGCCTCTTGAGATGTGTCAGTTCTCTGGCATTATTTTAGGAGGGGTTACTGGTCTCCCCAGATTCCTTTTGTTTCCATGGCACACAGGCTCCTGCAACCACCTGAGCACTGGGACCCCCAGTGCCAGGTCCACCTGCACCAAACTGCCAGGCCCTTCAGCAGCTGTACCAGCAACTGCAGCTGCATGGGCAGTCACCCACCCCTGACTCCAAAAAACATTACCTTGCAGCTCTCATCAGTGAGAGTTGTCTGGAAAAATTAGTTCTCCTGTATACTGTGCTGTTTCAGGCATTGCGACCATCCCCGCTACGTGCAGTCTGCACATCCTGCAGGAGCGTGCCTGGGCCAAACAAGGCAAAGATGCCCTGTCCCAGTGGGGAAAGCAGAGCTGCAGCCCAACACCCTCGTTGCTGCGCAGGTTAAGTACAGCAGACCTCTGGTGTCAGCACTTCCTTGGGACTTGCATAAGGCAGAGGCCAGGAGCAGGTCACCGGCAGGAGATCACAGCGCATGTATCAGAGCAGAAGGTGCCAAAGGAGCTGGCTGCTGGTGACAGCGTCAGGGGCGGTGGCTCTTGTGCGAAGCGCTAACCTGAGGTTCAGCCTGAGCAGTCAGCACAGCAAACTGGCACGTACCCAGTAAAGCTGATGAACAGGAGGGTTAAATATATACACTCACACCAGTCAGATGGAGAGCATCAGCTTCAAAAGACTCTGGTGGCCCTAATAGAATCATCTGCTTATTCGGGCTGGACAAAAGGTAGTTTTCAAATTTAGGGACAGACTATTCCATGCTTGCCCTGGTGAGCACTCCCCATAAGTGACAGAGGAGGAGGGTAGCACCCCACCACTTGGGGACCCTAAAATAAAAGGGTGTTCCCTGAATAGCGGGGTCAGCAACCAAATGGATTGATGTGCATTTGGTTCAATAAACTCATCAGTTCCAATCTGACCCAGTTATATGATCCATACAGAATGTTTCAGAGAAGAGATTATATAAAAGCAAAGCAACTTATCGAATTCAGCCTGGATCCCCCAAAACAATCTCTCTTATTCTTATTTTCTGAGTTATTTCCCCCTGTGAAAATAGCAAGAGGAACACAGATGACTGACAGCAATAAACTTACTGTGAGCTAATGACTTCACTCTGCATGTCCCCATTAGTTAAGGATGAATTAACAGAACTGCTAAGCACGACTTTCAATATTACAATCCCTCTAACTCTTGTTCAGCTACACAAACGCCCTCCACTTATACACTCACACTCTTCAGTCACATTTGTTCCACCCACTGCTTAAGGAGGACACTAAATATATAAACAGAAAATCACTGTGATTGTGGGTGTATTCTGCCTGAGCAGCACACACTGAAAATATGTCCTTATAATCACATACGTATTTCCTTCTTGGGCTTTAACAGCCCGTGTGAGTCACACTGCTACACTTCCTTATAATCTAGACAGCGATTTGGAAGGCTTATGCTAAAATATGAAAAAAATAGCAAAGAGCTTTCCCCTTCCAGATGTAAGGGGGCAAATCTCATTTCCACAGTTACCTATTACCCCTAAGGAGTGGGAAGCTATTATTCACCCAGGAAAACAATTCTTAGTGCACTAAGCTGTCTTAAAAGCACATAAAGATTAACCAGAACTGAAAGTTATTAGGAAGGGATAACAGACTCTGTGGAAACTCAAACCAGAACTAGTTTTCTTCTTTATGTCTCTGAGTCTCTAATTGCTTTAAAGTTTGCAGCTTTAAGGGTTAAGGGCTTAATACAGCTACACCATCTGCCCTCTTTTCCTGGAGATCTCTTCCCACACTGTCTTTTGAACTGAGCTTTTAATCTGCAGGTAGTGCAATACATTACAAATACCTCAGACAAGTAGATGTGTAACCTGGCCAGCCAGCTGGTATACTCCACCCCTTCCCAAAATTACCAAGGATTTTCTGTTCCCTGTATCCAACCGTATCTGCTGCCATGAGTGTTTTATTGCTCTATTCTGCTGCATCCCTCCTAGCTAAAGGCTCCTTGCTGCCTTTCTCTCCATCCCATCCATGCACACTCTGAACCCCTCTTACGCTCTTAATTCCAAAGTAGCTTTGTAATTTGTAGTTCAATAATCTCATCTTCTCACAATTAAAATTAAAAAAAAAAAAAAATAAGAAGAAGAGAAAGGAGAGATGGGAGAAAGACTGAAAGAAAAAGAGAGAAAGAGAAAGCTAAATTCTCCTCACTTTCTATGCACCTGTGGTTCTACACCAAATCCCAAAGACATGATGCTATGGGTTTCAGAAACAATGCCTCCCAAATGATTTTGCAGGATATATTTGGAAAAAGTACCACTCTTTAAATGGCACGTGCAGCCCAAGCCAGAGAAGTATCAGCAACACTTGGGCCTGCAGACAGCTGGCCTAAAGTTCCTGCTATGGGAGGCTGGAGGAACACGGCTGCCTTCCCAAACGATGTGTACAGACCTGCTGAACCCACAGGCTGGGCCTGAGCCTTCACCCCACTGTGCTGGCAGAGCTGTGTGCACGCACAGTGACAGCTGCAAGGTAACACGCTGGGGCTGGGGATGTCAGCCTGCCCAGCTGCTCCTACAGAGGTTCAGAAAATAAATCAAAGCACGGATCATGCGATTCCTCAGCGCACTGCATTTCTGTTCTGACACATTCCTGTGGCCGTGGGCGGAAGATCCAAACAAAATGATGGTGCTGTTTCTTAGCAGCCGTATCATTTTAGTTGCTTCTCAACTCCTGGGTGCTTCTATTTCTCAACAGAAGACTGAGAAATTGTTGTCTGTGTCTCAGTAGAAATATTTTTACTTCTCTGTTAAAAAACAATGGAAGTTTCATCTTATGATCACAGCAAGACAAAAAAAAGCAGCACAACCTCCACTGGGCTTTAGAGAATCATCCCAATGATCAACTACCTTAAACCAAGCTGCAGATGCTAATCATCAGCTCAAAGCTTTTGCAGATAATGAGATGTGCTGTACAGACAGTAAGATGAACAAAACCAGAAATTCACTAGCAATGCACTTCACTCATATCCGTTATACAAGAAAAAGCAACTCTCAACTCTTTCTGTTAAAGAGATTCAGTGTTCCAAAGCAATTAACCTTATACTAACAAATGTATACTCATCTCAACTTCCCATGAGCGGGGCTATGTATGTGAACTTGCACAGAATAAGGGATGAAACCTTTAGAGCACAATTGCACTTCTGAGACAATTAAGTAGGTATTCTTTAAACTCCTCAGCAACTCATTCCCATCCTTCTTTGTCTCTTTTCTTCTTCGTTAGAATAACAAATTTGGCATCTTGTGGCCTGCTTCCTTACACTGAGACTTCAGAGCTGCTCTCACTGTGGGATTGATAATTGTTGGTGTAATTGGTCCACCCAGCAGAACTATCCTCAGGATGGGAACACTATACACACAGAAACATATATAAACCACCCAGTTAAAGCTTGAAGTTATCCCCAAGGCAAGCCTACATCCCTCTGTATTTATTTGATTTTTTTTTCCAGTGCCAACAAGATTAAAAAGAGGGTTCAAAGTCATTGGCTTTAATGCAGAAACAGCATCATGCTTTGAGAAGTATGAAAAGATTCCCCCTGCATGAACAAGCAATTAATTCTTCAGTTCGATGTTTTACATGTGCAAGGAAGAGGGAAGAAGTTCCTATCCACTGCACAAAAAATTCATTTCAATGTGTAAGTGAACTGGCTTAGATAGGAGAATGATATAGAAGCAGCAAGGAAAAATCGAATGAGAAAAACCAAAGGAGAAAGACATATGCAGAGGAAATTGGAAGCTCTAAAATACATTTCAAAAGGCCATTTCAGTACTGGGTAAATGTAAAATAGAGATGAGATCATGGCTTTTTGTATGTGCAATCAGATATACTTTTAAATAAATTACTTGGTGCTATCCAAGTATATAGTATAATCCAAAAAGATTATTTCTCTTATTAACATAATATTCACATAAAGAAATTGTGTTTGTTGAACTCATTAGAATGTTTTTTTCTTATAATTATGAAACTCATTAGGTTTACAATCATTCATTGAAATTATTCCAGACTCTGATGAATGCCCTATTACATGTACTGGAGAATAACTCAATCCTACTTGGGGCTCTGCTGTTTTACAGGCTTAGTCTTTGGGAATAATATATCCTGCAGAAGCTATACATGTGAAAGAAGATTTCTGCCTTCATTTGTGTTTGCCTATTTACTTAAACAACCTCATTCAGGCTCCACTGAGGCTTTCCCAGGAGTACCATCTTAAGATGAAACTTTCCCCCAACCATACTTGCTTTTAGTCTAGAGAACTTCAAAGAGATTTTTAGTGATATAGCAAAGTGATGTTGGTCTGAACTCTGGGTTCATCCCTTCTAGTTCACCAAAACAGAGTTATGTAAGTTCACAGCTAAAAAGATTATCCATCGAACTACTGAAGTTAGACATGGATTACAAAATCAGGTCATGCTAGTTCCGGGCAATTACTCTTTACATTTAATTTCTTGGTGTTTAGTTCCAGTTCACCTGCAATGTACTTTGTAACTCAGTAGAAGAAATTTCATTATTAGGGCTTTTCTGTTGATTTTTTTTTTCTTTTTTTTTTTTCTCACATTTGGGGGAAATGCAATGGTAGTTGGGGTTTTTTTTCCTGAAAATGGTCATCTAGACCTGTGACACAATAAAGTGAGACAAGGTATCAAACAGTTCTGGGACTAAAGGAAACATACCTACAACAATTTCTACACATCATGTATGTCCAATTACAAAACTCTTTACAAGTTTACGGATCCTTTACAAGAGAAAAGTAATGTTTTAGCATTCATGGGTTGTTCAGAGTAACTTCCAATGGAACTGGAAAAATGCCATAAATGTATTCACAATTCCCATGGTTTGTGCATTTAAAATTTTTGCTTATCATCTAGGCAAGATGAGTGAGGGAGGAGACATTTCATAATAAGGTTTCATTCACCTGGGTGTTTGCTATATCTATTGCTGTTCTGTAAGTTTTAATACTAAGTTTTGTAGACAATCCATTTGTATTATTTTCAGCTACTAAAAATGGGTTGAAGATATAAGCATTTGTATGCCGTGTAAGTCCACAGGTCAAAGTGTAAACACAGGGTAAGATTTTTCACACTTTCCTTCCACCCTCTTGGTTTTGTCCCTGATATTCAGAGATGAGGTGAAGCATAAAAATGCAGCACCTTCAGTATTTTGATGAGCTTTTTCTTAAATAGCTTCAAGTGCTTTCCCTACTATTCCATTTATTTACTTTCTCTGTGATTTAATTTTTTGTGTTGGATGAGAAGTATCAAAAATGATGAAAGAGTAAGCATGAAGGAAATGCAAAGTGAAAGGAATGAAAACCCAAGTGATGCTCTGGCAACATCTAGAGGGGTTAGCCCACACTGACAAAGACAACTCAGATCCTCCTTTGGGCTACAGAAGCTTTTTCTTCTTTAGTATGGGACCAATAATTCAACTTCTCTGATCCAAATTCCCCATCTAAAAATGGCTCAGAATTATAGCACCTAATAATTCTTTAATAGTATTACACAAACAGAAAATAATATTCTATTCCCAAACAGAAATATAAAGCCAATTTTTTAGCCAGTTAGTTGCAACTTTTTGACAAAAGAATATGTGAACACTTGAAAGGCAGCCACTGCAGGTCATCTATTCACTCCTTCACCCAAGTAAGTGAGGTTTCTTCCACAAGCCTCTCTAAATCCAATAGATGGATATGATGACAATATTATTTCCATATATACACCAGACAAAATGCATCAGTCATGATGATTACACCTCTTCCAGTTGTTTAGTATTATAATAGGAATAAAATCCATGTGCTGGAAGACCAATACACTCATTGACTGCTCCATGAAAATGAATGTCCTGGCTTTTATGGAACAGGAGGCTTCTATGCTAAGTCCTGCTCTGTGCCATTCCTATCATACTGAAATTCACCATTCTTACCCTCAATAGCTTGTTACTGGTGACATTAAGCTCATATTTATTTTCTGATAAAGCTCTCCTTTTCACTGATAAAGAAATGTCAACACACAGATCTATGTAAAAAAAACAAAACAAAGATTATGTAATACACACCATATTCCAATCTGATAGAGGATTTAGTCAGTCACACCGCAGAAAACTTTTAATTAGCATATTTCTATTTGCTCGTGCATGTGAAACACGAAGCTTTCTACAATCAAAAAGGAGTTCAAACCCTGTGTGGAGAATGAGTCATCATTGCTGTTTTCAAATATATCAAAGTTGTGCAGCAAGTTTCCTCCTGCAGGGCAAAAGTGCCAAGAGGACCTAAAGTTCTTCTATTTTGTGTTAGAATGAAAAATATTTGTTTGAAGTACAATGAAACAAGTCACCCTAATTCAATTTCATAAGCATTCTTTTACCAGAAGTTTAAATGAATCCATCCTAGATTAGGGATCACTCACATCAGTTCAGAACTGAGCTAAAGACTTTTTAATAGCAAAACAGTCATGCTGAAAGATAACTCATCTACCAAGGAATTGCTCAGAGACAAAAATAAAGAAAATAAATAAATGCATAAATGGTCTCTAACACTGAGGCCAGCTTTACTTTGTGATGTATATGAAAACACTTTCTGAAAATAGATGCCGATGCCCTTGGCGGTGAGGTGAGTTAGAATCGAGTGGAAGAGAACTCCTGTCTCAGCATCAAGAAGTAATTTTACTCATTTGTTTTACCTTTCTCTATTTTAAAGACTTGAAGAGAACAGCACTAACAGGCTCCTGGCTACTAAAACTGAATGAACTGTGCGTACATAGGAGGAAGAAAAGAAAGCAAAAAAGCTCAGTCCCTACCATCTCCCACAAATTGAAGAAGGGCAAGATCAATTTGTCTCTTCCAAGGTGATCCTTTCTGGAGAGCTATTCCATAGCCAGTAGTGGCAAAGATGTACCCGCTCCCTATTGTGACAAGTTTGCATCCTTCATCTCTTCCAGCCTTGTAATTCAGCACTGCTGCATCATAGATGAAAGCATCCAACTTCCTGAAATAAAAGAAAACATTTTACAAACCAAATCATTAGGGACAGCTGTTGTCAGACATCTTTTGTCCTTGATGTTAAGACCCTGTTGAATATCATATGGATTCTTTGATATCATTAATTACATATCCTGCTCTGTTGTATCTAAAATTAACAAAAGGCATCTATTTTAGTGAGGGGAAAGTAGGACACATAGTTTTGCATTTCTATTTTAGGGGATGCTGTTAAAAAATACTGAGCAGGAGAAACCAATCTACAAAATGTCTTGCCCTGATATCTTTGTATTTTGGCTCTCAAAATGGATAATAAATACCTTGGGATGCAAAATGGTCTCCAAAACCAACAGAAATTACAACAGAGAACTTAGAATTGAAATAACAATAAACAATTAGTTTATTTAAAATACTGAATGAGATTGAAATGTTCACCAGGTTTTACATACACGCTCTTGTTTTACTTCTCTTTCCAAAAATAAGCAGTGAAGGTGGCGGTTAAGTCCTTGATAAGACAAGGGAAAATACTGGAGCATATCTCATAGAGCTACCTAAATCCTACTTAAATATGATCAAAAATATTTCTTTACAGTTCACAATTCCAAACACACTATTTGTGTCTCTAGCGCACAGCAGGAAGAAAGGAACTTGTGAAAAAGTTTAAGCCTTTTAACCCATCTACCTAAAAAGGTAAGAATGGGATAATCCCATTCTCTAAAGAATACAGGGAACGCAACAGGAGTGGAAAATAAATTCAGTAAAGAAATGAAAAGAAGCAATGTCCTCCAGGGATACCTTCTCAGAAGCGCTGCAAAGCAAGAGTTAGAAGGCAGGTGCACAGAGGTTTCACAAATGAAGGCAGTGAAAATGCACATACAAGAGGCCATTTGGAAGGACAATCACTTGACAGCAGCAGGTCCCAGTCAAAGAACAGGCATTCTTATTATTGGGGCCTCAGCTCCAACCTCACCTCAGTGACACACTAAACCAAAGCCAGTAACACACCCCCCTTCCCAACATCTTTGTGCATCCCGTAGGAAGTCGGAGGAGCAGGAAGAACACAGCCACACAACTGGCTTCACTGGATGGTGTAGGGGAGTCTCCACCCTGCCATTCCCAGAAGCTGCAGCCCCAGGCACTGCCAGCTCTGCCTGCTGAGCCTCTGGAGAGCCACGGTGCATCACTGTGCAGCACTGCTGAAAGGATCTGATGGGCTGCAGCTGACGCAGCCTGGCACAACACTGCCCACCAACAGCTGGGGCCTGTCTTCATGGAAAGGCAGCTGTAAAAAGAAATGTACTGTGGCACAAACAGGTACAAGAGCATCAACTTCAATTGCATTATATCAGGATGCACCAGTTGTGAATTCTGTTGCTATGAAGTTCTGGAGTCACACTTGCTACTAAGCTTAAATCAGTTTATGTTGATAAAGCTTTTCATTTATACCCACAGAATGGAGCAAGACTTAGGCATACCACATTTTGACTGCTGACAGAAGAAAAGCCCCAAAAAAAGCTTTCACGAACATCACAATTCAAAGTTTATTCATAAATAATCAATCAACAGAACCCAAACTTTTTCAGAACTCTAAATCAGACACCAAAAATGTGGCACTAAAGAATATGCTTGTCTATCTCACATTAAACCAAGAGGAATTCCAGGAGAGAATGAAGTTGCTGGATTTCATCTGCTGTCATGAAAAACTGAAGTTCCTGTCAGTGATTAATGTTCTTTATTGCTTTCCTTCAAGGATTTTTATCCCAAAAGTCACCATTTAAGTCATCTAATTAAAATTCAGTGAAGTAGTTAATTCAGAATAGAGGTGGCTCAACCATTAAAAGAAATAGTTGGGCCATCAGTTCTTTTGCTTTTCCACTCTTCCCTAAAACTCAGCTGGTGCAACCTTCAGTTTAGAAGTCAGATTAGCTCCACCAATGCTCAAAATCTGGTTCCCTCTTCCTTTAAATGGATAATTTGATATGCAGAAAATCATTAAACATCTGGTAGGTGATGCCACAAATTCAATCCATAAATAAAACATGGATGGCTATCTGGCACTGGGGGTAACTAAATTGGAATTAGCCAAGAGGGTGCCCGAGCCTGCAGCCCTCAACATAAGTTCAGTTTTCTAAATGATGGGCTTTGATTCAGAACTTCAGAGACAATCTTTGCTTGCGTAGAGAGCAAAAACAAAAATCTACATCCTTTGGGTAGGCTCACAGTGGAAAAAAACCTACAAACCTGCTTGCTGTACACTCAGGATATTGTAGCTTTTCGGTTCTACAGCAGACAATTACCTAAATCAATACAGCCCACCCAACCTCACACTTTGAGACATCTGCAGTTATCTGTGGGAAGGAAGGACTCTTCCCCTCTCAGAGGATGCTCATGGCTCAGGGTTTGGGAGGTGTTGCTCCTCTCTGTGGGTACAGACACTGCTGCAACCAGACAACTTAAAACACACTCTGGAATTTGTAATCTGTTTATTCTGGGATTTACAGTTTTGCAATGAAGCACATAAAACACATGCTGTAAAACACAGAGAAAATATAAAGACAGCTATTCTTCTGTCAAAACAGCCTCAGTCAGAAATACAAAGGAAAGAAAAGGATCTCTTTGCTAAAGACTCCAGGGCAAAAGCCTTGTGCTACCTCAAAAATTACACTCTTCACATGCAGTTTGCCTCCTTAGTTACTGAGCAGTGCAGTAAAACCTTGGGACAGAAAGACAAAGCACAGTCACAGTTTCACTCACTCGCTGTGGAAGCTCCTCCCCAGTTTCCCAGGAGTCTGGCATCAGTGCAGTGCTTACACATGAAACGGCTCCTGAGGATGCAGAAGGCTTTACTTTTGAGGACTTTTCCTCTACTACTTCTATAAGGTCACAACAAATCCCATGACACAAATCAATTTAAAAACATGAGGCACTTTCCTGACAGATGCTGAGAGCTGAAGGTTCTGCTATCAGTTGCTGCCCAATGTCTTAACTGTAAATCAAAAATTGATTGCCCTAAAAAACTCTTGGTATCCACAAATACAAACTTATATTCAGAATATGTTTTCTGCATTTCCAACATAACTCTTATAACCTCTCAAGTCTTAATCATCTCTTCATCGTGTGCTGATTACAGAAGCCCTGTTCCTGCAAAGCTCCAGAACATGCTGTACCCCTGCAGCGTGGGCAGGGAGAAACAAGCCCCAACTGAAGCTCTCAGATTTTAGGGCACCCAACTCTTCCATCACTGGGAGGTGAATTTCTGGCATTCCAAATTTTTAAGAACTTTCAGATAACTATAAACATTTCTCAATTAGTGTTTCCAAAAATGGAGACAGCAAAATCTGGCCAAGTCCAAAAATGTGACCCTTTCTGAGTTGTTTGCAAAGCTGGCAGCAAGATCAGCCCTGGAGGAAGACAAGGCAGGGATGTGTGCAGGCCAGAAGGCTGCTGGGAACACAGAGGACTTTCCATCCTGCCATGACTGACTGGGGAAAGCCACAGCTGCTGTTTCGCTGGGCTCTGATGGAAGAGCCAGGCTGCATGCATGGCAGGGACTGCTGGACACGGAAGCCCATCCTTGTCTTGTCATTCCCCAGGCAGGACTGCTAAGCCTGGACCTCCGGCTCTTCCTCTTCTTTCTACAGAGAGACTGGCAAGCCCCAGGTTTTGATTTCTGTGGCAGCAAAACTGCAGTGTGCTGCACAGCTGAGCACTCTGCTATTGAGGTTATACACTCAGCGGAGAACAGCTCCACACGCCGAGCACAGACCACGCACCCAGAGAGGCTCAGAGCCTCCTGCAGCCTTAGTCACGTACAAATGAACAATTCACTTGTCTGCTCAGTGCAGCCACTCAGCAAGTGAAAAGCTTTGTCACATTGTGGAGGTTTAAATAAACTGGTAAGAAATATTAGAGAGCTGAGAGAGAACTATCAAAGCTGGAATGCAAGAGAAGGTTCAGAGCTGCCATGAACTGGTCAAACAGGCCAGGCACCTCCAGCCAACACAGGGGAGCAGGACTACAGTGCTGTGACTCATCTGAGCAACGGGCAGCTCTGCAAACTTCCTCAGAACTACTTCAATAATCCTGGCTAGAAGGAAAAAATAAACATTTTGGAATATTTATATAACACTGACTACAAAGGCAAATGTCCTTCATCACAGAGCAAGCACCAACAGGAAAGGGGGTGGGGAGAATTTTATCTCACAGCTTCAGAGAACATCAGGTGTTATGAAATCGTGAACTGGAATATTCCTAGATAAACCCAAAACAGCATTACTGAATGTAATAATTTGAGGTGGGAGATACGTGAAAAATAAATGTGGACAGTCCCATAACCAAACATTTATGATTCATCAAGAGGGATAAGAGTTGAAAAATCAGAATAGCTATTGCAAAAACCCATTCTCAAGCACTGCTGCACACATGCAAAATTGCCTGTGTAGAGAAAATTTAAGTTAGAGAAAAGGGTAGAGAAAAGCAATTTCAGAAAAGCTGAAAACGCTTCCCTGTAATTTTCCCCATCTTTATTATTGGCACAACTTTTCATAAAATTCCTATGATGAAAACTGAAAAGGAGGACTAGGAAAGTTCTCCTTTATTAGTCACGTCTCCCTCAACAACAGAAGTATAACTCAGTTGAAAAATGTTCCTTTGCTTCCTTAACCAACTACATGTTCCTTCAACAATTTTGTTCTCTTGAGGGAATGAGAAGTAAAAATTTAAAAGGCCAATCTGCTCAGTAGTTCTGGAGCCACAATGATATTAGGCAAAAAAATAATGGCATCCACTTAAGGCTGGAGTAAATTTAAGCATATATTTTTAGAGATCATCAATAGCATTGCTGGGGTCAGCAAGTGCAAAAATACTGTCTGTAAGATCTGATGGTTTAACATTACAAACTTCCATTTCATCCCTTCTTTCTCCACAGAAGAGATAAAAGAAAGTATGTCAAGAGTGAACAATGAGGGACACAGCATCATTTGTGTCTCTGTGTCCTGGGAATCCAGTGCTGAAAGGTCACTGTGGAGTGACACAGCAATCAAAGGGAAAGACGCTGCTCTGAAGATGAGGCTTCCATGAAAGTGCTCTGAAGTGACACTTTGATACTGCTGGAGCAAAAGCAGATATTTAACCTTTAGCATGAAGGACTGTTGATTTCTTTTACCCAGTTTTGACTAAAATGCATTTCAGCTTATCTGATGCACTCCATCACCAGCGGTGACTTTATCTTTCAGTACATATTCAAATGGCTCCTCGCAGAACTGAAGTTCACACACACTGAATGGATTTCTTGACATCTTGATATTGCCAATTCATTAGGGGAAAATTCAACAACCACCCCCTCCAACAACACAGGTCAGCAAAGTATAACCCAGTTAAATGATGAGCTCATGAGCAGGGAACAAGCTTTCAACTTTTCTCCCAGCTCAAACTATCCTCACTTCAATCTTCACACAGGAAATGCAGACAGAAAATTTGAAAGAGCAGTTTCTGACAGACATTAACACCACCACGAGGGATTGTGGAGGCTTCACCTCACCTATCAGGGCAATCCCAGCTGCCAGAAAATCCACTGTGAACCTCACTAGGCTGCGGTTACCTGCATGGGCACATTCCCTTCCTCACTCATGGGAGCTCCCATCTACCACCCCTCTGCCCACACACCTTCCCAGTCCCAGTAACATTTCCCTTAGCAACAAAATAATGGAAAATTTAGTGTGCCTTTATGATTAATTTATACAATGGAAGATTGTCCCACTTCACATCTTAGAAGCCAAGCCAAGAAGTTTTTGCAACACATCAGTTTATCAAAACACAAAATCTGAAGAGCCGAGTTGGGGGAATATATTTTTAGATTAAAGGTTTTGTCCCAGTTACAATAGCATAATGAAGGATAAATTCAGCACGGCTCACCAAGTACCTGATCTCAACCCCAAATCAAATGAAGACTAAAACTCAGAATAGCTTCTCAAAAGAGGGGCTAGATGGCACACAGCGACTTCCACCTGTTCATTTTATTTCCAGCCTATTTGTGATATTTAGAGATATTAGATAGATAACAGCATTAGCTAAAAAATGATAAGGCAGACAAAGGAAGTAACCTTAAAAAAAAAAAAAAAAAAAAAAAAAAAAACAACTCCAGAAGAGCATTCAGGTACTGAGTAAAGGAATTTGAAATAAATTAATTCTTTTTTTCCTAGAGGCAAGTTTCTGTGCATTAGGTGAACAGGAAACACAGAGTTGTTTGTTTGTCTTTCTTTAAAAACAAATTGCAAAAGAAGCAATGGATTTCTCTTATGGCCATGAAGAAATTCCTGAAAATGTAAGAATTATGAGAATATGAGAATAACTGCCTTTCTTGAAAGGACAGAAAGTTATGGGGAAACAGGAATCAGGCATCAGAAAAACTGATGCCAGAAAATCCTGCCATGAGTGGAATTGCCATAGGGAGACTTAAAGTCTGTACTGGCAGCTTGTAGCACTGAACTCTGCTCACTTCAGCAGTAAAAGCAGGAAAGCTAGCCACACATTTCTTTTAAGATACTAGATTTCAGAATTGATACTGAAGAGATCATTCTGAAAAATGTTCCTACATGGAACAGCAAATTTAAATGTTTTCGCATCTCTGCAGTCCTTCAGCACAGACAGCAGTTTCCCAGTTGCAAACCAGCTTTCCAGTTCTTAGCTTGTGTGACTACAGCTGAAACACCCATTGGAAATCATTCCCCTCACAGCTCAATGCCAAAATGAACATTAGAGTGAACACCGAAACAAACATTAGATTAAAGCACCACAGAAAGCATCATAATGTAAATTGAAATTAAGTTACCCCAGCCATCTGATGCCAAATTAAATGAAGTTATTGATTGCAGAAGTTGTCTGAACTTGGTCAGCCAGGACAGAAAATCCTGAATGGGACAAACTGTTTAGCAGAGATGTTTTTTACAGAAGGTCAGGAAGGAAACCGTTATCGAGGTTTTAGCTCCTTCAGACAGTTTTAAGGAAAGTGTATTTGTATTTGTACAATAATTTAGTGCTTACTGTCAAGATTGATAGTGATAAGTAGACACTCTGGAGCACAGCAAACATCTGACTCTCCCAGGTAGTTTGGGATCTTTTTTCCATGCTCTTTGACTTAGATGTTTCCCCCTGTGTACATATGATGAGAGTACCCATATACGGACAGTAAATCCTCACTGGATTAGATTTGGGACCTAATTATGACAATAATTCTTTCTGAGCTTACTTTGGTATTCACAACATCTGATCTCCATAATATAACCACGTAAGTTTAACTCCACAAATGCAATATTCCATCAATCACTACTGAACTTTACAAAGGCCTGGTGCCAAACAGGGAAAAGACAGAGTGAGAGACAGAGAGAGAGAGGAGAGGGCAAAGAGAGACCAACCCATGATCACTTTTCCTTAACAAAAATAAAATCCTATGCGGCCAACAGTTGTGATTATTTCAACTTGTCAAGACCACAGCACAACAGTTTCCAAAGGTTTTTTACATTTCTATTTCCACTCCAGCTACGAGGCAGAAGTGTGCAGGCATAGAAGGTGATACTCCATGTATGACTTACTGCAAAAGCTGCTTGAACTCATCCGTGCCTCGGACATGGGCCAGCTCAGCCTCAGGTTTCATTTGGCTGAGAAAAGTAAAGTTCAGTTCAGCTTTTTTCTAAGGAGTTCCCATGGTCCTGTCTCACAGCTTTATTTATTTTTTATTTTGGTTTTTGACCAGCTGCAGAAATGGATTCTTCTAAGCGTCAGCGTTCAAAAACGTCCCAAAGTTATATCCAGAAAAATGGTCAAACAGGTGCCTTTGTATGGAAATAGTGCAACCCAGGAGGTAGATAGATCAGTCCTCTAGGCTATTTCATACTCCTGACCATTAGTTATAAGTAACATTGGCAGTGAATTAACTGAAATCTTAATTTCTCACCTTACATCACACATTCATGTTTTGCATTCATCACCCCCTTAAAGGAAGGATCACCTGGCACAATTATTTGCCCTTTCAGGGCCTGATAAAAATCCTTTCAATTACTGTGATATATATCTGATGAAAATATAGATAGTTTTTTTTTTAAACATTTCTCCTTATTGAAACAACATTTAGAGATATAAATTGGATTCATCAGTGCTTGCCTTGAGAGAAAAAAAAGGCTAATTCCTATCTTAGGTTATAAACTTTGTAATAACAACACGTGCAGACACAAGAAAATATTTTCCAATGACAAGTGAGTACACAAGTTCAGGTTTATTACTTTAAACTGGTGTATAAGTTTTGAGTAGCCCCAAAGAAGAGTTCTGCACTTTGAAAACATTTTGAAAGAGGTGAACATCACTCCTTCTTCATTAAGATCAGGACATACTTCAACTACAGGCTGCTGTTTCAGCGACACCTTAAAAACATGATTAGAGCAAAGATCACCCATCTAAAAATTGGCTATTTCAGTTGCTGCATTTGGTATTTTAAATTCTGTTTTTGAAGCTTTGGAGAAGCAAAAACTCAAGCAGTGTCAGAATAGGGAACTTTGACAAGCAGTCCATGTGAAAGCAGGAAAACATCATGTTTCAGACTTATAGCTGGATATAAAATGATTTGATGCATTATTTTAAAATTCAGTTGCATAAAGCTAAAGCTGTCTCCAGTACAGTTTCTCTCGTCATGTATCATAACAGGTATCCTGGAGGGTTGCAAGCAATAAATTATTATGACTACAGATATCTCATGCTGCCTACAGGCCTTCTCCTTTCTCCCTCAAACACTCTTCAGAATCAACCATCCCTGGTAAATTCTTCAACATTTGGTTAAAGAATTGCTCTATGTACTGTACCATTAAAAGTCTAAGAAAAGTGTGTATTCCCTATTACAAATACTGCAAGGTCTTGTCAACCAGAAACAGTAAAAAATATATTGAGCCACTAGTTTAAAAGTTTAACATTTTATTGTGTGCTGGACATTTCTGTGAGTTCTGGTTGTAAGCTGCTATTGTATCCCCATGAGAACAATGAAAAATTTGTGCTTTTAATGAAAAATAAAAATATATCATTTTTCTTTCAAACAGACATCTTCTCTCACAGCTTGCCCTCATCTTCTGAGGTGAAAAGGCATGAACCACAGAATGAACAAAAACTAGGAAGTTTTTCCTTTGGTGAAAATTTTGATGACAATTTTTCTGTAAAAATAAAATTAAAATATTGAAATTGGTTTTGCATTGAAGCGGAGAGATGTCAGCCGGCTGCCTAAAAGACACATTGGGCTTGATTTTAACTTTAGGCATATCACTACTTTAACTGGCAGACCTAATTAACTGTAGGACCTGCTGGGCACAATCCCAACCATGCTCCAGCTGACAGAAGCAGGGATGTTTGCCTCCTGGTTATGCCTGTGCCACCCTGCAGAAGCTGCCAATTCAGCCTCTGACCTGGTTGTATTTGTTCAACAAATAACAGAGTGTGTGAAGCTGTGAATTGGATAATTTATAATCACTGTGAGAACAACAAAAATCCAATTCAAGCCAATAAACGCACAGACAGGGTTAAAAGGCCATTGGGGCCTTCTGGGGTCTTCTCCTGCACTCTCCCTGCTTAGTGCCATAAGATTCTATAAAACATGTTAATAATCATGTTGTTTTCACAGGGGAGAGTGGGCTTGCAGGGAGGAAAAACTCCTCGTGCCATCTGCACTCTCAGTTCGATGCTTCCAGGTGTTTCTGCTGGCATTATACTTGTCATTAAAGGATGCTGAGGAAAGAACCATCATGTGTCCCCACCAAAGTGACAGCTCAGGACAGCCTGCAGGCTGAGAGCAGCTCCTCAGGGGCAGCTCATAAACCGTGGGGATACAACCCCTCACATCTGATAACCCAGCACACCTGAGGCCGTGCCTGCTGAGGCTCTGGCAGTGCAGACCTGCTGCCACCACAGCAGCCTTTCCAAGCAGCTCCATAATTCCATCAGCGTGTCCAAGAGGACTCGGGAATAAGGTACTCAACTCGATGTCTATCAACATAAGCACTGCTGTCTTTAACAGGAAGGCAGATGAAGTCCCAAGTAAACTTTAGCATCAAATCCCTGAGCACACAGTCACAGCTGTGGCTGGCAATAAAAGCTGTAAAGCACTCCTGACAGCCAGGGGATCTGCAGCTGTACATGGGGCTGCTTGCCTGGAGAACACCAGGGATTCGTACCCGCAGCTCCCTTGAAAGGAAGTGACGGGCAACAGGCAAGCAAACATTTCCCATTTTATCCCTACAGTAAAAAGAGCCTCTCCCAATTAAATTTTCTCATTTCAACCATTAGCAGTTAAATCCCAGACTATATTCCACTGTAGATGTGCTGGGGCAAAGGTGAGAATATGAAATGCATTTCCAGTTTATTGCCACTGCAATTTCTCCTCTTGACAGTTTTAAAGCCGCAAATAGAAACACTGCAACTCAAGAGCTGTGAGCTCATACAACCCACACCAGAGAACTGCAACTGGAAGCTTGCTTTGCCTGCAAAAAGATGGTATTCTTTAACTATAATCTCTGCAGGAAAAATACAGCCAGGCAAACAGAAGGAAGCAAACCCAAAGAGCTCCTGCAAACATAACACAATAATTAACAACTTCCTATTTGGGAACTTATTTTCTCTTCAAGGAGCAAAATCAATAGGATCTGTCTCCCTGGTACAGAGAGTTCTAGAAATGTAGATCAATTAAATGCAGCATGGACAGAAATGCTTGCGATGCATTTTGAAGGCTGCATTTGATCAATAAACATCTAAAGAGTTCAGAGGAGCCTCCACGGCTCTGGCAGAGCTGGATGTTCCCACCAAGAACACATTAGCTAATGCCTTACAGACTCTGCTCTCCTGAGTAATGCTCAGGGCAACAACTGCCATCTCTGTTCTCATTAGGGAACAAAAACCTACAGAAGCCCTGAGCTGCTTGGTCCTACCTAAGGACCAGTCCCAAGCTCTGCACGTACACATGGACCACCTGATCCCTTAAATGCATGAAATTTAGTGAAAAACACAAGTACACTTTTTGACAAGCTTGTAAGATCATGATTGCTTTCAGCAGTGAACTGCATTGAAGGAGGGACAATATTTTGCCATTTTGAAAACTATTGAGTAGTACTTCAATAACAAGGTCTTGCTTTTTAACAGGCCTGGTTGCAAACTGAGACCTTTAATTAATAAAGTTCTGCTGCTGTTCAAATGGTGTTTCAGCAGCTTCCTGAGAAATATATCTGTGAATCTCAGAAATAAGACCCTAGTGACAAGAGATGGATAATACTGAGTCTTTACAGACTTTTTTTTTTTAGATCTTTTCAGAAACAAAGGTTGATTTCTTATCAAAGAGGAAAAACCAATAAAGCTGATAACTTTGCCTTCAGCCCTGATGTTAACAAGCTTTCATGAATAAGCTGTACTGAACCCCCTACGGGGATTCACCTGAGGGAGCAGGTATAATGTCAATGTCAGACTAACACAAAAATCTCATATCCACTTTGATTTGCAGCATCTCCCAGCTGATGATCTCAAACATTTTTGATGCTAATTGAACAAGATAGGTCCAAGCCTATTGCCCATGCAGTGAAGTTTCTTCTTCTAATTAACAAAAAACAAAGGCAGATGCTTTCCTTGTATGATAAATTTTTGAAACATTACCAGCTTCACCTCTCAAAGATGAAACCAGAAAGGGGCTGGGTATGTTTTCAAGGCTTCCCAGACACAGATGTGAGCACACTCACCTCTGCATGTACAGCAATACTGCAACACAAGGTTTATCTAACCCTTACAGTTGACCAGAAAATAAAGGCAGGAATACCCCATTTATTTTATACATATTTCTATCCATACTTCTTCCACCCCAGGCTTTTTCTGGCCACATTAGCAAGTGGACTGAGGCAGCTCATTTTCTACTTCTTGAAAGAAAGAAAGAAAGAAAAAAAAAAAAAAACAACACAAAAAAAACCCACAACAGTTTGGTTTTAAATTTGTTTTCAGAAATCTGTGCATCTGGAATTTTATGTTTGTCTTCCTCCCTGCTTTCTCATTCCAGTTAAACTCAATAACATTTCCATTAAACACAATGGTCTCAAAGATCAAGATATTCCCAATACATCTCAAGATGCTAATGCTAATTAAAGTTGATCAAAAGACTTTGTTTGAGATACAGCAAAATCAGACTGAACTGTGACAAGATGCTACTTTATCATTTCATTCTATTTAGATCACAAGGGCCACATGTGTGGCATTATTCAGTCATTAAGCATTGCTTCATTGCTCGTATTTTTTGCTCCACCTTAAAATTAGAATCAAACACTATACAAAAGTAATTAAAAGGGACTAAACCTCATGTCCTCAATTAAGCAAAAGTAGTTTTCAAATTGAGATTGGAAATACAGGTTATACAAACACTCTCCAGGGATAACACAGTTAATATTTATTTTAACTCACAGCAGCAGTTATCAACCAAACATTCCTTCCAAGTCCTTCTCAGTCTATAGATGACTAAAATTATCAGATAGTTCATTTTCAAAAAGCTGTGGAAAAGTAGCAAGCCTTACCATGCATAAAGAAAGTTGCTTCTTGTATCCCCAAGGATGAGAATGAAAAAGAAGAAAAGATAAAAGTACAGGAATAGTTTTGGAAAGAGATAAAGATGAAAAGAGACAAATTAGCTGTAATAAGGTGAAAAAAACACACACACAAGAGGAAAATAGAAATTATGTATGTTTCTGGAAGCAGAAGCAGTTTGAGGAATAAGAGATGAGTCATCCTCAAAAGAGCCACAGAAACATAGACTCCATGGGACCAGATGCACTAAATATCATGGAATCAAGTGAATCAGGGAGGGAAGGAAAACTTCATCAAGTCTAGTTAAAGATTAAAGGATACATTTTACATGGAAGAGAGAAAGAATTTAGTCAATGAATTCATGAGGGGGAGAGAAAGAAGAAACAGTTCTGTATGCTGAAGAACAGAAAATTTGGCAGAAAAAATGAAAAATTGTTTTTGAAGAATTTGAGTCTGAAAGCAGCTGACACCCTGCTGTTCAATCCTTCTGCAGGTGCCACCAGACAAAATTCCAAGGAGCACAGCTGTAGGTAGCAGTTACTTGTATTGACCCAGAAGCTTATTTGTACCATCTGCTACAGAAATATCAGTCAAGGGGAGCAAGGTAGACACCTGGGGGTGTCCACACAGAGAGATCACTTAGAACAGGAAAGAAACTTCAGCAGGGGAAAAGAAATCTGTAAAAAATGGATCATTTATGCTGTCAAAAGGAGTAAAGCTTTTGAGGAGGATCATCAGCTTGCCCAGGAGCAGCCAGCCTGAGTTTTAGCGAACATCCTGAACAACCCTGCAGTCAGGTTGCCCCCCCCATTTTCACACTTAAGTATCTGACAAGTGGCCTGATTTTCAAGCTAACAGCAGCTTTTCAGGGCTTTCAGTAGCACAAATAGTTGGTGAAAAGTACAAGCAGTATACATCCCCTAAATAAACTGTCCATCCAATAGAACAGGCCCTACAATGCCTGAAATTAGGACAAGTCCTTCTTCAAAAATTCCCAGCAGGAATGGTAGGCTTCAGCTGTCTATCTCTAATGCAAAATGCAGCTGTCACCCACAAAATGTAACTTGCACAGGCTTGGTCAGAGCGGGAGCTCCAGTTTGGAAGCCTCTGGGTAAGGCTGATCTCACACAATCTGTCCTGGGATGGGGCAAACCAGGCCTGGGAAGTTCCAGCTGAGAATCCCTGGAGAAATGAGGGCAGAGAGAGTCCAGACAGCAGACACGAGAGAGAAGAGAAGGAAACAGCTGGAAGGATAACTTTTTAAAGAAGGGAATCTTCACTCTAAGGAAAGACTTTGGGATTTCAAAGTGTTTTGCTTAAGTAATACATCACATTCTCATACAGGTTTGGGAGAAGGATAAGCAGTTCCCCAAAAAGGACCAAAAGTAACAGGGTATTTTAGTATAGGAAGAAACGTGTCCTGTGTTCACCCTAAATAATAGCAGGAGAGATGTTCCTTGAAACAGCCCCTGGAGTACATATACTTAAATCCACTAAGGTAATTTCTCCCTTCAAAACAAAACATAAAAAGCCTATATTGATAAATTATTATTATTGTATTATTAACAAATATAATCATGTTACTATCAAGCCTAAGTGTTTAGAAAATATTACTAGAGTTAGCACATTCCTGTCACCCAGATGAATAATGGTATGAGCAATGAGTCACTTTCATACCTTTGGAGGATTAAGAATGAAAATTTCTCTTTGCCCAAGCAGGCAGAATGGGCTACTTCAGAGAGAAAAGGATGGATGGCACTCAAGTCTAAGTCTGAGATCTTAAGAAAGAAGGACAATACTATTTGCCAGAATATTTACCAAGATTGTCAGAAGCAGGATTAGGCAGCACTGCAAAGGTAACAAGAGACCGTACTGTCTTCAAATTTAAGAAACATTAATTCTGCCCTTTGAAACTGTTTCTCATAGGACATTGAAGCTACATTGTAATTTTAAAATAACCATAGAAACCACAGTCAATCATTTTCCTTTTTGATAACTGTAGAGTGCCGTTGGAAAAAAAAAAAAAGAGCAATGTACCACACGTCAGCCTGACATCAGTCCATTCAGTATCACAGTAAGTACAGATCAATAGTTCTCTGTTTCTGAAAGCTTTACAGCATTCTTTAAAAACCATGGGAAAAAGCTCACCCAGTTTTCAAGCTGACCAAGGCATCTTCGACTCCTTTCTGGTTAAACTTGGTCATGTAAAGGTGCATATCAGGGTAGTTGTTTCGGATATTCCTCTCAGTGCTTCCATTTGGGACAGTTCCAAACCGAAAAGGAGGTGAATAATCATGTGGCCTTTGAAACTAGAGAGAAAGTGGAAAAGCAAAGTGTTTCAGGCATTCAAAATGTGACGAAGGGCAATTTCAGATTGAAAAAGACAGAAGCTGTGTAAATTGCCTCAAATTCCTTCTAGGCAAATGCTGTGGGTTAATTCAGGTCTATTATACCAAAAACTGTCTTCACACTGACTGAATGTAATCTACATCCAAGTTAAACCAACTCCATTTTGCCACTCAAATGTGACTCTCTCCCATGCTTTGCACTATGGCAAGACAGCAGAAACTGGAGCAGATCCTCATCTGCCAGCATCTCTCTAGGGAACCCAAACACACTGGTAAATTGAAACCAAAGGAAAAGAGTATTTTGTTGATAGTCACTTCCCACTTCCACCTCAGTTGGGACATTGTGATTCCCCATCAGGAAGATGGGAAAAGGATCATCCACAGTACTCCACAGGGAGCCCAATTCCCTAGTCCTGGAGGGTACCAGGGATGGCAGGAAGCACTTCCAGGGAGAGACACAGTGAGGGAGTTTCCTTCCTCCACCGCGACTGGAGGGGAATAAAAGCTCTTGCAGCTTCCACAAGGGCTCAGCAAGTACATAGCTCAACATGAGAAGGGCTTCTGGAGTTCCCACACCTATAATCCTAGTCCCTGTTCATCCCTACCATTTAAAACTACAAACCATTTCCTTGAGGGCATATAGGTTTATTCTACAATTTTACCCTCACTATTGCATCAGCACAGATGAACCAGCCAGGGGATATCTGCAAAGTAATGGCAATAGCTCAGGGCACATGCAGGTTTCAGACTTGGCAATCCTTCAAATAATGTCACATAAACTTTTTGCTAACAGACCTGAAGATTTTCTATGTGCCTTTTCAATATCTTCCTTTAAAACCCAAGGGACACTTTAGGATTAAAATGTCTCTTTAAGAAACAAATGCAAAAGGGCACTCACATTAGAGGAACTATTGGCTAATGAGGAAATTGAATTGAGCATTGATAAAAGCAGTCACCCATAAATTCCACAGTAAAATGCACTGTTTTTACTGCTGAAGTTAGAAGAGCAATCTATATATCCTGCGCTGCAAGAGATGACTAATATTTATACAGCTGCTGATTCCTTTGGGGTTCCATAGGAAATTTCTTTTTAACATTTGGTCTCAGAGCATCAAGAATTCCCAAGATCCAGTGCCAGTTTGCAAACAGAATACAAATGGGTTTATACAAAAACTGGGAGTATTTTCAATTCCATCAAACCTTGACTGTGAAATTACTGCTGCAACACCATTTTCTTGTTACAGAACTACAATTAAATGCTCCATTTTAATTAAGCATATTTTGACAAAGCATAAAGGAATGAACTCTATTTTTCTCTATTTGTTTAGCTAACAGATGTCTTACTTTCCTCATTTTCCCTTTTCACAGCTTTACTGTTTAAATTATAACTTTGCTACTACTTTTACACATAGTAATTGACCCATGCACCAAAATTACACTGTACACTACTCATGGTTCTCAGTCTAATTTGCTATCTCCCTTTCTGAGTTTATTATGCAGCACTGAAACAAACCCTGCTTTTAAATATATGTCCAGAGATTCTACTGATATAAATGTAGCTTGCTATCAACTTTATTTAAATCTACAGATAATGTATCTCTGATGTATTGAGATGGCTTCTAGTATCTCCTAAATTTGCCAGTCAATAGAACCGGAAAAAATAATTAAAGAAACACTGTAGATTTCAGGACCTGTAAGACTTGATGCTCCTTATATCACTGGAATTAATTTTTTGGAAATTCAGCTGTGGTGAGCATTCTGCAAGCTCAGTTCCTAGTATGGCAGGTGAACTGAGGGAATGGCAGGGGAACTGGGAGAACAGGGACAGTATGATGGAGTATTCTGGTAATTTCAAAATGGAGTTTGGTTTTAAATAGTCTCACTTTTCAAGAACGTTCATATGAATCTAGGATGTTGGGAGGCATTTCCTCTCATAGGAATAGTAGAAATTAACACATCTGTTCAAATTTAACATTCATGGAAGACAAAAATATTTTTGCAGAAGAGAGGGATGAATAAAAAGCCCAAGTTCATTCAAAAGTCAGAGAGTTAAAAAGCAGATGAATAGTTCCATACCCCATCTACAGACTGGAATTTTTGGCACCAACCAACAAATTTTAATACCCACAAGGAGATTATCTTTTGAAACCATCATCTGCTACTACTGCCTGCTCACAGACTACTTGTAAAGAAGAAAGAAAGTTTAAATCTTTTTACTAACACTGCACTCATATCTGAGGTGAATAAAGTTTTCATCAATTATATTAAACTTATATTCCATGAACTGCCATGTCCTGGAGAAGTACACAGGACAGTCACTGTCTGTGACTGCAGCAAAGATCTACATGGCAGACAAGAGACAAGGAAAAAAAAAAAGATCAAGGCCCTACATGCATTCATTTTCCCTGAAGTCCCATGATGAGAAACAAAATATGTCATGTCTGCTAGGAAACCATTTTCTTCCTAGACATTTCATGAAATGCTAATCTTTTAAATCATGGACAAAATTCTTGAATTGAATGTACAAGCCCCTTGTTTGAGCCATAGTTGTGGACAGATCTACTGTTATTCTGAAGAGTAACCAATTCGTTCTTGTCTCCCCCTGCTCTACCACCTGACAGAGCTGTAGCACATGGCAACAGAACTCCAGTCTTCTGCTTTTATTTTATTTTTTCTATATGCCTCAATAAAACTGGCAATTCCATTAAGTCAGCAAAGTGCTCTTTCAGAAACATTAAATATTGACTTCATTTAAAGATTTACTTGCTTGCCTTAAAAGGCTGGTGTTGAGAGCAGCTGTTTGTTATTGTTCTGGAGTTTCTTAAGGAACCGTGGGAAACATTACAAATATAGTAGAAAACAGTAAATAATCTCCTGCTGATAGCAGGAATTACAACTCGTTTGAAGTGACAGAAGAACACCCATATTTGAACACTTTCCTTTCTTCTTTTACCAGATGGGAACCTGACATTCTGACTTCTGATCCTACAAAGATACAGCCATCAGTCCTTCATCATTCCAAGGCTGTTGTTATAATCATCAGTTACTGCAATGCAGCAGTAGCTGTGCCTGCCCACCCTCAGGAAGCACGGGAAGGGTTTGATATTGGACAGTGGTGAGAGGGGCTGGGGTCAGAGGCTCTCCCTCGCTGCCTACCAGCCACGCTGCCTTTAGCTCTCTGCTGCTCTGCTGTCACACAGACACGTCACAGTCACGGCACAACCTGTGCCATCCTAGGGCACAGGAACAGGAAGCCAAGGCTACAAGAATACTGTGAATCTTGCAAAAATAAGGAACCTGTAAGTGGTATCATTAAGGTTTCCTGTTAAGGTTGATGAGAAGCTCCTGGACCATGTGTACGTGAGGTAATTCTTAAGTGTGGCAGAATCCCAGCAGATTAACACTTTGCAAGACAATTCTGTGCACTGCTACCTACCCTCCTTTAGCAAATATTTCTCTCTTTCATTGCATGAAATAGGCACAAATGGTCTCAAAAGTAACAAAGGCCAACAATGTCGGCTTTGCTGGATACTTTGGACTCATTTTCTGTACCTTTTTATGAAGACAAAGCTTTTAAACACCTATTACATATACAAGAATGTCAAAATATAATTTTCCTCTCATTTGCTGAATCATTTGAGTTTATGAACACCCACCCTTCCTAACTCCAGTACATGCTGTGCCATGTATTTCTGGCTGACACTCCGAGGACATGGCATTCAGAAATTCATTAGCAACATTTCAAAGGACAAGGAAACTATAAAGAGGTCTTAAAGCACCAAGGGGTAAATAACACATTATCATCATGTGTCAGCAAACCTGGTGAACCAGCTCATACAGTGCAACACATTTCCTGAATGGGACAATATTGAATGCTGAGGGTCAGGGATGGCTGCTCAGAGAGAGCAGTCAATCACATGTGGAAACCCCAGTATCTCTAACTGGGAATACTTTACTGCATTGGCAGTACAGCACTGACAGAAGAGCTTGACTCTTCAGATGTGGCAGTGGAAAAAGTGGGAGAGAAGAAGAACAAACTGATTTACCAGCCCAGAAGTGGGTTTTGGGTTTTTTAAATTTTTTTAAAATAAATTAGTGAACTTTCAGGTATTAGTTATTCAAAATTGATTACACCCACATTTTTGGCCCTTGCCTGCAACTGCTTTGCTTCCTGCAAGGGTCAGAGTTCTCTACTGAACAGTAAAATCCTGTAAATTCCTGATCTGTTCTCCTATTAACAGCATTGTAGCAACATGGCAAAGAGAGGAGAAAAATAATTGAACATCAGTCAGATTACATTCCCATAAATTGTCCCCAGTTATTTGATTTTTTAAAATCCAAGAAACCTCAGTATTGTGGAGGAGGCAAAACCTATGTATGACAATAAGAATATTCTGAAATAGTCCATTGCTTTTCTGGACTTCTAACTTGTTTAATTTAATCAGAAAAGGCATGGCTCCCCTGACTTATCTCCATGTGCTACAGGCAAAGTTTGAAGAACTGAAAAATAGAAACAAAGGTGGCAGATCAAATAAATGATCAGCAGACCACACAAGAACAGATGGTACTTTCTGATTCAAGTATTTTTCTATTTTTATTTTGCTTTTTGTGGAAATAAAAGCCTACTTAGCAGTCAGAATAGAAAAATGACAAAACTAAGGAAGTTATTAGCCAAAAGCTACAGAATGAGTGCTGACATTTCCCAGCCCCGTGGCAAAGAGCCAGCAAGGAGGGGAAGGTGAGGGTGCACTGTCAGACCTGAGCCCCACTGCTGTCCCAGGTGCAAGGCAAATCCTGCCAAAACCCAGAGGCCCTGGAAAACGCTCTGTTCTTTCTCACAAACAGGAGAAAGATGTTTCTCAAATCTCCTTTCATTTATCCCCAAGAGAAAATGCCATTTATCTGTCTTTTCTAAGAATATTATCTTAAAATACAGGTATATTTAACAATCTTCATGCTCTTTCAAAGGTTGTGTGACACAATTTAATGAAAACAAAACTATTATCATTTTTTGTTTCTTTTTATCTTTCCTCTAGCCATGCTTGCTTTGATATACCAGACAATCAATCAAAGGCTGGTCATAAAAAGCAGTTGAAACAAAAAAACAGACAAGACTGAGATGTTGCCTTTTTGGTTTGGTTTTCTTTTTTTTTTTTTTTTTTAATAATGATTTCCTTTATTTTCTGTCCTTTGAAAAAACCCCTTGTTGTCCCCTGGGCTATACTGCATTTAAATATTTCTTCTGAATGTCAATATTTAGTTTCATTTTCAAACAACTGGGCATAGACTTGACAAAAGCATACCCTTCAAGTATCTTGTGCATATCCATCACAATAATTTTGCAAATGGACTTTTTTTCTATTAATATATTACTAATATCCAACACAATTTTTCAAGCTTTCTATATTGGTAAGGCATTCTTTTTAGCCAAACAGTAATTGATTTCTATCACAAAGGTAATTTTCAGTTAATGCAGCCACTTTGGAACAGGCAGCTCAGAGATTTTGAAAACAGACTCATATTTTATGCTTTGGGTCTTAGGTTTGTTAGTAAAGGTTTGCACTTGCACTCAGAAGGAAATCATCCAGTTTTAGCTCATTATCTTGCTCACAGTTTTTAACATGAAGCACAAATTTCTAGAAGGATTATGGAGAATGGACACTGACCTCTTTTGAGCTGAAGACCTACCTTTTTATCACTCAGTCCAGTCACTTGGTCAACAAATTCCTCTTGAATCATAAAGGCAGCTAAGTTGGCAGTATAACTGGCCAGGAAAATGACAGCAAAGAAAGCCCAGACCGACACCATGATTTTACTCGTCGTCCCCTTGGGGTTTTGCACAGGCACAGAGTTGTTGAAGACCAAGCCCCACAGTAACCACACTGCCTTTCCAATGGTAAAGGATGGTCCATGGGGATCTGCAATTGCAAAGAGCAGTTAGTTTAGCTGCAGTTAAATTAAACCTTGCCAGTATACCCTGCAGGGACAACCCATGAGTCCCAGAGACATGGTTAGAAAGTATTTCAGTACATATTCACTGTACTCCCAACGTAATCACAGGATTTAGCATAGGTACCCTCCATTGCAATGACAACAATTTCCACATTTTTAAAACATAATTCAACATTTTTCTAAGTAGCATATAGTTCAAAATTTTTGAAATGAAAATGGAAAGGATAGGTTTGGAGGAGAAGCAGACTGGTATGTCTCCTGCAGGAAGAAATGTGCCACAGTACTGCCCTGTCAGTCTGACATGTGAAATGGAAAACTGGAGGTTTAAGTCTTAATGACTCAATTCTAGTACTTTTCTTACCCAAATTATTTTTATCATCTCCAGTCTTCCAACATTATGCTTTTTGAACATTATGTAAGCATATTTAAGATCAAAGTGTGTGAATGTGTCACCTACTTTTAAGCACCTTTGTACTCAGAGAATGAATCAGAAAGACAGCACAAAGGAGCTACCTGTATAGACATGGAATTTAGAGCAAGCCAGACTCTGGCTGCCTCACATGTTCAGAGTCAGTTCTGTGGCTCCAAATGTGTTGACATTACAGGTAAAATTCTGTACCAGCTAATCCATTCTGTAATTTCTGTTATTTCTATTTTCAGTCATCTTTTAATTCATCCCAAGATGGAAGTGGCCAGCACGCTGCCCCCAGGCTCACACAGGGCCAGAACTGGATTAGCAATGTCATTATCCACTCCAAAGGCCTCATTTGTAAAGCCCTGTGAGAATCAAGGGCAGTTTATTCTCACCCAGCTCTAGGTAAGTGCAATGCAATCACACATTGCTCATCATCCAGACTCCCTGTACCCTCAATGGAGAGAAACAGGCCTCCCCTGACTGTGACTCATTTGGCCTACTTATAATTATCCTTTTTTCAGTTTAAGTGCAATTTAGTCAATAAGCTCTGATGCAGAATCTGTAACTTTACCTCCTCCCCTGCCCTGCCCCTTTATCCAAGGGGATGCACATTACAAATATAGATTTGCCTATTAATTTAACTATAATTTATTTTAATAATAATTCAATGATTCTTAAAATAATAAAACCCTAAGTGGGTATACTTAGTGCATGTTCTCATTTCAGTAGAAATACTCTCTAGTACAGTGTGAATATTTACAATGCAGTCAAGCTCTACATCTTAGATTATGCTCCTATTCTGCAGCAGCACTAGGAAAAAAAGAGTGCAGTAAAATAAACACAATGGAGCTGACTTTTGGTTTATGAAACTGCCTTCCAGACATATTTAGGACTCAGCTGATACCAGGATAATATGTATTTTTCTGAGCAACAGTGTTACAGAAATTATATGCCAAGGGAGCAATCTAAAGTTCTGTTTATGCCACTGGAGATTGTATTACCATAGAGCTTCATCCTGCAAAAGATGCCTAGGGAAATGAGAAAAGACAAATAATTTTCTTATTTAAAAATTATTCCAGGTTTGAAATTGATGGCAGCTGGATTTGTGATGAGTCTTTAGAGCTAAATTGGGATGGTCTAGTGCCATAACATGTCTTTGTAGCTGTAAGTACATTAAATAAACAATTCAGGGACATGAGGTGGGACAGAAAAGAACAGCCAAGTCCCTGAATCCCCAGTGTCTATATTCACCTTTGATTTCCCCTCTTTTAACACAGTGTTGACTTCAGAGAGAGGTTGCACATTTACTATCTTATTAAAATGATAACATCATCTGAACATTACAATAATCCACTTTTTCAGGGAGAAAGCCAGCCATTACCTAGAAGAAATCATTTGCTTTTAATAGTGCCCAGGACTGTGTTCACCAAGCTGGAAGATCTCTTGTTATAAAACAAGGCAAGAATGATTCAGAAATTTTTAAAAAGGGTGCACACTCAAATGTTAAGAAATGGGAGGATGAGGGCATAGTGAGACATGGAATCCTCACCCTTGAGTCAAAGTGCAGCTTTCACTGAGAAAGAGTTAATAAAGAGCTTACCTGTTTTGAAAATGAAGTTTCTATAACCAAGGATGCTACACAGAAAGGAACGATGCCCTTCTGCCAGGGGCCTCATTTCAAGGCTAAGAGTTCATCTGACTTTTTACAGGAACTATACAAAGCTACCAAACCACTACACTGCTATTTTTCAAATTGTCCACCAGACCACAGGATTTGAGGTAACTTTCTCTGAACTGGACAGGAATTCATAATAGTCAGGAGCAGAACATATTTCACTGCTTTTTTAAGCTGACACTTTACAGCTGATGCCATGTACTAACCAAACACTGCCTGAATAAAACTCTCTGATACCACTTACCCTTCCCTATGTCTTTATTCCATTGAATTGGAATTATAAACATGAACATATATGCCTTTGAGAAATCATACTTTAAATGAAGAACATAAACAGTTTCATAAGAAATTTCACTGTTTTGTTCTTACGTTATGTTTATTTGAAAAGATGGAGGGGCAGGGACGGGAAACACATGATTTTTCTACAGCCATGGGGTTGTGTAAAATGAAAATCTTACCTCTCCCTTGTGCTAAGTTCCTGTTGTATCCCACAGGACTAAAGTACTCAAATATAAAGACAGCCATGGCGGACACAATGAGAAGCATCACAAACATCATCACCCAGACTGAAGCACTAAAAGGCTCTGCAGCAAAACAGACAGGAGAAACAGAAATACAGTTCATTAAACCAGTCACAGCACAAGAATTCTAATGTCCTCGCCTAGGCAAGCCCAGCAGCTTCCTCCACGTTACCTTTTCCAACAAAAATGCAAGCAAATAACTAAGGAGCAATATATAATGAACTGCTGTTAGTATATATAGACAAAACCCATAAAGTCAAAAGCTTAAATGTAAGTTGCAATTCAAAACAAAAGGCTGCACACTTTTCTTTGACACTGAGTAGCACATAATTGGTTTGACTCGCTGCTTATTCAGTCCACAATCAGGCTGCTGTGCCTATTCATCCTCTGCTATACAAATTTATCAACAGAATGGTCCAACCACTATGAATGCATTTCTGCAAAGGAAAAGCAATTAAGCACATGTTTAATACATTTGGTAATTCAGTGAAGCAGACGTCTTGTTTTCTATCCAACAAAAAGTGTCAGAGGAGGAAAGATAAATACTTGCATTCAAACTAAATGCTTTTGTTTCAGGATTCTTTTCTCTCTATGTTTACTTTCATCTACCTGCAATGAAGATGATGTATTTATCAATTGTAAACACATCCTTTTGAATGTCTCATTCTCATCTGGGAGCAAATTACTGAAATCAAAAGGGTTTATGGAAAATTGAATGTCAGTTTGAAAGACAGAAGAACCATAATTAAGTAAAAGAAGTAGGTTGGAGAATAAAACTAAAATCAGTTTCAAATACCAGACTAAGCACCAACATATATCAATATCAAATATCATCTTCCCCAACCGCAGATTCTCTGTCATTTCAGGAGTCCCTGTGGTAGCTGCCATGGTACAAGGATATCTCTAAGATTAGCATGGCAAAGTAACATCTCCTTATCAGGCCAACTTATTTGGGGCACTTTACAGCATAACTTGTGCAAATAAAGCAAGTGTGAGCGAGGTCTGAAGTGTGAGAAAACAAATCTTAGTATACTATTTCTAATTGGGACAGAATCAAGACACACTTGGAACTACAAAAACTTAGTGTGTTCAAATGCCTTGCCTGTTTTTAAAAGCCCAAGAAGTTCCTCTCTTGTAGCTTTTTCATTCGTTGAATTTAAGATTAAAGTCACTGAAATTTCTTCCCTCGTTGCAGGAAAGGACTGAGTGAGAGCTGAGGTGTGCTAAGCCCAACAGCCCAATCTGAGCCTTCCCCAAACTCAGATGGTTCACCCAGAACAGAATGAAATGTAATAATTTGTGCCCAAGCATAGAAAACTCATGACATCTTTTGTCTTTGCTATGATTTCTTCAGAAATTTGGAACTAAGACAAGACCAAATAAAAAATATCCCCACTGGTGATTTTGGATGGTAACTAAAAAGGCAAAGCAGGGACATTTTAAACCAAACTGCTTTCCTCCTGCAAAGGGGCAGTATTTTTTCAATTAATTATTTTATTTTTAAGACAGGGTAGGAAGTTCTTTCAAGTACTATAATTATTTTTTTGGGAGAGAATGAAAAGTTAGGAAAATACCAGAATTTGTAAAAGGTGGAGAAAGATCTATGTAGATGCAGCCAGGGAAAGGACATTTTGTAGCCAAATACAGTCTAAAAAATATTTTCTGAATTCAGTTATTAACTGGATTAAATTGGAATTCATGTAGAACTACCACAAAATTTTGACAGCATTCTCACAGAAGAAAGCAAGGCTGATAAAACCCTTATCAAAAGCAACAGTGTAGAAACACCAATGGTAATTTGTGAAAATCGAAATAAGGCAGAGGGCAAAACAAGCCAATGTACAAAAGTGAGCTATAAACAGGAGTTTAAGCAGAATTCTCTTTAATAATTTAAGGAGTCTGGTAATGAGGTGGAGAATTAATGGAAACAATAGGAAAACAAAAAGCTATTTGGAATAGCAAGCAGTAAGATTGAACAAGTACAAAATCAACTGAATAACAAAGTCGATCTTCCTGTCATATCAGAGATCCAATTACACGTTCAGCTCTGTGCTTTGATTCTCAAAGGACAGCAAGGGAACTTCCCTCAGGCAAGCAGCAGGTTTTAAAGCAATTTTCAGCAAAGCTATAATATGGCAGAAAAATACTAATATATGACTTGTCAGTGTACATTTCAAATGACTGACAACAGAGAATATCAAGCAAGGAAAAAGATGTCTTTGAGTCTTACCTCCCACCACCAAAACCAATACTTAAGGAATACATTAAATAAAGAGAGCCATAGATTTTCTATTCCATCAATGCCTCCAGAAAAGAAAACTGACCTCACCTATGAACTCTCCCTTTGAAAAATATAGAAATGGAGATCTGAGGTTTCCCTTTTTTATTTGGTTGTTTAAATGAAGTTGAACCAAAATTCCACAGAATCATTAAAAAATATATTTGTAGATCTAGTATATATGATTTCTAGTACAATGTGAAAATGTTTTAATGTGGATAAAATTCACATTTGAAGGAGGCACATCAGAATCAGAACACAGCAGATAACGAGGAAGAGGCTGTCACAGCCCATCAGTTACTCAGATCTATTGGACACAACAACTGACTGGAAGAATCTGGTCACGAAAAATCCTGTACTTGTCCACATTCATAGAAACAATTCACAAACACAGATATTTCAGGAACGCTAATCAAGTGCTATTCTTTAAAAATTACATTGTATTTGACAGATTTTTTAAAAACCTTCTAAAGGAATTACATAAGACGACTCTATTCTCAGACATTCATTTAATTGAAACAAAATCAGTCTGTGAATAAATTCGGTTATCTGCCTGATAGTATTTTGCAAGGCAAAACATTTTACTACTACGCACACCTCATCAAAATACACAGTCAATTCCAGCAAACTGGCAGCTTCATGTACGCCTGAAAAAAACAGCATACTTCTGAGAGCACAGACTTGATTTATTGGTGCAGTAAATCAGATTTCTTCAAAAGTAAAGCTATTTTAGAGAGCTTTATGAGAAGGGGTTATTTTTGTTTCTTTTGTATTATATGCACCTCCAACTAAACCAATAACATTAAATTCATTTTAGAAATGTAGTAACTCTGTTGCTTGTGAAAAATGCAAAAGCAGCTTCTCTTTTGACGGTGGCTGTAAACAGGTTTTAAGAAATAAGTAAAAAATCAGCTGCACTTGCCCTTTAGAAAACACCCCAATACTTATTTCCAATGGTCATTTCAACATGCTGCAACTGCAATTTAAAAAATGAGCTTTACAACTCAATGACTCAAAGAAATGAAAAGATACTCTCTGAGTATTTTCATTACAAGTACGGTTTCTTGCAATTTCACTTTAAAGTCTTTCATTCATATCAAACACCAACAAAATCTGCTTAGATACCACCACTTTTGGGAAATTATTTGATTACTCACTGTGTTATATTTACATGCATCATCTCTATAATGTGCTTTTATGCAACAGATATGAGAAATAAGCTCTGTGTTTTAATGATGATTCTTGCGTAAGAAAATTCAATTATTTGCCTGCTTGTATCTGATACTACACCACTAATCTGCTCTTCAATGTCTATGAGCAACTTCAGGGGGAGTGAAGAACTTCCACTTAGCAATTTAGAAGTGGCCTCACTGTTGACCCAATGGACTTAAACATTCTAAACTGTGCCCTAAGATATCTGGAATATACTGATTTTTTATTTTTCCACTTAATCATTTTAGTGTCACTATTCCTGTACAAGCTATCTTTAAAAATAGTGGACTCAAATACATTAGGAAGAACATAACAGCATTCTAGGCACTTTTGAACCACCTCATGGCTCATTCTCTTTTCAGCTTCAGTAAGTTCAGGCCCAATTGTGAAGGAGACTATAAATACTAAAAGAGGAGAGGGAAGTAACAAAAGGAAAAATGCACAACTGAAACAAGAACCATGCAAGGAAAGAAGCCCAGAGTCTTTGTTGCTATATCCCACCTCCTCTCTGCTCAGCCTTTCATTTCTTTGCCGTACCTCCACTGTTCAGCTGCATCAATGGAGAAAACACTCAGCTCACCAGAACAGCAGTGTGGTGTTCAGAAGCCAGAGGTAACTGTTATCAAACCAGCCTTAAATTACATCTAAAGATAAGGAAGTTGCTCTTCAACTCTACCAGGGTTTTTTCAATTGTTTTGTGAATATTAAAAAGATTTTAAGCAAGTTATGATGGGCTAAGCAAGCATAAATTAGTTTGTAGGGAAGCAGGGTTGAGGATGTAATTTTCCTAACTGAAGATTTTAGGGGATTCTTTTTCACATTGAAATCACTATCATTGATTTTCACTTTCAGCATTCAAAAACAACAGCACTGTCTCCATTTGCTAATGATCCTATTAATCAGCACATCAACACAGCACAAACTTCCTAATGTAAAATTCAAAACTTAGCAGAAATGTGTTCATGTACTACATATCTTAACAAACAATTAAATCTACCAAACTCTACAGAAATGCAATTAAGTTAATTGGATAGGCTGGAGACTCGTACCTAGAAAAGCAGATGGTGAAACTGTGCCGTTGCTCCGTGACACCATGACACTGATCCCAGTCTCAACGAATGGCACCGAAAAGTCAACGACTTCCGAGCGCTCCTCATTGATGGTGAGAGAGCCCACAGCCATCACTGCCCGGTGATACACCACCTGATCCACAGGGAGAACACACCACCAATGTCACTCAGCAGAGATACCTCATTCCTCCAAAAGAGCTCAGCCAGACATCGCTGAGTTCTTACTTAAGAGCTCTTTTATCTAGAAGAGAACTTACTTCACCAATCATTCCATTCCACACGTTATTGACTTTTTTGCCGTGCTTCCCATTTGTCACCAAGTACAGGTCATATGTGAACTTGACAGTTTTAGACAACTTCTTCAAGATATCAATGCAGAATCCCTTGCAGCACTTCTTAACATTAGTTCCCTCATTAGTTTTGTTGCTGTCAACAGAAAAGACACATAAATGTTCCTGCTGGGAGAAAGAGAGGCAGCACAACAGCAAGATCCAGCACACTGTGAATCAACCTTTTGCCATACTTGTGAGTGACCATGTTTTTCTGAATCAAGGGAAAAATAACGCACAGGATGCTTTTATAGTTACATGGTGTTTGCAGCTCCTGCTAATCACAACAGAATTGCTTGGTGAGACACAGAGAAAACGTTACCCCACATGACATCCTGCTACTCCAGGATCCAGCCCAACGCACTGCACTGCTCCATGCAGCCTGCTCTTACTAATCTCTCTCTTAGGATTAGATTAAACTTTTATTACTTTTACTCTCAAGACATCAGACTACATGCCATTTAGTAATTAAAGAACATGTAAGCTATAAAAAGGCACAGCAGTCCACCGTGCTGGAAATGGATGCATCTTCTTAAACTGTACCTTTCCCTGCACTTGGAGGTGGATTTCAGGCCGCCTTTAAGTGCAAGGATGCAAGTTTTCTCTTATCTTTTTTTCTGAAATGTTCATTTTGTGACCTCTAGAACCTTTCAGTATAAGCATCTTCAGAAGGCAAGGCAATATCTTAGAGCCTTTGGAAGAATTAAAAATTAAAATAAAACTAGTTTAGAACTTCACTAAATACAGTTATGTAAAAAAATAGATTTCTCTGGACTTCAGGAAGCATGTACACAACCATTTAGCAGTCTCTGGATATCTTCAGAAACGTGCATCATATTCCCTAACACCTGCTCAGTAAAAATCCTGTTATATTCAGCTCATAAATACACAGATCAAAGCATAGAGAAGGTGAAACACCACTGACAGTGGTGTGAAACTGACAGTGCAGTGAAAACTTTTCCACTGATTTCTAATAACTGCTCCAAAGTTATGGAGCCCTGAAAGAAGGGGACTTTTCTCTTGATGGTAAGTCACAGTGGTCTTTTATGCTGGAGTGGTTTTTCTATAGCAAATTTCAGCATAAACTTACATTTTCATTAGGAGGCATTTTCAAATTGTTACAGACTAATGAAGGCAGGCGTATCTCAACATAACTGGAAACAATTCAAAGAGGACTCATTGAAATAGTTCCATTTCGGAACGCAATCTTCTTCCATGTGACTGAAAAGGGCTAATTCTCCTTGACTTTGAATTTACTGTAAACTCACTATCTTGTTAATAATTCAATGTGACTTACACATGTATAACCAGAACCTTTCAACTTTTTAAAAAGGAGGATATGCAAAGAGCATACCATGTGGGAAAAGGGAGGAAGGGAAGGAAGGGAAGGAAGGGAAGGAAGGAAATTAATGAGAAAATAGAGGACTATATTTTGCAGTCAGGATAAAAAGGGAATGCTGTGTATTTACTCACTTAAGTTTGACAAATTTCCGGCACGGCACGGTGTTTTTTTGGCAGCTTTCCATCAGAGGATCCACATCCTCAACAATGACAAAGGGAGCCTCCTCCAGGGTGACAATGCTCAGGTGGTTGTCGTCGGGGTCGCTGTCTGCGAAGGAGCTGTACCTTGGCCACACTGAGTACTTCAGGCTCAGGGAGTTGTTCTCCCACTTCCCCACCTGAAAGGCCAAGATCCACAGGCTGCTGAGAGCTGCTTGCTGGAGTTTGACAAAGGGGATCTGATATTAAACGTGCTGGGACACAGGTACAGGGAATTGCATGGCCAGGAGAGTTGTTTTGGGGTTTTGTTGTTAAAATTACTTTAAAATTCATTAGTAATATCATGAAATGAGAAAATGCACAGAGGTAAAGACAAGGTAACATTATTTTAATAGGTAACTGTTTTATACAGACTGGATGTCATCAGTTAACACAGTCTATCACCTGGCACTGAAATTTGACATTCAGCATTTCTATTTGAGCCAAAACAGCAACCAGATACTCTATTTGTAACCAGGACCCATTAGAAGAAATAAAAAATTACTTGAAAAAGAAAAAACAAAAAAACTCAACCAACCAACACCCATCAACCCCAAACAAAAACCCTAATTCACACTCACATCTGACCAATAACCAAAATACCGTAATGTCATTTCTGTATCTTCCCAAAGAGAAGACTCTTCTGTCCTTATATATTGAAAAGCCATTGTGAAAGCCTTTACCCAGGGTTCCATCAGAGCCAGACCAAACCACATTTTTAGTAAGAATTTTTATTAGAAATAGTTCTCATTAGAAATAACTATTTTATCCTGCTTTAGTAATGCCAACTGTTGGGTAGGTTTAAGAAAGCAAACCCCAGTGCACATGAAAATTGCCAGCTTATTTACTATTATAAAATATCCCTTCTAAATTAACCCACATTTCCTTCCATTTCCAGATCACCAGAAGGAGGTTTATGACTTAAACATTTTTGAGTCTAGTGTTTTCCTCCTCAGATTGTTTAACTACTTTCTATCCACAGATCTAATTACATGTTTTATCTGATGACAGATAATATAAATGAGCTAGTAATCCACATAATTTATAACCTAATGCATTTTAATAATTCTTGAGTTGCTTAAGCTAAACAAATGACAACATAATCATAAGACTATTAAAATATTTCTTTTGCAAGGAAAATGGTGGGAATTAACAGTACAATAAGAGACTCAGGTCCTTAAAAAAATTTAAAAATTGTCACCTATGTTCTGTCTTCTAACAACTTGAAAGTTAATCACAAAAATTCCCAAAGAACATGATTATATCCATTTCTATTTAGGGAAGCCTATAAGCACATGACCTTTGCAGTTTCCTTTCCATCCTGTTTATAAGATGTTTCACTGAACTTTAATGTAGGAGGCAGAAATGGCAAATCTCTACTCACTTAAATTAGGAAATTCAAAATATCTCAAGGGGAGTAGAATTCTCACTCAAATCAATGGAAATTGTATGTATGATTACTCTTTATGTACATTTCTAGCACAAAATTCAAGCAAAACACGGTGGACAAAGCCTTTAGGAGAAAAGCTAGTTCAGACACAGGGAAACAATCTATTGTTTCTATAAATAACCCGGTTTAATTGTCAAGGTATGGTGCGTAGTGGCAGTAACAGCAGTGTGTGCTGGTTTACGTGAGCTTACATGGTGTCGTCAGAGCCCCGAGTACAACACGGGACTGGCCATCTGCAATGGGAGGATTCCAGCCAGCCCAGGACCTCAGACAAACAGCAACTGTGCCAAGGAATACGATGGATTTCAGAAGTGGAAAATGTGCCCGACCGTCTGCCTGTTCCAAGCATCAGAAGGAAATGTGATGGCATTTGTGCGGTCAGGACTGGAGCAGTGACAGCCCTGCCTTCCCAAACCGCTCGGTGCAGGATGCTGGGAGGAGGCAGATCCTGCTCCCGAGGCACATCCCTCTGCCAGCCACCCCCTGCTCCCGAGGCACATCCCCCTCTGCCAGCCACCCCCTGCTCCCGAGGCACATCCCACTGCCAGCCACCCCCTGCTCCCGAGGCACATCCCACTGCCAGCCACCCCCTGATCCCCAAGCACATCCCTCTGCCAGCCACCCCCTGCTCCCGAGGTACATCCCCTCTGCCAGCCACCCCCTGATCCCCAAGCACATCCCTCTGCCAGCCACCCCCTGATCCCGAGGTACATCCCCTCTGCCAGCCACCCCCTGCTCCCGAGGCACATCCCTCTGCCAGCCACCCTCTGATCCCGAGGTACATCCCCTCTGCCAGCCACCCCCTGATCCCCAAGCACATCCCTCTGCCAGCCACCCTCTGATCCCCAAGCACATCTCTCTGCCAGCCACCCCCTGATCCCCAAGCACATCCCTCTGCCAGCCACCCTCTGATCCCCAAGCACATCTCTCTGCCAGCCACCCCCGGCATCTGTGTCCCTGTCACAGGGACCAACAAGAACTATCCCAATGAGGTCGCCTGGCCCTGCCAAAAGCACAGTGACTGCTTTGGTGGTGTTAACAGAAGAACCCTGATATTCTTCCTACTTCAGTGGGAGCAACTCCATTTTACTGTTCTGAGGAGAATATAACCAGACACATTTTTAAACACCTGGATCTGGGGAAATAATTTCTTTTGAGAGTTGCATCTATAAAACTGCTGTGTTGAAGTAATAAACACAGAAGTATGCATTTGTAAACCATTTTTTTAAAAAGAAAAGTCAAGCTGAGGATAATACTAAGCTAAAAATGCAGATATGCTCCATTACAGAACTGAAGTGCATGCAGATACATTTATTGTACTGTATAGAAATGCCACAAAATAGAGACTTATGAAAAATTTCTGTCATTCCTAGTTATACTGATGATAATAATATGACCTTGATCCCAGAGAAATACAGAAGGTGGCCCTCACTTGAAAAAAGGGCAATAGAAATGTTTTTGGGACAGATTGGGTCCCAAACCATAGAAATCCTCATTTATTGCCAAAAGAATGGAAATTACATTAAAAATACAGTTTCAATAGTGAATCAAACCATTGATTCACTATGGTAGCTGCAAAACTCATCTTCAAGTACAGACATGCAAGGGTACATATAACCATTGTATTTCTTTTGAACTTGCACATTTTTTCCTATTTTCTCCCACTTCACACACAGTCTGAAATATTCTCTTTGGTTTAATCTTTACAAGATGCAGGAAGGAAAGGGGGAAATAGCTGAGAGCATGGAAGAGTTTGTTTGAAGTCAGACTGAATTAGCGGTCACAGGGTGCTCATCTCATCTCATCCACCATTGCCTAAAGCACCTTACATCTGACTCTGGCACATGTGTTTTGACCACCTCATCCAAGCCTCGTTATCTTTGGAAGATTGTGGCCAAGGAGAGTGATAATGAAGAATTTGGTGTGTTTCTGTGTGGCAGCCAAAGGCACACAGACACCTGCACAGTTACACATTGCTGTACCTCAGAGTCCCCCTCCCGCTGCATCCTAAAGCAGTCTCTGAACAATGTAAGGATGATTGGCACAATCCTGTTCACACACCCTCACGGAGGCCATCGAACCAGAGAAAAAGAGCAAGACCAGATCCTGAGCAGAGCTTCCTTGTGTGCCAATGTTGGCACGGAAAGAGAGTCTGTCACACTGGCATATCTCACCAAAAACAAACAAATACCTCGGTCCTGTCACCCTCCTCCCAGCAGATGGGAACTGCACACAGTACACACTCATCATCCCTTTGTAAGAAAACATGTTACATGACAACAGGGATAGTAAATGTACTCCCAGGAGTACCCAGCCAAACCTTTGAAAAGAGGAAGATTTTCAGGGATGTTCCTTTTACATTAAACTCACATACATTGCAAAACATACTTTTTGGGCTGTCCCAGTTAACAAAATAGTGCTGAGCAAATACAAAATCTAACCCATCTTGCTTTATTGAAAAAATATTTACTACTATTTTTTCATTACACTTTTCCACTTAAGAGGAAGAGCTACTATGGAAGATTTAAATCAATAACTAAAAAGCTAAAATAGAGTTTATCAGGTTAGCAATAACAGCTGCAGAACAAAGCACAAGATCAAAACCCTTCCTCCAGACACAGCATCTGCTGTACACCTGCTGCTGCAAACCTTTGTGTCGCTTTATGCCTCTGAAGGTCTGTATTTCACAATGGCACTCTAAATTTAAATGACAAAATATTTCATGTCTTATTTATAAGTGTTTTACAGTCCTGAATGGTTTGAAGACCTCCATTTAAAGACTTTGAAGTTTTCAAAATTTGCTGCAAAATCTCATATGGGGAATGCAAATGTCCTCCTCTTCCCTCATGGCTGCTGCTGACACCATTAGGAAGGCACCAGTCCTGTGACCAGCAGGGCTCCAAGGAAAACACAGGACCCAGAGAGATTATAAACAAGAGGAAAAAGAAAAGCTACCACCTCCTGCAGCCTCATTTTTCAATACGGAATTATTAATTAGCACTCACCAAATCCTCAGTGGCTGGTACAGTTTTGGTTCTGGGCAACATCCCAGACAACTGTGAAGCTCCAGAGTTCAGACTCATGCCAGAGGAGCCATTTTATGAGTTGATTATGTCATTAGAAAGGATGAGAGCCAAACAAATTGACAGCTCCTTCCTCCACCTCCCAGTGGGAGAAGACTTTCTGTCACCTCTGCACTCAGTGAGGACTGTACAGCGTTCCAGGAATGCCCAGACAGACATAACTTTACCTCCAGAGAGGAAGAGCTGCCCTGAAAGTCTTCCTGTTCTCTAATACATAGGTGTAAAGAACAGGGGCAAAGCACGCCACCTCGGCTTTCCATGGGAGTTGTGATTCCCTTACATCAGCAAAGAGGTGGGATCCATCCTCCTTGGATGATTTAAGAGATGCTGCATAATAATTGGTGCAACTCAAACAATTCAGCACAGTAAAGGTCAAAGGAAAGGCCTTTAGGCTAGGCAAAAGCTCACTGATACAGAAACAATATGCAATTTTCAGCCGACACTAAGTGTCAGGATAGGCATATTTACAGGAAGACTAAATACACAAAACAACAAGGACAGAATACAGGGAATGACAGCCCAACAGATGTTAAAGAGCACACTGCTGCTTCTGCTACGGGCAAAAAGAATATATCACATTACAACACAGAGCTACTGACAAAAGATATCCCAGCAAATAGATGATTAGCTCAGGCAATTTCATCTGTTCTAGTTAGAATATCTGCATTTCCTCAGAAGTGTTAGGGAATGTCTACCACGAGACACGAGGATCCCTCAGCTGTCACGACCCTTGCTCAAATCAATTGAGATTTCACAAGAAATTACCCTGGAGCACCTCACTGATTTTTTTATTCCCACAGTACTCTGACAAAAAGCTGTCAGAAATCTGCCCAAGCGCTTGGTCTCTCAGCTCCTGCCCAGTGAAGTCAGCTCCACAGTCAGATCCAGAAGCTGTCTTTTCTGGGATATGTGACGGTGGAGGTTGGTAGCCAGATGGAGCTCTCTATGAAGACCTTGGTTCATTTATTCCAGGCAGGAATCATGCACCCTCTGTCCACTCGTTCCTACTCAGATACAAATGTGTACAACCCCACACAGAGCTTGTGAATCTGGCATATGCTATTTAATCAGAGCAAAATCAAGTTCTGCATTAAATCCTGCATTAGTAGAAAGTTAAAGATGACAGGCTCTATTTAGAATAAACCTGGATGTAACTAATAGTTCTTGCAGTGGTGTTTAATTAGCAATTGTGCCACATAGCAGACAAATTCACCCAGAATACAGACCACCATGATAATTTTATCTGTATCTACCTGGGAACACCAATAAAAATTGTTTTTACCCTGGAACTCATCTTTAGACACTCATCTTTAAATACAGTCCTCCCCACCTTAAAATATGTGATATGCACTGCTAATTAAACTGCCTACTTTTGCCAGTGCTAATCAGATTCTAGTATATGATTTTAATATTGGATTGATTTGGGTTATTTCCACATTTAAAAATATATTAATTAAAAAAAAAAAAAAGCCAGACTAGCAGTGTGTGAAGTTGGCAGCTCAGTGAAGTTGATGGGCCAGGTGAGACATCCAGGTCCCACCTCTCTGAGATAACATTAACAGGGGAGCTGCACCTGGGGTTGCTGAACCTCTGAAGGTTGTTGAGCACTAGCAAAGTGATCCTGCAGCACCTTTGGTGATATTTGGGCAACACTGTTAACTCTGGTAAATTTATCAAGTTTCACCTTAACAAGCACATTAAGCTTGTCTTCTTAAAAATCTCTTGCCTGAGAACAGCACCCCCTTTGCCTGTCAAGATCAGCAGCAAGAATATGAATGTTGGTGTCAGAAGTTTGAGTAGCTGCTTCAGGATCTGTCAAAATATCTTGCTGGATGCCTGCGAAACATGCCCAAAAAGTGATTTTCAGTCTTCAAACTATTATCGTCCAAACAGCTTTTTTCAGCATCTGATATGGGACAACCCATTTACATGTGAAGTTATCACCTCAAAGTTTCAATACTGAGTCACTTGTAAAGAAAAAAGAGCCTGTTTTCCGAGGGGTGAGATATATGTTCTCCAGCTATGGTTAATGGCTTCTCTGTAACCTCAAGCTTTATAAATTCTGAAACCAAGGAAGAAATTTTTTTAGTAAAAGCAGATTAAAACCAAAGAAAAATTGTTTTCATGATAAAGCTTGAATTTTCAGGTCAATACCAGGTAAAAAAATCTTCACCTAAACCACAGTTACACTTTCTACATAAATAATAAAGTAGCTACTTGTAATATGTACATTAGTTACATTATGAGGATTAACAGGCTGTTGCATTGTCATTTTTTCACATGAGTAAGTCATTTAATTAGATACTAAGACTTGATTTTTTTCCGTATAGGACTGAGGATATTTAATAAGATTTCAATCAAACTATTTTGTGATACTCCCTGCTCCACTGTAAGAGAAAGGAGAAGCACATGCCTGTCTGGAAACTCAGAGCAGCAAGTGTTAGATCTCAGATGAGTAACTCTGACAGTTTTAAAATTGAGCAAAACAGCTCAAGGAGAAAGGAACAAGAAGAAAGAAATTGCCTAAGAGATATGGGGTAAAACGTGCAACTTGGAGAGAACACTGAGACAACAATGAGAGCTGTTCAAATAGACCATGTGGAAGGGAAGGGCCTTCTCAATCTCTAAGTCAGTGGAGCTGAAGTGCAGTGACACTGTGCTGAAAAGATGTGGGGTGTGCCCAGACAGCCAAGAGCTATGTCCAGCTTGCCAGGATAATTGATTAGTCAGTCTACTTGTCCTCATCCACAGAGGCAGGGATCAGCCTGTGGTCAGAAGAATAAGTCTGGTGGTGACATAGCGTTCTTGGCCGCCTTTCACTTCTCCCCTCTGACATAATTCCTAATTAAACCTGGCCCCCTTCCCACAGCCCAGTGCTGGAGCAGCAGCCGGCAGAGCTGCCCAGGCTGCCCTGCCCATGCACCTTGCCTGGCCTGCCACCAGCAGGGCTCCAGAGCAGGGGCCACACACAATCACACACATCCATTTGTGTTCTTCCTCCTAAAAGCCCCTCAAACCTGACAATGAGCAGGAAGGGATTTACAGCTGGAAAACTGCACAGACAAACTAAGGATCAGCCTCCAGAGAGCCCCTCAGCCCAGCACTGCAGGAGGGGTGGGCACTGCTGCCGTACAACACCCATGGGCAGGCACCACACAACCTGCCCCAAATCCTCATTCTCTGACAGAGAAGTCACTTGAAGGTTAAAGCAGGCTCAAGTTATTTCTTGGAAATAATGTTGGTTCATATATCCAGTATTTCTTTGCTGCTGTTAGATCATTTTTCAAAAACATCAAACCCATCTCTCCCTGTCCTTTGAAGGGTCTCGTTAGAGAAGTTTAAAGGTACAAAATGTATGAAATTATTTTAACATAAGCATTGTTGGTTGCCTGAGCATTTTCTTCCTTTGGCATTTCATACCAACAATATTCCCCAAGCAGTATAACATTTTTTCTAGAACATTATATATGATATGCAGACTGTTGAAGAATTTTAAAATAGGGTAAGAAATTTTCATAACAGTCAGTAAGCAAATGATTCCTCCAAAGATTCAGATTGACACATTTGGAGAGGATTAAATTTATCCAGAGAATTAAATTTGCATCAAATGAACATAAAGAAATACACAGCATAATCCAGGACTACTCTCTGTTTTTGCATGACTAGCATATTTACTGAGATGTCCTTCAGTAATTCAGATTTTGTCATTATTATTCATCATCATGAAGAGTTGTGTAGCCCTATAAACTGGAGTTTTAAGTTGATTTAATGGGTTTTTAGAACTAGAACAAAAAATTCATAAATTTCAGCAGCCATTTAGATAATGCAGAATCATGTTTCATGAATCTAAAATAAAAGTGGTGGATGATCTAGATGTATGTTTTCCTACAGACTTATATTACAAGCGGTTTCTTAAAACAATTTTTTAAAACATAGGGCACAGCCTGCAAAACTCAGAGCCAAAACAATCACAGGCTGAGACTGGAGTTTAAAGAAAAGATGCTTGTGATAAACTTTTTCATTTATTACTTACATATCTGGTTAACCTTGATGTTAAGACATTTTTCCCTCTAGTCTATATAGAAGTGTGTGGAGATTACTTGTCTACCTGGACTAGTCAAGATTCTGAATTTTTGACAGGATTATCCCCCAATTCAACAGGAACTTCACAGGTGTTTTTAAAAAAATTGTACTTTTACTATAAAATATGTCAAAAAATACAAAATCAAGCAAATAAAAGGACTGGAATTTTCAAGATATAACAATTCATCCAAATTCAAGTAGCTGAGGATCAAGCTTTTGGACGTTTTTCAGTTATCCATTTTATTTTACTAAATTGTAAGAAGAACTGGAAATGCAGGGTGCGTTTCACAGAAATCTGAAATCCACGTGGCTTTTCTTCACTGCTCTGTTGCTTTCCCTGTTAAAACTCATCAGACACACTCAGGATCGTGTAAAATTATCTTTTCTGCAGTGCTGTGACAAAGCTGCTAGAGCAGAATCACTGACATGTGTGACATTCATCCCTCTCCTCGTCCCTCAGCACCTCCCACGCCCAGAGCAGCGCTCACCTTCTCCCATTCCCGCTCGTTGTTCAGCACTATCACCACCAGCCTCGGGTGTGCCTGGTAACCATCTGCTGTGAAGGACAAATCTCTACCTTCCCAAGTCACATTCATCATAAACCTGGAAGGCAAGGAAGAAAAGTTCATTGAAAAATTAATGGGCTGTCCAGCAGTTAATGAGCAGCAAGTTCAGTCACCAGAACCACTGATTAAATCCATGCACCAAACCCTGCCAGTGCTGTCGAAAGCCTGTGCTTGCAGCATGGGGAGTCCAGGCATTTCAAGGCAGCTCATAGCTCAAGACAAAGCAAAATATTGTTTATGTATGAATTATAATGCAGACATCATTTTTAACAGCTTCCATATTATATATGAATAATCTCTCCCCTCCATGAATAACCTTTCTGGCACTTTGCACAACCTCACCAGCTTTTCAGGAGCATTTTAAGCAAACCTACATCACCTCTGTATGTAACTCTGTACTACTGCATCACTGAGTAATACTCAGAGCAAAGTGCATGCAGTCTGTCTTCCCCTGTTCCGACCTCCAAGAGCCCAGCCAGCTCTTCCCAGAACTGTACCTACACACAGTGCTGTGACACAAGGATAAATTCCACTAATGCCAAAAGCAGACATGAAAGCATTGAAAGTGTTGGTAAATATTTCAGATCAGTAATTTCAAAAGAAAAAGGATTTATGTTTTATTCTTTTGCATTTAGCTTAAATTTCAATGGTTTTCAAAAGATGTACAAATTAATTAGCATTTTGAATAGGAAAAAAAATAGAGGGACACAGATTAAAATGTACGAGAAGGAGAACTTGCAAAATTTTGTTGGAAAAAATCAAAGCTCCACACTGTTAGCATAAGCCTGACAAAGCTATCCCACAAGTAAGAGGTAAAACTGCAATTCAAAATCTTGGGAAGAAGATAATATGCCCCCAGCCCATGTCTGCAGTCTGAAGTTATTCACACTGAATTGCACTGAATTCTCAGTGTATTTAATTGAAAGAAATGCAGCCCAAGACTGATGCACACAGAAGTGCAGATGTCCATCCTACAGAAAGATGTGTTCTGAAGGGCAGAAATTTACTGTTCTTCATATATTACCTGTAGTGTTTTACCCACAAGAAACTCATACTGTCCTACGTGTTTGTATGGGGTTGAAGGAGTTATTTTCGTTGGCTTTTTTAGCTGTAGTAGTAGCATGATCTCCTGGGCAATGTGACATAGACAAAATTCCTCAGCTCCAGATTCAGAGGAGGCTTTGTATTGACATAGCTGCTTGAAAATACCAGTAGCAGAAGCACACTAAATAAACATATATAGACCCAGAAAAAATACTGGCATTGGTTAATAATTAAATGTGCACTACCCTGAACAGCCATATTAACATCATTCAGCACCAGTTTGACAGCAATTTGTAAATTCACCCATCATAACTCATGGTTCATGACAGACTTTCAGTGTGAAAATTTTCCCCTTGACAGAACTTTGCTGTTCAGTTGAACTAATTTCCCATATATTCCATTTTTCATCCAACAGCGAAAGATCTTGCTTGGGAACAAAAGGCTTGTTTGGCACCTTGAGAGGCAGCAAACTGCCAAATAAGATTTACTTGCATACACATGTAAGGAACCAGCACAACATTCACTTAGTGCTGGAAACCACTGCGACCCAGGGGATGAAATGCCTGGGAAGTGACCAAAAGGGGAAATCAAGGATGTCCTGTGAAAACAGGCAGTACTTGTACCGGCACTTCTGCACCCTCTCCCAATTCACACCCATGAGATAACAGCCCTCACAATGAACACATCACCTGACAGGGCCATGCAGAAACCACCTCACTTCACTAAAGCTGAAAGCCAAGCATTGTGTCCCCTCCTAACAGCTGGACCCCAAACACACTCCCTGCACTGTATCAGGCTGTTGTTCTCACTTCAGTTTTTAACTACACAGAAAATGGTGATTGGACTGGAGTTGAACTCTTCTTTAATGGAGTTTGGTAGGACCACCACCCCCGATTTCAAACACTACTCATCATATTTTGGGATTAATATGCAAATGTCCTAGCCTGGAAGCTAGTCAAGGGCCATCACAAGATGCAGTAGTGATGCTCAAATGTTCCGAAAAAAACAATATCAACCGCAACTCTAAAGTGAAAAATTGAACTCAGTGTATATTTTTAAATCATGTGAATTTAACAGCCACTAAGTAAAGAAACACATTTTGCAAGTTGGTTTTTTTTTTAAAATGTCCCTAATCTGAAAAAAATTCTCTTAAAATTGTGTTCTCTGATCCAGATAGAAAGGTATCCATGAGTGACGCTCTCTGACCTACCCCAGATTCTCACACTGCAGCAATAAAAAAGAACTTCAAAGAGATTCTTGTTTTCCCAAGCACATTCTTCTGAACAAAATTCATCAGCTGCCCGTGTTCTTCAGAAATCAATGCCTACAACCTACACTCGCTTTTGAATTGTCATTTTTCTTCTGCAAAGGACAGAAGTCCTGCTCTGCTTTTACTGGCCACGATCCCAAACTATTTGTCCTACTAAAAATAACCAAGTGCTTTTCTGGTCCTGGTTAGGAAGAAGGCTGTGAAGAATTTATATTATGTTATTCTTACAGAGTTTTACATTTATCCAAGGTTAATTCTGTGCAAGAGGTCTTTGGCTTCTGAATTGGATAAAATATATTTCTGAAGTAGCTTTGGAAATGCATATTGCTGTTCTTAACTAAATGAGGTGTTTAGTTATGTGAACTCGTTACTTTGAAGGGGCAATTAACAACACACCTTGGATTTGTAGTTAATCTGTTTTCATTCCTCATTAATGCTTCAGCCTTTGCAAAGACATTATAGCACAAGGCCTTGTGATGGTATTATGATGCTGAAGTCTTAATTAACTTCTGCAAACTGAAATTTGAAAGATTCCCCAGGTGATACATACATCAAAATGGCTTTTTTTTTTTTTTTGACAGAAGTTAAGCTATTCTCACAGTGAATCCAAAACAGGTTTTTTATCATGCAAAGAACCAAATCTTAACTATGTATTTAAAAACAGTTGAAACATTTATACAATTCTTTTTTCCTCATCACCTTCCCCAACAAAACTGAAAAGTGTTGAAACACCACAGCAGAACACTTTTGCTGTCATATTTACAGCAAGCCTTTGAAACACCCAAGTTATGAACTTTTTTCAAGGTTTCCAACTTTATAAGACTCAGAAAGATCAAGTAGTTCACACAGAGCTTTAGATTAATGCCAAAACTGCAATATTTATCCCTGTCAAACTTCTAAGTTTATCCAGAAAGAGAGAACATATTGAAAAAGCTGGGTTCTCTTGCCCTGTAAGTACAGTATCACAACTTCATTGACTAATTCCATTAACAAATGCGTGAGGACTTTACCAAAGGGACGAGAGCTCAGTTTTCAGAACTCCATTTGGATACAATATTGCTGACACAGAGGCACCTTTTTGGCCAGCTGCTCACAGGAGACATGGACTTCCTTGTCCATGAGGTGTTTATTAAGGATTTCTTACCCTGTGTGAAAACAGTTGAAATCCTAGAGCAGAATCTTTGAGGTTTTCTACTTCTATGCTGTACAAAGCAAACGAGTTTGCAGGCTATGGCATTTCTTTTGAGGTTTACCATATATATATGTCTATGCAAAATAGACATACACAAGTGTTCTCCTAACAGATCCAAGGACTTGAGAGCACAAACAGGAAAACTTTGTGGATTCTGTGCGGGTTATTATTTTAAGGAAAAAACCACAACATTATGTAAATTATTAAGGTCACTTTGTTTCAAACACAGATCAACCGTAGCCCTGGTCTCAAAAACTTCTCAGGGTGATGTGAGAAAGCCAACAAGGACGGAATGGAAGCACAGCAGAGCAATCCCATGACACAGAAGCAGCTGTGATGCCACCTGTGGAGCCTCACGAGCAATGGTGCTCAGGAAGTCCCCAGCCAGCCACACCCTCCACATGCTCTCTCCGGGATGCCAGGGAGAAGCATCCTCACAAAAATTCGTGTCCTCAGCATGGGCACCCTCCTGCCCACCCACCTGTGTCCCCCAAGACCCTCCAGGACCGGTCCGTTTCAGGAACACAATCAGCACTGCAATAACAGGCTGGTTTATCATTAGTGTGAAATTCACCTAGAATGCAGCTCCCAAACACACCAACAGCTGGGGAAAATAGAATGGGCAAGGCAGAGGCATTAATGAAAATGTGTCACTTCTAAGCTACCTCCTAAGGAGATAACTTAGTCCCTAGACCTGTAAAACAAACCACAGGGCCTGAGAGCTGCCAGGGTGCAGAAAGACCAGGGGACTCCTCTCTGCCATGAGTTCAGGTCTACATTTTCTGCCCTCAGATGAGATAATCAAACTTGATAAACTCCCCAGGTGCCATCACCAGGGACTATCATTTTTTATTTAGTGTCTTCTTCACTGTGGGGCAGTGTTTCAAATCTCTGACAACTGCAGGCAATGAAGAGAAGCAGCAGAGACTTTGGGAAATACATGTTGCATAAGAGAAACTCTCCCTCTTCTCTCTCAAAGAAGGAATTTCCAAACTGAGATTTAAAGCAAATGAAATGCCTCAAAACCAACATGTTATCTGGTGATATTTCTCTTTCCTGCAAATAGTGTAAGCCCAACCATTTTAATAACCTAGACAGCCAGCCTATCTGGGCTTGGCATTCACTCAGCCTCATACCTAAAAAAGCAGGAGTGTATCCAAATTCCGTCTTTTCTTCTCTTGTTGAGGCTCTGAACTGCTGAACTTCCTTACTATGAGTCAACCACGACATTTGAATGACACTTATCAGTACAAACCCCAAGACACATTATTTACCATTAAGAAACAGACTTCCCCTGTAAAATTAAATCAAAAAATGCTTAATGTAGAATATATAATGCGTGGTCTGAAGTACATCTAGAAATAGGTCTGCAGTAGAACCCTATTAAACAAGGTACTGATGCACTTTTTTAAAGTCAATTCTGTATCTTAGGTTATGTAGGATTCTTTTTCTAAATTCAAATCCTTTGCACTGGTGCAGTCTCTTCTTGCTCTTTGTGCATCCTCCTCCCCTTCCCAGCCCCTGCTCCTCCACAAGGGTACGTTGCTTTGGAGCTGTGTCTCCCTAGGCCTTGAGCCAGCATGGATGAGTAAAACTTTGGGAGTGATCTGCTCAGTGACTGTGCAAAAGGAGCGGCGTGCCAGCTTCTGGGACCTCCTGCCAGCTGCTCCTTAAAGCATTCACTGCCACTGGGTCTGCAAAAGTCATCTTGCCCCAGTTCTGCCAGATAAACAACAAAAACTCTTGGGGACCCCTTCTGAAAGAGGCGAAGAGGGAGGGAACAAAGCTAGAAAGGGCTCAACTCCCTGGGATGTGCCAAAGATGAGTGTAACTAAACACCAGAATGTTTAGCAAGTTAATGCTATTATTAACACCAACATTTCAAAAAAAGCCCTAATTTGATTACATCTTGCTGCACCACCTCAGAAGCGTCCCAAACTCTTTCCCATGATATGTGCCTGGCTTCCTGCAAGGGAATGGTGCCTGCAGCAGCTCCATCTCCAAGCATGTTCATTCATATGTTGATTTTTGAGCCCTGCTTTCAGCCCTGAAGGCAGGCTTTGCTCAACTGCCAGAGGCTATGCTTGTTCTCTTGTTTTAAATTATTTTAATTATCGCAATAACAAGGTAATGTTCTAATCCAGTAACTGTTTGGTACTTTCTGCTTCCTAAACTGACCTAACCTGGGAGAAAACTCTAATACAGATTCTCAATTATTTCTTGAATCGCTTTGTCAGTAAACCAGCACCATGTTGGGGTCTCTTGGGCAGAGAGAGATTATACATATAATTATACACCTCCAATCATCCAATAAAGAAGATGATACCTATTGTTCCCGAGTCTTCTGACTTAAATGAACGAATCCTCTATAAATTGGCTGCTGATCTGTATGCAGGAAAAGATTAAACAGATTTGATGGATTATTCATCAAACCATTGTGTCCCTTTAATCCCAGATTTTGCTCAAAGGAGGCAAATTTATCTGTCATGCTAAAAGCTGCAATCAAAATATTGAACTTATGAATTACTATCAGGACTAGGGAGAGAGCAAACCCTCACCCTCTGAAGAATGTGCTGTGCTCAAGGATAACAGCACCACAACAGCAAGGACAACTAAGCTTTTGTCCCTGGCTCTTTGGACTCCCCATTGCTCCTGCTCCCTGGTTCAGTGATGACAAATAAAGGAAATCATGCTTGGGAAAGGCAGGATATTTTCTGGACCTACACCTTCACTGCTGAAGAATGGTCTCTAAATCCTGCCTATTGCTTGGCTGTATTTCGGAACAGAATCTCACTAAACGGCAGCACCACACGGCAAACACTGACTACCTATGGACAGACACACCTTTTGGCTTTTTGGGATAACGGCAACAGCTTTACCATCCTCATCCATCCCTGCAAGGATCGGCATGGTTGGAAATGTTGCAGTGAAATGTATCTCCCAGGGTCAGGACTTCTACAAACACCCTGAGTACTCTTGTAAACAAAGCAGCACCATTTCAATGCACAAAGCAGCAGCATTCTCCACGATGACTGGCAGGGTTATTGTGTTTTGCTGTTTGTTTGCTCCCACGTTTTCTTTTATTCAGAGAGAACAAGAGTTCGTTCAACTGACTTGGCATTAATGAGGTGCTAATTTTATTTATCCTACTGTGCCAGTATTTCACACAATAGTGATTTTCTGCCTTGGGAGATCTGGGTCTCACACAGATAGGAAAAGATGATCTGAATCAATACAGATACAAATATACATATATATCTGTGGTTTTAATGCATTGAAAATGAGCCCCGTATTTTATTACAAATCCTTTATTCATAGGGAGAAACTGGCTTTCCCATGTGTATCAGAAACGAACATTGATCAGATCATTCCAAAAACTAAAGCAAACCTGATTTTCTTCTGGGTCTAGAAAGCCAATAAAAGCATTTTAGAACTGCAGTGACAGGGAAAGATAAATTGTGTGCTTCAAAACAAATATATCTTCAAACCAATTTAATACTCAAAGGATTTGAGAAAGAGGGAGGAGGAGCTTTTGCTTCATGGCTTGCTTTCTTTACAGAGAATTTCTTCACAAATGGAGATAAAATTGCTATCTAGATGTGGGAAGTCGCACATAAAGCATTACTAGCTTCCATTTACAAGCAAATTAGCTATTATGGCATAGCCTCAGAATACTATACTGGGTTTAAAGCTGAATTAGACTGTCATTACGATAGGTGGAGCCTAAAAATCCTGGGGTTTTTCTCTATTTTGAGCTTTTTTTTTGCTCAGGCATCCCCTTACACAGCCTCTTCCCTGATTTCCACTGAGTTCTCTGCTTCTGAGCTTGCAAGCAGTGTCCTCTTGTTCAACCCTACTTCTCCAGTCCTGATTTCCAGCTGGACATGGGGGCAGAGTACAGTAGGTCCCAAGTCCATAACCTGATAACTTTAGTCCTTTCTGGAACATGCTCCAAAACCCTTTGTTCAGGTTAGTTTCTTAAAACAACACATTTACATTGACCTTGTAGTTTAGATTACAAACTTGCACTATCTGGGACCTGAAACTGTGAAGATACCACTTCACAATAAAACCCTGATTCAGGCATTGATTTGTCATGTGAAGTAGAAAGCTACAATTTAGTGCTGAGGATGAGAAAGTACAATGAATTTATGAAATTCACCTTGGCAGGGAGAGACTGGTCAGCTTCCTGAGATTACTTAGTACTGGTAAATGCTTGTATATACTTACCTTTCCAGCAGATTATATGTGACAAGAGCAGTCTTGGGGAGTTATTACATAAGAAAGACTATTTAAAGTTTATTCATTTTAGTATAATTCTGACATTTCTAAACTAAAAATAGCCTCCTTCTTGTTCTTGTGGTGTTGGAGAACCTCAAAGAATCTCCAGTGCAGAAAATGTATTTTTACTTCATAGCTCAGTGTTTCTTTCACATCAGGAAGTGACTTTTTTAGCCACAGTGCACTATAGCTTCACCTATTAATAATTCCTGGGTGCATCATGCACTGCACACTGCAGAATCTCCTGGTGAAGTCTAATCTCACTGCCCTTAGCACTCATAAGCCCTGTTCTTGTACTCACGCAGATTTAATGAGAAAATAAAGATTGTTGAAAGAAATACAGCTTATGCTGAGTATTGAATACTTAATTCAAGTCTACACGAGTGTATTAGCCAAACAATAGGGTGGGAGCCTTTTTCCAAACAGGTTCAAGTTTTTGTGCCTCTTCCAAGAGTATTTTAAACCCCAACAGTTATGACAGAATCCAACTTAACTTTCACAGAAACTGGGGTTCAATTATTAATAGTGGACTCCTTTGTTTGTAGGTCAGCTCCTACTGGTAAGGCACAGAGTTTGGTTAACAGGATGCTTTCACTGCTCCCTGGCATTGTCAGCACATGCATTAAGAACCAGCACGGGGATGCCACGCTGGGTGCAGGTAGGACAGTCCGCCCAGCAGTGCCTCCCAGCTGCTCTGCCCTGACACCAGGGACACACCAGGGCTTTCCCAGAGCCCTGCTGGGCCACACAGCCACTCCCAGGGGCCAAATGGGGCAGCAGGAAAAGAACTGTGGGTTTTCTGCAATGTCTCTGGGGAATTTGTAGTTTTAGAGGCAGAGGCTCAAAAATAGGAAAGGGGAAAAGGGAGCACAAAAAAACTGCAAGTGTCGTACAAAAGGCAAGTTCTCGCTAAGGAAATGTTAAAATCCATTTACGTGGTAGCATTTGGCTTTTAAGAAAGCTTCTGAAGAATGCTGTGTGCAAAGATGCTGTTTTCATGGAAAACAACTGTTCCAGGACATCGTGTGGTAATCAACTCCTAATCTAAATATGCAAATACATCTCAAGATTAAAACTGTTCTAAAATCTCGTATCTGAAATCAGCACCAACTTTCCTTCCTGTGCCAATTCTATCCTGCTTTTCTGTAGAAAGCACTTCATCTGCACTATTTGGTCAGAACAAATGCCATAAATACTGCTTGGTAGCTTCCATATTGTCAAGAGCTATTAAAAAATATGTCAGATACCCTACTTCCTCTCACAGACCAGATAAAGAAATATATTACCGTGCAACATTTTGGATAGAAGTAATCAGGGTATCATGTCTAAAAGGGATAATTAAAAGGAAAATAATAAAAAAAGAATCCTGATTTAAACCTTGGCAGTTCCCATCTGAGAAACTGTTTAGAGAAACATCTCTATCAGCCTGGATTAATGCCGATTAATTTTTACAGTTATTCTATTGGAGGTGACAAAAAATATACCTTTACAAGTAGAGGGGACAGATTTCAGATCTTATGTGATAAAAGCTGCCTAACTATTCTAATACTTCTATAATACCCAGGGACAGCTCTTTAATACTGCACATCGCTTGTCTTCTAATATATTACCAGGTTCCTGCTGATGCAAGTGATACAGGCACAGCTTCCAGAGCATTGTGGCAATTTTACCTCATCGTTAAAGTACACAACAATCCAATTTTGTTAACTCAGCTTCACACCCTCTAAGACCAATTCCTGGCATCTTCTGCATTAGATTCAGAGCAGTATTTATTCTCCACAGCACATATCATCTCCAGGAGCACAACTACCACTGCAGCAAGTCCTCTTGCACATTCTCCCGGAACATCTGAAAACCATTGCTTAAAAAGGGCACAATAGGATTAGCAAAAAACAATATTCTCCTTCAAAAAAACATACAGTGGCAGTGGAACAGAAAACTGCCAAGGCTACATAGGTAAAAACAACCCAAAGCAATCATCCTTACTTGTGCAAGGTTTGAGAGGGCCGGTCATTTTTCTCCAGTTGTCCATAGCAGCTCGTTCTTGCTTCAGGAATGAAGGAGTACTTTTCCAGCATGGCTGACGCAGCAGTGGCAATAACCCCAAGGCCATCCCGTACCCGAGCTTCTAAACTGTAGTCCCACTCATCATAAGCTGCTGAAATGAGTCCTGAAGGAAACTCCTTGGGAGTGATTTCTGTGTTACCACTAACCAGGCTGGGAACTATCCAAAAGAAATCATAGCCAGTAAGGCCCAGGGACCGAGCCTCATCCAGGATGTAGACAGCTTCGTCCTTGGAACAATACAGCAGGATGACGGATGAATGGATCTTCTTCAGCTGAATTTGGGTCTTGGCATCTCCAAAGGCAGTATCGAGTATGATGACATTCTGCATGTCCCAGCCCACAAAACTGTTTTCCACAGTGGTCTTAATGACATTGATGAAATCTCGATATCCAGGGAAAGTGGTGGTCACCAGAGAGAACACGTGCCAGTCGTAATCCTGCATGATCTTCAGCATGATAATGGCTTCTTGCTGGATGGAAGCCCCAAACTGGAAGAACGTGGACATGACATCCTAGAATACCAAACACAGCAAAAGATTAGTAATTTGGTACAACTCTAAAGGGAAGAGAATCTCTAATTCTGCTTTCTTTGTTCTGGCAGAGCTACCAAACTTCTATTGCATTCCAGTAACTCGCTGTGATTTATCATTTTCCGATCATCATTAAGCAATGTTGATCATAGGTATTACAGCTAATTAAAATATTTGCCAAAAAGTAACAAACCAATATTTACATAGGAAATTTCCAAGTGCTTGATCACTTGAAGACAACAACTCAGATCAGTAGCTACTGAGGAAACTCCCTAAGGACAGCCACCCACAGTTGAACAACTCTCCAGCAGGAAGTTTTACATTCCTGTAAATGTAGGAATGCAAGCCAACAAACTCACACCAATTTGTAGCAACAGTGGAAATAAAGTGCAATGCTCATGCTGTATACATGCTGAAGGAGCTCTGTACTTCCAGACATAATGTCTGAGGGAACTTCATTTCCAAGGTTCACTAGACTCGGAGGAAGCTTTCAGACTATGCCAAAGCAGATTTTCTGTCCCCAGGGACTGAGTTCACTACTGGTCCTGCTCCATTCAGAGCACATGGCCCATTGATGCCTGATGGAGAATTAACAGGATGGGACTCCAAGGACAACCAGCAATCTGTCAGCATCCTCATTAAAGGACTTAAATGGAAGTAACTTCAAACAATGGCCCCGGAGTCTCTAACTGCTCTGTAATGTTGCCCAGCACAGATTGGTTTCTAATATTTGTCATATGATTTACGGAATTAATAACATTTTATACAGCATAAGGGCAGGTGCTGCTTATTTTAACATTATTAGAAATAGGCAGCACAGTTAATTTTGTTGGCACTAAATTTCCAAACACTTTCAGTGGTCTATTTTTATTAAGTTGCTGTAAGATCTAAATTTATTTTTGAATTTTACATTCTGCATTTACATACAATAATTAGAGTGCCAAAATGATACATGGGAAGCTGTATAATTCTTCCTTTTTATTTTACTTCAGTATTTATTCTTGACCAGTAGAGGCAACTTATCTGCATCATTTTCAGAAACAGAAAGCATGAACTCCTGGTGAAACAAAAGCTTATGATTTAAAAATAAGATAGGAATCATTCAAGATTTCTTATGCAGGCTTCTGATGGAAGACACATACGGTGCCTTTAATTTAAAGAGTTTTATGATCATGGTCACAAACTGCTATCCTATTTTACACTTGCAGGGAACAGAAACAGATTAATTGATTTGGGTTTCATGGCAGGGTGGTGTTAAACATACAAATATTAGTGAGAATGATAACTCAGCTCTGCAAGCTCTGCAAATCTATTCCAGGAAAACAGTCTGCACTTTTTTTAATAGAAGATGAGGAGTGTTATTACTTTCCAAGTGTTAAGAAGCTGACACCAGGATTTTATATAGCTTGACAGCAATAAAAGTCTTACAACTTGTGTCATACCCTGAAGACTGATACTGAAGGTATAAAATACACACTGCTGGTGGTAATGAAATCATCTGCCATGGCTTCTTTGGTACCGCAAAGATGAGATTCTGAATGCCAGAGACAGATTTGAGATGTTGTGGGTTAATTACACGTTATAAAACATGTTTTGGAGAGGAACTGAAGAAGGAATATTTGATTGCTGAATTCTTCCAGGAGCTATTTCCTGGTGACCCTGTACCTGGATACATAAAAACAAGCAAACAAGATTTTCATATGGGGATATTCACAGCTAAAGGAACCCAGCACACAGAACAGCTGCTCAGAGTCAGCATTTAATGTTTTAATTACTGATTTACAATTACACAGCAAAGTAGATATCTAGAGACAGTGCCACGAATCCAGCTTTGCTGCAGCTTCCTAACTGAGCATAAAAAACATTGTAATGCAAAGGCAATCGCTTCAGTTTTCTTCTCCAACTCTTATCTTGGTTTCCATTTCTGATTATGCTAAATTACAGTAGAAAGTAAAATAATTTACAGTAGATTAATTAGACTCTATCCATATCCTTTCAACTCTCCCCCATTTCTACGTATGTTTTATGACTACTACTGCAGTGGAATAATTCTTTCAAACAATACATACACCTTGGTCCTTTGTGCATGACAAGGAACTTCTCCAATGAGGCAACTCAAGTATTTGAGGACAGAGAACAATCACGTGGACATTTTCTAGTGTGACCTTTCTAACTAGTAAATACAGATTTTTAACCTAGAGCAGTCCTTGGCATCTTCCCTGGCAATTAAGAACAGTCTTGAGCACAATGCTCTGTGTCACCATTGCAGCAGGCTGACAACAAGAGAGAAGAAATAAAAATAAATCCTTTCCTTTTCTAAACATTATGTTAGAAAAACAGTTTATGAAAGGAGTTTTGATTAGACATTTTTGTAAAGGTCACACCCATATTACAAGAACCTGTTTCCTATAATTGTGAATGTGAAGTCTAGTCAAAATCCTGATCAATGGTGATTTTGGCAATCATGATCAATTTGTGATTAAAATGCTGGAAAAGCCTGCAATTATACAGTGCAAAGTTTGTGTTCAGGAAAAATGGAGGCATAAATATCACAAGTGATATTCTCATCTGAAGAAATCCCATGTAACTGCACTGACTTCACTGGATGCTTTTATAGAGCTGAAGACCTGATGTATTTACAATGCATCTGAAACAGACGGAAGATTACAAGCAAACTGTAGCCTTAGGAACTTCAGCAGATACTTAAATGACTATAAGGAGAATATTCAAGGACATATCCATTAAACTGGGGGGGGGAGGGAGAAGTTTAGTGAAGAAATAGCAAATAAACAAAACTGTAACAGATTCAACTATTGAATTCTTAAACATCTACACAGCTTTTCATTTTGGGGGGTTTTAAGCTTCACATTCTTTTCAAAAAGCATTATTATTCCTCTGCTTTATACAGACTTAAATTCCATATGTGTAACAAAATAGTAAGTTCCAATTTTCTATATTCAAATGCAAACTAGAGTGATGTTTGTGAAAAATCAAAATTATTCTGTTATTTTCATTTAACTGTCATCTTCTCATGTATTGAGACATCCATCTAAATCATTGCTGAAGTAGGAATACAGATGTAATATCAGAGGTGCTTTAAATGCACACCAGAAATTTTTTTTTTCCATTCCTCAATGTCCCCAACTATTGAGATTACTGGTGGAGGTTGTAAGGAAGTGGTACATTTTATCCAGGGCAAGAAAGTTTTTACAGAGGAATTTCTCAGATAAATCTCAAAGCGTGACAATCCCAAGATGCTACACTCGATATGAGTAAAAATTTAGTAGGAAGAAGTAGTTTTCTCTCTCAACTTCTTAGGTAGATCCCACCACAATCATGGGAACAAAAACCAGCAATGAAAAGAGAAGGTAAAGAGCAAATGGAAACTTTTTGTTTCTGTCTTGCACATGAGTGTGCAGTTTACAGCAAAACATCTCCCCATATGTTTCACACCAGAAGGAAATAATCCTTCAATTGCTTCTTGCTTAATGTTATTCCTGAATTTTGCATGTGACATAAAGTTCTGTCGTGCAGGAGAAGGGCACTTCAACGTTCCCACGCTTGTGCACAAAGCAGCGCAGCTCTCCCTGCTGCTGTCATTTATAGATTAACATACTAGAGCAAGTTGCTTTTTAATTAGTGTACCAAGTCTATAAACCTGTCACTGTTGTCAGAATTGCGTTTCACTTCCCCAGTTCCAGCAAATTACAGGAATGTTTCTCTGGAAACCTCATCCTCAGCTATTTTCAAGACATCTTGGTTTCCCAGCTCTGGCTTTTCCACGAGCTCAGCAGGGGCCACTCCCAGCTGCTGTAACAGCTGAGGTAAGTCCTGGCAGTACTTTGTGCCTACCAGGGAAAAGGCTGCAGGAGTTGGTCAGTTAAGGAAAGAAATATTTACTATCTAAACTAGCATAGCTTTTGTCAAATGAAAATTAAACGCTAAACCAGAACAAAACTGGGGTCAACACAGGACCAAATCAATTTTCCACTCCTCAGACACAGCAAGGGACAGTCCCTTCACTAGTAAGACCATATTATGACAGGAAGCAAAAACCAATATGAAAGAGTTTAAAAAGAAATCCAGAGGATGAGTTTATTCAGCTAGCAACAAGATTATTATGACAGGACTATAAGTAGGACTTTAAAGTTATCTTAATTGCTTCATTCTTACTCTCTTTCACAAAGATCAGCAAAAATAATTTTTCTCTGATTTTACACCACTGTAAATTAGACATTCCATTCTCATAAAGATTTAAGACACATGGTACCAGGTCTCCATACACAGTGCAAGCTGTTCCCTATTTAATGCAGTATAGTAGTTATTCACTATTTTTATAAAGACTGGGAAAAATGAAAGCCAGAGGTTAGTCATGAATTCAACTGAATAATTTAGCATCACATCAAAAATATACTGAGCAAAATTATTTGTGCTGATCTCAAATGTAGGTAGAAAAGTGCATCTTGCAGGTTGTTAACTTGGTACCATTTTTCTTGGATTACTTGAAGTGGTGCACTGATCCTCTGGTAAACACGAAGTGAGTTGCATTTCTCTACCTTGAATATCCAGGCCCCAGCCACAGGGTTTTTCTTTGCAGAAGGGCACACACCCATGCCAAACTTTCAGTAAATGCAAGCACTGAAGTGGAAGAGCTGAAAGGAAAACCTTTACTCCAAGACACCCTGCATATTTTTGAATTCTTAAGTTATTAAATTCCGCCTCTATTCATTAAGAGATAGAACACGCAATTCCCAACACAAACAGCTCACTGAGGTGCCCAGGGAGAAAACTCCTCCATTATCACCATGGGAGCAATTTGGGGTAGATTATACAAAATTCTGTGCTTTCATACAAAGTACAGCAACATGTGAGGGTGGAAATAATTTACTCATTCTTACAAAACACAGAAAATACCTGCCTCCCAAGGACCTGTCACCACTCTGGCCCCACACATGGTGAAACCAGAGCCAGAAAAAGGGTGGAAATTTCCTTACTCCATAATTTAACTGGTGCAAATGCACAGCCACAAAATGTATAAGGGTCAACTAAAAGGACAACCCAAGACCTTACTTTTTATTTTAAAAGTTTGCTCTAGGAGAGGAACATCGAAGTTAGAAAAGGGCAGTAGAAAGCAAGGGAGTACATTATGGCTTTCCAATGTCTGACATGTCCCCTTTTATTATTTCAAGGAATAAATAGCAGAGAAACATGATTTCAAAAGGTTAGCACTGGCTTAATCAAGCATGTTCTTTCCCATTTCCAGAGGGAGTCTGCAGGAATTCATTTCGCAAAGACTTCTGTATTTTCAGGTCATGGCTTCATCCTAAGAATTTTGCTAGGCAACAAGTTTTGTGGGGTTTTTCCTTTTTAATATATCCATTTAGTGTTGTAATACCTATTTGGCTTATCTAGGCCTGTTACAATAGCTGAAGTTTGTCACGATTTTTTTTTTTTTGTACCAGAATAGCAAACAAACAAAGACAAAGGAATGAGAATAGTTTCTAGAGATTGTTGCAGAGTCATCTGGGTTTGATCCTTTACATTTTCGAATAGTAGAGTGTCATGTCTAATGAAAGTAACTCAATATGCCATTACAGTGAAATAATCTAATTATGGAAGATTACTAGTCTTGCACAAAGTTCATGAGCCATTCCTGGGCTGGACCTCACTCACCATCTGGGTTTTCAACACATCTGGGTTTTCTTTCACAGACTGTTCAAACACTGGAAATTGTGGTGTCTCAGTGTGAGTTCCTGATGAACCAGGACAGACAAGTGAAAAATGCTTTCAAAGGCTGAAATGAGCCAACAAGCCTGTGACCAGGCAATAAAACCCTGGAAAGATTCACGTGAATCAGCAGGGATTTTTGGGGTGGTCATTTGATGGAAAGTTTATTAAAAAGATGCCTCCTTTCTAGATAGACTTTAGTTTCCACAGGTACAGAAATGTTTCACACCGTGAATATTTCAATGAGGAAGGGCAAAATTGTGGGTCTACAAAAAAGGTAGCATGGAGCTGCTGTGCTATTTGGGTACGTAACAGCTATTGTGCAGCTTTTGGGGTCAAAACAAACCCCAAGATAAGAGTAGGGTACTGATGCCTGCAAAGAACATAAGGGAGAATAACAAGTATTTTCAAAAAAAATATATTTGTTTTGTATGTTCAAATATTTCTTGAATATAAATCCTTGACTCTTTAACCCGTGGTGGGTCATGTGGTTCTGTACATCAGTGTAATCAGCATTATCTTAAAATATTTTACCTTTATGGGATTTGCATGCAAGTTTCACTTCCTGTCAGTATTTCACTCAGAAAATAAATATTGAAAAACGTGTTTCACCTAATATATTGGGCAGCAAGGAGGACGGATTTTAGCTGAGTATCATTGTTTTTATGCCACTTGCCATGACTGCAGATAAATGCTTTGCCATTTTTTAAATCCAGATTTTTTTCATGGTTTGTATAAGCAGTGTCCTTCTGCTTTATTCATGTAATTAGTCATCACTAAACTGATGTAAGTAAATAGTCTCTTGAAGAGCCGAAGAAGACCTCATTTTCCATAGGAAAATGACTTTAAATGAGCCACGGAGCACATCTTTCACCTCAAGGAACACCTGAGTTCACATGGAGAGCTCTTGAGTCTGTCCTTTCAGTGAAACCTCTGAGCAGTTGTTATGAATGATGGGAGAGCAATTAGGAAAATTAATGACTTTCCAAAGACAGGGAAAGCAATTGCTGTGAAGTTACTCCAATAATACTGGTGAAAGTAACTGGCTTTCTGCTGTGTGGGAACATTCAGCTGCCAACAATTCACATTTGAGACACCAAAACAAAGTTTTGGTGACAGCATTAGAAAAAAAAATGGGGTCCTGTTCCAGCTCTCTCCATGGCAACATGAGGAAGTTTAGAACACAGTGACAGTGACTTGTTCTGTACAGGTCACCTCCTTGGCTGAGAAAAAGAACCAGTGAAATGATGCAATCCAACCCCAAACCATGATTTTACTGCAAAACAATCAAAATGCACTTGTTGCAAGGAGGAAAGCCTAGGTGCATCTTTTGAAACAAAAAAAAAAAGCCACCAAACATTTTTCAGGCTCATAGAAGGCTGTTCACCAGGTATCAGAAATAATAGGCATTAAGAGAGCATCATCAAGCCTGCAAATTAGCCCAGTGAAAGGCCAAGACTCAGGAAATCCAGCAGGGACACACACAGACATTTTAAGAAAGGAAAAGTCTAGGTAACTTTCCTCTCCTAGTACTGGTAGCTCCTTTTAACTCACATAAGTCATCCCTTGAAATAAAATACCACGAAGATATAGGATGTATGAAGGATAACACTCAAATAAGGCAGATGGATCTCTGGAAAATAGATAAAAATCTTTGTATATAGACTGTCCATCCTCACTATCTCTCATATTCCGCCGGGCCTTTATTTACTGATGTTCCCTTGTTTCATATCAGTATTGAGACACTCTGCTTTTTACTACCCAAACAACACACTGGGCTATGGGGAATACCTCACCTTCCTCGAGTTGCACTCTGTGGCTGTGGAGAATTATCTATCAAATCAGTTAGTTCATTTACTTTGAATCTCATCTGCTCCCATAAGACCATCATGGATGAGCTTCTCTTGATTCATGGGCAATTTGGGGAACTTCAACGGATATAAAAGCAAAGCATTTAGGTTACAGTGAGTTATATTATTTCTTGGAGCAGACAGCAAGGTCTAATTATAAATCTTGAAAACAATCCTGCTGCCAATGGCTATGCTTCCTGAAATCAACCCTGTACATGGAGTTTAACCAGTTTCAAAATGAATCCCAGATAGCCAGGTTTTGGTACAGTCAGATGGATCTCTGACACAAAGAGGGATTATAAAATTTCCAAGCAACTCCAAAAAGAAACAAATGAAAGAACAGTGCTTTATCTTTCTCTTTAAATGAGAAATGAAGCTTGCCAGTACATATTTTTTAGATTTTCAGTAAATAAAATTTTATTGTAATAGTTAAGACTTACATACTTTACTGCCCCAAAGGATTATATCATTAGTCTTTAAAAAGCACAGTGGTCACATTTTGTCTGATTAACAGCTTTTTACAGCACCAGCCTAATTCATTTTCTTTTCAGAATCAGTCACCCATATTGACTTCACTCTACCTTGGCCGTAAGTTTAAACAAGCACACAAATTACTGTGAGCCATCCACAGAATATGCTAGAATCCAAATTGACATCATCTTGGGTATCTGCTAAATCAAAATATGTAGTGGTAATATTTTAGCTAAGTAAAATTGGATGTGTTTATATTACTATTGCTGTGCAATCAAAAAGTATAAGTTGTTTGAACAGCTTATGGAAGCTTTCAAGAATCGATGCTACGCAATAATTCCTCCCTGGAACAAATGTTCATTCCAGCTATTTGGTATGCAACACACTAAACATTTTGCATAATTATATCACTTTACAGTGTCATTTTCATATGTATTGTATACCCCAACCTAGAGGAAAAGTTGCTTAGAACAAGGATTTGAGGCAGTTGAGGATAAGTATGATTCTCTGCTCGAATCTCTTATCTAGTACAAATACTGCACAAGAAAATCCTGCAATATCAAACCACTTACAGCTCACACACCAACAGAAGTTACGACAATTTACAGCTTTTGCCATTAGCAGCTTTAAAAACAACACGATCCAATCTTATTAATCCTGTAAACAGAATCAAAACTTTACCTACCCACAATAACATTTAAATAATACTATGGCCAAGAATTCAGCATTAAATCCAAAATCAGTAACAATTTATGATTTAATAGCAACTGAATTCAGCCAAATAGGCTGTTTACTTACAGTGTGGATTGCATGTGTGCATAAATATCATACACTATATAGAAAGATAAGCATCATTGAATACCAATAAAAATGCCTTAACACATCATCTCCTTATCTGAAAACATTTGGTCTCAACTGAATGCTAAAACACTTCTCACTTGTGTTGAGGATGAGAAGCCAGAAAACCATTAACTAAGTCATTTCCATATATCTCCACTTAACAAGTAAAAATGAAGGTAACAAACAACCTCCTCCTCCACCCCCTTTCACCAAATGGTGAGTATAAAACATTAGGCAAATAAAAGAAATATAAAGCCAATTTAATTTTCTACCATGTGCTTGTAACTAGGTGCTTTTCCTTGATGAGCCAGAAATCTTGGACCAGCACCTCTGTGAACTTGCTTCAGCAGCACTGGACCAAAGAGAGAAACCCAACAGCCAGAGACAAGCTGGGGAGGGCAAACAGACAGATGGGAAGGGAATTTTTTAAGAGGAAGGTTGAGCAGAGCTCAAGGGAGCCATTCCAAGTAGCTTTCCATGGCAACAGAGATTTGTAGGATAAATTTAAGTATCAGAGGAAGAAAAGAGTTTGAAGACTCTTGATCTCCTCAAGAAGACAGGCATTTTGGTTCCCCAGGTAGTTTGGGTGCTAAACAAGAAAAGGTGCAAACCTGACTCACCTGCCTTGGGAAGGCAAAGTGACAAAACCCTTGTAACTCACCCAAAGCACATACACTGCTTTAAAACACTCCATGCTCAGTATGCTCCTCTGCTCTAAGGTACAATCAGCAGATCTGAAGAAGGGACTGTACTCAAGGGAAATTCCATTTATGCTATCCTTTACATTCTCCTCTTTAGGCACCATCTTTGGCCTCTGGGCAAAGCTACAGCTGCTCTTGTGTTATGCTAATAGATATTACAGGGTTTCTCAGAGTGAGGGATCAGCCTATCAATCTAGAAATTCACATCTTTTTCCACTGTACATTTCAGAGCAGCAGGTCAGAAGCAAGTTCACTTACAAAATTTCTGATACGTGATCTAAATCCGTACTTACATATCACCCTAGCTCAAGAGGAGAGGGCGACTAACTGCTTATCCTAGAATTAATCCTACTGATAAGAAGGTAGCACAAAATACACCAACAATGAACAGTATTTCACTGGTACTCACTGTGGAGCCTTTGAATAATCACAAAACAAACCATAATTGTGTTAAAGCAGCAAGGGCTGCAAGGGCTCCAGTGCTCAGAGCTACTGCGTCCATACCAGAAGGGACATAGGAAGGACTGTGGAATTCAGCTGCAGGCAGATACAACAGCTTCCCCCATCACTGTGCATTCCAGATAAGGACATACGCATTCACTGCATCCTGTGATGGAGGGTGAGGTAACTGAAATGTGCAGACAAAAAAACCTAATGCACCTACTTTTTCTGACTCTACCCACACTGTCCCACACATTTGACTTAAATCCACATTTCCTTTTTGGCATTCTGTTTAAGGATGCACCAATTTATTTAGTTGCAAGAGTATCACACATCAAGAGATTTGACAAGCATTATTCCCATAAGCAAATAATACTCCAGGCAAAAAAGCTTTACCAACATATATTCAAATTACTGAGACTTTACAAGGGCAGTAAAACTATTTCTTCTGTGAAATAGCTTAGCTTGTTACTTTTCCTTAGTTACGCAGAGGCAAAATATCTTTAAGCATGGCTCTGATTTACAGTAAATATCAGAGGGAAAACAACATCAAGAAAGAAAATGTTCAAAATACTATTTGTCTCCTTACAAGGCATAGTAATTCTTTCTAGAAATTAGTATGGATTTAACAGTCACACCACACACAGTAAATGCTGCAGTGCTACAGCAAACTGAGTATCTTATTTCCAGCTATAAAAAAAAAAATGTTTGTACGAAGTGAAGAGGACTGATGACATCTTCCTTAACCTGCACAGTATCTTTGAAGAGAGAAACCTCATAATCCTTGTACTGAACACAAATAAGTAACAAAAATTATTATATGGGTTGATGGTTCTAAGGCCAGAAATTTTTATTACTTGCATTTGACAACACAAAGCATGCAGCATTGTCCTAGATAAGTACAACACCAAACAAATCAATGACTTCCATAGATTCCTATGAGAATATGAAATTATACTTCTGAGTTTTTCTAACCTTGGTATGAAACAAAAAAGATTTGTAGCTAACCTTGGTATATGCTACAACAGTTAAGATTTTTTCAAATATCCATAATGCAACTAAATTGCAAATGCCATCACATCTAAGTTCAGTGTGAGCTCAGGGTGCTCAGAAGTCATCAGGGGTGGGTTTGCTTATGCAGAAAGGAGCATCTGTACAGGTGTGACAGTTCATCTATGCCCATTTTATTTCTGCTACTCTGTGTGTCCTCAGGAAAGAGTTTCATGCTCAGTTAACTGAAATAGTTTCTCTACAAACACAAAGTGGGAGTTCTTGTTCATTTTCATTAACAGAACAAAGGGATTTAGATGCCAATCCTTCGGGTTCCTTTGAAAAAAAACCCTTTTGTGTAGGATGACTAACAAACAAAACACCTGTTCTTACAAGTTGTTAAATGCTTTCAGTTCCACACATAAAAGATGAGTACTTGTTACATTTCAGGGACCTTATGTAACAAAGCTTGTTAAGAAAGTTGCAGTTGCAGTTTAGATTTCAGCGTGACAGGCACAAGGGAACGTGTTTCCCCTGAACTGTATCTTGATGTGCCTCTGCGTCCCCCGGTGCCATACACTAGAACAGTACTGTTAAGTTTACAAAGTACGAAGACTGCTCTTCTTTTACAGGTCCTTTAGAAATAACCTATGGACCTTCTGGCATCCAAAATCCAGTCTGAAAATTACTGACTTGAAAGCAACATCCCAGCCATTTCCATGCGATACCTGATGTTCACAGCAGGTGTATTATTTCACTATTGTTAAACGTCATTAAGTAATTTAGGATTGATCTTCACAACGACTTACTGTGATGTACTACCAGAAAGGAAAAGATAAAAGCCATGACCTGATTCCTTGCAATATATTGCAATATATTCCACAAGAACTCCTTAAATACAAGTGAAATGGAGAAGAACAGATGAACACTTCACTGCACAGCTCTCACCAGGCAGTTCTGACCCTCCTCACAATGACTCATAATTCTCTGTATATAAGCAATGCAATTTCAAGTTTGTCAGATAATAATACTTCATGTTACATTAACAGATAATTTAAAAAAAGAATAATTAAGCTGTCCCAAATTTCCACCTTTTCTGCAAGGAAGACGGTCTTCTGGAGCAAGCAGGGATTGTCCTGTGTTCAGGGGCAGATACAGCTCATTTTAGAGAGAAAAGTGTTGATTTTTCAAATCCCTACTAAATAAGGCAGTCTTTCAGTCTTTCTGCACAGTATGTATTGAAAATTGGGAAAGAAAAGACAACTGAGATGTAACATCTTTGCCATATTGCTTGACATGCTCCATTCCACAGAAAGTTGAATCGCTCGCCCACGTGAAGCTCTTCAGGAGATGGATACCTGGATAATCCCATGAGACCTGTGATTCCTCCTGATGGATAGACATTTGCTGCTACATGGCAACAGTCTGTCGGTCCATTAGAAATCTCAGAGAAAGAAGCAAAAACACGCTCATGTAGAGGAAAGCTCCGTTCTGATCCTACCTCACCAGGGGAGTAAATTGGGTTGCTAAAGATCAGATCAGGAGCAGGGTACTCAGAACAAAAGCATCTCTATAAACCATGCACAGAACAAATGACCGTGTTTATGTTACCAAACACGTGCTGCAGGGAGTGGGCCAACATCCCACAGCAGGGATCTTCTCTACTCAGCCTGCCTGGCACAGACTGCAAAATCACTGGCAAGGAACTCAGAATCCCTGAGCTACTCAAAGGATCTTGGATAACAAGAGTGGAGGCGAGGAGCAAAATTCCACCCACTGAAAAGGGAACAGCTCCCCATTAAAGGCCTGGACAAGAAAGGGCAGATGTTAGAAAGCACCACAAGACAGGAGGAGTCAGGTGAGCTCCCACTGACACCCTACCAGGTGTCCCACGAGTTAAAATTTCATCTGGAACTCTGCTTCTAAAAGCCATTTCTGGTGACAGCTCAGCTATTTCCAACACATCTTATACCAGTTCTGCTGTCCAGAGCTGGTACAGAGCCAGAGACAAACATTCAGCATGCTGGAAATAGATGAACAGTGCAAAACAAACTCGCTCACAGTTATCAGCAAATCTTTCCTTTCACGATTTGTGGATTATAATTAGTAAAAATATGGACAACCACTGGTTCCCAATAAAAATATTAAACATGAAAGTTTTATCCAATTCTAAAGGAAACACTTTCATTTGAAAACACAAACAGGAAGTCTTATCGTTTGAATTTGTGCTCTCTTTCAGAAAATATAGAAAAGCACAGAGCAGAAGTAATGCAATGTGACAGGTGACTGGACACAAATCACAAACAGTTAAGGAATGCCATTTACAAAAGCCCATTTCTTCAAGTTAATCACCCTTCTTATTAAACAAATACTAAGAATAACATGATTTAAAATAAAATTAGGGAGGGCCAATAAAAGTTTCAGTCACTCATTACAGCAATAATTGTCCATTACTCTCCATAACGTAGCTTAGCCAGCACTAATGTCTCTCACTTCAGACTGCATTTGCAAAGTCACTGTATCATAAAAAGGGATTTTCACAAAAACTACATTTCAACAGCTCTCAGTTTCCAAGATGTAACAGGTTTTCTTTGTAATAAGGAGTGAGCCTTAGAGTGAGACAGAATAATGTATATCCTTGTAAATCTTTCCTCCTGGAAAATTTACTCATCCCCAACAATAGGTAGAAGAGTTTAGCAGAAATCATGACACAATGCCACACCTTATGAAATGTCTTAAACACATCCATACAGAAATAGTTTCTAATCTCTTTAAAGTGATCATAAGTCTGGTCTAAGTGCTTTTATTACTACATATGGATGATAATGTGTTCATGCCCATAATACAGCATATAACTTTAAAATACAGGATATAACTTGACTTAAATTATCTTAGTGTCCCAACGGATAACACAATCTGATTGTGGAATAAAAATTAAAGCTGAAGAAATGGTAAATTCTATTGACATCTGATAAAAAATTCAAGCCTGTAAGATAAACTATGTTCTACATACTAAATTCTACACTGTATGTGTAGAATTATGTACCCCAAAAGACTTCTGCAGAGTTTCATCCCCCTCCAGAAGATTAAGAAGCACATTTTCCTTGTAATTTTTGCCCGACCAATCTCATTAAGGACTTACATTTATTATTATACAGTCACTCCATAGAAACAAGACATACTAACATTTTCTTGCTCTCTATGAAAACATCAAACAGCTTGTGGTGATCAGTTATAATACCCCATTTGTTTTTTCTAAGAAAAATTGTTATTTCTTACAACCTCACCTAAACCCCTGAGAAAGCACAGATTTTATGAAGTATTCATGAGCAAAATTCAACACAAAGCACAGAATTAGGTATAAATAAACATAACATAATTAAAGTAAAATACAGATGCTTGGGGCTATAGCAGAAATTAGCATATATGGAAAAGTATTGCCTCTTCATAAAGAAGGCTCAAATTATTACTTGAAAATGAGACTACCAAATCAAAATGAGCACTCAGCTGAGCAATGATATTTGTACATACCTTGGTGCCTTTGGAAATTAAATGGATGCATAAGGGATATTCTCATCAACTTGTTTGTATAGATCGCAATACAACAAGGAGAAGAATTTGAGAAGACAATGCTAAAAATGCTGTAGTTTTTTCAGCACACAAGCAGAAGAGATAGAAGAGATAGAAATTAGGCCTGACTGCTAACACCACCATCTGGGAATTTGAGAGAGATTTGTCATCTCTTCAGTTTCTTTCAGAAAATTGCTAAATGCACACACAGGTATATTATGAAGCCCATGCCTTTGTATGAATGAATATGAGGTAATTTCCCAAAGCATTTAAACATTTCCACAGTTTCTTAACATGTTAGACCTCTTCTCACCCTCAGCAAGTAGTAGCTTCAACTCCTACGATGAATTCCTGCCCAAATCAGAAAAAACAAATAAATTAATTATTTCATCTTTGGTTTTCCTGCCCAGCATAAAGAAAGATATGACATTATCTTTCCATATTTTGAACAGGCAGTCCAAGTAATGCTGCTACACTAGAAAACAACACAGCTCTCTGACCATCCCTTGGTATTTCTCACTTGGCTGTGCAGACCAGCATCAAAAGCACCTTGTTGTTTTGTTTTTTCTTTTAGATTTTGTTGTTTTGTTGGGAGTTTTTTTAATATGACTTTACAGAAAAATATGAAAGCCTGGCCATTTAAAACTAATACTAATGATGCAACCAATTAATCAGGGCAATCAACTGAACATGCTAAAACTACATCACGGGAATAAGCCAAAAGAATAACAGATGTAATTTCCATCAAAACAGAAGAAAAAGTGCATACACTTTCCAAACATAAGGTCATGACAGTTCATTATGCATGATTAGCACACTTCCCTCTGGCATAACAGCACGCTCACCAGAACCCAGGTAATTTGAGTGTTCCAAGTGACACCAGCTGACTGGAGTTACAGGATTAAAAGTAAGGACTGCAGCTACAAGAACCTCAGGAAAAATCTGTTCCTCAACCAAGTTCTACATTCCAGAAGGTTATAAAGCTGTTCAGTTCCCTGCAGATACTTTATCTTTTCCAAGGGACATCATTATACATTCCTACGTTCCATCCAACATTCGGAGGCCAAGTAAAAAAAAACTAGTTTAGAACAAATCTTTGGACTCTGTTTGTTACATAATATACCTACTGCATATAAAAAAAGTGAACAATCCCCATTGATACCCCAAAATACCAATATGTTTATATACACACAGCAATAACATATTCCTCCTGTCACACTCACTCCATACATAGTGATGATTTTAAGAGGTGATTAATAATTTGAAGAAACTATGAAACCATTACAGAAACAAAGACATTTACTACTTTAGTCATTAAAAGCTGAAGTATCAGACTTTATTTTAATCAAGTTTTATACTGCCAGAACTATTCCAGTTATTTTCGAGAAGTGATTTCTTGTCCAGTTATGACCAGAAGAACATTACCTATAATTTACCCATCAGCCAAATTAAGCACTGGAACAGCAACACTAATCTGTATGAAAGTTTTGAAGACTTGTATAGAAGGTAATCAGGGATAAAGCATTTCAGTGCTTGTTTTGTTCAGAACCCAGGTCATGTTCTGAGCTCTGTGTGTATTCCCTCTCCAACCCAGGTCACAATTCCTCTTCACATCCCAATTCCCTTTCTGCAAGCCTCCTGCCTTCCAAGTTTTTCTCCAGATTACACCTCAGACTTGCCAAGGCAACTTAATGTTAATGAAGGTGGACTGGCTGAAATTTTCTTCAGGCTACAATTCTTCCACAGCGCTTTCATGCTTGTCTTTCATGTCAGTAATAGTCTGTGTACCCACAGAAATTTAACTTAGCTTTACTACACTTGCACACAGGCAGACTAATGAAATACTACAGAAAGGAGTAGCAAATTTCCTAAGACATCATGCAGATCAAGCATAGAGAGACTGCAGGGATGTTCTTCCCTTTAGACTTCATCAATCTCCAGAATAATATTTCAAGCAGTTTTTCAGAAGCAAAATCCCAAAACAGTAAAGGCCTGATCCAAAATCCCAAATGATTCTACAGCTGGTCAGCATCCACAGCTGTAAAACCTGCACTTGTAATGAAAGGAAAGCAAATACCCAACTTACTATCTGTGACAAATTACCTAAGATTTCCCAGAACATTTTAACCTAAACAACTTCTTTATTTCTGGATCTATGAAGGATCCCAGTAGAGTCATTATCGTGTTAGGAGTATGTTTCTCCAAAACACAGAGGTCTTTTTCTTATGATCAGTATATCACATCCATCACCATTAACAGTCTCAGAGGAGTTTAACTATTCAAACCTGGCTCAGGAAAAAATTGATACAAAAATCCAGGTACTGTCATCAGGAGGTGGTGAGGGAGCAGGTGGGGAGTACTGGAGTTTAATGACAGGATTATACCTGAACTGGCATATGGTCATAAAAACTTCCAAACATAACCCAATCACATTCTAGGGTTTCTTGAATAGCAAATAGCATATTATGGTTCACTTATGAAATGAAATTACATATAAACTTTCTTCTTTTTTTCAGTTTTCTACCAACCTTGTAAATTGGTAAGCAAAAAACCAAAATCCACAAAACTTAACACTTTCTCTTCATCTATGCAGATCTGGCATGCCCTGTTTTCCATACATGATAAACCTCAGATTAGAAAATTCTGACAGTCCAAATTTAAATTTAAAGCCTTGCAGTACCTGAGTGCTTAGCTGCTTGATACCCAGGAACAGAAAACATTCGTTTTTGCTAAAAGAAAGCAAGTATCCATTTCCTTCTAACAAAAAGGGCACAAGCCTCTTTCCCAAGACCTTAAACAGGGTGAATCCTTAATTTCCAGATCTATAAATGACTCCTTTAAAAATCTCCTGGCATAATGTATTCTTGGATGAAGAGCCTTGATGTTTTGTGGAAGGCATTTTCTTCTGTCATTAAAAGGCTGTGACAGAAATCACTTTTGGGCTTTTTACAAATAATTAAGAGAAAATTAAATTACTCCTATTTTAAATGAGTTGTTTTAATTAGAAGTGGAAGAGAGACATAGCTCCTAAGTGACCCATAGTGCATTTGAGTCTAACAAAAATGTCATCTTCAGCAAGAAAAGCCTGTTTGTGGGTGTTGAACCCCATGTGTGCTGAGCCACACTGATGATTTCTGTAGTGCTCACAGCTAATTTACAGGCTTTCCATAAACACAGCATTATAGTGTTTCAGTGATTCCTAAACATAGAGGAGTTTATCCCAACATGTCTGTCTATAATTATCCTGTTGAAGGAAAGCAAAGCAGACAGAGTAATCACATCTTAGGAAAGTGATTCCTGGGAAATCACCATATAAACCTTTCCTGTTTCTGTCCTCTCTTTGAAATGTTTCCAATTTTTGCTACTTAACACATTTTTAAAAACCTCTCCTCATTAGAATAGAGTTTAAAACCATTTGAGTTTTTGGCTTATTGCATAGGAGAAGGTTTAGCTAAGGACATCCACCTTAGGAACAGTTTGAATGAGAACCCACACCACATAAGAAATTTTGTGATTGCTTTTGCTTGACCAAAACCTGCTGCGTACTGTTATCTGTTCCTTGTAGGTTAAGATAAAATGCCTGACTGGAATTACTAATTTTTTTGCAAACAGGAAACCTTCATTTTTAGATTAGAAGAGCACCACTGATTAGATGGCAGTGATTACAAAGTGGCTCAGCCAGAGATGCAGTGCTTGTCACACACCCATGGAGAACTCTCTCCTCTCAGAATTTACTGTGCCAGCCTGTCCAGATGAGCCCACTCCCGGGTGAGCCATGCTGTCTAGTGGATCAAGGAAAAGACAAAACAGGTTCACAATTAAAGCTGAGAAAGTCCTGTATCACTCCTAGCACTCCTCATTAACCAGGTGTTTAAATTCAGAACGCACGTGTCTGAGCTGCACAAGGCAGTGCTTGGACTGCAGAGCAGGTGCCAGAGGGAGCACAAAGCACACCAGGACTGCAGCTGCTGCCCAGCCTGGCTCCTTCAGAGACAGCCCCTTCCTGCTCCTCACCACAGGGCTCTGGGCAGCAGCAGCTCAGCATAACTCTAGTGAAGACAATTCAGGGAACTGCAACCCAGTTTTTTCTTTCTTTTTTTTTTTAATTATTGTTTATTATTTTTAACTTTAAAAGAAACATGTTGGCAGATCTAAATCATAGACTGCAAAACCTGACTCAGTTTTTTACAGGAACTAAATAGGAGTTAGCAAGATTTCAACTCCAAGTCTTATTTAAATTCAAGAAAAAATTCTCAGCAAATTCAGCATCAGCCAGATTTATCACTAAGGTACCAAGGAAAATGTATACTATTTTAATGAATGTGTACTATTAAAATTTATTTATTAATATTTATTTTATATACTATATTATTTAGCATTTTAGTATAGTACTAAAATAGTAAAGATAGTGCTCTATTTATTATTAAATTACGACTAATAATATTACCAATTAGCATGATTTACTTCCTTTGCTATGCACTGAGTTTTAACTTCAGCGTTACTGTATCATCACACCTTTGATTTGGCTGTCCAATAATTCAATATAACACTTCAGGCTGACAAGTCAAGCCAAAAGAAACTCATGCTCAATGCTTAAGGAGTCACCAGGTCTGCAGGCAGGATAGAAGGGAATTCTTGCAAAGAAAAGTTTGCAATTCTGCTCCCATGCTGGCATGCTACTCTTTGGTCATTGCCCTCTTTAGTTCCCTGATGCTTTCTATTGTAGTGGAGAAGATACAAGCATAAAAAATTCCTAAAGTTTCAGGGTTTGCTGGTCAGTTTTGTCTTTGGGGGGGTTTTCTCAATTATTCATGTATTCATAAATGGTTATCCAAGTAAATAAGGAAATGTTGCCACTTAGCGAAGTCCATTCAACACAAAAGCAGGATTTTCAGAATGTGCCTGTCACTTCAAAACTGTGACCAAACTACTCTCTCCATTTAACATTCAAGATTCTTTACATCATCTCGAAAAATGGAGTGGAAACACAAGCACACAAAAACAAATAGCTTACATCAAACTTTCATTATGAGAACATGTATTGATGCTTCTTTATTCAAACCCAGTTTGAATGGGGAAAAGCTGTTCCATAAAACCCTCAATTTCTCTGTTAGGGTCTCAATGAGGGTACTCAACCATGGACTTTTCTAACTGTCCACCAGAGAAATTGCCTACTGCAAAACATATATTCTGTATTTACATACAGAATCCTTCTTTGTATACGTTGCACTCTTTGTGAAAAACATCTAATGACAGATGACGTGGTCAGTATCCTTTTATAGCTTTAGACCCTTCATTGATAGTCCTAATGAAAAGTGCCTCTGCAAACATTTTTTATGACCACACTAATTAATTTGTCAAGGTCTGTAAAACAGTCTAAAAATTGATCTCTCAGATTTTCAGAAGACACCTACATATTTATCTGTGCATTTGCAAAATGCTACATCAATGCTGAACAGTGCAAGAATTTAATATGATATTAGTTGAACCTAGCATTGCTTCAATCAATAAATAAAATTAGAATAATTTACTCTCCCATGACTAAATGCTGAATTTAGCAGTTTTTCCAGATACACAGCCAGATGAGACCAGAGAACTAATTTCATTAAGAGTTCTTTATGCTGTGCTCTTCTAAAACTGAATCTAACTTTTCCCATTGGCCCCACTTGGTTGTGATGGCCCTTGAATGAATCCTGTTATCTTAGGATGCACAAGACTTCAAATTGCCATCAGCAAGCATCACCAGGATCAGCTGCATTTGAATGAGGCCAAAGGAAAGAATTTCTGTGCCACCATTTTAAGCATGGAAAGCTTTCCTCTAAAATAAGATGTTGGCTGTCACTTGGCACAGCAGGGAGACAAAACTGTCAAAGAAACCATCTATCCTTATCTATCTCCTTTGATACTCTGTGCTTAGCACTGCTAAAGGCTTTAAATTCTTTCTCCTTCGGGGGGGGAAAAAAAGTCTCTTACAAGAATAAAACATTATTTGGTTTAATTCATTCAACAGGAGAGAAGATCCTCTGAAAGCTGAATGGTGTCCCCAAGGCCACATGACTGCAGGACTAAAATGTCCTATGGGTCTAAGGCTCACTTCTTGAAGATATTTAGGTAGATGCCCAGTCCAGTTAAGTTCAAAGAGTTATCAGAGCCCAAATTCCTTTAGGATCCAGGCATTAGTATATTCCTAACACATCCTGTACTTTCAAGAAGGGCTCTGTGTTTAATTGCTGTTGGTATTGCTCTAAAAGAACTATCACAGTTATCCAACATCAGCTACATGTACACTTTCAACAGAGCCAACAAAAACAGGAACTGCCAGAGTTTGTATATCCTATGGATTACACTGCAGCAGCCAGGGAATTAAGGTACAAAGGCCACAGATCACAGGCATATCCCACAGCTGGCCGCTTTTGAGCGGAGAGAGCACTTGTGAAAGTTGCCAAATGACAACTGCAGAGCCTTGATGTCCTTAAAAACTTCAGAAGAGGGGTAGGCATAAGCAAATCCACAATCTGTAGACTGCTTTGGAAATCCCCCCTATTCTTTACTGTCACCCTCTGATTAAGTGCAGCTTCACAGACCATGACAACCCTAGAAGTGCCAAGCAAAGCTGCATGTTGTCATTTATCTACTGAACACACACTAGATGCTTGACATGATTAATTATAGGTGTTTTCATACTGCCCCCAGGAGTTTTCAAACCAGTTTTAAATTTGACAGTCGGCTACAAGTTATGGAAGCACAAGCTGAGAATTACAGAATCCATAAGATGACACAATTAATCAGTATATAGAGAGGGCAAACATTGCTGTGTTGTGCAGGTATCACCAAAGAGGGGATCATCCCAGTTCACCATTGCCAACTTGGGTGAAAGTCAGACCAGTTGCAAGGAGGGAGGGACGTAAATAAGGACAGACCACTGAGGTACCAACACCTCCTACCTCCACCAAGGAAACTGAAATGATACTCTTTTGATGTCAAGACTGAATTCATATTCCATCCTTCACTTTTAAAACAAGCAGGAAATAGCATTTCTTGTTCTTATGGGAACACAGTCAGCATAAGAGCTATTCACAGGGAGAAATGGTTCAGCAGAAGGTTGGATTTAAGCCAGAGGCAGGTCATAGTCTCTTCCCAGCAGTCAACAAAGCTCTTACCGAACAAAAGCTGGAGCCATGGCTATACTGGGCAAATCACAATCATTTCCTTGTGCCACAGGGCTGAAGAGCGAGAGAGAAGAAACCCAGCACTCCCTGTATTGTGCATGGAGTCCCAGTGACTCCTTTGATTTAATTGTAATCTTTTTAAACACTGGAAACACATCTTTGTATTTGCAAGAACTATCTTGATCAGCAGTCTTAATGTGAATCCTCACAGAAGAACCTTTCTAACCAGAACAAAAGCCTCCTGGTATGAAAGGCAGGATTCTTTCTGGACACAACTCTCTTCTAATATTGTTAGAAACACTTTGAAGCCCAGGATTGCTTCATGCAAGCTCCTCCTAAAGGAGAATTAGTAGTTGCCAAGCAACTTTCAAAAGATTACCATAAAAATTGTATAGAAAAATAATCACTAACATATACAAAAAGCACAGGAGTTTGTGGGGGAGTAGAAGAGTTAAAAAAAAAAAAAAAAAAAAGCAGAGAGAGAAGAGAGACCAGGAACATTAAGTTTTCAAACTTACTTTAAGCATTTTCTGTCACTACATGCAATTTTGTAAGCAAAGCACAGTTCCACACCCATCTAAACATTTGGACATTTTGCCAACAAAGAGAAATCTCAGGCTTCTGAACCTTAATAGCAGTTCATGCTTTTGGAAAATAGTTGCTGAGTCTCCTCAGCTACCACTGCCATAGATCGGTATTGTAAACACATGCTGAGGTACCTCTCTCACAATCCATCCCTTTAATCAGTCCTTAACACCTGTATTTATAGCCTCATCCTTCTTCCCGCTGCCCTGTGCTGACCAAACCCTAGGGAAGGCCTAGAATAAACCTCAAAAATTCAGAAATGGCTAACTCAATAATTACAACAACTTTTTATGGTTTCTACACCCTCCTTGGGAGGCAGAGAAAATATACATTATAAACTAAATGGCCAGGACAACAAAGTAGACATTTAAATTATAACCTTGCCAGCCAGGTAAAACAATTCCTCTGGAAGCAATATAAACAACTTGAAGCTTTTATTATCCCATCCCAATTCCCTGAAGCCTTAAAGAGACAAGACATACCAAAGAGTGTACCATCCATGTGTCCTTTTTCTTGGATTTTCTGATTCTTTTTGCTAAGCCCATTTCAAAATAAGAGTCCATGACACACAAAACTAAAATATTTTCTATTACAGCAACCAAGGTGTATTTCCTCACTTCTACTTTTCACCATTAAAGTACCACATGGTTGAGGGAAAAATGATTTTGAACCTGCCACTTAAGGGCTCCTGCCCTAAGCAGAGGGTGATACATGTCTGAAAAGTCAGATGCAGGACTGCCCGAGAGCTGCACAGCAGAAATTACCTGAGCAACCTTCAGTCACCCCATCTCTGCTTAACTTTTATTAGTGATGAAATTCAACAGGTTCTGAGGCTATATGGCTACATTAATACAGATAATCGGTATTTTGACAAGCAGGCACAACAGGAGGTTAATATTTGATACTTAGAGGAGGACCAAATGTTAAAATCTCAGACTTTCATGTCCTCGAGGCCACAGCTGCTACCAGGCTGCAGCTTGTACAACAATGAGGAGATTCTGCTCCCTCAGCAGAAACCAGAGAACTTAAATCAGCACAGATCCATACAGTTCCAAATCTTCATTCTTTTCCCTGGCAAGAGCTGAAGAAACCAGGCAGAGCATTCCCAGCTACCCTAGGCCTAAAAGGCTGTGCTAGCTGCCAACACTTCTTGAGCTGTTTCTTCAAAACTTGCCAGGAAAGAAGGAAACAGTGTGATGCATCTGATTTACTCTCATGCAGAGTACAAATGTTTGCTGCACAAGGTATAAAATTCACCTCTATTCATATATATTTCAAGATATTAAATTCAACTATCTTCATTGAAATAAACTGTGCGTAGCGTAATTGTGATTATAAACTTAAATAGACTATCTTGCAGTGAAATAAACAGTTGATATAGCAAGTTTCACAAAATCAATCTGCCCAGTATCTGTCTTTCCAACAGTTGGATGCTTAGAGCAGAGGTGTTTATCCTGCTCATTATGCTAAACCTTCAGTGAACAATTTAGCCTTGACATTCTGGTCTAAGCAAGAAGGAAAAATATCACAACACTGAGATCACTGCAGTCAGAGCTATGGATAGACTGCAGGGACTCACATGTTTACAGGGAAGTACAGCCCTGGTAACTATCTAGATGGAGAAAATAGAAGAAAACTTGGTAAAAATGCTAAAGCGATGTAAGGTTGCAAAGCACCCAGTCCCGAGTCAGCATTGCTTTGAGCAGAAGATCAGACACCAAACATCCAGAGGCCATTTGGAAACCGAGATTTACTTTGATTGTTCAATCTATGTATTCATTGACTATATCCAAGGACTAAGGAGCCCTTTGTGACTAACACCACTTTGTTATATTTTGATGCTTATATCCAAATGTCTTAAGCCATCACAGTACTCTGCTTCAAAATATTACAATACTATTTTGACACCTGGAACAGTTTTACTTCTACATCATTGAAGAAGGTTCAGTTGTGCTGACACAGACATGTTCAGAGGATGGCAGCAAGAAAAATGAGTCCATGATGAACTTCAAAAATGCATCCCAAGCAGTCATTCTGTTACTTCAGCATTTCTAATTATTTTTACAAAGGGAGCATACATCAACAAGAAGTGGTGCATCATCCATAACTCCTAATCATTGAGCTAGTTTGTCAACTTAGATTTGTGGAAGCCTTTTCAGAACATGGGAGTTTCAATTAAAATTATAGTTGTGTGCAAACTCTCTGCAAAAACTTCCTGTCACCTTGTGAGGTGCCACACAAGCCTCCACAACTCAGAAGGTTGGTGCACAGTTCCCAGTGATACAGCAATCATCTGCAGTGCCAACACACAATGAAGCCCCAAATATGATAAGTCCCTATAGCCTAAAACTATCTTTTTTGGCTGAAAAATAATGGATTTCTTCATGCAGTTTTTACAGCTATGTGCCTCCACAGCGTCCAAAGCTCTTCATTCTTCCAACCTTGGTCACAATTAGTTTTGAGGCATGCTCAGGAGAATTACTTAAGAAGTCTAGAAATTATAATAAAAATGACTACTGAACTCCCCAGGAAGGCAATGAAATGCATAAATACCTCCTAATCATTGTGTGATATTGAGCTCACTGTACTCTACTCATCAACAGATGATATAAATGGCTTAACACCCATCTGAAAACCACTGGAAGGAAAAATACAACTGTACCTAAAGTGTCATAAGACAAAAAAACCCCAAACCCAATGCCTTAGTTGAGAATGCAAAATGAATCAAAATACCTTAGACCTGCAAAGATAGACCTTAACTGTTGCATATGTTGTATCAATATCAAACAATCATGCCCAAAAAGAATTACTTTCCTTAAAATACTCATACACAGAGGCAGAGAAACACAGTCAGAATCAAAGCAGTGAAAAATCTGATGCACTTGAGATCCTCTCTCAGAGGATTTTATGCACACGAGTTGTACATGAGTGAACAGTGTTTCAGTGACAGGTCCTTAAACTCAGCGTCACCCCATCCAGCTCAGAAGATTAAACCACTCAGTCCAGTGAACCTTGGCGGCCAAAAGGGTGGCCAAAGGCTGTTCCTTGGACTGATGTCAACCTAAAATCTGTGCTTGAAAACAGAAGTCTCCAACAGCTGCTTTTACACTCTTTTCAGTGAGGAGCAGAGCAGTAGTGGACACCAGAAATGAGCCTGGCTAATTTGAAGTCTAAGCAGGTGGTTTTGGACTACAGGAGACTGTCTCTGGTAAAAAGCTACAAGTGAGCAAAGCTTTAAGCACGTTGAGGAGAGTCAATGGTAGAAAAAGAAGTGGCAGGAAACCAGTATTTTTTTAAACCAAATAGACTGTGGACTGGATCAAATGCACAGTAAATTTGATTTATGATATATCTATCAACCTACTACAAAAAACTGAACATAGCATTCAGACGTCAGCTCCCTCAGGATTGCTGGATCTTACTAGGCACAGTAAAGGGAAAATTACCATTAGTAATGTAGCATTATTTTTAATTGACTCAAAAAGCCAGCTGTCAAAGTGTTTTCAGTCTGCCAAATGCAGCTTAGGTGTGTGGTAGGACACCTAAGGACTTAATATGTTTCTTACAAAGAAAATAGCCACACTAGAAAATGAGTGAAAACTTAATCAAATAGATGAGGAAGTGAGGGAATGCCTTCAGCGTATTCTGACAAATTAAGAACTGCATTCTTAAGAGTATTACACTGTGTCTATGATCAATTCCTGTATTATATATATATTAAAAAACAAACGAACAAAACCAAAATAACAAAAAAAAAATCCAACTCCATGCCTGTACCATACTCCATACAAAGGTGCTCAAACCACAAACTGGTTATTGGTTCTGTAAAATCTTAGCTGTGAAACTTAGATTGGTTGAGGAACTGGGGAGAGGGTCAAAATCCACCAACACACACAAAGATCTAAAATAAAACTGTTTTCTGCACACAGAATTTTGGAACTGGCAGTACCCCTGTGACATCAGTGGGTTTTGGCATTGCAGCATTTTATAAACATTTACTTTTGTGAGCATAACATTTTCCAAGAAATTTTCTCAAAACAATGGGGTGGATCATCCTCACAGTTCTCATCCCAAAATCATCCAGACTCTTCCTGTTGAAGAAGTGAATGGATTCCTTGACAGTTGTATCCTCATCCAACACTCACCAATTCTCCCAAGCAAGTTAAGGCAGAGATCTGAAATGCTCTGGAAGGGAAGATGTTGTGCTTTCAGTTTGATCATGAAACAAGTTTATGTCCTGCACAGGAAATACCTATATGGGTATTTCCCACAGTTGTTGTCTTCTGAAATTCATTCACATTCTGGAAAGAGGCCATATATCATATAGACTTGGCAAGGCTGCTTTAAAAGCCAGATCAGTTCCTTGCTCTGGTTCACGGCATAGCCGTACAAACGTGCTGGCACAACAGATGTCTGGGGGAAGGTGAGGAAACAGGCATGCTTCATGTTGTATTGCTATCAAAAACAACTTACCATGAAGCCACAGCCTCTATAAAACAACATACAAATAAACCCAAGATGAAGTCATTTGAAAAATTCCCAACACCTTACAGACAAAAAAAAAAAAATTTCTCTAATATCTTCCACTGTAAAGTCTATTGTCCAAGTATAGCAAGCTTGCAATTAAGAATATTTCCTATTGTAGCTTAAATCAAAAGAATCTACACTAAAAAAATATAAGCGGGGGGGAGGATCCAAATGTTATTACAGTCAGGAGGATAAGCACTGCCCTAGGCATCATACCAAAAAATTTGACAGGACTGCACATAAGAAGTGATCTGAATACAAATCCATTATATAACACTGATATTAAACAGGGTTTCTTTTAGTTGAGACTGGACCAAAGAACATCCTGGTTTTGTTTTGTAAAGGCACTTCTAAAGCACAGAAAAGGCCACTGCTACTTAACAGGCTTTCTCCAGCAGACGTGGTCCTTCCTTGAATTTATTCCTACTGGAACTACATTAGAAGTTTGGAAGGAGACAAACCTAGACTCTCACGTTTTCTGTGAAGGTGTATCCATCTCAGCCTATCCACAATATTCATAAATTCTTCCGATAATTAATCTGACTTAAAGACCTGCTTGTCTTCTGTAAATTTAAACTCAAATACATTTCATCTAAACTCTTTGTTACTCAGCTGGAGAGAAGGCCCTATTGTCCACTTAATTACATACTGTGGTCAAGACAGTGTCTGACTTTATCATGGCAAATAAAATATCTTAATTTCTTGTTGAAGCAATGTCTCTAATTTTTGTAAGTCTCCTTGTGGGAGAGAAATGTGTTGGCTGGTGTCCACATGCCCAACAGATTTCTTTATGACTCTCACCAGGACTGGACATTCAGTTCCTAGAGCAGTTCACCTGATTATTTTTCAAAATAAAAGGAAGAATTTCTGCGTAATTCTACCATTTCTCATTGTGTGCATGTTCCAAGTTTCAGATAGAAGAGTGCCCCTAAAATATTACAATTTTACTCATAACTATTTTGATTTTACTGAGATTTATTTACATAGGTGATGCATCTTTATCAGTCTTCTTCTGTTCAATTACTCAAAATATAGGGCTAACATATAATCATCTCAAATACAAGTTTCTGTGGATAAAAGCCATTGAAAGCATCCATCTTCCTGCTGTCAACATGCCCAGTTAACAGGGTGTAAGAGCACCTCAGGGAATGGTTTGGCTGCTGTGGATTTTTCCAGCATCAAAACACATGGCTGACATAGTCCACTCCCTCAAAAGTATTTACATAGAATTGTAAATAGACTGTTAATCACCTATGGCTTAAATCTGCTTATTACTGATACAGACTGCTGACTAGAAGAGAGAAAAGACATTCTGGAGGAGAACAAAGAAACACACCCACTTCCCCAGCCTGCCTACAGGGACGTGCTAAATGAAAGAAAATATCTACAGAGCCATCAGCTCAAGCAGAAGGTATAGTACAAATCACTTGTTTTTCAACCCAAAATTTAGAGTGTTGTACTTCTATTTTCATTTTTTGAATGCTTAAATGCCCCAAAGCAGAAATGAAATGCAGGTGAACCTCTTGGAAGCAAAGTCCACCATGTGATCTCCTTTATCCGTAGGCAACTGATTGCAGCCAATACATGCACTGGTCATAAGAAAAACTAAGAAGGAAGTTCACTTACAGATGTAATTTATACACACTAAAAAAATCCTCATTACTAGGGTTTTACCTCCTACATAAACTATTTCACTACTTAAAAATAATCCTGTATTCATGAGAATATGGCACAGGCTTTTGGACTGGCAAATAGCAGGAAGCTTCCATTGCCCTGCTTTGCTTCAGGTGCTAGTTAGATTTAATTGGACCTTTGATAGATTCAGACAGTGAAAGCATTTTTTAAGTTATCAAACTTTATGCTCTTATTTAATTATTCTGCATGCTCAAGCATAAAATGCATTATTTACATAAAATGCATTTTATTCCCTATTGATAATTTCCTCACTGTGTTGACTGACTACAGCTTTATACCATGAAAGCTTCAGGGTTTAACGTCTTATCTATTTTATGCAAAAATAGATGTAAATAACATCGGGCCACTATGAGAATAAACATCTCTTGAAAACCATGTGTTTGACTCCTAATGATAGAAGACCTAAAATATTCTGTACCTTCTTAACTGCAATTACTACAGCAATTGCAAGAGTAAATCAAAATCAGCTACAGAAGGCAGAAGGAATAAACACGGAGTCTTTTCATGGAAGACCTTATTAAGGAAGAAAGGATGAGGTATTTGGGTTTTTTTCTACCTTCAGCTACTGCCATTCACTGTTCCCCAAAGAAAAAGCAAAACTTTTTTCCCCCAATAAAGAAAATAGACCAAACACCCTAATCCCAATGAATAATTTTGGTGCACAGTTCTTGTACAGTGCCTGTAAGCCAAATTCTGCTAATTACACATTTTTTTTTGTCTCCAGAAAGATAAGAATTAATGCACAAAAATAAGAAAAAAAAACTTGGTTACATGCTGTAATAAAAGGTATCTGAATGTCTTACTGTAATTAAAAAGTCTTGGAGACACTGAAATTAATCTATTGTGGCAAGTCTCCAGTATACAACGATCAGAGACTCACTTTGAAACTCCTTAATATATAAAGGAAGAATAATGGGACTGAAAGAGAAATTACATCCAAACTCATTCAAGCATTAAATGGGAAAAAAACAAAACAAAACAACAAAAAACCACAAAAACAAATAACCAAAAAAGCCATTCCTTTTACCTAACTAATATACCATTAACAAGTTCTCACAAAAATTCCCCAACATGCTGAAGAGACTCATGCTCTGGCTGCAGACAGATGAAAACCAGACAGTATTTCTTACGCAAATTATCAGAAGGAGCCTTTTATGTTCCAATCCTATCTCCTGCTTCCCTGCTGTGCCCCCTCTGTGCCACTCTCAGCCTTGTCTATCCTCATGACTGCAGCGATGGAGAGCTGAGCACTTTCAGCCTCCCCAAGCCAGGTCCAGACAGGACCCACCAGCTCCTGGTCTCCAGGCTCCACAGAGATGTTTGATACTCAGCAGCAGGAAACATGCAGGGCCATGCCTGAGCGAAAAGGGGAGGTTAAAACACATTCCCTCCTTTGCCACTCAGTATCTTCAGTTAGCAAATACTGCTCACTTCATTTGAATTTGATAGGACTATCTCTGGGCATTCACTATCTTCATTTATTGCTTGTCTCTCCCTACCAGCAAATGCCAACTTAGTTAATACTGAGAACCTGAAAAATCTCTGCAACACCTGTCATGCTGGAGCCTTCCCCAGCTTTGCCTGAGAAGGAGAGCCTGATGTGACTTGATATTATACAAATCTCACTTTCTACTCTGCTACTAAAACTGTCATGCGGTTAGAGGGTTGTCCAGCCAACAAAGATCTCCTGAAAAGGGTAGTTCCCTGAGCAGCCACATTTTCTTACCATTCTGTGCACCAGGCTGGATGGCTCCTTACAGCAGCCACCATCAGACCTGCCAAGAGAAGTCAGCATTCCCTGCTGCACAGGCTTCCCTTTTAATAAAGCCCCAAGGCTGAGAGCCCATCTTCAACACAGCCATACAACACATTTAGCTGTTACCACACCACTAAGTTTCAGAGTCCTTGTGTTTTATCTACAGACTCCAAAATGTTCAAGAGTAACACCCTTTAGCCTGCCTTCCTGACTTCCTGATCCTTTTCTGATGAGGTCTCCACCTAGAAATGCATCAGTTCTCAGTACCACAACCATCCAGCAGTCAAGGCAGCTGCCAGGCCAACAGTACCCAGGCTGGAGCTCAGGGAGAAGTTTTGACTGTGCCCTCATCAACTGGAGTGTTCCATTTTCTCAAAACCAAAGAGACCACGAAATTTTATAAAATTTAGCTCTTACAAAACAGGAACAAACGTCCTATTTGGACATTCTCAGAAACATGGGGGAAAGAGTTCAAATGAAAAGTGTCACCACAACAAGCAATGATTACAGCTGCTTTTTCTCCAGGATTCCTGCAATTCAAAAATTTTAATCAGCAGCATCAATGATTGTGTACACTATACTCTTAAATCGATGAAGAGTAGGGTGTATTTCTGTAAGATTTTAGAGTGGGGTTTTTTTAATTAGTAACATTTTTTTTATTGAAAGGAGGGAATGCCAAAATAATTGTTTTATTGTAGTCACAGTTATCAGTATGGTCATGTAAAATGCCAGTTCTCATTTTCACCAGGCAATTCTGTGACAGGTCTAAACTAAGGGACATGCCAAGCCAAACAAAAATACCCACTGAGCAAAACACAGACCAAATTACTTTGTCAGTGCTACCAAACCATTCCTGAGCATTTAGCAAAGCTTTTTAAGAAAAAAGGCACCTTAGGATCAATGACTTTTCATTCCAAATTCATGAGCTCTATTAATCTATCAAGTATATGTTTTTATTGGTTCTTGCACAGCTCCCTTGAGGGACAGACATTTTAAAGCTAATTAAATAGAAACCACTACATTCATTGTACTCTGTGCTCAGCTGAGGATGCTGCTTCCACTTAGTCACTGAGCCTCTCCATTAATGTGTTACCAAACTGTTTCAAATTACATGTAAATATACAAACTGATATGAATTAACAAATCAGCTGGGACTCCTTGATTTTATACATCCATCTATTAAAAATACAACAGCACTGATTTGGCTGATGACCACAAAGAGCTTTCCAATATTTAAACCATATTTCCTCTGATATGTACGGCTTTCTATAATACATAAGGTCATTCCAGAGCTGACATGTCACACTAGGTTTCTGCTCTATGTGCAAGTCTATCTGAACTCCCAAGCAAAACTCCTGTGCTATTTCAGAAGGTTGAGCACATAGCACTGCAAAACAGTTCCCCAGGAAGATGAATCAAATGGGAACTACTGAAGCTGCCTTGTTAATAGTACCTGTATGAAAGCATAAAAAACACATCTCACATACTAAAGATATGGAACAGCTATTGGCCATTACATACAGAGAACGTAAAAATATGTACTTATTAAATTATAGATGAGGATAGAGGAAACTTTCATTTTTAATAGACACAGCTGGAATTCAAGTTTCTTTTTTCACTGAAGCAATGTATGTCAATGTATCAGCCCAGATTCAGAGAGCAGGCTCACATGGTATGAGATTACTTTCCTAGCTTCATTCTAGGTGATCATATGTGAATGAGCAAGGGCCCTCTGGAGTAATCTTATGATTTTGTTTAGGCCAAACAACAGCACTTTAAAATTGACAGAACAGCCATTAAGCACTTGGTAGTTTATTTGCCTTAAAACCCTGCACCATATAAAGATTTAATATTCAAGCACTTGACATTCCTTCAGTAGGTAACAACATCATCAACTCCAGGATACCCACCATCTCCATAAGAAGGAATATATGCAAAGCACACATAGCAATTAAAGCTGTATTGAACTCACATAGCTAAAAGTACAGGAAATGTGGAATGAAAACATCATTAATTCAGCTTCTTTGCAAGCAGAGTTTCACATTCATTTTTTTCTTGATTAGACACATAGGTAAACACATTAGTGTTTTGTGAACAATTTCACTGAGAACTTCCACTTAGATTATAAACAATGGATCATTTTGCTGTGGATCACAGGGCTTCACAAGCAAAATACCCAAGGAGGAGAAATCTTGCCCTTCTGAAATCAGCCCTCACATAAACAGATTAAGTCCCTCTAGGCAGTCTACTGCTTCCAGAAACTCACTGGCTCACTCAAAGGAAAGCCACAGTTCCCTTAGCACATATTATAGGTGAGACAAAAGTGCTAAACAGCTTACCAAGCAGCATCAGGCTAATTAACATCATATCAGCTCTAATTGGAAGCGATTCAACAGTGTCAGTTCTGTAGTAGGAGTCTTTTCAGGACTCACTGATGTGAAAGGCGAATAGTGACACCAAGAAGTGTTTTGTTTTCTGGCCCTGTAGAGCAACTGTTCACTGGAGAGTGGTCTGGAGTCACCAGCAAAAGATAATCCAGCCACTATGTCACTGTTTCCTTCCCACTGCTGTATTCAAACATGCTTTTGCAAGCACACCAAACTACATGGGCTGGCTAAATCACCTCTGTGGTGCTGGGAGGGTCCAGAATAAGAACAAGATCAAAACCTCATCTCCTTCAGACCTCAGAGGTCCTCTGTTCTTTCCAAGTTACTCCATGCAATCTGCAAACTAAGACACATATCAACTCAACTGTCCATTTCCAACCAAGTAATACCCACCAAAAGTTTAATTCTTTTAATGAAGATACAATTAACACATTTTTCAGGTCTTGCAAACCCTGACCTACTTATTTGCACTTTTATGAGTAACGAGAACTTCACCAATTTGACAAACTAATTAAAGAGTCTTAGTCTTGAGTGTGGCTATCAAGGATATAGCCAAAGTAAGTGAAATAAAATGAGACCTTCTAAACCAAATGAGCTTCAGCAGCCTCTGTGACAACCCATAAGGGACATTACTGCTGTCCAACTAAACAGAAGGAGATTATGAAAACTAACAACTAAAAATATTCACCATGATCAACTTACTATATCACATTAAATTATCCTTTCCTTATAAGATGTAATTTTTAGAGGATTTGTTCTAAAGGACACATGAAAGACTGAGACCTTCGTAGAAACCTATACAAAATCCTTCAACTTACTGTGCTGTGGCAAAAGCATAGCAATGCCTGCCCTCCTAAATTAGCTGATCAAGTGGAGAAGTGCTGATTTCAAGGGTTTTTTTCCCCACAGATGCCAACAAGTAGTGTTCAGGATATAAAACAGCTTAAACCCAAGCCAGCATCTAAACTCAAGTCAGTGTGTTATGGCATGTACTTAAACGTGAAGGTATCCTACATCTCATCACTGCAGTCATGCTTAATGTGTGACAAAAATTGTTCCAGAAGAGAAGGTTCAGAAGCACTACTGGAAGCCTGAGCTATTTTACAAAAGAATTTCTTGCAAAAAAAAAAATAGTGCAACACTATAAAAATGAGCTCCAAGGACACATTTCACATTGAAGTAGAGTCTATTATCTGGATACAACATTTTCATGCATCATTTTATATTAAGGAAAGCTGTGTAGTCTGAGAAATGGCCGTGTCTAACTCCTCCTGGCATAAAAGTCCTCCTTTGTGCCGTGACAAAGAGTGATATTACCACAGATGAAAATTTAGCTTCTCTCCTACCAATTTCCCTATCAAGTGTAAAAATCCATAGTTTTCCAATTTTTTTTCAGAGACAGCAAGAAACAGATGGACAAAACCTTTGCTTCTGTCATGGTGTTCACATGCCCTGTCACTGCCTAGTCTGCCACTGGGGCTTCAGCAGCCCTTCTGTGTCACACTCAACCAAGGAAAATGTGTCACACTGAGTGACATGCCTTTGAAGAGCCCCAATTTCCTTTCTTCTCCATGTCAAAGGAGCTTTAAATATCTGCATTTACTGTCTTGTTCCTCACTTGATAGCTATTTTAAGCCATATTTCAAGATCAACCAGTGACTCAAAAGACTTGAGTATTGAGCTGAAAATCTAGATCCAAATTCTAATGGTTTGTCACTCAGAGTAATGCCTCCTGATCTTGGTGTCCACTGCAGTTCATTGAATCACTGGGATGGTAAAACATCTAAAGTTACAAGCTTGATGTAACACATGGTCAGAGTAGAAAGATTAGAAAGAAATATGAAAAAGAGAGAATGCAAGTCCATCTCAGGAGAGACAAACTGTGGCACTGTGAAAGCCAGGCTGCCCCATGGAACACATTCACATGTGATTCACAGCCTCTGCACCTTCCTCACACCACAGAGCACAAGCACCACCACAGTGAAAAGCTCTTCATTTTTATGCAGAACACTGATCCAGCACTGAGGAAACAAAGGCAGAAAGCTGTCAGCGCCTAAAGAAAGCAGTACTAATCACGCTCATGTAATTTGCTATTTTAGGAAATCCCATGCTAATTGATTAAAGTAATTAGCTGTGCTAATATTAGCAGGTTCTTCTTTTGCCTTAAAATCATGCAAGGTATGTAGAAGGAGCAACACTTAATTTAAGAGGGCCCATTACCTTACTTAAAATACTTCAGCCACGCTATAAAAACTGTCTTAGAAAAAGGCAATCACAAGCTCATTGGATAAAACATAAAACATTTTTGTTGATGACCAACTAAACCCGAACTTCCCACTGGAAAATTCTGGAGATCTCAATGTGCTTCCAAGCACCTAATCCCTTGGGCTGAGCAGCTCTCACTAGGAGACTCAAGGTGCAAAACAATGGTCCCAGAGGTACTATTATCTCCAAAGTTTTAGAAAAGGGCCTTGCAGGTCAGACTTCAGGAGAATACACAAGGCTGGATGAGAAAACGTGGCCTGTTAATGCCTCCTCTGTACCTGGTCAATATACCAGGATGCAGAGTAAGTGATGCTACTTCATTTTTAAGCTGACAAATCCAGATCCCAATTTATGTTCCAAAATTTACTTGAACTAAAATGGAACGTCAGAAGAAAAGGCCAGGAGTGTGAATTTCTGCATCAGCATATATGGAATCACCTAAAAAGACCTTTGCTCTCCAAGTCAGGAAGGCTTATGCTAACTAAAATGAACACCAAAGACCAGCAAAAACCAGGGCCTATTACAATTAATAAAACATTTCAGACTTCAGCATGTAAAAATTAAAAGTTAACATGACAATAGACAACTGAAGTTCATTTATTTTTAGATTGTGCATTTATGTCACTTCAACTGTGCATAAAAGGTTCTTCCCTAATTCATATGGCTTTTTAGTAGTTTGCATAATGCAGAAACTAACAGCAGAAACTAAGCAGAGTCTATAATATGACTTCATTGCAGTTGATAGAAATGGAACAGCAAATGAAGTATCCATCCAATATCTGCTCTGAACTGGAAGATATTATGACTTACCGAATCATGTTAAATCTAATTTGCCAAAAAAAAAAAAAAAGTCACTCTAAGTTAAATCTTTCCTCAAAATTACTGTCAGAAAGCCCATGTAGGCATCAAAGCAGTACTAGGATGAACCCCTAGTCCTGTTTTATTATTTAATACAACTTCATTAACACCTTTTGTAGTAGTGATTTCTACATATCTGAAGAGGCTTTTCATTTTTAATCTGTACATCAGCACTGCTCAGTCCATTCAGTGGTTCTGGGGCACAGCAGCTGCTATTCTATTGATTTTTACCTTCATATCTTTATTTTGTCTCATTGATTGAAAAGCCATCAAAACAAGTTTATGCTTAATTAAAGCAAATCGCTAGGCTGTCTTACTTGTAAATGGAGTTATAAGCAGACTGTTCAGCATGTTAACATCCTAGCAAGCCAAGAACATTCCTACTTCATTCTCAGGGAATCACATGCTCTAAGCATATTCATCAGTGATTAAAGAATTAAAGCTTACATGGCAATAACAATTAATACTTCTCAATTTTCTGACAATCTCTTGACTCTTCTGTCTAGAGTTTCAAAGCAATTTACTGATACACACAAATTAATTCTCAGTACCCTGCAAGGTCAGAAGTATCTTTGTTTTCCAGGGGGTAAAAGCAATGTATTCAGCAACATGCAGTCGTTCAAACTGACCCAAAGTCCAGACTGCAGACCCAGAGAACTGACAGCAATTAACTTCCAGCTGCAGTCTAGGATTTGCGTACTGTCCACAATTCTGGGTATCAGGACCTGTGTGTCTTAACTCTGACACCAAAACTCAGAAATGACCAAGGAAAACAATCTAATTACAAAAGCACACACAGCCAAGTGACAATTTTTTGATCATAAAACACTGAGCACTTCCCTACCTCCAACTTCATTAAGTGTTATTTCATTAGCATTCTCACTCTGGTACTTCAGAGCAAGTATAATTGCCAATGCACAATAACTAAGATTCTCCCTTGAAAATAGAATTGTGTGACTAGAAGGAGATGCAAAATTGGAAGCTTGAAACTAGAAAAAAAAATTATTTTCATCTTTTCATCATCTGTATTTTTTCCAACACACACCTAAGGGTGCGACTTTTTGTAGTTATAAGCATCGAAAAGAACAGAAGCAGCTATAGTTTTTGATGACCCCACCAAGTTTAGAAATAATACTAAGAAAATAGCACTTCTCAGGTGACTCAAAAACATCAAACCATTATTCCCTATCCTACAGGCAGAAATGGATGACACCATGCAAGAACATAACTGTTTCTTACAGAGGACAGGAAAACTGACTGAATTCAGTCTGCAGTGAAGCTGTTCATCATTGCCTCCACTAAATGCTGGATGCCCCACTGACAATACAGCCAAGCAGAGTCCTGAATATGGATTTCAAGAGGAATGAAAAGGTTAATAGTACTTCTATAAAGACGACATCTCAGAGTGTCAACCTCCAGTGTCACAGACCTTTTAAGTAAATACCTACTTAATCAGTCAACATAATTTAAGCTGTAACTTCATTTAAAACCTGACTTTCCTAATGCTCATAACAGAGTCCTGTGGCTGCTTCATGAAGGACCAGCACAGACAGAAGCCAAGGTTCAGGGCAGACAAACAAGAAGTGAGAAAACTAAAATTACTGCAAGGACCTATAGTTTCAAAGTACATTATCTGAGGCTTCTGAGTTAATATTCTACATTACTAAGTAAGAATTCTCTTTTCCTAATAAAGCTTATTTGATCCCTAGCAAGAAAAATATTCTAATCAAGGTAGGGGAACAGCATCTTGAAGGTCCAGGCTTTTAGAATGAGTTTCACTGTTACTTACCAAAAAGTAGGATGTGTGAATGCCAGAAGACACCAGGTATAAAGTAATTCATCAGAACACAGAGCAGTAGTGATGCCTGTGTTCATGTAGTATCTAGAGCATTTAGGGAATGAGGCTTAAATTTAAGGAATTTAAGCCACAAAATATTATATATCTAACCAAATAAGAGAACTGATAACTGATCTAGAGTTAATACCTGCTTCCAGCCTCACAAATAAAACTTAACAAGTACAGGTTGAAAAAAATGTGTCCCACTAAAAGAAAAAGTGTAAATTATCAAAAAACATCTATGTACACTCGTAAAGCCTGGAACTGAGCCCTAAGTCACTGGACTATGAAGCAACCTCAATTTATTATGAAAGTAAAATATCCAGAGCCACTTCTATGTTTGTATACAGAAGCAAAGAACACACCCACAGTTGCTCTTCACTGGAGAGCAGAGGGAAGTCAGGCCTATCAATGCTGCCATCTACAGAGCACTGCTCCAGAGCTAAAGGACTTGCACTTTTTGTAAGATTAAGACCTTGAGATTTTGCATAATAAACTGCTTGGAAATCAAACATACTCCACTTCAGTTCCTATTTGCAGCAGTTTCAAACAGAGTTATAGTCTATGGGAGGGGGCAGGGGGAATAGCCAGGAGATAACAATGATTTCCAAACAATTTCAGAGACAGGCACATCTGCTCACACTGCTGTGGCTAATGTCACCTGCAGTAGTAATGCACCATTCCTTTCAGCAGTTTATAGGGAATGTAAAAATCAAGAAAGAACAGTGAAAGATTTGCACGTAAACAGCTGAAATAAGACTAAAAAGGTCTTCCATGTACTCAAAATTATTTTCACCTTTCTTTTGTTTCTCCACAAAAGTAAATAGAGATATTATTAAAATAAATAATTCATTGTGATAAATGCATAACATCTTAAAATTTAACATTTTGTATTTCATCTCCCACTATAACTGCTTGATGTCATAATTATCAACTTTAGAAGGTAAAAGGAAATCTCTACATACAAAAACCTAAGTGAAGAGTATGACAAAAAATAACACAAATACGAATGAAAGTAGATTAAATGACCTCTACAGCAACATTTTGTCTTGCTCTACAACAGAGGCAATAACCTATATAATCTGAAAGCATGTTTTGAATTATATTTGCTACAAAATCAGGCAGCTTGCTGTGATATAGATAAATCTCACTCTTGAAAGCACAGTTACGGAGAAAACTTTGCTTTGTCTTGTCTTGGGTCAGCTCTACTGTAAACAGCAGGTTTCACAGTGTAAGACCATGTTTCAGCCCCAAATACACTAAATCCCAACTGGCGTGTTCTCTTCTGTAATCACAAAATGCACTCCATTTAGGAAATGAAGTCTTAATTGTTCATGCATTTCCAGTGCTAAACCCTTAACTAAGTACACAGTGCCAGGGTAGCTCCACAGCCCCAGAAATGTTGTTTGTTCTGGCAGAAAGAGCTGGCCCTGCTCCAACACCTCGCCAGTCCGTTACAGAAATGGTAACCGAATGCAGAAAGGGCTCATTTTCTTCTGTCTGAAATTCCTGATAATGTGTATTTGGCTATTCAAGCTGGGCACATTGCCAGAGCAGGTTGCAAACCAGGAAAGAAAATGAAGCCTTTGCAATAAAACATTTTTGAATGCTGCTGGGAGAGCACAGCCACAAGAGCTTGGTGCTGCCAGAGCTTTTTCCATAGCTCCTGAATCCCCACCTGCACTCCTGGCTCTGTCCTCTCCACCAACAGCTACACCTGTGCAAGGATCCCATCAAAAAAAGGGCCCTGCCTTTTCCAGTTCTTCACCCTGCTCACAGACCTTCCCAGAACAACCACGTCTGCAGTGCCACCATGAGGGATTCTCATGTTCAAGATGTAATGTGGTCATCGTAACACTTGGTCACAGGATCATACAGGATCTGCCAAAAATTTCATCTGAGTTCTGGGCACCAAGCCCACTCCTCACCCAATACTGGATTTTTTAATAGCAGCAAGTTCATATTTCTGTGCTGACTGGCATCTTAAGCAGACAATGAGCTGATAGCTAATAGTGAGCATCACTTACAAACGTACCTATAGGTTTAACTGCCTGCATAGCAATGTCCCTGGTTTTCCACACCAATCCATTCCATGAGGGAAGTCAGCAAGGTGCTGCAGGGAGCACATGTACCTCAGAAGCTAAAAGAGCTCATGGAAATGCTGGCAGAGCACCTAAAATGCACAATCTACGTGAACCCAGCAGGCAGGCAGTGGTTTTACAGGCACACACTTGCCCTCTCAGTGGCCAGCATTTCCAGAAAACGACAATCAAAAGTAGAACCTGGCAACAAAACAAGTGACATTAACAGCTGTATCATTTCAAAGCTCATGCTCAGTAATTCACAAATTTCAGCCACTGGGCAGCAATATTCCAGTCACTTTTGTACAGCAGTGAGACCTTGGCATAGGTCGGGGACCTGAGGTACTCTCACACACCAAAATATAATGCTGCTGTCACACATGCTGAGCCACTGGACATTGATATCTGCCTGCTGTTTCCAGCAAAAATAAAACTTACAACATCTATCAGGTGAATTTTTCTACCACTTGGCTGCAGCACCACATTCCTGCGTGAAAGGTGCTTCTGCACAGCATGGTGCAGGTAAATAAACACCACCCCAGCTGGCATACAGGGGTGTATCTACTTTACCACTACACTGACCAAGCGCTGAACAGATTTTAACACTTTGCCCATTTTTTACAGAAAACATGAAGGAAGAAATACAAGATAAAGTCCCTTTCAACCTCCATTTCTAGCCCATGACCTGCATTCCTGCTGTACTGTGAGATGGATGTGACAGCACAAGCCACAGTGGAGGACAGAAAATGTTCTCCCTTGAGCACACACCAGGCACCATGTGGGAAACATGTCAGCAAGCTCAAACGAGCAAACATGCATTTGCTTTAATTTTATCTATGAAGTTTTGTACAAATCTCAGTTTGGGGAGAAGCTGCTTCTATTCTAGCTTCATATGAATTTCAAATACTTAGCTTTATTTTTAAGACGACAGTTATCTACAAGCCAAAGATTTAGGCAGCCTATCTTGAGCCTGAAAATACAAAATCTGTTGAAAGCAGAATTGGCTAGGCCAGCTCCGAAATTACCAGCACAGATACACTTTAATTAGAAGGTTTTCACCAGCAAGTTCTTGTAGACAGCAAGTACCTGTCTAAAAAATTATGTAAGAAGAAAAGCTGCCAAAACATTTCAACAGACATACAGACATGACATGGATCAAAGAGGCAGGTGTTTGAAAAAGGTATGGCTGCTAATTCTTTATCCAAACATTACACATACAACAGACATTGCTAGAGGAAATCTCTCAATAAAAATTGACCCCACCTTTGTTGCTGGCCTTCACTCAACTGTTCCTTGTGTTTTTACTTACTTGCTTCCCTGCACAAATGTTAAAAATGAGAACATCTAATGAAAGCCATTGGGGAATCATATTATGTAATCAGCTCAATGAGAAGCTACATTTCCCTTTTCCTATCTTCTCCAACTACAATGGAACAACAAAATGATAGCTCTAACTATATAAACCACTGTAAGAGTGAGCCAGCCATTCTTATACTCATTTGTTGAATTTTACTGCAAAGGATGCCCTTTGGCACTTCGTCCCTCAGAGCAAACACCAGCTCCTTCACACAAGTACATGTGCAATCTTTCTTAACCTTTAAAAGGCTTAGAGCACAGGAATTTAAATAGTTACCAACAGCATTACAACACAAAGTGAAATCATTTTGCTCCATCTGTATATCAGATTATAATTGTGAAGGAAGCTGTAAAAGCAGATCTTTTTGCTGGAAGTCTGGAGCAAAACCACCAGCTATGGATATCTATGTCTCACTGAATGCTACTTCTGATCCACTTCCCAAGCATTAGTTGTATTTCCAATTAATTTTTGGGTGCACTCATCAATGCAGGGTACAGGAATAGAAGATACTACAAAATGCAATTAAAATTATTAAACCTTTCCAAAATCTCTGGCCTATACGGAATATAAATAACATCAAATAGCCCATGACACCTCAAGAAGGTAGCGAAAACTTGCATCTAATTCTTTTTGAAAATAAATTTAACTGTTCATTTTTTCAGGAGACTACGTATCAGCACCAATTAATGAATGAATTCTCTGACATTGCTGAACTACCATCTGCCTGCAGAGATAAAGTCTGCACAGAAATGGCTAATGCACCAATGCACAATGAGGTGAGCATCCAGCATCACGAGGCGCTCCATTCCCTCGGCACGCATGGGATGCCAGGTGCAGAGCAGCCTCTGGAGCTCCCTGGGTAACATCGAGACTGTTTTAGTGGGAAGCTGGCTACTTACTGCCATTTGAGGCTGACTGTGTGACAGTCAGTGTGACATCCAGTGTAAAACTCCTAGAATTGCTCAGTCATAACCAACTATCTGCAGCAACACTGCTGCATGATGATGGACTTTCACTTCTGATACTCGCTGAAGTATTTGATACTCTTTGGAGCTGGATGTATCTCAGTTCTGCTCCTCACTGTGGGATCACTGCCCACCACTTCAGTAAGGCCAAATACTTCCCACTCTTTTGCAAGCTCCCCCAGGGTCCCACAACATTGGCACACAAACAGGGACTGTCTGTAGGATCACTGCCCACACGGAAAGCACAGTGAGCAAACAGCCTTTGCATCCCTGAGATCTATCAAACACTTGCCTCACACTGATCCCACCACCAGCACTCACTGAACCAGCACTCCTCCAAGTCACTGTCACATTCACATTGCCCACTTCCCCAAAGAATATAAAAATACACTTGCTAGAATCCAGCCAAATTTCAACAAATCATTTTCCTGGTAGATGATATCAATGCCTTTTATTTAAATAGATGCAGTATAAATAGGCTTTCTAATGAGAAAATAGTTTGAGGGGGTTTATGTGATACACTGACAAAGAAATGATTACTTGATCTAGTCTGCAACTCCTTAAATGTTAGCTAGAATTAATTTCAAGAAATAAAGGAAATATCAAATCACTTACAAAGTGACCCCTGTAAGGTGTTAGAGCTAACAAGCTCAGACTGGTGACCAGTCCTTCCCTCTTTTCATTTGCCAGAGCAAAGAAGCTCAATAATCTTAATTGTATGTACTTACATCTTTGTGCTATAATAAAAATGCATTCGATTTCAAGCAGAATACATATGCCTTGGCAAGTTCAGCAACAAATCACAGTTTGCATCTAGAGTAATTTTTAAGTATTTTAGCATGAAGCTGCAGAAGACTTAGAGACTTTGGGACATGCCTTGCCTGTGCCTCTCGGGTGTCTTTACTTCCACAAGGTTGCACTTCATTGCACAGTTGACTGAGCAAAGGCTTGTGAAGTTGTCCCTTGGGTGTTCCCTCATCTCCAATCATGCTTGCCTTACCATTTCTTTTTTTCTGAGATAAGCATGTTCTCTATCTTTCTGTCATAAGGAGAAAGAAAAGCCTCCCCCCCTCAAAAAAAAAAAAAAAAAAAAAAGAAAAACTTTACACACAACTTTCAAGGTTACTAGAACTGCTATAAAATTAATAGCTGTGGGTATTCTTCCCAACAATGGCTTACTGAATAAAAAATCACCTCACTTTTAAGTGTTGACTTTTAAGAAACTTTCAAGATTTCACCATTGTGTGAACTCCTTGAAAATAAAAGATTTAATATCTTTCTTTACATAATGTTTATACACTATACATATGTGTAAGCATATGTAGTTTTTATAACCGTTCTGCATTTTTACCTGTGCTGTTGTTTGAACAGATCTTTAATGTATTTCAGACAATGTGAGAATTAACTATGAACAGGCAGAAAAACAAGTTTTGAAAAGAGAGACACTCTCATCTCCCAGTTCAGTAAGAAGAGATAATACCCACTGACCTTTCTACAGTAGCTTTTCAATGTGGAGAGCAGATGATATTCTAGAATTTCCCAGACAAAGTTGTACACATGTTACACAGGTTACCCACCTGGACAGGAATTCTAACACATCAGAACATGATTATTTTAGCATATAGGAACAGGTCATCTGCACAATTCAGTGGATATACTAAGGAATTCCAGGTGGCCTGGGCAAACATCCCAGAGGCTCCAATTCCATCAATCTTGCAGGATTTATGTATTAAAAAGACATTGAAACCCTATGTACAGTAGGCCTAATTATGGATATTTTTTAAAGAAAAAGTAGGACTTTTTCTACTATTAAATGTTTAATCACTAAGTCCTTTCTGTTCCTAACTTACAAGTTTGTTTTACAAGAGTGAAGTAGATTTTTGGGGAGCAGCTCTATAAATTCTTATTAATACTTTAATATTACTGATCTACTACATTAATTATTACTATGTATTTTGATTTTTGGCAATAGTACTTTTGCTTTATATCAGATTTATATTTCCAACTGCAAGCTAATAATCCATAAATCTGTCCAGTATTTGCAATTTTATAAGCCGTTTTTAAAGTCAACAGAAGAGTGTTCCCTGATAGCAGTAGCTCTCCTGGACCAGCTGGACCTGGCTCAAAGGTGTCCAGAAGTTCATGACTCACCAAACTAATCTGTGAGGAGTGGACATGAAATGAAGCAGACTTCATTCAGAATCCTTTCAGCCTTCTTGGCTCAAAATTATTACTGAAAACCAGATGCAGAAAGCTGTGAGCTGCTGCAGAAGCTGGGAATAAATTGGACTCTGCCACTGGTGATACACTACAGCTTCCTCATGTCCACACAGGAAGGAAACTCCAGTCAGCAGAGCTCTGGGTTTGGAGCCGATGAACACTTTGCCCTCTTCCCTCCCTGACTTCCTTCATCTGATCCCCTTCATTTTGCCCTACATGCACAAACTGATACATCAATAGAAAGGTCTCTCTCATTGCTGTCAGGTGACAAAATTGAGCAAAACCTTGATGTTATCCTGAAGACTTGATCTTAGAGATCTGGAGTCTCAAAACACAGTCAATTATATTTATAATAGCTGCCTTTTTTATTTTTTTTTGAAGTAAGAAAACATACAGTTATGACTGTTCACTACATTTGCAGCTTATCAAACACAGCATGATTAGTTTTGATCTTCTAGCAGAGATCACACCAGCAAATTTACATTAAAAAAACCAACAGCATCATTCCACTAGTGGTTTGTCATATCATTATTCTGAACAGGAAAAGTTTGCTGCAGCCCTACATGGAAACCTACATTTCAGAATATAAACTCTTTCCAAGAGGACAGCAACAATAGAAGTGACCAGCTACTTAAATAATTCTTTATTGAATCAAATATTTTAGTTATATTTTGCCACAGAGAGATTCTGACCAGACTACAAACGGCCCTGGGATAACTATATTAAAAAAAAAAAAAAAAAGATTTTTTTTTCAATGGCTGATATGCATGTAACAAAGCCAGAGGACTTGGCACAGTAGGTGGTGACATTAAAAACTAATTCCTGTTGCTATTAAGTTCCTTTTCTTAAAACACAAAATAATCCATCTGCTCAGCGCAATATACACACAACTTAACTCCTGATAGTTAAGAAGTAAAATAATAATTATGGTGGCTTTGGACCAAGAGCCTCTTGATAATTACTTCTAGTAGATTCTGTGCACACTTAGCACAGCTCTCTGTGCATTTGTCATCTATCTTGATAAAACAAGTACACTGCAGCTGCTGAATATTTTGATCCTACTATTATTTTGGTACAGAGGACCTTAAAACAAACCAAAACAACCACCATGAACAGAATTCAAAACGACAGAGACCTGCTGAGGTCACTAAGGTTTACACTGAAGAAGCATCTGCCTGTGGTCAAGTATGCCAATGAAAAGGTTGTGTGCACCCCCTCACAACTATTCGTGGTGACAGCACAGGCACAATTCTCATTCAAGGTCAAGGAACAATCCACAGGCAAACAAAGCTGCCACTGACAGCCAGGGTGAGTGACCACGCCAGGGCAGAGGAGGAGAGAGTTCTTAGCAGATCAGTCAGACATTCCCCATACAGTTTCACAGAACACAGACAACTAAAGGCTCCTGGAAAAGGGGGTCTGGGGGTGCTGGTCGGCAGCAGATCCCACGAGTCAGCAGTGTGTCCTGGCAGCCAGGAGGGGAAACCACCCTGGGCTCAAAGACAGGGCAAGCAGCCTGGAAAAGAGGCAATTCTGCCACTGCCTTCAGCACGGGAGGCGCCTCCCATGCAGCACTAGGGCAGCTGCCTCAGAGACCAACGTTACAGGAGAAAAAGAGATGGTTTAGAAAGATGCTCATACTTTTTGTGGCAAGGAAGCTGTGTGTGGCTTGTATATGGGATGCAACCAGTTCAGCAAGACAAGCTTTGCTGCAAAAGCAGATACAAACTGAGTTACCTATTTTATAAATGTAAGGAATTTCATTGTTTTAATGACTTATTTACAACATTTAGATTATATGTTGTTGTAGTGAACCTTAGTATGAGAGATAAGGGATGCTTATAAAATATTTTGGCCAGTTATGCACCCAAATAAGTATTCTCAATTGTCTACGGCTCATAGATGTAATTAGACAATATATTTCTTCTAAGTCATAAGGCTGTTTAGAGATGTGGTTGAATAAACACATCAAAACACAGAGTTGCTCAGGAGCTGAGCTGGAAAGGTCGGGAGAAAACTGTCAAAATATGTGACTTGTTTCTCTTCTCTCCAAAGAGAAACCATGGCAAACCATGGAGCAGGGGCAAAGAGAAGGAGATGAAGAAAGTGGTAGAAGTAGGTTCATTTGCCAAAAAAAAAAAAAAAAGAAACTGAATAAGAATGTTTCCAAACTACATTATAAATTCAATCATATCGTTAATTTTTCCCTTACCTGTCAGGCTTCTGTGTGCACCATCCTATCCTGGCCTTTAGGACAGATAAAGATTCCACGTACATCAAATCATGCAAAGGATACAACAAATAAAAACAGTATTTATGGATACACAAGATGCTCAGAAGACTAGTAATCCAGCACACATGAAAACTCTTAAGCAAAGAAAAAAAAAATAGGTTCAAGGCCACACTTTGGAATAAGGAGCAAATATGGAGCAAGTGCAGTGCTGCAGAAAAGCTTGTTCTACATTCACAGAATCTTAGCCTCACTATTCTGCAAACTACAAAGTATGATTTAGTAAATTCCTTGCATACCAGTGGTTTTTTGAATAGACAAAGCATGGAAAGCTTGGAAAGCTTTTTGTCTACCTGCTAAACAAACTATTTTTTGTTTTTAACCTGGGTAGCTGCTTCTATTTTCTACTTGATAGCCTGTTCTGAGTCTTTAACTACACAAAGAACCCCCTGCAGAAGAACCACATTCCGTACCATATTTCAGGTGGCAAGTGCACTACAATGACCATCCCTCTGCTACCACTGAGGGAAGTGAACCTCTGCACCTTCAGAGACCAGCACATTTCTATTACAAGCTTGAGTTCAAAAGGTGAGATTTGTAAAAACACCAGGCCAGGTGCATCAGATGACACACTGCTTGGCAGATTACATAAACACTTCTTGACATACTGGATATGCTAAAAGAACTGCGCTGTGCAATGATCGTCCTGAGAGAACTTGAAAGCAAAGGTGATATGATAAATCTGGAGAGAGAAAACCAGTGTGAATCATTAACAATTCCACTTAAACCTTAGAGAGGACTCGTGAGACAGGTTTGTTGTTTAGGTAGGTAAATATATATTATGGACTATTTTGTATTCTGTTAAGATGCTCAAGTGCCTCAAGACATTTCTCTTTGCCAGTCACTTCTATTTCAGATCACCAGTCTATAAAAAGAAGGAACTAATATATACAAGCATACATGCCACAAGAGCTCGCATCTATATAAATATCCTGCTGAAGAAAATTGCCCACTCCCTATCATCTCATGCAAAGACACACAAGGAAAGCCAGGAGTTTGCAAGAAATCTACTGCAGTACCGAACTCTGCTTTAAATCCCTTTGAAGTTATACACATATAGGCAGGATACAAATACGAGTCACCGTTTATCCATCCAGTAACCTCTTGCAACACTTCCAAATCTCTGACTTAGCCTAGAAGAATGCCACGGAGCACCCTCTTCACCAGCCCACCACAAAACTCACAGCTAAGAGATTTGGTCCAAAAGAGTTTAAAGCAATAAACCAGTTAACCAAGGCATGCTGGAGGTGCTGTTGAAAATAACACAGGTCTTGAACTGGAGTAATTTACATGGCTGCATTTTTTGGTGTTCTCAGCTTTCTCCGCAGTACTGGACAGATTTTTCCTGGAGCACAGAATGGTCTTTTCCTCAAAAAAGCTAAATCAAGCCAACTTTCAGTAGTGCTGAACTCTGACACAGCCATGTGGACTGTCAGCTAAGCTAACAAGGAAGAAGGATCCCACCGCAGTATGGAATCAGCCATAAATATAAATTTTGTTTCCGTACAGAATTTAAACCCCAGTGGTTTGTATATTTAACTATTTTAAGTGCTCTGCTTTTGCAGATAAACAAAATTAAATTAAATCTGAAATAAAAATTTAAAAAAATAATAAAAACAAGCAAACAAAAAAAAAAATCACAAAAACTACCAATAAAAAAAAGTTTCTATTTCAAAGCATGAAGTGGACAAGTAACCCTATCCCTGGAATGATGCTGTCTTCTAGAAAGATATTTTCTCTTACATCCCAAATGCTGTCCAGTGGTGTTTATGATCTCCCCCACTACTGAAATGGGTGAGGACACCGCAAAAAGGTAACAACGAGAACTGTACAAGAAAGAGTTTGGTTTTTCCAGTTCCAAATCCCAAACAACAATATCATTACACATCTTTTGCCATCTGATATATTGTTTTATTACACACAGTAAACCCTATCCTGGTCACATCAAGACAACTCTTAAATTACTTGCCTGTGTAGCAACTGACCTAGGGCATTTTACTTAACTTGCATGACAAGGGTGTTTTCTGGAGAATGCTGAAAGACAGAGGGAGCTTTACTAATTGCTATAATTACATGCTCGGGGTAATTTAGTTGAAAATGAGCCGTGCAATGTTTTCATGTGGCTCCAATATTGCTATGTCTCACAGTTCAGGGAGAAGCAGGAAGTCACAAGGAACCTACAAACCAGACAAATTGAATCAAAGCTAAGAAAACCATCTGCAGATTTACCTGTGACAACCTGTTTGCCCAACACACAGGCAGTGATGAAGCAAACAAGCAAAGCACTGGCATATGCTGCTCAGGGATTCAGCAGTAAGACAGCACAGTAGAAGAAGATTTTATTGCTATGTCCTGTTCCTAAGTACCATGAAAATGTTTTCATATTTCATCACTGAGAGCATGCACTGAGTACTAACACAGTGGCAGAGTGCCACAAGTTAGAACTGGGGATGAGGCTTAACCATCCACCTCTACTGCACAGGCAGGAAACAGGTTCAGAATAATATATGTCTGTGCCTACTCTTCAGCCTTAAAATACAAAAAATTAATCACTGAATTCTTGAACCAGGTTTAAGGTCTGATCTGCAGAGCCCTTCAGTCTTAAACATCTCCTTTTTTTAATCTGCCAATCAAATGCTAAACCTTTGATTTGTGATTACTTAGAACTCCAACTGTACTGGGCCACTCAAAGGCATAAGGGACAAGGGGTGGAAAGAGCAGTGTCACTGAAAAAGAAAAGCAAAACCAGAAAGCAGCCAAAGTCTTCCAAGAAAGGCTTGTCTGCTTACAGTGATGGCTGCCTGCTGTCTTACCAACTTGAAGAATCCTAGTCCCTCCTTTTCCCTTCACAGAGGAATGTAGCAGACATTGCTACAAGAGCCTGTGACCCCCAGGCCCCTTAAATCCCCCAGCCTCAGGCCTGTCCAGCACACGAGTCACAAGGTTGTCACATGGCAGAAGTAGAGAGAGCCCTTTCACTCTGATGCTTCTTCTCAATCAGCAGTCAAGAGCTGCAAATGCCCTTCTGCTCTAAGAGTCTTTGTATGGATGACCAACACCACACACAAAGCATACAGCCTATCACCCAGGGCTTATAAACAAGGTTATTATGAGCCACCAGTGTGTCTGAGAAGATGCATTCTGCAACAGAAAGCACCTTCACATCCACCTAGAAAGGATCACATCTCCCATGTCTCTCAGCATGGACCACACCTATCCCACCCTGTTGCCTGTGTGCTGCAAACAGACCTCAGGCTACAGTCCATGGATCTTCCAACTGAAATACAAATTGAAATTTATTCCATTTCATATTTTATATATCGTATTTCATTTATCATTACTTGAAGTATTACTGAACTTCCTTGGAGCTGCAAAGATCTTGAACTAGACTCCTCCCTTGTCAGGAGACACTGCAGCAATGTCTCTCTCTGGAAGGGTCAGAGATTTCTCTAAAAGCTGTGCTGTATGAAAGTATGATAAATGTATGATTCAACCTCTCACTAGGTGCACTCAAAATGCTGCAATCTGTGGCAGGTGCTTTAGGTGTTGTATTCCTTTGAGATGTAAATTGGAATGGCTTGCCCAGGTACCATAAAGAAGGATAACGCGTAAAAAAGTAAGTATCAATGGATATGTCTGGAAGAAGAAAATACTTCCCAGCAGAATTCTCTTTAGTAAGAGACCAAAGTTCTCAGAGAAAGCTTTGAAAAAGTAAGAAGTTATCAGAAGAAAAGGATGGTCGAAAAGCTGAATCTCCTTCAGAATAATTCACGTCCTTTTACTTATCTTTAAAGATAAACATAATGACATAACATTCGTGAACAATTAGGTAAATCGCTGAGATTGCTCCACATGGAAGCAGCTTTAAAGGTTAAATGTTTTAATTCCAAGAGAAGGCTTAAAGATTAAGCAAAATTGCATTGTCATGTGCTTTGGAAATGGCATTTTCACAAATGGAGTCTCACTTCTGCACAACTGGCTGCATGTGCACAGTGTATGTGCTTGTGTATGGGTGATGGTTGTCATTTCTGTAACAAAAATTATTACCTCTCTACACTTAGAATTTTCTCCCAGTTCTTGATATAAATACTGGCAGATGTTGCTACCTTTGGTGCAGAGAGATTAATCTTTGGCAGGTTGCAAACTTGTAAGTTAAATGAGAACAATGCAGAATCATGGGAATTCCAGCACTGGGAAACAGACTTACATAAATTCTCTAAAATTAATTGCAAACTTTTGGAGTTACTAGAACTAGGAGGGTTTTTGACAGCTGATTATTGAGTTCTCATGTTGGAAAATGTCCTGGAAGACCATCCAAAGATCTGACTTCTGTTAGCTGTGGATTTATATCAGCCAATATTTCTGCAGCCTGTGACAAAAGCAAATCCTACACTACATCCAAAATGTGCATTCACATATGTTTTTTCAGTGCTAAGCTCTTTACACTAGCCCTAACAAAAAAGGAATATTTTTATAGTGAGTTTAGTCAGGTGTCTCATTATCTGCTTACCTATTTTAAGGAGTCTAAGTGAATTTTTAAGAATGAAGCTTTTTTTAAACCTTCATCTCTGACCAAAGACCTTTTGATGCATTCCCAGTCACAAAAGCTTCAACATAGCTCCTGGGCTAGAAGGTGGCCTTTTTTAAGTAAAGGGTTGTTCAGATTTATGCCACTAAAACATTTTCATGGACTTCATTATATTTTTTTGGCCAATAAGACAGAGATAAGTCTACTGAATGGTCAATGAGATATGTTAGAAAGTTCCACAGAGAGAACATATGTGCCTTTTGTTTGAGGTCAAGGACTCCAGAGTTCATATTGATTATCATGCCAACAGCTGTGCAATGAAACTCTTGCTTTCTCAACACTATGTAAAGATTAAACTCTGGCTTTTGGAAAATTGGAGTATTTTAGTAACTGTTTAACATTAGACCCAAAGCCAACAGTATCATCCTAAGTGCCCAAGCGAATCAGGGCACCTGACTGCAGATCTGAAAGGCAGGAACAGAACAGCAGAGGCTGGACAACAGCTCCAGGGCAATCCAGCGGTGAGATTAAAACATAAAACTTGGAGTAACTCAATAGGCAACAGGATTGTCATAGTAAGCAACTGCAAGCCATTTTAAACAGTGGCCCATCAGAAAACTACCACTGAAAGCATAAAGAAATGAATTATCTGAATATTAATAACAGTCAGGGAAAAGTTCTTAATTAAGCAGCTTTCTGTTTTCCAGCCAGCTATAAAAGAATGTACCAAAGGCAGGAGAAAGCCATTATCATTTTGTGGCATTTTATAGACTTGGCACAAATCAAGAAGATCTCTGTGAGGCGCCGCTAAGATTTCACCTATAAAACTCTCTGCCATTTCAAAACACTGGTAGAAGTGTCAGACAAAAAAGGACACTTCGAGAACAGAAAATTACTTAATTTAATTTCTTTAGCCATTTATTATGAATATATTGAAGAAGCCCATTTATGCTTCTGTAGATAATAAAAAGGCCAGGGGGGAACTAAAATTTGATTAACTGCTTTTTGTATCTCAGTGTATTTCATGCACTGCACTGCAGAACTAAATGGAGCTTCTCTGAGTGTTTTCTGATCATTATCAAAGCTGCAAAATACAACTTTCTTTCAAGAAAAAACAATCCTGGCTACTCAGAGAAAAATTATTTCAAGCAGTATATTCAGCAATGAGAAGACAAAAAAGCATTTCTATAATAAACAGTGAAAAGAAGATAATATAAATCTTCCACTATTAATTTCACTGCAATCATATTCAAACTAACAGCTAATAAAACTTTACAACACTGAATTAGATTCTAGCAGATTATTGGATTTTCTCTGTGTTTCAGTAATCAAGTACACTAACACACCGCAGTTGCTGAGTTGCTATTGTACTCTGCCCTTGTTTCAAAAAATTTAGAGTTCTGCTTGGGGTTGTGATTATTTATACATTTACCTCTTCACACCTTCCAAACTATTAAAATTATATTAGGTATATCCAGAGCCCGTGGATTTTTACAGCTTAGGAAATTTCCACATCAGCTTGCACGTGAGGAGAGAGGGAAAAGAAGGAAGTTCAGAAGGTAAATTGGAGCATTTTTGCTATTCTAGAAAGGGGCTTCAAGGTCTTCACGGAGTAAAACAAAGGAAGCAGAGTTTTCTGTTAACAAATACTCACATATATGCAGACTATCTTTACTTGACATATCCTGCAGAGCCTACTGGAATAGTGAGCTGACCTGAGTGGAATTTGATGATCCAAGCTACTTTTAAAAGCTGCTGGTTTTGCTGGGGTTTTTTTCCCCATCAGAGACTGCATCATCATCATTCAAAACTTTTCTAGTACTTGTAAGGTTACCATTAAGTTTAAGTTATTAGTAAAATATCAGATTTAGGGGATAGTCTTGCACCTTTTTTTTCTGCCATTTTAATTTCATGTTCTAGAGTCTAAATACTTAAAATATGAACTCTTCTTCTGTGGTACTGCAATTCTCCACTTTTTGGCACAAGATATGCAGGTAAGTACCAGATTATATCATTGTACAAAAGTCCCATCTAACTTTGTCTTGCACCCTGAATTTAAGGAAAGTTTTCCAGACAATTTAAGGTTCTTCAGAATTCAAAATGAAAAAGTGTATTAAAAAGCCTTCAAAATGAAATACATAAATAAGCAAATATCCCCAGGACTCAAAAATCTTGCTGAAAGTCACCTGCAGTCCCCTTTAGTTGCAATCCTGCTTTATATAAAACCATTTTCAAAGAAAATTTCTGTTTTAAAGGCAAAGGGAGAAAAGTCTTTCTTTCAGGCAAGAGTAGGAAGTGAATGCAAATACCTTTTTCCAGGCTGTTACATGATTTTTCTTTCATGCAGATTTACAGCACTCACCATATTTCAATCTTCATTTTGTTGTGCTGTCTCTCATTGAAAGCCCATCATCCTTGAAAATGTTCAGACAAGAAAACCAGGACAACTGTAACACTTGATCATTCCCACATCATAATCTCAGTATAAACAGAATAGCAAAAGTATAAAAATACACTCAGCTCGTACATTAAAACTAAGGAAGGTGTTGCCATCTGTACCAACTACAAAGACAAATCCAGATAAAGACCTCAAGGCCGACAATGTTTTTTCACCTGAAATGCTGAACACTTTCCCACACCAATTCTGAATTAGCTGCAAGTGGTATGACAGCTTCCTCTGTCCTTCCACTTTCATTCCTTACTGTTTGTCACTGTTTGCTATTCCTGAAGGGAGGATGCAAAGATGGAGCCAGGCTCCTTTCAGTGGTGCCCAGTGAAAGGATCAGAAGAGAGGGGCACAAACTGAAACACGGGAAGCTCCCTCTGAACATCAGGGAACACTTTTTCACTGTGAGGGTGACCGAGCACTGGCACAGGTCACCCTGGGGGGCTGTGGAGTCTCCATCCTTGGGGATATTCAGAAGCTGTCTGGGCATGGTCTCAGGCAGCCTGGTCTAGGTGACTCTGCCTGAGCTTGGGGTTTGGGCCAGGTGACCTCCAGAGGTTCCTCCCAACACATTCTGAGATTTTGTTTCGCTGATCCAAGAAATTCTTCCAATACCCGTGTGCATCTCTGTGACTGTTCCCTGATTAATGGTGCAACTGTATTGAAATAATGAAACTGCAACTGATGAATACCATATTAAGAAACCAGAACAAGGAATCAGTCCCCAGTACAGCAACCTCAGCCCATGGGCACCTTATTATTAGAGCAAATAAGAGCTGAACTGCAGGAAAAACTGATTTATACAGGGCTGTTAGTCTGTCAATAATAGGGTAAAATACATTTGTTCTGAGATGTATGTGTCAAAGGCTATTTCCTCAAAGTATCTAATGAATAAAAGGGTAGGACAGTGCTGTCATTTCAGCTTGGATCAAAAATCACTTTTTAGGTACCTTACAGGATTTTTTAGAAATGTAAGCATCAACAATATTTTGTTATCTAATAAATTAGGCATCTTCATTAATTTAAGTGAACAGTGCAGAAGTCTAAAGACAGTACACTCATAGATAGTATAATCTTTTCCAAAAAATATCTTTTATACACTGATGGTCACACTGCTGCAATGTATAAAACTATGTAAATGACCCTGTTATAAACTACATTTCTTATTTGACATCTAAATCAGATGTAAATTATTCAGAAGTACCAAGTTATTTTTATAAGAAGAGTGACCACAAATTAAATACCACCGCTGAAAAAATTATCCTGTAAGGAAGCTGCAGCCATGAGAAAAGACTGATATAATGCACCCGGAGTGCTTCTCATTTACACACCTGAATTATAAGGAAATGTTCTACATTTCCCCTTGGGGAAGAGCTGAAATATGCTCCACTGAGCTGGAAACTCACTGCTCTTGATTTTTCTGCCTCAGGTTGACTTAGATATTCCCCCTGTAAATCTGGCAGACTCATAGTGGGAAGTTCCAAATACATAATACTCGCATTTGTTGATGTCAAATCAAAGTCATGCTTTTTTTTTTTCCCACAGGTGTGTATATACATATACAGACTTTTACAAACACACACTCACTCTCCAGTAACATTTCATTCTGCCTTCTTCCCCATTTCCCTACAAGGAGGTTCAGCAAGGGCCAGGGACTGCAGCACGCCGAGCTTTCAGGAACCATTCCAGAGCCCCAGACATGGAGCTCAGCCCGAGCAGAGGGAGGGGAGCAGCTCCTCAAAGCACCTGCCTGCCTTTGCTGTGCCCAGCATGACTCTCACTCCCACCCCACACTGCCCCTTCCACCACAGCTGTCCCAGCTGCTTCTCCACCAAAGGAGCTTTGCCCATAGCCTTGGAAAGAGACCAATTTCTCACTCATTTATTCTTGGCTCTCTCTCATGCTTTGGTAACACTGATTGAGGTGCAGACCTGCACAGCAGATCTCTCACAGGCCAAGAACCAAAATAGTCCAGGCCTTGTTCCAGGTTGCACCAAAGTCCTTAAATGGTTTGGCCTTGTTCAGCACTTCATCACTTTGCTTTGACACATATGCCAGACTTCAAAAAGTCACCACTAGTCAGCATCACATGTCCAGACAAACAGATGTAACCTATATTGTCACCAGGACCGTCTGGAAGAAAGAACAAATGGTGTCAAGCCCTCTTTCTACTACTTCAAGACATCCTTTGACTTGTGAACAAAGCTCATCAAAACAGTGCATAGCTTCCCTACACTGGTAAATTATTTCTCAAGGCAACTGTCACATTCTTAGGACATGATTTTCCTTATGACTTCAGTTTTTATTGCTTCTAGATTGGACTACAGTATTTCTGTACCAAGTAACAAGGAAATTTTGTAATGTTCCAAAGCATAAAACTCAGTGAAGGTTCTGTTTTACACAAAAACCCTCCACCATGTAAAATCTTGAGCAGAGAGGACAAAATTAACAGTACCATACACTGCCACAAAAGAAAACTCATTAAAAGAGTTATCCTTCTCAGTGTCTGTTTTACAGATAGGAAATTCAGGCACAAATATTTAGGGCCATATATATTGGTGCTGTTACTACTAGAACTAATGTATGAAACCCTGTTCTTCTTGTGCAGCTGTAAAATATTTTCTCTAAACCCACTGTCTCTTACTCTACTAACAAAATTATTCTTTTATCCCTCTATTGAAAAGGAAAAAAAAAAAAAAAAGAAGAATATGTAATCTTGCATCTGGAAGCTTAAAAGTTATAGCACACCCTTCCCCCATCCAAGGTCCTACTTTTCTCCCTAAATCACTTTGAATTCTAGACAATCTGGCTACATTGCCAACACATCAATTCTACTTTGCATGGCTTGATTGCTAGATTTAGTAAAGCCCATTTAATTAAGTAGGAACCTTTTAGTCTGAAACCCATATGCTGGGAGTGCAGAAGCAAGCATGTCTGAAACTCTTAAAAGTTAACCATTAGTAAAACAAATATATTATTTTAGATCTATAAAACAATTATAGAGAGCAGGCTACATTTAACCTTATGGAGCACAATGGGCCATGAAGTACAAAGCAAAGATCAGTCTTCCATGAAGTTATAAATGAGGCTAAAATACAGACAGACATACTGACTCCTGGAAGATCCAAATTTAGTCAATTATGAGTCTTGGGTAGACTAGAATAGTAACTCATTTTTCTGCTAGAAGTAGCTAATTACAGATTCAGAACAAAGTTCAGCAAGCTATGCAATTACCAAAATACAGACAAATTGAATGACAGGTATCTTTTCAATTGCTATGCACTTATCAGAGTGCCGGGAAAGTCATGGAAAGCTGGTCTTGGCATGTGTAGAACTGTTCTAAGACAGTCCCCAGTAGATTCTCAGCATACACTCATTAGTAGCACCAATGACACAGTTTGGCCAAAAGAGATACTGCTTAAAATAAGGGTTAATTTGGTGTTAATGAGTGTTTAATTTGACAGATCTTGTCTGGACCAGAATGTGAACACTAGTTCATTAAAGCAGCTATATAGTTTTTAAAATTATTATTTCTTTCTTGCAACCTTAACACAGTTCTAGAGATTTTTTTTTTTTTTTTACATTTCAAGATTTCTCTAGGAAATGTTACAAAAGAAATTATTATACCAAAAATCCATAAAATTAGTTGCAGCAAGGTGGCGACTCTGCTGTCACCACTGCTTTTAATGTAATTCATACTTTGCCCCTTTCAGTAGTATTTTTGTGTCAACATTTTAGAAACAAAGAGGTCACCATGACTCCCTTTTAATGAATTAAAAGTGATAAAGTTTAAATTAGTTTTGAATGGCTTTAAAAATAGTTTGTTGTTTCTCTAATGAACAAAGCAGTCACCTCTTTATGACACACTTTAACTAGCTTTTTTTAATCATGTGAACTTACCTCTCATCATCTAGAAAAGGAAGGACAGAAATAATCCTGCTAATTTTATAGCCCTGACAAATCCCCCCTGCACAAACTCACAGACCTTATGGAAAAGAGTATGTCCCAGAAACTTCTCAGATTATAAAAAGAACGGATAAACTTTCATTGTTCTAAGTGAAACTGAACAGTTTACATTTAGCGCTTTTAAACCATAGTCTTATTCTAGCTGTTCAGCTAGAATCATGAAGGTACCATGAATTTACAGTATTTTAATTGGGGTAAACAGGCTGTCACAATCTAAGGCTTCCTTTTTTGAGTCTTCTGGATACCACTCAAAATGCATTGAAAGCTGTTTTGTTGGGTTTATCAAATTAAGGATGTGAACACCATTGTAAACATAAAGAAAAAGGAGGGCAAGCTGAAGCAGAACCAGGCTCCCACTTTGCTCCCAGCATATAAAAGAATCCACAGCCTCTTACAACGAGCATTTTCCTGTGTCCTATGTTGAATTCAGAAGATAAATATAGATTCAACACTATCTAACCTTGAAAAATCATGCTTCTTAAGCAGTATAAAAGCTGTTCTTGGTAAACATTTATTACAGAAATAAATATTGTGTATTTGTAGACAAAGTCAACAATATTAAGATACCTCACATATCACTGAACAAGTGTGCTATTTCACTCCCAAAATGTACAACTTGCCATGAATTAAATTAAATCACTGATCATGATGTGATGTGAAAAGTTCATCCCAGGATGAATTGGTCGTATCTGCAGCACAGCTGCAGAAATGTTAGTGCTGGTGGACAAAGCACCAATGAACAGACAGCTGAAACACTGTTTTGTACAATCCTTGTTGCCCACATTCAGGAAAGATACTTGAAACTGTGTAAGTACAGAGAAAGGTTACAGAAACAACAGGGTGCACCAAGAACCCATCCCACTGTCTGATTTAGCCTAGCAAAGCAAAGGCTGGCAAAGACACTCCTGTCTGTTGTGCAAAGGGGATGAAAGAGGATCATTACCACAGTGTAAGAGCTGTCTGAATTTAGGAGTGCTGCCTGTGGAGTCACAGTCTGCATGAGATAGCCCTGAATAGGTTCAAACACAGTGAAAAGGTTCTAACCATGGAAATAAAGACCGTATCACACATCATCCTTTTGAAATAAATATTGTGTGCACCAAGCAGTAGTTACTGAAATATTTGCACAGTTTATGAGAGGAATTTTGTCATGCAATTCTTGAGATGGAAGCCAAGTGGAGTTTTTTAACAAGAAAGAAAATTCAGTGTTAAAATGTAAAGAGCTAACTGCAAAGAGGCTCTTTCACTGTAAGTCACAGCCCACTTGGAAACAAGGTTATATTGACCTGGAGTGTATGGCCACACTGCAAAGGTTTTCCAAACCAACCAAAACATTTCTTTCTCATCTGAAGAGAAAAACTACAAAGATGCTGTCAGCTTCTCTGAACATTCAGTAGTAATCAACATTACAGGACAGTCTAGCACTATGCTGGGCTCTTATACTTAAGATTTCAAACCAGATGGGCATCATTTAATAGTCAAATATTAGAGTTTTCTATTTGCATTTTAAATACATTATCTCAGTTCTGACTCAGTATCAGACAACTGGTGGCAGTGTTATTAGAATTTATGGAAAAGCAAAACAAAAATGAATTACAAATTCAATGAGAGGAAGACATATTAAACACAAGGCTGAAAATTTAAAAACTTTGAACAATAACCTGAAACAAATAAAAGGCAGAGAGCTTTCATCTAAAGACAGTATTTCACTATGCTTAGGAAAGTTCTTACAATAGAATCATAGAATATGCTGAGTTGGAAGGGACCCACAAGGATCATTGAGTCCAATTCTTGGGCCTATACAGGACAGCCCAAGAATCACACCCTGAGAGTGCTGTTCAAATGCTTCTTGAATTCTGGCAGCCTTGGTACTGCGACCACTTTCCTGGGGAACCTTTCCAGAGTCTGACCACCCTCTGGGGGAAGAGCCTTTTCCTAATATCCAACCTCATCTTCAGTCTGTACACAGACCCAGGGTTGCCCCGTTCCAGGTGCAGAATCTGGAACTTGTCTTTATTGGCTTCACATGGTGGGTGATTGCTCAGCCCTTTAGTTTGTCAGGATCTCTCTGCAGGGCTTCTCTGCCTTCAAGGGAATCAATGACTCTTCCCAATTTAGTATCATCAGCAAACTTAGTATCCCATCCAAATCAGGTATGAGGACATTGAAGAGCACAGGGCCAAGGACAGAGCCCTGTGGAACCCCTCTAGTGACAGGTCACTAGCCTGATGTCACCCCATTCACTGTAACCCTTTGCCCAACCCATGAGCCAGTTGCTCAGCCATCCCATGATGTGTTTATCCAGCTGTGAGCTGGACATTTTGCCCAGAAAGATCCTGTAAGAGACAGTATCAAAAGCTTTACTGAAACCAAGAAAGATTACATCAACTGGCTTCCCTTGATCAACTAGATGAGTTACCTTGTTATAAAAGGAAATGAAATTTGTCAAGCAGGACTTTCCCCTCATGAACCTGTGCTCACTGTGACAAATGACTGCACTTTCAGATGTTTTTCAATAACTCCCAGAATGATGACCTCTGTAATTTTACCAGGCATCAAAGAGAGATCATCAGGCCTCATCAGGCAGGATCATCTCTCTTGGCCTTTTTGAAAATTTGGATATTAGCCAGCTTCTAGTAAACTGGTACCTCTCCAGATTCCTGAGACCTTTCAAAAACCATTGAGGCCTTAGCCAGCTCCTTGAGTACTCTTGGATGAATCCCATCAGATCCCACAGACTTATAGGGATCCAAGTGTTCTTGTCAAAACCAAAAGTAAATTAAATGCTGGGCAGAAACAGGTGATAAAACAAGATCTTTTTCCATTCTACTCCACTAGAAAACAGCAGATAGAGCTTCAGAGAAAAACAAAACAAACCTTTTGATTTTACCATAAGTGTCTGAGGTTTGCTTCCTTCCTCCTCCAAAGTAAACTGCCCTTAAGCTGAAATCAGGCACAGATTATATTTGCAAATGGATTGTTAGTCATCCACAGAATTCTGTCCAAGGTCAAGAATGGCAGAAGCCTGATAACTCATCTCTAAGTTCGTGTTTTACAAGTGGTCTTCATTTTAAGCAGTGAAGACATCTGCTTGTACAAAGTGACTCACCCAGCATGCTTTTGCAAGTATTTTCTCTCAGACGGCTTTATTGGTTTTCTTTGCATTTAACACAATGTTAAGAAACATGAGAATTTTTCTAAATTTGTTAAGCACATTTGAAGGAGTATATGTTTCGTTAAGACAGCATCCTGAGCCAACACTAACATTGCTCAGCTTCCACAGTAATTTCTGACTCACCAGGAAATATACACACTACAAGTAGCTCAGTGCTGTATTCTAACCAGCTTGGACACTCAATGAATGTCCCAACAGAAATCTGAGGCAAGCAGCAAGGAAAAGTTTTCCAAGCTTTCTTATAATAATCAACCAAAGTCATTCCTAGTACCAAAGCATTGACTCACATGAATTGTTGATCCAAAGGCAAAAAGGCTTATTTTACTGATATACCAGAATCAATAGCTAAACCTGTTCCTTAACAATCAAAAACTGTTTGTCCTCCAACTGGTAACAGATAAGATATTGTATCTTCTTCTAACTCAGGTGTCTGTGGTCTAGATCAGTGCTGCGGCAAAACTGGAGATGAACTAGCATCACACATTGAAGGAAAAATCCTTCAACATTTACAAAAGAAATTTTAAAATCAAGCAAATTCATTCAGCCTCTTCTAAAGCAATTATGCAACACTATAAATTTGAGCAGAACCATCTGGTAGGAAGATGTACACTGCACATGTATCCATTATTCGCACACTTTCACACTGTACCGAGCCTCTGGGGGAATATATTTTACCATGATATTTGAATTGGAAAAACATCATTTAAGGACTTGAATTTGAAAAGAAATGGTTTGCATTTAAACGCAGTTACAGAATTAAAAGTTAAACTCACAATACAAAGTAGAAATTATATGTACATTATCTAATGAAATGGGTCAGGAGAGAAAGATACTGACATCATCATTTTCAACATCTGGTTTAAGTGGTTATGTGTCCTACGTGGACACTGCACCAGGTCTGACTTAGGTCCACTGAATGGCCTTCCGCTCTTCAACAGCTGTTCAGGGAACATGAATTCTTAATTTAAGCACAAGAAAAATAACTAAAGGAACTGTAAATATTAGTTAGACCTTAAATTCATAGTACTGAAGCTTACTTGATTTCAAGATCTCTTTCCTTCATAGTGCAGACATGTGAATTGGCAAGTACAAAGCCAGCCATGGGGACGAAGACTAGAAGAGATTATAAGTATGCATGGCAAGACAGAAGGGAAAGAAAGGCTTCCGAGAAGCATGAAAAGATCCTTTCTTCATACAGGATTTATCAGAAAAATGGCTGGTATTACCAAGATCAAAACATGGGGAAATTCTATTTCTCTGGATGCAGCCAGGTCCTTGAGAATAACACTGAACAAGTGAGACTTATTCACCACATTCCCAAATGATCTGTATCTAAACACACAGTAGTATCCAGCAAATTTCAGAATGGCTGCAGTATTTACTGAGCTGATTAAGCCACGTTCTATAGATACAGTTAGGCATCACTTTTGAGGTTTGTAGATAGGAATTAGAACTTTATGTGCACTAGCTGGGGTGATCTAATACAATAAACTACCTTCAGCAGCAAATCTAATGGGAAGATAAATAATTTTCCTCGGATCACTCAAATTATCCCCTCATTCTTTTATCTTCATAACTCAGAAGCAGAAGTGGACTAATGCTTGACTCATGTCTTATTCAAAAGTAGAGAGCAAAGGGCAGAAACAAACAAAATTTCATTTGAAAAATACGGTTTCTATTTACAGGCAAGATCTAAACCAATTTCCGACACAGACTTTCATAAGCTCCTTTGCTATAAAGATATGAATATTTCTTTGTCAGCAATTCTTTTTCCTCAGTCATTGCACAAGTACAGTAGCCCAACACTCTCTTCAAAGGCTCATGCTGAAATTTTGCACTGAAAACACAAACATAAGGAATTTGGGTTCAGATAAAAATTACTTTACTTACTTTCCTGTCTATTTTTACACAGAAGTTGAGAGAAAAAAGAATTATTTCAAGGAACTCAATAAAAAATTACATATGACATATCTAGAGCTATTTCCTATCCAGATAGTTGTCCCCAAAAGTATGGAATTAAAATTAATTTTAAATGTTTCTTGAGATAATGGATAGAGCTTTTCATCCCTGACCATTTTGCCATCATCTAATGTCCAGTTTATACTGCAGAATCCTACAAAGAGTTTAAGGAACAAACCATCAGAATCACCAAGGGTTCCATACCTGTTGTAGCAGCCTCAAGGCTAGCAGTCTTCAGAGCTGTTTTTCCTACCTACACTGAGAAACTGGGCAGGACCAGGACCAATTATGATGGATGTTTAACACTGATATATTTATAAAGCAGCTTGTGTATTTCATCTGTGAGCAACTATTACTTAAAATTAAATGCATAGCTTGTAATTATTAAAATAGGCCTCAGGCATTCTTGGTGTAGAGTCATGAAAATTGGGAAGACTGAGAATGCGTCAGAGAACCTCTAGTGACTCCAGCCTATTTCTCTACAGAAGGCTGCTTCACACATTTTTATAGAGTAACGAAAACACTATGAGAGAGCTCAATCTCATCTGTTCAAGAAAGTGTAAAATACATTCTAGAAGTGTGAGAAGAACCAGTGAAAGAACTGCTGGGATTTTCTCACTGGGTGCCTTTATTTGAATGTCAGCAACTTTAATCTAGATCACTCATTATATAACAGGACCCTACAACTGCAGTGATATATTGGAAAAAGATCTTTTCAACCTGTTTTGTGTTGCTCCTCTATTAGTTCTTAAAGCTTGCAAAGCCCACTCAGGAATAACTTGCACAAATTCATGAGTTTTATCCTTAAAGACCCCTTTAAAACATCACTTAAGGTCACAGCTAAGACATGAAACGTTACTTACAATGCACATTTTGTTTGTCTAAGTGTATTTGGCAGGTAATCTCACAGTACAGTGAGCTTCCTTCATCAGCTCAGGTTTAATTGTTTCCCAACACAGACTCTTTTCCTATTAATGCTTTTTGACAAATTCACTGCACATTAACATTCGTTACTTGCTCTCTCATGCAAAATGGGCCACTATTTCTCAATCCCACTAACTTTTCAAAATGAACTAGTTTCCAGTTCAGACAGGTGCGGGTGTTGGCACTGCAACATTTGGGATACTGCTGAGTACAGCTGATACAGTTACAGGCTTGCCAAGCACAGCCCCAGTCAGAGCAGCAAGCAAAACAGGATCTCTTCTTTACTGCAGCATCACTTGAGAAAATACTACCTGCTGTTGTTAAACAGAGAAAACCAGGGATTTTTTTTTTATAGACAAGACATTTTTGAGCCATCCAAATGGAACAGAAGAGGCTTTGAGGACTATTACTGCATAACCCTTCAGTGATAGGTGTCAATCAGTAATCTTCCTCTATGTGTTCCACTGTGCTATTTCTGCAATCAGAGAGCTTTCCCTTTCTCTTGCTGTTTCTTAAACTCAGGTGAAATTCCTAGAATTAGACATGCTTTCTCTGTCCTACCACCATTCAGTTCCTACTTGATCCTGGACAAGGCTTTCAATCTACCACTCAAGACTTTATTTTCATGAAGGCTCCAACTTCCTAGTCAAGAGGATTATACAAAGCAGACTGGCACTGAGAGTGTGCTGCAAGTCCACCCATCTCTGCCCCCAGCCTGGAGTTGATGCCCATTTCTGAAACACAAATAGAATTCCAATTCACTTTCTTGCACTCCAGTTGAATAGTACAGGCCTCTGGCTATTGATCAAAACTCTCTGATATTTAGCACAAGAAGACTGTGAGAATCTTTTAGGAAACTTCAGGAAAGCTTTGTGAGAGAAGGATAACTGAAGGAAGGTGATTTCTCCTGCATAACACATGATACTGGTTTGGAGTCTGTAAAACTTGAAGATCTCATGAGAACTTGCATAGTCAGTCCTTTAAGGCTATGGACCCTCTTCACCTGCAATGTAAATTACACATGAGAAGCACAACTGTAGTAATGGAATATATATTTGCGGGGTAGAAAGTTTAAGAACTAGGGTCCTAGACAAGGAAAGTAAGTTTGCACTCGTTCCAAATTCTTGGCAAAAGCAAGAGTTACTAAGATGTTCCTAAAAATACCTTTCTTAATTTAAACGGTAAAATAAAATCTCAACCTAAGTTGATCCTTCATCACAAGAGTTACTGTGCCATTAATACTAACTCTTGGAAAGTCTTCATTTCACCACATTACTGCAGAAGGCAATCCCTGAGATACCTACAGAGCCTATAGGTAATTTTTTTATGTTCTATCAACTGCAAATTAAGCTTATTTATACATATGAAAACATGCTCTAAAGTAACAGATGGAAGCTTCTGTGAGAAATATGCACATAAATTTTAGGTTTCATGTGAGCTGTGGATGAAAACAAGCATACTGCCTCAGATTGAAACCTCCCAGCTGTATTGATTTTTCAGAATGGAACATGACTAGAAGTTATTCACAGATGCTCTCCTCCTGCAGCAGCAAGCTGCTCTCCCTCCTCTCACGGGAAAAGGTGCACTGAGGAGAAGAACTACAGATGAGCTGGGGAAAAAAACTACTTTAGGCATGAACTGCAATGGATCTGACTGAAGAAAAGCATTTGCTCAGAAGTCCAGGAATTATTTTTTAAAAAAGCCAAACAATTTCATCCTTCTTCTCCTTCCTCATCTCATTCCCTTCATCATGTATGTACACATAACTCCACTATGCGACCTGTCTTGGACAACAACCTTGTCATAGACAGCAACGCTAGTCATCTCCTGTCTCCACCCCACCCCAAAAAAGTCTCAGTCCCAACCACAAGCAGACACTTCCTTCATTTCTTCATTGCCCAGTCTCCCGAAACCTTCCCAAAAACTTTGCAATGGGGCTTTCTCCTCCCTTTCCTAGCGCCAACGTCCAGGCAGGTTCACTGCAGCTCACATGGTGCATTCCCCGAGCTGGCTTCTACCTTGGCAGAGGAGAACTGAGGCAGTAGGGCTGACCCCAGGCAGGCTGTCACACACACCAAAACAGCCTGCAGAATAAACCCACGCCAAAACCCCCACAGCTCTTCAAGTTGTCTTGTCTCCCACCTTCACAAAGGAAAACTGTCATGCCCCCTGCAAGGTTGCCAGGAAGTTTTTAAGAAGGGATTGTGCAAACAAGCACATGCAGTACGGATATAATACTGGAGAACCAGGTATGTCCCAGGTTTTGTAGGATTATGGACAGGAAATCCAGCTTGGATTCATGGTACTTGTGATTTACACTGAGATGGACACATTCGACCTCTTGGGTTTGTTTTTGGGGTTTTTTTGTTTAGATCCATGACCTCATCTGGCAAGCATCCCAGTAACTGAGCATTTAGGGAGGCCTACTCAGTGAGTTAACTCTCTCTGAAAAAAACCCCTGCACTCAGGCATCATTCTGGAACAATCTAACTCTGTCAGTGGGATGTCCACATGTGCCCTGCACCAAGCAGCAAGTTGTAATAGTCTGCAGGAACAGCATTCTTAGGACAAAAGAACATTCATCAGCAACAAATTCTGAGCAGAAGCATTTGATACAGTCATGACACTCTGCCAAGGAAGATTTACTTCTTTAGTGAGGCCCAAGATTGCAACTGCTGAAATTCTGTCTCCTGGGCATCTGAAGTCTAGAGCACCTCCACAAAGTTTACTCAACTAGAAAAACTAAAAATAAACCCAAATATAAATGATGTGGCAGACTGACATTCATAGATCCTGAAATCCAATGCACATCAATGCTGACCTAGAACAACCAAAGCTGCATTGTCATTTCACAACTCATAGCTTGCCCTATATAAGAGATGCACTTTACTGGTGCTAAACTGTGAAGAAAACCAGCAGTCATAATTGTCATCACAATTATAAGTCCTTTTTATTCTTATTGCATTCCTCTAAACAGACCAAAATGAAAAACCTTTGCAATTCCTCCCAAGGTTATTCTGCACACTCCCACACAAGAGAATTCCTGGGGATATGGATCTGATGAAGTTATGAATCACACAGTTTTAGAAACAACCAGGAGACCCTCAAGAGTTGTTATGAACAGATCAACAAGAGTTTCTCTTGTAACTGCACCGTGACAGAGACTGAGTTCCTGCCCCAACACACACCCCAGGGCTGCTACCATTGGGACTCCAGTGGTGGGACCAGTCACAACCAACACAGAAAGCTGGTGCCTGTGCCCAGTACCAGTACATGTCCCACACCTGAAGACTTCCATTCTGGTCTTATTTAAGCTCATGGATGAGACCCACATACTGGATCAGCTGCACAGAACCTACATTCCATGGCTCTGAAGTGTCCAGAGCAGCTACAGCTGTAGTAGGAACAACTTCATAGAGACAGACTGATTCAGATGTTCCTGCTGGAGAGTACTTTAGTTTTTCCATGAGACAAGCAGTTCTGACAGTCCCTGAAGCCTGCAGCTGGAAGCCTCACACAGGCAGCAAATGATGCTACAGCAGAGAAATGATGGCTACTAAGTCATCATCTTTAGAAGCAGGAGCACTCCTCTAGCACATTCACATGCCTTGAGCAGTCAGCAAAAGAATTAGCTCTAAACTGGGTCCTCAGTGTAACAAACCAGGAGATTCATTTTGTTCACCTTCAGCACAGAAAAGGATGCAAAACATTCCCCTGCAAAGGGAACTCTTTTACACAAAAAATTCATCTTCTGCAAAATATTGAAGCCAAGTCCCAGATCTCAATTTTTGTAAGAAGTTTTATGGTTAGCATCACACCTACCATCAGTTATCCTCAAATACTTCAAGCAGATGTAAATTGATATTACACATCTTCCTAAATATTCAGAAGATCAGATAATCAAAGTCGTCTCAGAGGGATCATTAGGAAGTGCAGGTCTCATTTCTGAAGTGTAACTTCCAACCAGTACAGATCATTCTAGCAAATATATCCAACTACTATGTTTATCCCACAGCTTAAGTCATCTCCCAAATGACTGCTGTAGCCTCCAGTTTCACTTTTTATCTCTTCAGCAGCACAGTTATGCACAAACATTAATTATAGCACAAAGAACACCAAAGTTATTAAAAACATAAAATAAATGGGATTTATTCATACAAAAATAGTTTATATGAGGTAAGGCATGAAGTTATGACATTAAGTGTAAAGTAACATCCATTTTCCATTTTAAAACCCCTCTTTAAAAATAAACCTAAAATTGATCCATAGTTTTTAGTTAGCCTTAATGCTCTTCTTCCACACCTTCAATTCCTATTTCAATTTTTTAAGTATCCTGATACACTGTTGAAAACCTTGAATGTCAGAAAAGGAACTCACACACTTTATAAAAACTGCCTTCTGTTCAATCAGCCTTCACTTCACACTGCTTTATACCAGCATTTAACCAAAGTTTGGAAACAGATAATAGTGGAGAAAGTGGGCTGGATAGCACACAATACAGCTAGAAAAATTTGTAGGGTAGTCTAGTGGAAAGAAAAACTAAAACTATTTTTACCTAAATTCTTAATTCACATTAAAAATTAAAGCCTACACCTGCCACAGAACAGTCTCACTAAGTCTGGCTAATCTTCAGGGTAACTGCATATGGAAATTGTCCCATATACCACAGACACATTGCTCCAAAATGGGCTCCTGAAATAAAAAAAAAGAAAGAAAATTTGAAATTCTTAATAAATAGGAACCAGGAAAAGCTACAACCAAAAGTTTTACTTTCCTGATGCTTGTGTGCCTTCCCTCTATGCCCCGTTACGTAAAACACTTGAATACAACATGCTTAAAGCAATCTCACCCAGTAATCTCCAGCAGAGAGCTAAAGGATGCAGGAGCTTTTTCACAAAAATCTGTTTTCACGCCATCAGCTAAATATTCTACAATCCATGGGTAACTGCCTGGAATGAAACAGCATGTTCTATTCTGGATTTGGGACCTTGCAGCTTTAACCAATTGTTTACATAGTCATGAAGAACAGCTTGAATTTTGGAGATTTTGCTGCAGGAGATCTCCAGCAGCAGAGCTGTCACTGGCACTCCTGGGAGAAGAGACCAGGAGGGCAAAATGGTTTGGGGAGTCAATTGGAGGAGACTCCTTGCCCAAATAACCTGTTCAAGCACAGCCTTATGGTGTAACTGGGAGGTAGGGCACTACCAGAACTGACAGCAAAACAGAGCACTGGAGTCCAAGATAAAGGCGGACTCTAACCACAAGGAAATAATACTGGAATTTTCCCCACTTTGATGTGCCTTGGCAGAGGACTCCGGTGCAGTACAGAGCCCTGAGGCTCTCCACTTTGCAGGGAAAATGAAAACATTTCTAATGCTGCAACAAGAAACGCGAAAGTATTTTAAGGAAAGTCACTAAAACACAAAAAGAAGAAAATAATAATCCAACATCTTCAAGCCCTATTCCATACATCCTATCTAAAAAGCCAACTCCCACATACAAAATAAGAGAAGGATGGACTCTCATATTATGTTTTACAAGTTCAATTAGGAATACAATAATCCTCACCTTTTTTATTACATGTTTTAAATAATTAAGCAACGAAAGTTCCAGATACCCATCTGCAGTATAAAGCTGCAGCTTGTGCCCTCAAGGCAAGCTCCACGTAGACCAGCCCTGCCTGTGCTCTCTGATAAAATAAGGCAATCATTCTGAAGGAACTGTCACCATTAATGTCACTGTAACGAGTGCTTTTGACATGTCACCAACTTGAATTGCCAGAAATAAAAGTTGGAGAAAGCAAACTTCACTCTGCTTGCAGAAGAACACTTTATTATGAAACCTTTGAAATAAAATTTCCACTGGCCAGGTGCTGTAATGTCCCAGGTCATGTCTGTTCAAGGAAAAGTACCTGTTTCCATGTCATTGGTTTCATTCCCTATAGTGAGCTGTGGAGGTGCAAGTGACAATTGTCAAGTGCATCTGCTAATTCCACTTATACAAAGCAAATGAATCATCATGTCAACGTGCTCCTGTGCAACCAGAGCCAAATGGAGTTTCAGATATCTTTCTAGAACTTATTTTTAATAAATAATTCCATTCTAGAATTCTTCCCAAATTTAGCCATATCTCAGCTGCCTTCCCTTGATACATGCCCTGTTACAAACTGCAGACACTGAAATATCTGAAGTTCTGCCTCATCTCAGAGACTGTAACACATCTAATTTGCAAGCACCTTGCCTGTCAGTGTGCAAGCTGTAAATCCAAAAACCTTGGGACAAGCATTACATGTCACCTGTGCTGGCTGGCAAAGGCTTGAAACTTGCTGTCCAGGAGGTACCAAGGCTGGGTAGTAGGTTCTCACCCTCTATTTATACTTTGACTGACAGTCATGCCTAGAGGGAATCCTTTCCACTAAACCTAATTGTTTTACTGAAATGCTGCCAGACACCTCCATTACACCCCTGATGTGCCAGGAGGAATTATAGCTTTTATTTGCACTTTCCTGAAAATAGCTCAGTAGTGCATGCCAAGATGGGGATCCTGACATTATTCACAATTTGGAAGAGGCAAGCTATCAGTTGTCTTTAAACAAAGCACTGTTCTGCTTTCTTTTAAGAAAGAAATTATTTTATATTCCAAGAGAGGGACAGTTACCTGCCACTACCACTTCAAGGGTATACCAGACAAGAACAATCTTCTGTAAAGACCTAGATTTCCTGCCACAGGCACACAAACAGGAGTGATATCAGTTGAGTTCCCTGTTTAAAAACTTCTTTGCTAAGTAGTTGTTGATTGCTCTTTTATGTAGACACTGTTTTCTCCTTTTAGCACGAACCAGAAGAATATATCCTTGAAGTGGGAAGTGCTGCTTAGATTGCAGTGCATTTGCATACAACATACAGCTACATTAAATAAAGGATTTCATAGCATGAACTATATAAAACACATTTCTTTTAGCAATTATAAACACCATTCGTGTGGTAATCAGAAAATGCATTTATGCATATGATAAATGTCAGTGCTTTTGCCCCCTCTACAACAATACCTCACATATCTATTTTTCCCCCATAATCAAACTTTTTCCCATAGTCTCACCAATGCTGCCATTTTAACTTTGATGTTATAAGAAACTAATGTTATTTATCATTAATAACAAATAGCAAGTTTAAAGGGAAAATATAACACATCCAATAAAAAGAGGCAACAAGATACATATTTCTGGGCTAAAACCAACTCATTCAATACCACACTACTTGCAGGACTTACTTTGCATGCAGGCACATAGCACAAATTCTCTGTTTTGTCTTTCTTCTATAGACACACTGTTATTATTCCCAGATGGAACACAAATTTTCTCTCCTTGAAAGGCATGGCCAGCACACAAACAACTCTGTTTGCTTTTTAATTTCACACACATCCACTGCTGCATCAGCCAACTTCAGTGTGTTAAGCCTCCTTTCAAGGCTGTTTGCTTTGTTTCAGACTCCAAAGCACAGTGATCATTCCTCATACTGGGTTTTACCCAGTGATTGTCCTGGTCTCTGCTCACCCTTCTCAAACTAAAGAACAGAAAGAGATCCACTGATGTGATTTTTGTTGCACTGTGTTGGAGTCTTTTGTACCAACATGCCAAGTTTTCTGGTTAATGTTACTTTGTGTGACACAAGACGTCATAACTTCCTCTAAACAATTCAGTAAACTGGTATTATGCAAGGATAATAACTGGAGATCAGGAATGGGATTTATTTCTAGTCTTTCATAGGCCAGTGGCACAGAGATAAATACACTTACAAATATAAAAGGAATAAATACTTTGAAAAGAAAAGCATCATTCAAGATTCCCAGGTACTTTCTGGTTTTCTGAATGACATGTATGGTTACAATTTAGCTTGCAGGGGATTAATGCAACATCCAGAGCTCTTTCCCAGAGGAGCATGCAAACGCTTCCCAAACAGCTTACACCAATACTGGTATCACTTCAATACATTTCAGCATGTATCTCAGCTCAACTGATCTACCCTAGTAAAGTGTGTCCCTGCAGAGAAAGTAAGTTTTCTAGATTTCTTCTCAATACACGAGCAAGTGCGTACAGGATAAACTAAGAAGAAATAAACACTAGTCTGGTTTATTGTTTTGTCTTGTCCAGTAATCAAAGGCATGTTGTCCACAATGAAAGGCCAATCAAAGTTAGAGAAAGAGAGTATTTAATTACCTACCCATTATTTCATAGGTACTTGTTGCCATACTGATGATTCAGACCTGAAAAATCAGGTTACTTGAACAGCCACTGGATTACAAATCTACTGGGAACACTTGGTAACCAAATTAATATCCAAGCCCGGTATCCTATTAGGGCATTTGTTCTCATTTGGGGCTTCCAACTTATTCACCTGATAGACTTCTTGCAGTGGAAGACAGTTCACAGTTCATCACTTAAAACTTCATCAAGGCAGTTTCCAAAAAGAATGAGATCAGTGGGATTTTAACCAACATGGCAAAATGCCAGAGGAATATACAGATTTTCAAATAGCTGGTAGGGTCAATAACAGACTAGCTACTGGACTAGGAGAAAATGGGAAAATTTATTAAGTGCCAGAGTGGGAATATGCTGATGTCTGCTGTTTCAACCCTAAAATATTACCAGTATACACAAAAACTGTGTCTGAGCAGAGGGTACATGGAATAAGGTAACACTGAAGCACAGTTCAACTGTCCACATCTGAAGTAACAATAAAGTAAAAACTGCTGTAGTTCCCAAACCACAGATGAAGTTTGGGAAAGAAGATTTACCATCCCCTGGACAAAGTCCCAGCCTGAACTTAAGACCTCCTGGTACCTGGAGGAGCAAAGGAACCTGCCCCACCTAACCCTTCTCTACAAGTCACACCTGCAACCTTTCAAATTCCCCGTCACAGAAATGCCTCGATATCAGCAGCACCACTTTTTGAGTAAATTCATCACTTACAGGCTCATTAATCTACTCTTAAAGAGAAGAGCAGGAGATAAATACTTCAGTAGAAGATGACACCAAAGAAAGCAACTCACGTAGCAATTGTTCATATGTGAGCAAGAGCTATTTACACACTGATACCTACCTTGGTATTGTACTTCAGTCCTTTAAGGACTACAAATTTGCCTGCATATCCATTCAGACAGTTACTGATAAACTTAACAGGCTTATTCTGAGAACAGCCAAGTTTGAAAATCAGGGTCTGATTTTGAGATCATGTTTAAATTGGACTAAAATTAGCAATTATGAATGCATGGAGGTCTTTTTCAAAAGCACCATTGAACACAAGAGATCATACTGCTCATTTGCTGATTTGCTAGATGTTTCTTAATGTTTTGCTCTCTTTGCAGCATGCTGATCTTCACTTTGGAAAAAACACGGGGCAAATTCTACAAGTTTTCTGTCCAAAGTAGCAGACAAAGCAGAGCTGCCATTCCAAGGCATTTCCAATGAAACTGAGGCAGGAGGCCAACTCTCACTTTTAAAGCAGAGGCAAACCATAGGCAACTCATCTGAGGCCCTGAGGGCTTCTGTGTGCCAGTCAGACTAGATCAGATGCAGCAAAAGAGCAAAGAAATGGAAGAGACAACTTAAACTCAGAATACTTTTCCAAAGCTCTCCCAGCAAAGTAGGTCTAGAACAGAGACAGTGGCAGCGTGGGGGAGGGATCAGAGGAATCAGGACACAACTGAATTGAAGAACATAAAGCTGAGAGTGGTCAGACATGGTGGTCCTCTCAAAATCAAAAACTGAAACCTCAGTTGATAAAAGAAACAAGAGGAGAAAAAATCCAAACGTGGCTTTGTTGGTGGACATGGAAGCAGTTCCAGGAGTTTTGGCTGTGGTAGCAGCACAATTTTGCTTCATGACTGCACATGGCCTTGTCGGTAAACCAGTGAAAACAGAAACACTGAGTGATAATGCCTTTGCTAACTCAGAGGTTAAGGCATGTGCCTCAAAAAGAAACTGGTGCCTGGCAAGGACTCACAAGACTACACTAACTTTTTCCAGCACTTCATATCTCCTGGTTTAATGACATAAGTACAAGGAAACAGATGTATCCTTTTTACTTCAGTACCATTGCAAAAAAAAAAAACAACAAACCACACACTCAAAAAAAAAAAAAAAAAAAAAAAAAAAAAAACAAAAAACCCACTCAAAATACTAAAACAAAGGATGCTATTCTGATTTTTTTCTTTTTCTGTCCCAAAAGCACTGCTAGGAGAGCCTTAAGCTTTCTGAGGCACTTTTTTTTTTTTTTTCACCTGCATTGACCTTTTCTTGCTACATGGTAACATATTTTCATTAATAAGCATTTTTTAACAAAATAATTGGCCTCTGAAGGGCCCTGAAAATGAAACAGCTGTAAGAGCTAAAGAGATTAGAATTCCAGTATTAATGAAGTCTGGAAAAAGTGTGAATTGCTTCAGGGAAGAAACAGGCTTGGTCACTTTGAAACAGAATTTTATCCAATTTGCTGTTCGACCTTTTTTGGAGGAAAAAAATACAAACAGTTCTAACCATTTGTTGTAGACCATCTGCTGCATTCATTAATACATCATTTTAACCTTCCTCTCCAGCCATAGCAAATCATTAGAAAAAAGATTTTGCCTACTTCGTTAAAGTGTTTTAGGAAGAATATTCCATTCTTGCAAGGACATCTTTTCAGTTCTTTAAACACAGCCACAGGAAATGGCAAGAAAATAATGCAGCATAACTAAACTTTTACAGTCTTCCTTTCCTAATGTTCTGCTGTATATCACGACCTGAGAGCTGCTCTCAGGTACTAAGACTCCATTCTTCCATAGCTTGAATCTGCACAAAAATTATAGATTCTGAAAAGCATTGCCTTCTGTAGCCTTTTTTAAGAGCTATTCAATAATAAAATCAAATTCTCAGTGACAGTGACATTTCCAATTGCTCAACAAGGCCAGATAAAGTGTGTTGTCTCTGAAGAACCCTTCATAGCTGAAGACTCTGCAAGCTCTGTGAGCAGACACCTGCAATCATCCTTTCCTCAGGACAGTAGTGAAAAGAAAATATTGTGCTTATATAGCAATTTCTACTCCCTTGACCAGATTCCTTACAATAATCACATGATCATCACCTCGTTATATTCACTGCATATGTATTAGCCCATGGCACACTCCCCTGCATGTCATGGCAACCACTAGGAACCCTTTCTCCAGAGCAAAAGAAAAAATTAAAAAAATATTTTAGCCCATGAAACAAAGTTTTAAATGAGAGTCAGAATATTCATCAAGATATTTTTCCATGTCAAAAACAGTTGGTTGGTCTAGAACACATGATTATTTACAGGCAGAAATACCACCACAGAATTGCAACAAATGTCCAACACAGACATTAAAAACCCGTAATATTTTGGGTGTCCAGCTGCAACTGCAACCCAGACTGCCCACAAATTTAGGTCACATAAAGCACAGCCCAGCATGTCTGACATGCAGACATCATCACGTGCAGCTTACGCTGGGACTAGAGCACAGAACTCACAAGCGTTCTGTAATGGATACTGTAACCTTCCAACCATGTAGCTCCAGGGCTATTAACCGGTTCTCTTTTTCCCTAATAGACCAGGATGACAAGCAGCAAACAGCACCGTTTTTCCAAGTGGAGAGTACATCTTCATCACATCTCTCTTGAGAATTCTGTTGCTGCCTGAGGCACAAAAGAACAAAATACAAAAAGGCAGAAATACCCAGAGAAAAGTCAAGTTCTCCTGCTTCACATAAGAAGGTGAAGATAACATTCCCCCAGAAATTAAATGTATATTCTCTTCTAGGAGATGAGGCTTCAAAAATTTTTAGAACATAGTTCACCATATTCCATCAGGAATCCCAAGGCCAGTCTGTCTTTCCAAGTCTGATGAGCACAGTCCTTGACTGATAAGGAGCACACCAGGATCCTACTCCTCCCACTTCACCTTTACCCAATCTAACATTTACATAAGCCTGCCTAGATTTGGAGGCAATATTATAGTGTTGCATGGTTTTCTCAATCTCAAGCATTTTGTAAATGTAAAGAAGAATGTAGAAATAGAAAGAACATGCTGAAAAGAACATGCTCATCCTTCTTCATTGAAAAGTTTCCATCACAACACCAGCCAGCTTCTTGCCATTCCCGAGCTTCTTCATTTTCCGTCTAAATACCATTCACCACTTTCAATTTCCCACCTAAGTTTCAGTCCTCTGACTCATTTTATGCTGTTTAATCAGTTTTTCTTCATCCTGCACCCAGCCACCATATCCTCCTCCCAGGCTCATTTTTACTAGATTAAACAAAAACAACTCGCCTCATCCCCTGGAGGTGAGACTTTCATTCCCTGGTCACTGAAGTAACTAATTTCTGAGCTCATGACTGGGTCAGGGCTTTTTAGAAGGTGGGAGCCTAATTGCAGACAGTATTCCAGAAATTTCTCTATTTCCTACATAGTGAAATTGTGTCTATTTCTAATAGCTGCACTGATAGAAATGAAATACAGGAACATCCTCCCAGCTTCTGGCCCAAAAACTTTTGGTGCATTCAGCCAGTCCTTAGAAGATATTACAATTTTGTTAATGCCATTCCTGTTTTACCCAATTATTTTTTTCTAAAACATATCTTTCTACAGCCTAAAAGATGATAAATTTATTAATACTTCAAACTAAAAAATTAATCTAGAATATACTAAACTATAAATCATGGTCCTGCAAACAGGCAAAGCATGTTTGGGCTGTACTTTTAATCAAAACACAATGCAATCCAGTGAATTCACCATACTTCTTTTAGCTGTAGTCTTAACCTCAAAAAATTTCCCATCCTGGTCAACAGACATAACTAAGCAAAAACTAGAATAAACAGCCACAGTGAGCAGCAGAGATTTTAATCCTATCCACCCAGTCATGGAGAGAGCTGCTAAAATCTGGGTTAATCCTTCCAATCCTTAGTCAGAAATGAAAGTCTGTGCAATTGAAATAGTATGCCAGAATTAGATTTACTTGTGGTAAGGATTCGATTAAGCCAAAAATTAAGATTTTAAATAGCTTCAGTTAAAACCAAAGTCGTGCAATTCTATTGACAGATATTATAATCCAAAAGAGTCGTTGTACTGAGACCAAACTCGTAACTCTTCCCTCCATAGGAAATTAATTTGGGACAAATCCCAGACACACTGATTTTCAGACAGTTTTGTCAAAAAAAAAGGAAAAAATGAAAAAAAAAATCAGCTTTTCTCCAAAATTATGATGACAACCACTGGACTGGAATGTCATGAATAACGTACAGTCACTAGTGAGGAAGACACTGAAATAAAGTAAATTTTTTATATTGACCTTAATATGAAGCAGGTCCTCACAAACACGCAATTTTAACTACTTTAAATTTGTTACTGCACTCAAAAACACTACATACACATTAGACATAAAACATGCATCCCATAGCTATCTATCTGTACTGGGCAGGGGATTGACTTTATTTTAAGCGAACAGAGATTACATATGTCAACATAGCAAATTTTAAAAATGAAGAAGGGAGGTTACCACTCTCCCAGGAGCCATTTCACTTGAAGCCTCTTCATCATTTGATTAAAGCCTGCAGAAATCTATAATATAACAAATAGTCTGCATTTGCTGCTGCAAGTCTTCACACTTGTCTACAGACAATTCACATCAAGGCTGAATTTTTGTTTTCTTGTTGGAGTTACACAGGAGATCACTTCAAGACCCAGAACACCAGTGATCCCCTTGAGCCTACAAATGCCATGTCTGTGCACTTGTGTAACACATCACACTGTGCAGTCACCATGGGAGGCAAAAGCAAAGTGGCAGCAAAACTCTCAGTTACAAATATTTAAGGTCTATAGTAACAGAATACTAGAGGGAAATATTCAGTTGTATTCTCCATGTCAAGATAGCCAGAGGTTTCAAGCAGTTGCATAAGCATATTTCTGTAATCTTTGTGCTCCAAAGCTGGAAGCTTTTACTCAGGCAAGGCTCTTTGAAGTTACTTTGGGAATTGGCTCTCTGCAGATGGAAAAAACAAATGATTAAACCAGCTCAATAGGGAGCCAAGCTTACTCTACATACTTGATTTGAAAAGCAACTAAGGGAAGGAGAATTTTTTTTTTAATACAAACTAGAATGCTTGTTAAGAAGGAAAATATTCCACCATCTGAGCTGAACTAGAAAAGCTGTTTAAATACCAGAACTTTTAACTGGGTGGAATATGCAAATGAAACCTCAAAATGACCCAGTAAGACAGAAATCTAACTATCGAAATGAAGTTTAAGTTATCAGGTTTAACTCAAAACCAATGAGCTTGTCAACAGGGTATTTCACTAGCAATCCAGCATGTCATGAGAGAACATGCCAAGCACAGCCCTTAACAAACCAAATCATTCCTTTAACTAGAGATTGCTCTTCTAAGCAGAAAATGCTTTAAGTCCATTGTGTGCTTGGCCTTTCCATCTCAGATATTAAGAGAATATGTCTGCATCTTTATGGCTGTTACATAAAGAACATACTAAGCCCTCTCCTTTGAAAGGAAAAACCCTCTCCATTATCTCTTTACATGGCAGCATTCAAATCTTCAGGAAAAGCAATTAAATAAGCATTAAAGAACTAACTATTTAAAGCATTTGCTTACTTTGCACTTGCTCTTCGTCCTTGACTTCCCAATGAAATCAATCACACCAAAGTCAGGATCTCACAAGCAGGATTTTTGCTTTCCATGTAGACTTGTCTATGACCTGCATGCTATCTTTTCCTAGTGGAAGTATGCTACTCAGCTTTTAGAAGTGCCTTTGCTGACCTAGAGAGCTTTTTTCTGCATAACTTATTTAAAACTAAGGTTTTGAATGCCTATAACCTACTTTATACAGTTAAAAAATGCAGTAGTGTGTGGGAAATGAGCAAAGTTCATTCTTACTTTAGCTTAAGTTTCCCACTGCTTTCAGGCAGTGTCCACTGAGGGCTCCACTGCAGCTTAACAAATCAATAGGACCTACACTGGAATAAGGACTGCTGAGGTGGGCTGTTACATTTTATTATTGCCTAAAATATCTCACTATTTTAAGATCTCTGCCTCATACTGTGAAAAAAGTAAATCAAAAACCAGCTTCTCTTAAGCCAGGAGTCATCCCGTACCAGGAAGGAACCAGAAAGAATAACATAAAACAATTTAAACAAGCACACTAAGGATTGGTAAGACTTTCAACAATCAGTAAAGACACACATACTGCAGGTGACAGCTGGGTCCACATAAACTTCCCACATATTCATTTGAATTTTTATTCAGAGATCATGCAATGTGTTTTTATGAGAAACTGGGAATCTGAAAATATCTGTATATAGTGAGAAGGTACTGAGCAACTGTTCAGGATATTATAATGTGATTTTTCTTTTATTATTTGCACCTGTCCTAAGTCATCTATTTAGTGTCATTTTTTCAGTGATCATTGGAATATTTCAGTTACACTATGAAGTAGTGACGGATAGCAAAGAACAAGAGGAATGTGAGAGATTGCAAGCCTGAAGGCTGAGAAAGGTTAGAAAAGGTGTGACATTATTTTTGCAGTTGTTGAGACTGGTAAAAATGACAGGATAAGTATATCTGGAAATGGCAATGAAGATAATTTTTTGTCTTTACCAAACCCAAAGTATGGAGCGGATCATGTAACTTGTATTTTCCCCTCCACAAATAAGCGCACCCCACAAAGAGCCAAGGCTATCCTTGCCTGGCTCTTCCCCGTGCTCTGTCTGCAGACACTGCTCATTTTCAACCTCATGATACAGCCACTCACTTAGACAACATCAGGATTTATGTCACTCAGGATCCATAACTTTGTTCAGTGCACACAAGAACAATTTAGCTGGTAAGTGCCAGTGAACCTGAGTCTCAGAACAGGACTTTTAAAGTAACAGCTAAACACATTCACATACAGGGGACACAGCAGAACCAGCAACCACCTTACACTGTGGGAAGAAGTTTGCTTTTGTATTTTTTTCCTGTCAGTCTGTCCTGTCCACAAGTATTCTAAAGGCCCTAATAGGAGATATGAAATTCAGAATTGAATTAAATTATAAAAGGAAATTATGAATATATTTTAAGACTCCAGTTCCTAAAAACTACAAGGTAGTAGGCACTCCCACAAAGCACCTGAACAGAGTGAACATACATAGACAGAAAAAAGTACTTCTATTACTACAAATCAGAGAATTATTGAAAACTCTTTCAATTTTTTTATAGAAATGAATGCTTACAAAGAACAGCATCAGTAGCCAGCCAGTGCACAGCAAAATGAGGGGAGGATTTTATTTCAGGAAAGCTTATAATAGACTGACCCTGTCTCAGAGGCTATACTAAAGGAAAAAACGAGCAGTAGGGAAATTTTAAATTGCATTAGAATGGATACAAGTAGACACTCCAGTGTATCAATTTCCAGATGGTTAACTACAGCCCAGACTCCCCACGTTGCAACAGGAAAAGCAAGCACCTCCCTCTACAAGTATGTAAAGTAGTCAATGAATGCAGAAGGAATGACTTAGGACTGAAAAGGATTGCACAAAATCCCAAGGGCAGGAAGCCTGAAGAGACAGAGATGGAAACTGTTCAGAATTTTGAGTAATTCTGGTTTTCTCATACTGTTTTCTTCACAACAGGTCACCTCCATCAGTAATTTTTATTTCTGGTTTATCACCACCTCAGCTCCCCACCAGCATTGCCCTAGCTCACGTGGTTCAGTTTATATTCCTTTCCCCTATTAAATATGCCTATTAAATAGGAATAGATTTGGCTTACATTCATAGTTTTTGCTTTGTTCTTGGGACCCCAGGGAATTTTTACTTGCTCCAATTACAATTATTTTTTTGGGTGAAGGAGGTTGACAGACAATGGACTGGGTAAGGAAAATCCAGTCTAAGAGCAAGTGAAGAAAGCAAGGACTTCTTTTTACAACTTCAGTACCAGTTTGCTGTTACATAGTTAGGGGATAAAGCTTCACATGCTAAGTGGCTGAGCCATCCACAACATCTTTCTCTGGAACCCAGATTCCAGAAAAGGAAATGTCAGCCTTTTTGCAGGTAACAGTAGCTAAAATGCAGAAAAAGGAGAGAGGAGAGGATGGCAAACAGATCAAAACAAAATAAAGGACAGAGCTAGCTTGTTTCCTATAAAGTGACTGCTGAAAATAAACCAGACCATCCTAAATGATACTTGACTAGAATACAGACACTTCTCATAATTCTTGCATCTGTTTTCTTAGGATGAATTCACAAGCCTTATCTTGTCCCAGTTAGGTACTTCACATAGCTCTGATGCCTGTGCCACACAATTTACTCAGAACTCTTAATTAGCCTCACATACAAAAAATAACATGCAATTTTTCTGGTAATTATATGTTTCTGTAACTCCTGAAAGCAACTTGTTACTTAGAACAGATTACCTTAATTCTATTTTCTGCCATACCCAGTTGTGTTGCACATTTTGTTGAGCTGAAAGGTGGCTATAAAATCCCTGCCCTTTCTTCTTTCATAGTGGTTCTACATACACAGTGTGTTTCCACTAGACACAAAATCAATGCAGTGAAAACAAAGCAGTCCTATTGCTAATTTAGTCACATGGAGAGGCAAACTGCTCAGCACAAATAGACAAAACTTTGTAGCAATAGTTACAGAAATCTTGAACCAAAAGTTCGGATGCTAAAAACAAACTACCACTGTCAAGAAAAGGAAAAAAAAAAAGGAGAAGGTAAGGAGCTTTCCACCCAAAAATCCTTTTAATGAAACACATTTATAGAAGTATCTTGCTGCAAGATGCACAAAAGGTAGGTTATAAATAGCCACAAACACTGAGCAGAGGCCATGGAGCAAGACCAATGTTGGTGTTCTCAGTCTGCTGCAGCAAGGAACTTGTGACAACGAAACAATTCAGCCTATCTTCCTTAAAAGCCTAGAAGGTAATTACTTTCCCAAACCTGTGATGGAGACAGGAAGCCCAAAACACCAACCAAGGAGTCATCTGGAAGCACCTCTCCAAGAGAGCTTAGCCAAAACCCAAATCAAGGGACACATAAAGATATATAGTCTCGATCTGAAAAAAATCTACCTTATCCAAGCTACTCCAAAATGGGTGTATGTGATCCTACTGGGAAATGACACTACTGTCAGCCAACACAGCACACCAAAGCACCAGTACCTGTAGGCTCCATCCTGAGGAACAGATATGTTAGTGTACTTGAAAAATATTAAAAGCATGAAGATTACCACCTGTTTTTATCTCACCTTTCCTTCTCCACCTTCAGCAAGGGAATCCAGGAGAAAGCAGGGAGAAGAATCTGCATATATACCAAAAAAAAATCCAGACCTCAAATTCTCAGGTCTGATCATGCCCAAATATGAAACAAAAGATGACATAAAAAAGAAATAGAGATTGTTTTGGAGCTGTATGCAGAATACTACAATGTTTTTAGTCAAATCTCATCCAGAGCCCTTTGATGTGTTTCTGTGTGTTACAGCCAGAAGGAAGTATAAGTCTGCTTTGAACTTGCCCCTGTCCAAACACGTTAATCTTGCTAAGTAAGATTGACCAATGCACAATCAAATAGAGTTTTTGCCATGCTCTAGAAGTTTATGACCAGTTTGACCTCAGATGTTTTGCTAGATTTCCTAATTTTAGTTCAGTCTCTGTAGCTGTTGAAGAGGGGAAGGGAATAGAAATAGATTACACAAACCATCTACATGTATATGTTTATGAATGATTTCTTTCATCCACAAGTGAAGGTGAAAGAATTTGTATTCAAATAAAATCTTAGTCACAAGTTTGGACTAGAAACTGTTCCTTCTTCAAGATGTTTAAATCATTCACAAAGGTTGATCAGGAAACCCTGTGTACCACTCAGCCCAGGATCCCTCGTGGCTGAGTCCCAGAAAGGACAGACCTTTCTCCAGAGGAATTTTGCTCTTCCCGAAATAAGAGACAACTTGTACACCTAGAACCTCCTTCTCTTTCCAAACACTGAGGCTTTTTGATCACTTAAGCTTCATGTGCATGGAAAGTACAGGGGAAATTGCTGTAGGGAAAGGAGACAATGTTAACTGTGTATCACAAACTTATAGCTGCTGGGCACCAAGCAACCTCCACCTGCAACTTGGAATATCACATTTGCATATCAGCAAAACTCATTTTCCTGTTGCTTTTTCAGCTTTTATACTACATTTCTTCTGCACCCTTCAATTTCTCTCCAAAACATTCCCCCTTCTAACCAATCTTATTGCCTTAATTCTGGTTTCACAGAGCCTGCAAGTTTCAACTTTCCCCTGACCCAGAATATCAAGTGTCAGGACAGAGGAAGATACATCCCACATTTACTGAAGAGCACAAAACGTTTTCCTCGAAAGAGAGGGGAGACCAGAGCATAACCCATGAGCAGCATTGTCTCTCCAGGGCCATGAGAGCCCCAGCTGGCTGTCCCCCTTGAGAAGGCAGAGGGGCCCCGGGCTGCAGGGTGAACACACTGAGGAACTGGAGCTCGGCACTCAGAGAACTAAACCACATCCAGTTTTACAAAATGTGCCTCCAGCTTCTGCACCTCAATTGAGAGCACAGGGGTTTTCTCTTAAGGACATTAAGTCTAAAACTAATATAAATAGCCAATGATGCTGCTGCAGCTTTATGTATTTATTTCAGTGAAGTACAGAAGAAAATATCTCAAGGATTTAAACAAACAATATGGTGACAGATGGTGTGGAGACAATCCAGGCTGGGCTCCCTCAGTAAAATCCACACAACTTCATAGCTCCAGGGAAGAGTGGAAGAGAAAGAGTACACACAAACCAGATGACCAGAGATTTGTAAAAAATAAAAGCTACAGCCGGCAAAGTTTTTCTGTGCATCTATACAAAGCCCTTTGTACCATCACCATGTAGGCAGATCTACCCCAGAGTCTTCCAAGAAAGATCAAAAAAAACTTATAGGTAAATTCTTCAAATTAAATGGCTAGTTCAAATAAGTGACTAAACACACTAATGAACTGTCTATTCAAATAATCTAAGCATCCTCAAAAATAATTGATAGATGAAACACAAAATATGTGTTTGACATTATATCAAAGCCCTTCTGTTCTGTACACTGCATAATTTTATACTTTCAGGTACATTCTCTGGATATATTCTGATTGCCAGAAACTTTCCATGTATTTTGTAACAGCCTATAATTATTTTATAGTTTAAAAGGAGTATTTTTTAATTTTGTATTTGAGAATGTTCTTGGGAAAACAAATTCCAAAGATGCCACCAGGAACGTCTGCATGCAGAAAATTATGCTGAAGGTCTTGTGTCCTACTTTCACAGCCCAGGAGTCTGCTGTGTTATAACTACCCATAGGCAGGCAATAGTTTGGAGAGACTGCATAGGAGATCTACAATAGGGACTTGCTAGCAGGTTTAAGATGTTGCTGCTCAAAACAAAGACACTTAAGGATATCTATTTTCAATAACTGTAAGAACAGTCTGTAGAGAAAGAAAACAGTACCTTTGAGATGAAAATGTATAGAGCTTACTGCAAAGGACTAAAGTGAAGCCAAGCACTCCTCTCTCCTAAATGAGTGGTGCATAGAAACCAACCCTGCATCCTCAGCTCAGCTGCAGCTGTAAATTCAAGCAAACTAAAATAACAGGAACTTACCCACACCTAAACTGAATGAAAAATTAAGTAAACTCTAGAAGACTTCCATGTCCTACAACCTGCTCATTAGTTACAGAAATTCCTAATCTTTTCAAAACTACCTTCCTCTTACTTTGGAAAATTAAACTAAATATCCCTCCCTTGAGCTCCATAAGAATGACAGTTCAAATCTACTCTTGCAGTATTCCAGAAATCCATCCATGTTTTCCTTCACCTAATTAAGGGGGATAAACTTATGTGGACAAGAGAATGAGGAATAATATCATCACCTCAGAAATAGCTAGAAAAAGCCTTCAGAAAAAAAGATCGGGAGAAAGAGAGCAAGAAAGCAAAGCTCACATCATTAATAAAATGCTCCTCTGAGTTCCAAGATCCAGCTGAAAGCAGCAAATACAGCAGCTGCTGGAGCTCTACTTTCTCCCAGCCACGCCAGTACAGGAATAGCAATGCCTAAACCAGCAGGCACTATCCAAACCACCTCACCCTCACACAGCACTGCCTCCTGAGGAGGAAAAACACGGGATACTATATCCACTCACTTCATTCACCTCAGTAAGACAAATCTCATGCACATTTTTAACCATTTAATACCACTGATCACAGCATGTGTGTGTAAAAGATACTACCACAGATTACATTCTAGTTCTAAAAATCTTATGGACAAGCAAGACTTTCTTAAAAAGTACATATAGATTGGCTTTCAAGGATATGGACAAATAAACACAGATTTGCAAGGAGGTCAATGCTACATTTTTATTGCAGCTCAAAATAAAAATTAGAATATCTGAAGGTTATTCTTCCCATAGGGGCCTTCATACAGCTAGAAGAGAAGAAAATCAAATTCAATTGCTTCTTTAAATGAGTCAGAAGCTGGAAATAGTGTGTGCAACAGACTATGTAGTAGTGCAAGCTACTGTGTCTAGACCTGAAACACCAGTTATATGAATACTGGTATTTTTGCACGGAAGTATTTACTAACCTACAGTTTAATCTTTCAGTCTTTTACAGTAACAAAGCCAAAGTGAATATCATGCTCAGACATGTAGAGCCATACACATGTTGGCATCAGCCATCAGTAAGGACAGGGATAAAAAGATGTTATTATAGAAAAACTTAAATTTGCAATTTTCTCTAATGAAATACAGAACTGCTTTTACAAGCCAACTAAACAGGCAGGACAGAAATCTACATAGACATATGGCAGACATATGAATTAATGAGCACGTTCTAGATAGTACGACCTCCAGAAAAGATTCTACAATAAAAAACAAATACAACACCCTCCCCACCATCTCCATCAAACAATTTTGAAGTCATTAATAGTTGAAGCACACTTACACATAGTACCAAAGTAAAGTGTGACTTTTGAACTTTTTTGGTCCTTTAGAGAATCGCTGCAGCACGGAGACATTTGGCAAAGAAGCTGGAGGATGTGTGGAGGAACTTTAAGATCATGAACAAAGTCATGTACAGATAAGAGCATAAATGCTCCAGAGCCAGGAGTCTGGGTGGGCTCTGATCACAGTTGCTTAGAGCTCTGGTTTGCACAAGTCCAGCACAGTTTTTTCCATCTCAGATGAGCTAAAACAAAGCAATTCCAGATATACTTATAATGAGGTGAAAATGACAAGTAATGCAAACACATCTGCAAGTATTTCAGTAAAGTACCTAAAAAATCACCACCAAAAGAAGGAAAGATTTCAAAGTACAGTTTTACTCAGTGCTTATTAGAAATTACATGCCTTATTTATGAACTATCCAGGCAGAGCTACAGGGCATGGGGGACCCATGGGATGGGCTGAACATGAGTCAGCAGTGCTCCCTTTCGGTGGCACAGCCTAACGAGGCTGCGGCAGCAGCAGCACAGCAGCTGCTCCAGGGAGGGACTGTTCCTCTCTCAGGACTCACGAGGCCCTATCTGCAGTCCCCTGTCCTGTTTGGGGTCTCCCCATACAAGACACCAATATATCCAAGCGAGTCCAAAGGACTGCAAGTGCAAGTAAGGGCTGAAGGAACTCTTTCCCCAGGAAAGCGACAGGTAAGGACAGGTATAATTGCAGCCTACAACTGCACTGAGACAGAGTTGGACTCAGATTCACAGCAAAAGAACAAGAGCCTGTGGTGTCAAGGGAAATTCTAATGAGATAAAATGAAAATATTTGCATGGTGAGAGAGGTTAATTACTGAAACAGGTTGCCCAGAGAGGCTGTGGTATCTACTTCCAGGGAGATATTCAAAACTTGACTGAAAGATCAGATTTTGATATTCGCTCATCACAGAGCTAGGGCTGGGTTAGACAACCTCCAGCAATCCTGTCTAACCTCCCCAGCTCTCATAGAATCATTATGCAATAATACTTACCTTTTAGAAAAGCAGTTAGTTACTTTGCATAACACTCCCAGATCTGTTTCAAGAAGTATCACTTTGTGATAGCCCACTGGAAAATTACCCTCACCTTTAACATTTCTTGACTATGTGTTATAACTGAGTGCTTCCACAACAATAAAATGCCTCAAATTATGTCTTTCAGAAAGACTTCTGGGAAGATTTACGTTTGCAATAGGCAAAAGTAGTCTGGTTCAGAGACACTAAATATTCCTGGATGTACTTACAATACATAGGGGCATTTTTCCCCACATGTGAAGAAGCCTTCACACAGAACTAACCATGATGTTCTGTTTTTTAAAAAAAGTATCACAATTACTATCATTATAATCATAGCATGTGGTGAAACAAAGGTAACTATGTTTGAAATCAAATGCTCAAGTCAGAAAACAGTTCCTAAGTAATGTTTGTGTTGAGATGTCTCAAATGTCAAGAGATACAAGATGAATAAACAGTCAGTCTGTTTTCAGACTCCAAAGGATGCTGAGGCACAGCAGGCTGGCACAGATGCCCCAGAGAGTTCTCATCTTGTTTCAGTAGACTATGCCACATCTGAATACGTTAGAAGTGTGTGGCAGAATTGGGGACCAAAGCCAAGGAGCAGTTCACTGGCAGGAGAGTTCCTGCCAAGAGCAGGTGATAAAAATGAACTGGAGCAGAGCATGTGGCACTGTCCAAAGGGTATCTCTGTAGCACAGTTAGGATCAGATAAGTGCCATACACCCCAAAGCGTCCCATTGGTTTGTTGGTAGGATTTTGACAGCTGATGTCAGGTGAAAATAGATCACAGAGGTTCAGAAAACATTCCAGTTTGATTGGCTTCACATGCCTGTCTATTTTCATTGTCTGAATCATGCAACATCTCTCCTCAGATGGTGCAGGCAAACTCTGAGCAAACTGAAGCTGAGCTGGGCCAGCGAAGGAGGCAGTCTAGACAACACACCACTCACCCCAGATGTTCAGACAGGGACTTGGTGCTTCAAAAGCTTTATGTCCTGCATTAATCACTGCAAACTCCAAATGTGGGCCTATCTCATCTTTGGAAATATAGAAATTTTTTTTTTTACAGATAGGGCTCTTTAGTCAAGATTCACATTGGCATGGTATTTATTAGCCATCGAGAATATGGTAGCTTATCTCCTCTGAGTCATTCAGTGAAGTCTTCAGCAGCATAGAGCATTATTATAGATGAATTCTCATTCCTGTGCCCTGAGTTTAGTTCAGTTCAGCACCACATAACCACCTGGCAGAGAACTCACACAATAAGGACATAAATGAAATGGCCTTATTAGAGTGCCAGAGCACTACATCCACAAGCAGGAGTGGGAGCAGACATCTTTTACATAGCCAGGCATCTCAACGCATGAGACAAAACAGGAGACTTACTTAATAATCTTCACAATTCAGCCAACACCTATGTGTGCCAGCTAAAGTCCTGACAGTGACTTGAAAGATTTCATATTTGCAGTCCTTCTCCCTCAGACTTCATCTCCCCTGCTTTTATGACAGCTCTGTGAATTTCAACTTCATCTCCCAGGAATTAATTCCTAAATGAACTGGTTAATTGAGTGACACATGCAAGTCTCATTACTGTGATGTTCCAAACCCCATTGCAAGACATTGCACATTGCAAAGGTCAGGTTAAAAGTTAAGACAATACTAGTTACATGAACAAACAATTCCTTCAGCCAATTCAAGCTACTGAAGACTGCTGTTAGATTGTTTTAACACACAAAAGACGATTTTGATTTCCCAAATGGAAACCTTAGAAGCTAAATTTCAACAGAAAAGTTTGCTAATAAAACCCTAATAACCCCTAAAATCAAAGACAGTGATATAATAATGATAATATTAGCATACAATGAAAATAGGAGTAAATTACTGAGACAAAAAAAAAAAACCTGTTTCATTTTCTAGAGGCTCTTATATAAAAGTAAAAATAGATCTGTATCAGTAACAGCCTGCATCTGCTACCATGAGTGAAGATGATTCTGTAAGGATTTCTTCCAGTGCTTCATCACTTAGCCCTAGCTGGGATCTTCAAGTGTTCTTACACTAGCAGAGACAGTTACATGAAATATGTATCAAAGAGAAGCACTGAATACATATAAACCCATCTTTAAAAAACAAGTAAATCTGCACTGTAATTTAAAAGCACATGAAATAACTGCCTCTGTAACTTGGTCACTGCAATTGCATTGAAGACAGCAGCACTGACTGTAATGATCTTTCTGTATCCATCAAGATTTCAGAGCCATTTTTATAGGATCCCTGCCATAATTCAACACTTATTGTCCTGCCCTTGTATGATAAGTTGTAAAGAAAGATCATTCAAGATACCAAGAGAAACAGACCTATTATCTCAACAGGAAAAAAGTCTTTTCCAGAGGTAAAAAGTTTCAAAAGTTCAAAGCTGATTCCTCAGTCATAACTAATCATTGTCGCTTTCCTGGTTCTTTTCCCCCCTTACTTCACAAAATAATATATCTGGACCACTTCCTTTTCAGATGTGTTCAGAGAATCCTTTACTATTCAGAAGTCGCTCATAAGAAATAATAATAGTCAATGAATAAGAAACCCTACAGTATGGAAATACCAGGAAGTAACTTACAATTAACATTAAAAATCCTCATGTGCTGGCAAACCAGTGATTTTTCACATCTGCACTCCCTCTTTGAGCTCTCCTCTCTTACACCACAGTGGGAGCTCCTGTGACTTTCCGGCAAGGCAGAGTCCCCACCAGAGCTCAGCCCTGCACTCAGTGCCTGTTTCAGAAACAGCAGCAGTCAGCTCACACCACCGATGCTGCAGTGCCAGCAAGGAGTTCTTAAAAATTGTTACAACGTTAAGGAACTTGAGACGTGAGTCACTTTTGCTCTTCCAGTCTCACAACGGATTACGTAAAGATATGTTTTCCAACAAAACCATTTGTCATTATCTCCATATTTCAGACAACCCCTTACTGGATTTTCATGAACTATAGTAGGAAAGTAGAAGTATCCAGTTAGCAAAAATATAATTCAATAAATCTATGGAATGCAGTTGGTCCAAGTATGCAAAACTACTTAATTCAGAGACTAGTAGATCACTAAAGTCTGGCTTATTATTGACCTATTATTACTGCTGTCCTCAAATACATTCAAGTCTATTGCTTGCTATTTCTTATAAGCACCACATAACATCTGCTCATAATTTTACATCTTATCCTCAAAATCATTTATGAACCTACTATTATGAGCTTGTTTTTCCATTTATCATATTAGCTATTAAATTTTTTTAACTCACCATCATTCAATGTGCTGGATAGTAAAATCTCATTAGTGAGATTTTAGTTTTAGAACATGTTAGGCATGAACCCCAAAATATTTCTGAATATTTGATGAGCCATTAAAGACACCATTATGCATATTTTTTAAGTACAGAGAGAAAATTAAGAGCATCTGTCTTGAACTGCTTGTAGTGATTATTCATGATAGAGACCAACACAATTAAGTACATTAGAACAGCAACAGCTCTGAATACATTTTCCTACCTTATCTGCCATTATCATGGAGGCCCCACCATGAATTCCAAGAATTGGAATAGAAGTCTGAGATGAAATAAAATCCAAAATCTGAGCTACTGCCTCCTGATCAGTGTCATCTCCAAAAACCACTCCATGGATCTTGGTGCCTGACATCAAGTCACAAACATGTGTTATGATGCTCTTAGGATCAGTCTGGTTCACAAGAAGGGTCACTACATTGATATCAACAGTCAGGTCTGCTGACATTTCTCTGGTCCAGAGAGCTCTGATATCTCTCTCTGTTATATACTTGGTCCTTCCCAGAATCACTGCAATGTTCAGGATGGGATAATTTTTCTCTGCTCCATGAACAAGATCCAAAGGCGCCAGAAGAGCTTGGAGTACCAGGAGAGCACAGCCAATTTTCCTCATCTTTGCCAGCTTTATCCCCTGTAAAAGTGATCACATTGTATAAGAAGAACATAGAGAAAAAAAATATATACTGTATATCTTCAATGAAGGTTTTAAGAAAGCTTCTGGGCATAATGCAAACTTTAGCAGCTTTTTATAATGCATTCTTCACCTTAGATCCAAATCAAGCCTCTTATATCCCATCAAAAACTTGGCTTGATAATGACAATATTACAAGCTGGGTCTCCCACAGGCAAAGCAAAAAATGCAGAAGTTCAGAGAAAAGACCAATTAACAGTCTTCCTGGATAGCCAACAAAATTAAAATGACTGACATCATTTTTAAAAAAAAGACATTATCATTCTTCTCTTTAACCTTGCTGTGCTAAAACAGGTAAAGCAAACCTATTTGCCTTCATCCTGGACATCTATTTAAACTTGAGTCACAGTCTAAGAGGGAGAGGTATTTTAGCTCAAAATGAGAGAAGTGAGCCAGAGGTCTGCTGGAAACCCCAGTCCACATACTCCTTACATCTCATAGCATCCCAAACCCATGCTGTTTTAGTTCTGAAGATCTCTCCTAGGCAGCTGCTGCTCAAGGAATCCTACTGCATTTCTGGAACAGATTCAAAAGCAAGATATTCCATCTTAATTCTTTTCCATCCTCTCATGCAGCATTCAGAACTTGAGCCGCTCAGAACTGCTGATCTCGGACACAAAGTTGTCCCTAGTGTTGAAGGGGAGCGTGTTCCATAAATGAGCATCACTGCATTGGTTACCTCATATCTTCACTGAATCTCTGTAGGGGGCTGAATATAGACGGAGTAGGATGGGGAGAAAGATGAGCCACAGAAGGGATCTGAACTATCTGAAGGAGGGAGAAAGAGAGCAGATCTGACTCTGCAAGATCTCCCCGTTTCTGTGCCCCGAGGGATTTCCAGCCCCATGACTGGCTCTCTGCTAGCTGCAAGGGAGTCCCTGTGCCACATAAAGCCAAGCTTGTTGCAAAGCGTCACGCAGAACACACAAGCGGGGCTGTCCAATCAGGGTGGCATTTTTCAGATCTCCCCTCTCATCCTGCCAGCCCTATCTCCATCCTCAGTCAGAGCCGTCTGCAGCTAAAACACACAGCCAGACACGGGCTTGCAGCATCACCACCTACTTTCGGGGCACACAAGGAGACGAGCACCCGACAGCGCATTAACTGCACATCGGTGCCCCTGTGCCACCCGATTGCACTGCAGGGCAGGCTCCCACCGACCGCCGTCACAGCAGCGGCTGCACGGAGCGCGGTGGAGCAGCAGACCCAAATGCCCCAGCTCTCCCCCGGGCCCGAGGAAGGCTCAGGGCCCCCCGAGCCCCGTCCGGGCCCGCCGCGGGCCCCGCTCGGAGCCGCGCTCAGCGGCGCCCCGGGAGCGCGCCCCGGGAGCGCGCCCCGCCGGCCCGGCCGCGGCGCGAGGGCGCCCCCCTGCGGGCGCGGGGCCGCACGTACCCAGCGCCTCAGGAGACGGAGCGGCGGCGGCTGCCGGAGGTGCCGGTGCTGCTGTCGGTGTCGCTGCAGGACATGTCGCGACCGCGGGCATGTCGCGCTCCTCGCTGCCCGGGCTCAGGGGCGGCCTCCGCGCCGCTGGCCGCACGCGTGATCCCCGCCGCAGCCTGCGAGCGACATCGCATCCCGGGAGGGCAGCTACGCGGACAGGGAGACAGGCAAGGGGGGGCTGGACACGGGGCGGGGGACGGGACGGGACAGCGGGGGGAGGAGACGAGGAGAAGCCGTTAGTCAGGTTGCAGATTTCAAAAAGAAATGTACTTCAATCGCATGTGGTATGCGAACGGAAATAAAGTGACTACACTCAGAAGTTCCCCCCCTTCACTCAGAAACAGATTTCAGCTCTTTGCTGAAAGCAGCGCCGTGAGCCCACAGCTGTCCGGGATACGTCCCTCATCTCATCCAGGTCAGGAAAATCCTAGGCTCCCAACTGCCCGTTTGCTTCCAAGTGAAATGGACGGCTTGGAGCTCTAAGGGAAGAGACATCCAACCTGGAAAGAGCAGCTAGAAGCAAACTAATTAACATGATCAAGGGCAGGAGTTTTCTCGGCAGGTTCAAAACAAGCATAACCTGGGAGCGCAGCTAAAGCTCTTTTCACTCCTGAAACAGAACACCTTCATTCCCAATTTACCATAAACAAACCCAGAGCGACACTCTAGCAGAGCCCGCCACGGAATGCTCGATTGCTCTGGTTTTTTCATTCACAATTCCCAGTAAATATGCATGAAGACAGCTCTTCAAGCAACCCCTGCTCTATGTAGGACGCTGGCGCGCCAGGCAAAGCAGCCGGCATTCCCTAACTGGCCCTCGGTGCTGGCGGGGAACTCGGAGCGCAGCCCCGGTCGGTGGGAGCCGGCACCGCCGAAAGCTCCGCGCCCCTGCCCCAGCGCTGGGCGCGATCCGGGCTCCCCAGAAAGGCGATACTTACTGCATTCTCCCTCCACATAGTTCCAGTTTAAAGATCCTCAAAGTCATTTCAGTAGATTCCTTTGCAAACAATGAAGTGGAAAATAGGTCCCTTAACGCCTGGATTTCATCTTGCAACTTGTTCCCACCGCAGTAAATAGCAGCCCGGCAGCTCTTTATCGCTTGAAATCCCGCATGATCAAGTTTTAGCAGAGCCATTGCAACTGAAATTCGCTCTTTACTTTTGGCAGGAGGCATTTAAGCGTCTTCATTTTTTTTTTTTTTCCTCTCTTCCCTTTTTTTAAATTGCGATATTGCCGCAGCAGTTCCCCAGGACGGCAGGCACGGAGTCCCCGCGCTGCTCTCGGCTCCTCGGAAGCGGCGGGGACTGGCGGCACGGGCTCCTGGAGGTGCGGCGGGCTCCACCCGGGGCCGCCTGCGCGGCGCTGCGGGCTGCGCCCGGCCCGCTCCGCCGCCCCCGGCACCCCCGCCCTTGCAGGGGCGAAGCTCACGGCCGCCTTGTCTAAACGAGACCAGCCGCGGATACTTTGAAGGCTTCTCCCCCACCCCACCCCCCCGCCCCGTTCTGCTTGCACAAGCACCAGCGAATGAGTCAGACGCAGGCAATCGGGGGAGAGGGTGTCAGATCTGGGGGAACGGCGAGAACACCGGGTTTGGGGCACAAGAGTGGCAAACTCGAGCGCTCTCCCCGCAGTAACATCCCCAGCGAAAGGTTGGTAGCCCGGGAAACCCCAGAGTGTTCTCCTTTCCCTTGACGCAGGGGCTGTCAACCAGAAATCCCTGCCGTGGGGCTCAGGGGAGTGAATGTGGAGCAGCAGCTTACACGCTAAAAGCAGCCCTCAAAGCTCCAGACCACAGCCAAATATCACAAAAAAGCTCTGTAGAAGTTGGCTCCATCTGCGCATCCCTGCTGCTCCATCCTCCTTTCAACATCCCCCATTTCAAAGCCTTGAGCCTGTTTCTCCACCTCCCATTCCCCTCTCACAGGTGTCAGACCCAGCTGGCCTCAGCAATTCTTGCCTCCCTGCCCACACCACAGCCCACCAACACCTTCCTCCACTGCACACTACTGTGCCTTCTCCCTCACTCCATTGCTCTCCTACTTTTCGCTTTCCACCATCCTGCTCCAGCTGCCACAACTTATTTGGTTTTGCACAAGTGAATGTACCAGCTAAGTACCACAGAGGGATGGCCTCTTCCGTGCTCCATCCTTTACAGCCATGTTCGTTTCTACACTGAATACTTCAGAGTAAGGCAAAGTCACACGTTTTGACAGACCCCCCACTCTTACACCAGAGCAAACTTTTGGGTTCAAATAGGATAATGCCAAGTGTCCACTCACTGAAGTTTGCTTTTCACTACAGTAAGACACAGAACATCGAGAAATCTCTCCCAAAGACATTTAACAACACATCAGCTTTACTGCTCTTGACAGTCTCATCATTGAATTCCCCAATAGGTCTATGCCTGGGTTTTTTCCTCCTGTGAAAGATCTCACATTCTAACTTATTTAGAGATTACTTCCTCAGACATTACATTACTTTTTCTAAGCAAAGCAATTAAGCAGCTTCAACTGCCTTTTTTTTTCCCCAATGTTTGATGTTTTAATGCATCTCTGCATTTCACCCTCACATTTTCCCCCTGTAAATATTACAGTGATGTTTGTCACGGTTACTGGAGATGAGGTTGCAGTTCCATCCTTGTGTAAGGGTTATTTCAGTGTTATCATTCAGGAGATTTACTGGAACAGCAGCAAAAACAGATTCGAAATCCTCAAATGCAAGTGAAATTCACAATGGTGAAAAATTCCAGCTCTAACCATTAGCACATGTTTAAAATATAAAAAGGGACATGGTGTTTTTGGAAAATACTTTGTATACAATATACTGTGTACAATACACTGGCTGAGTCTAATGGTGTGAAAGACCAATACAAGAAATACCCACATTTTCTAACTTCAGAGCTATAGGATTTTCATTAATCTAAATTTAGAAATAGTTTAGCATTATTTCCAAATATTTTTCCTCAATTACTCTCATAAAATTTTGTGAAATATCATGATAAAACAGTCCAAATTCACAAATTAGAATTAAAATAGAACATATTAAAAGTTTGTGCAAACACAGAGGGATAAATCTTGGCAATACATACGCAGTCTTCCCAAAAGCCTCACCAAATTCAAGTGGATTACTGCCTACAGAATTGGGTAAATGCTGCAAAATTAACACTGCTGCTTTAATAGATGTTCACATTCCATCTCTAGGTATATTTGCACAGTTTTAAATTAAAGAGCTGCAAACATGGTAAGAAGTCAATTTCACACAGCAGAAACAAGAAAACAAAACCGGCATTTAAGTGTCTAACCCTTGTAAATTTTGTGTAAGGGAACACTTACTTCAAAAGCAGCGTAACAAACACTAACATCCCTGCACTTGGGGCACTGAGCATTTTCATGGACATTTGATCTGGAAGGCAGATGGACTGATCCCTAAATGATTGCCTTCTCCATATGGACAGCTCTGCACTTCTCTAAAAGCAGCTACAACACAAGTTCAAGAAGTTTGGAATCATGCATTCTAAGGATATTTTCCACCTGGACTTTCCCTACCAGGCCTGCCTCCTACATAAACACATATTTAAAGGTCAGGAACTTTCTTTTTACTCTGTTCCTTCTAAAATAACATTAAATTGCAAAAAGGTTTCCTCTTTCTGAAAATGACCTGTTGCAGAGAGCACTTGCCAACAGAAACAAGCAGCCAAATTATCAGGTACAAGCAATGTTTCCAAAGCAGGGTCCAATGATCTGGCACAAGGCAGATTTCTGTCTCTGTTGCTGACTCCTCAGTGAGTGACACTAACTTGTTCTCTATTTGCTTTACTATACCAGCTGAAAGATGCTTAACCTCAGACATGTTAGACAGCTAAATTAAAAGTCAAATTTAACCTCCAGATTCCAGAAAACAACTCTATAATTTTCCTCTCGGTTTTAGAAAGTGCACTGTTAAGTAAGCTAAGTATAATCATGCTCTTTAAGAAACCAAAATTCTTCTCATGAAATTACACCAAAATTAGTCAAAAAAATACTTTAATACATTATATGTCACATTATTGCCACTCTGCTATCAGTAGAGGTAGTCTTCTTTGCAACAGTTTGACAATTTGAGAGATCTCTCAGGCAGATTGCAGATTTCCTCAATAATCCTAGCAACATGAAAATTCCATTGCACACAACTTCATACGTTTTATGAAACAAAATGGTAATGAGATATTACAGGTTAAGGGAGAGAAACTCACTTGGAATCCTTTCCAAATTTAAAAATGTTTCTAGTTCCAGCAATGAACTACTTTTACATTTAGGGACTGTTGCTGTAACTACTAACAATTTATTTATATGCTTCTTATCTGCCACAAATATCTGAATTTCACCTACCCTGACAAATCTCTCCACCAGGAATCAAAAGTGACATTGATGCAAAGTCACTTTTCAGTACTGCACAGGATCAGGTCTGAAATGAAAACATTTGACTCAACAAAAACTTAATGCATAGCAAACAGGGATACAGTAACATAAATTTATGCTTGGGAGGCTGAAAAGTTACTTACATGCTAAATGAAATCAAAGTAAAAATGGGAAAGAACTCAATTGTTTTCAAACTTGCTAAAACATTTTGTCACAGATGGCCCTCTTATTGAAAACTGGCATAGCTCCTCATTTGGCAGTGCTCTTTCTTGCACAATTTACCAAGTCATGCATGAAATGATGGCCTTAAGCTACTCTCAGTTTTGCAAAGGACATGAGCTAGCTGCCATGGAAAAAAGAGGAGGCAACATCACTGAGTGGAGCTTGAGGCTGTTACAGCACTTCAGCTCCTCTGCAAACAACCCCCAGCAAGGAAGGAACACCCCAGAGGCAGCTCAGCCAAAACTACTCCTTTCTACCTCACCTCTGATTATCAGAGCTATTCAGGATTCACCAGGATTGTGTCTCTGTCTCTTTTGTAATCAATTTCCCATATCAAATTAATCTTTGGATATATTTCCAAACTCTTCTATGCAGCTCCCAAGAGGAATTCTTTTTCTGGGGAATCACTGAATTAGTCAAATCTAACTCTAAGGGTCAAAACAGAATTTCATAATGAACTCTGTATTTTTTAATTAAGGCTGCTCTATTAACAAAGATCTGTGTCACAGCAGTGCAGTCCTGTACACTGTATCAATACCAATCCCATTACACACTGAACTGCCTGCACAAGGCCGGTGCTTCAGGGAACTGAATCAGGTAAATACTAGTTTAAGACTGCTTCTCTTATTCCCTTGCTGCACTCTCCCATCAGAAATTGGGGAATATTAGTATATTTCTAACAAAATCTTCTAGGAACACCCAAGAAAACACCTGAGCACTGCACAGCCAGCATAGCTTATTCATAGCTTATTCTGCCTACAGCAGTGAAGGAACAGTCAAAATTTGCCATTATTTATTTAGGGCCAAAATATGATCTCCTAATCCTCACTGAATTTAGTAACTAAAGCAGTAAGCCTTTACAAACCAGAATTTTTAAAAATACCATTTGAAGCCTCCTCTTCAGTCGCCCTAAGCCATACAAATCTGCCCCTCATATCTATTATGGACAGCATGATGAGCCTCCCAGACAAGCAGTTACTACCTAGTATTAGTCTACCTAAAGGATGCTCAGATTTTGGAAGTGTATAATGACAGCTCTTACCTCACATGGAACATCTTATGTGGCCCCACATTTGAGGTGGTCTACCTTTAAATAGATTTTATATACCTAAAAAGACCGCTGTGTACACAGCTGATGTATACTTTCAAATAAGTTAGAGATTACTATAATTTTGATCTTTTGATGAAACATACTCCTGTATTAGGTATTCAAAGGGCTGGACAGACTCCTTAAGTTTGAAAATAATAATTAGAAAAATACCTTCTGAATCTTGAAGACAGGTGAGCTATTTGTCTTTACCAATATTAGTATTGTAAAATGAACTTTCATGGAATATTATGTTATTTCATGTAAAATTTGTTTTAACATGAAAAAAATTACTACTTATGACTGATAAGAGCCAGCAGTGACCCCTCACACATTGTTCATTGGCAGAACTTGTTTGCTAAAAGAAAGTTGTACTGAGTGGGAAGCACCAAGATGCCTACACTGCATCTGCTTCTCAGTGCTTCACTAAGCAAATTCTTACGGAGTTGAGACTTTTCTAAATCTAGAAAATCAAATTTAGTAAAGGTCAGTGGAAGCTTCTTATCAGCACAAAGTTACCTCAGCTCTCGCTGGAAGATATTTTTAAGACCAGTAGTATTTTGCTCCCTGCATCCAACCCATCTCTCGATTGTAGGCACTGGCTCTATTAAAACTAGGTGCTAAAGGCTCATGCAACATCTGAGCCAGCAGGAATAGATCCAAGATAGAAAAATCCCCCTTGAACTTAAATTACAGTTCCACATGATGAGTCAGAGCCTTCTGTCACCTATTTCTGCCATACAGGCTACATGGCTTTTGTTCATATTCAGGAATGCTATTGAGCCACTTGAGTATGAGTTTTCTTTGAAGTGCAATTATCATGGTGCTTCTAGGTCCTGCATTTTGTCTGCTCTTGCTCCAAAGGAGCCCCATTTTTTTGCTTTCTTTAGAAAGAATTCCTCTTGCTTTTCCCTGCCCAAGGAGAATTCCAGGCTCTGATGGTGATAATCACAGCTGGAATTATTAGCAGATCTAATTAGTTTCATTCTATTTTATTTGCAAACCTTGACAATCTCGCTGGTGGAAACAAAGAGCAAGACAAAGGGGCTTTTTAACTAAAATAACATATTAAAATGCATTTGTCTCCTACCTAAAATGCAGGCTTATCTTACCCAGATGACCACATTTCTAGGAACTGATACCCAAATCAATTGCCATAGTTCCAAAATGTCTTCCCAAGAAAATCAAATGCTATTTCACCTACCTCTAAACTTTTGTCTGACTGATGGGTAGCTCTGAAACCTAAAATAACTGGCTTCTGCTTCTTATGGCAGGGGAGGTCATATTGGATGGAAGAAGGAAAGATTCAAGGAATTTTTTCAGGTTGCTAGAAACACAGGAATGTCTTCTCTCTTGTCTATTTGTAAGGTTACTCATGGAATTAATCCTTAGGAGAAGACATGCCTTCTGTTTGTGTTGGTTTCTTTACAGTCAAAAGATACAGGTTTAAATAGGTCTTCTTCCAAAAAAGTTACTGTCAAGAATCCTATTCTTCCCTCCTCTCCTGTCCTAATGGGACAAAAGAAAATAATTCCTGTATGAATTCTGCAAAGAGAGGTCAAGGACTGGGAAGTTCCTAGTTCTCCAGGTGACACAGAATATATTCAAAATTTCTTTGAAAAAGAATTCGAGTTCAGAGGCTGAGATTAAGAGGATCCTATAGGTGGGAGCCTCAGATACACCTGGGAGGAGGATGCTGACTGCAGATTTGCTGCTCTCTGATCTTTCCAAGCTGGGTCAGCATTCAAGAAAGTTCCATCCACATTCAATGACAAAAGTACTTGCACAAAGATTTGTGTGGTTTTGATATTTGAACATAGATGCCTAAATGCATTTTAAGTTTTTATGCACATAGGTGCATCCTCCCTGATAAACTTTATAATAGCCATTAAGAAATATAAAAAGCAAAAAAAAGTAATTTTTTCAAATAAAGAGCCCTCTATGATTTGCTGGAATGACTTAATAAACATGACTTCATTAGAGTGACTTAAGCGGAGACAAACTAAATCTATACTTACATTAATGACATTCTTTGCATTGAGATCTACTGCTTTTTAAAATACCATTGGCTAAACAAGATCTGATATATCAACACAAGTATTAAACTTCTGAAACTCATGAGATAGTCAAGTATCTATTTCAAACTATAAATATCCTGTTTAGTTTTACCTGACCATCTACATACTGTACAAACATTCAGCAACATTCAAACACATGGAGGACTGGGGTTTTTTAAGCAACAATCATATACAAGAATCATTAAAAAATATATAAACATCTGAAGGTATTTCACCAACTTATTGAAAAAAAATTCCCAGAGCCACTTTCTGGAATTAATATACAATTGCTAATTTTTATAAGCCAATTAACTGTAATCTCACTCGGCAGACGCCTGTATGCTATCTACCCTCACACAACTATTTCTGTTCCCACCAGTCCTTTCTATCACACAGATTCCAAAATAACTGTGATATATGTAGGAACAAGAATATTTCTCTAGTTTAAAGCCTGCCAGATCTTATCTTTCATCTGCAAAGATCAGACAGATTTCTTGCTTTCTTGATTTTAGCCAGAAAGCTAAAATGATGGAAGATAACCAAAAAGAGAAGACTTTCTTTTTAGACTGCCTTGCTGAGTGGGGAACAATGCTGTGTTCCAAGGTACACAACACTGGACAAGGGTTCAGGAGCTACTCCATCTGTGTTTACCTTGTATTGCCTTCACCTTTACATAGACTATCCTATCAAAATCCAAAGAAATGTTGGTATTTGCAGGACAAACAGCATTTTCTTATGCAGTATCCCAAGGAACAGATACTGAATCTAGCACCTACATTCTTTTAAAAATTTGAAAACACACGGGGTTTATATTCACCCCAACTATTAAAGTAATAACCACTTAACCTTAGTGATCTCACTGTTATCCTAGCTCACAGATTTCTTTCATGGTTTCAAGTTTTCTGTGATGCAAGTCTGAAAACTTTAAACATCATATTTTTTACCAACTGACTTTTCATCTCTGCTGGCTATCAACATTCATCCTTGAATGCAGGTGAAAGAGCTGTTCATCTCAAACACTTCAAGATTCAAAAACAAGATGAAAAATAGACTCTGTTTACTCTTTGCAGAATTTTCAGCTTTCATTCTTACCCCAGTCGAACAAAATTATTTTTAGTAACACTAATTCCTAGACTGGCTGCTTACTCCAAGAGTAAGTTATAAGGTTGAAAGAGGTGAATTTTTTTCACTAATCCCATTTTAGTGGGATGGGACAGGGACATCTTAATGCTTTGAATTAGGAATTGGCTGTTTTCAGACAGGAGGCATGGAGTGAAGTTTAAGCAGTTCATTTTAACCCTTCATTATTTTGAAAATGTCTTCCTATCATTTACAAGGGTTCTGTTGGTGCCTTACCTTCTGCAAACCTTTATCAGCTCCACCAGTCATCAGCACACACAGCTGCTTAAGGACATTTACAGATGTTCATCTTGGCTCATCTAGAACATCTGCTTCACTTACTCAAGTTCTGTGACCTGAAAAACACTATGGTATTTGAAAAAGGCAAAATTCCCTGATGCTGACAATCCTGAGAGCTTTGATGTTTAGCATAACCAGTTCTTCCCAATTTAGGGTTATTAAAACATCACCATCATCACTTACACAGGCACTTCGGAGCTCAGTATTACTGAAGAGACTACAGGAGCATAGAGAAGCCCCCAAAAGAAATGCCCTCCAAGAATCTTAGTGGGGCATATTCTGGAGAAAAAAAAAAGAACACCCAGCCATCCTCTTAATGACAAAGACTTCTATTCCTTAAGAGATCACCCAAATTATCTATATACAAAACTGTACTATCTCAAAATACATCTTGCCATGCACACAGCATAATGTATATACTCTAAATATACCCCATCACATCAGGCAAGATTACTGAATACTTTTGATAATTTTTCTTTTATCCAACCAACCAGACTAGGTCCATGAAGGTTTGGTACTTTAAACACATGTTAAGCTTTCATGATTCTCTTTGAAGCTTTGAGATAATCTGCTTCTTACCTTGATCTATACCTGTGTTTTGTCAGTGAATTGTTAACTCAATGCAGTAGAGCATTGGCAGGCCCAACGTCTTCACCAGCACTTTAATAAGCAAAACTGTATTTTGCTCCTTGAAGTTCAATTAACTGCTGAGTTAAACCTCATATCAAGATGATCAATTAAGGCACTTAGACTGCTGAGTGAGGAAAGCATAGGCAGGAATAAAGCTCAATTTCTAGGGATACGTGAATAGTATTTTCTCAGATAGTTTTCCAAATAAGTTAATTTTTTAAATGTGAGAAATAAACACACTAGATCTGACAAATCAGCACAGATCTGGAGCCTTTGATTTTATATATAGATCCATAAAAGACACTAGCTTATAATAGGACAGAACATTAAGTCAAAATTCTAACTTAACTTATAAACAAAAATTAAGTGTGAAGCACTCAATTTCTAAAAGAAAGACTAAAAAGGTAATAAATTTCTGCTTTAAAAGGCAAATGATTAATTGTCTATAAACTCAGCAGATATTTTACTAATAAACTGCACCAAGGGGATTACTGCAGAACAGAATTGTTTCCCTTATGTTTCTTATATTGAAATTACTTTTTGTGTATTCCTGCAGAAAAGGGCATGGCTCATTACAATCTGATTTACCATTTAAAATAAGGTCTGATATGACAGTTGTTCACTTACACCAAGATGCAGACTCAACCTACATAGCCATGTCTCGGACCATGGAAACACCCTAACATGTGTCACACACAGATACATTCCAGTGACTACAGAGAATGCGGAGAACCCAACACATCCTCCAGAAGGACATGCACACCGAGAGACTGTATATCCATCCCCTTTGGAGCATGTGATTGTTAATCTAACCATACGAAATCACGGCTATTCTTAGCATCAAGTACATCACCGTATAAACTGCTGCTCTTGAGGCGTCATATGCTCAGAATAATTTACTTCATTCACAAGAGCTTCTGAATAGTTAAAACTCTGGCTAAATCCCAAAATTCCTCTGTGATTACTCTTAGCAAGCTGAACAGCATCCCAGTGTTTGACCTCCCTCTGAGAAAAGGAAAGGGAACAGCAAGATATAATCCACTCTCTAAAACGGATGGAAAGATGGTCTAAAAGTCAAAGGACATTAAAACTACTCAAGGGGACAAAAAGCAGCTCTATACATTGCCTTGCATAGCAATTACCTAACAAATGCTGCATGTCACCCAAGAACAGCAGTCTTGCATAAGCACAGAGCAACTGCACATTGTACCTTGTTCTATAGGAAAGGTAAACTTAGAACCTGCAGTCAGCTATTTCAGCAGTTACCATGCCTTCCAACTGCAGCACAATGATGACTAAGCTCGTTAAAATTGTCTTCCGTACAGGTTGCTTATAGATTCATTGGTACTAATTCCACACAGTGAGAATTCCTCTGTTCCTATGTGGTGTAAATGCCACTCTTCAAGTCTCTTACACTTCTGTAGGCAGCAGTGAAATGATTCACTGAAACCTTAAATTGCGCTCAAATCAAACACTTAACATTGTCTCAGGCTAAGTTTAAAAATCCAGGCCTGCAGCTGTACTGCCATTTCTCAGTTGGATCTAGAACACTCATCTATAATGTTTCCCAGCTGGACACTTCATTATAAATCCTGTTGCATGAGCTAAGGAAAAATAATCTCTGTGGTTCTGTCCAACTGTCAAAAAAGTAAGTTCAGAATGATACCAAACACATGACTAGGGCATATTTGTCCTCAGAGCAAAATTCTAGCCACTATATAGAAAAAATCCCCCATCTGTACTAATATTTAGACAGAATCAGTTGGATAGAACACCAAGGCAAACAGATTTTTCTAGTCAAGTGCATTATTTTGAAAAATAAGTCTATCCTACATGAAGTAGTCCAAAGCTACATTAAGCATAAGCAAGTTATTTTAGTTTGATTCTGCATGGAAACTACATTCAAAACTGGGTTGAAGATTTCCAGTACACAGCTATATTTATATTGTTTACACAAAAACTATTTGAGAAGCTATCCACATAGTGTCCACACCAAATTACTTTGTCAAGGTATGATCTGTAACTACTTTTGAGTCATTAGCACGCAGCCTTGATTACTTATTAGGCATCTAACCACATGAAAGGAAAACAAATCACGTTACCTCGTGCTGATTTAAAAATTGTTACTGGTGTAATGTGATGTAAACTGACAATGCATTGCAGTTCCAGCACAGCATTGCATCAGAGGTGAAACAAGCAGGCAAAGAAACAGCCAGAGCTAAGAATAGCACATTTAACCCTTCAGAGATAGTCACAATAAGTAGCAAACATAAATTAGGCAGAGCATAGATAGCACTGAAGAAATCCCCTTATTTAGGTCTTTTCCAGACTCATCTGCTGGGGCATGGGAACATTTACAGAATGTAACAGCCATGCAGTCACAGCATGTGTGCACATGGACTGCCTTCAAGTACTCTGAAGTACACACACAAGCAAAACAAACAACACATGATGCTTCCCTCCTCCCCTCACCCTGGTAAAAACTACATCTCAAACCCTTTCTGAATAGAGACCAACATTTCAGTTCACTGCCTGGAGTTCTGAAGAGTTTTGCTTTGTCAAATGCAGCACTGGGATTGCTTTATTTCTCTTTATGCTTTTCTAATCAGTTTGTGAAGGCTGTGGGCACATTCTCTGACCCTTATCATCTACTTAAGAGCATTCCAAGCTTGTATCTTCTTTCCCTTTAAAAGTTTACAACTACATCACTGTCATAGCCTCCCTGCAAATTTCTGGAGGGAAGTAAAAACAAGGGACAGAAAACAAATACAGAGAGAGTATCCCTCTCCTCTACACACAGAGCTCAAATAAGATTGTTCAGGTTTTGCCTGCCATTCCCAAAGTCATACCTGAGTTTGTATTTTCATTCTGTAAGTTCATTCATTATATAAGTTATAAATTCTTATGATTTTTCCTTTATGAGATTTTGAAAAAAGGCTTGAAAAGAAACCTAAGGTACAGCCAAAGCAAGCTGAGTCTCACTGAAACACAGGCTTCAGCTATTTCACATCTTCTTAAGTGTTAGTGCCATCACAAGTGATGAACCAAGTCTTTATATGACAAGACAAACAGAAGAATCTTTTTACCAACCACTTTTATCCCACTGCTTCAGCGCTGGGACCACAGATTAACTTCAATAGGTTTGAGTTTGCACCTCAGTCCTGAAAACTGCCATCACTTTTAAATAGGTGAAAAGGCACCATGTGGAAGGGAAAGATGCTGCAGCACATGCCCAGGAACATAACCTGGCTCTAATTCCTAACTCTTCCACATCACATCCTTTTTTTCCAGCAGATGAGCACTTCTGTATGTGCAATCAGTGTGAACCAAATTTACCCTACCCTTACAAAAACATTTAAAATTTATGGCTGAGAGAAGCAAAGTGATCTCTGTGCAAAAGTCAGGATGGAAAAGAAAAAATTGATGTGTGGAATTTTCTCTGACTAAAGAGATGTTCCCCACTTGTTGTATTTCAACATCTCACAATCTCTTAATACGGTTATCCACAAAACTCTTGTGATGGAGAAAAGGAGCAAATGTTTTTCCATCAGCTTTCTTGGTGATGAGTCAGTCTCCTTTTTCCTCAGCGTCTTTATCCTTACATAATATTACATAATAATATAGAAGTGTTCTATTTCCCATCAAGGAATATCCTGCATGTTTTTAAACACATTAAAGCAGATTTACTTTGAAGCTTTGAATTGTTTGTAGCTTTCCCCAAAAGAAGCATTGCAAGTACTGCTGTGTAAATGAAGGATATTTTCAGTTCAGTGGTTAATGCAAGATAGGAAAACAATTTTGTACACTTTAAACCAAAACTTGACTTTGAAGGAAATTCTGGGATATTAACCTTTAAACAGCTATCTAAGCAAGGTAACATTGTTTCAAAAAACATCAGGTCAAAATTATTTATGTAACTACTGGACAATTTAAATAGGATTAAATAGCAATATAAAACCTTTGGCTGACCCAAATCTGTATCTACTGAATAAATAAGTGGCCAGAAAAAAAGTATGTCCCAGTTCTACTCGTAAGTAGAACACATTAAAAACTTTTTTCTTTAAGGTACCCCCGTTTACTGTCCTGACTTCTCAAGAAAAGTGCTGATCCTGTAGGTCCCAGCACCTCCAGAGAAGGTTCCTCTGCCCTCCTCTTTAAGTATTTTGAGGAGATCAGAGAGAGGATTAATTGCTGTTAACCACTAAAAGTACACCATAGCATTTATCTTACAAGCCTTACCAGCTGGGAGGGCAATCTCTATGCACAGATTATTAAATACCTTTCTCCATCATCAGGACATTGCTGAGAATGTTAACCACTACCTCTGATATCAGAGAGTGTGAATAAACAAAATTGCACTTCAAAAAATATTTGTTGTATAAGGAACTTAGTTTAAATCACAAAATATTCCCCAATAAATCCAGTTCAAATTAATAGGACAGATCCTATGTCCCAGGGAGAGAAGGCATAAATGGTACAGAATTTCAACAGACAATGAGCTCCATGTTAAAACATCAGAGCAACATCACCATAGCAAGTTCAAACTTTGAAGCAAGCAAGCAAAGGGAAAAGAAATTCAACATTTTATTTTAACCAGCATATATACTTTTACTAGAGACCCAGTGAAATCAGCAACTCTGAGATCCAATAACCTGATCATTACAGAGGGGGCACAAGATTGGTTTATTTATAAGATTACCATGGGCACTAAAACACATATGAATATTTTTAATTGTTGGGATGCATAATCACAAGAAATTCATCTACCAATGAGCAGATTTTCCTTTTACATAGTGACACTGTAACAGACCACTGTACACTGAAGGCTAGACAGTTTCTCTTTGCCATGTTCATTTCTGCTCTTTGAAAGCTGTAACAGTATTTGTAGATGTCACCATTCTGCACACATGGAAGGGCAAGACCGAGCCATAAGGAACTACCAGTGCTTAAAGCTGCTTGAGAAGGTCTGTACAGCTTAATTTGGTAAAGAACAGTAATTTGTTCTCAACTCATGAGGTGCTGGCTATTCTGTTTGTAATGGATTATTCCCCTCTCTCCATACTTGAAAGGCTGCATTTAGGGTTTTTTGTTTGTTTTGTCCTAGTTTCATTATTATAAATTATTATGTTTGAATCAGCTTTTGACCTAGATCCTAAAAAATGGATATTTCTCAGCAAGCATTCAGAGCTCACATATTCTCAGTGACAGCCAAAATTCTGGGACACAAGCTTAGATTAATGCAGAGAGGGGGGAAAAGTATTGGGAAGTGGGTAATGACATTTCTTCCAGCTAATCTGAAACTGAAAGGGACAATGAGTGAACACAAAAACCATAGACTTGTAATGAAGAAACAGGCAAAATCATCTGTACTAAATAGCTACAATCCAGAATGCTGCATTCAGAGCCAGAAAAACATCTCTTGTTCAGCAGGAATGAGAAAAGGTCTGTAGCAAGAGCCTCCCATTTAAAAAACCTAAACCACATACAACTAATTCTCAAAACTAACAGGACAGCAGAAAGTCCTGTAATGGTTTGTTCAGAAGCACAAATTTCATCAGCTAAAAAAAGTCAGTTTCCACACAATCAGTCCCAATACCCAGCAGATAAAACAGATGGGTCACTGGCCATTCACAGCCCATTTCCATGATATGCACTCTTGAGGTCTATAAATAACCAAGTAGGGACACCTGCTTCCTGGCAGTGCAGTAGAAGTGCTTCTGTTCTTTTCTACTTTCATCATGTTCATTATGGATAAGGATAAAAAGGGATAAACACAATAAAACAATAAAAGTTTTTTCTGTCCCAGACCACACAGTCTACCACTCCAGCCTCAGAACAAGCAGCAAACACATGCCACCCATTCACTTGGCTGAAAATTGTTCCTCTCCCAAATTAAATATACTCTGAGGGAATTCATACAGGGGGTATGTTATTTTCATTTTATTTCTCCTTCTAGTAATTGCACTGAAATCACTACTAAACTTACCCTACTATGCTACTTATCCTTCATGTATGCATATTCATTCTACTAAATGTTGCTTGCTTTTTTGTTTAAAATCTGAAGTCAGAAAATGTCATTCTGTAAAAAAAAAATAAATTGGAGAGTGACTCTGGCCAGTGAATTCATTCCTTCTGAAAAAACTCACAGGAGCCACCGTTTAGGGTAAAAAGACAGATAATTTCTGGTGGACCTGCCAAAGGCAACTGTGGCCTTCTGTTGTGGACACAAACAAGCTGGTAAGACAACCTGCTCTCCCAGGATTTCATCATTTATTCCGTTCCAAACAACTCAACCATGTCTTTGTGACATTTGTGAACATTAAGCATAAGGGCACATGAAATCCTCTGAGCACAGGCAATTGGAGGAGAGGAAGATATTTCTGCCACTGAGCACCATTCAATTAAAGTGTTTCAGCTGGGCATGTCCACAGCTGCATTGCCCAAAAGCAAAAGCCAAGAGATAATATTCTTTCACACTGCCTACAGTCAGCACTACCTGCCAGAAGCCCTATCTTCTTTATTCTTTTATTCCAACCACTTGTACCTTTTTTGCAGATCTGGATAAAATAACTCTCCCTCTCAAGATTTACAACCTCAAAACCCATCCACCTTTCTTCAAGCATCTCACCTCCCACTCAAACATCATCTTTTTTGCTTTGTTTACTTTAGATGCATTTCTTTCAAACTCCCTAACATGTTTTCATTATGAGCTAATCAAATTCATTTTCCTTTTGGTTTGTTTTCTTCTCCCAGGCTTTCTCACCTACACTTCTCACTTCATAACAGAAAGAACATACCAGAAATTTCTCAAAAGGCTGCTCTTCTGGAAAATGTTTCCATAGGGAATACCAGCTTTAATTAAAAAAATAAAAACCAAACAGAATCCACATTTCCAAATTCCCAGTCAGAAACAGAAAATAGCCCAAAAAAGAAAACACTTTGACAATACTCACCTAAAATACAAAACCTTTGACTCAAAGCCCCATTTTACACAATGCTGAAGAGCCTGGCTCCCAGTTTCAGAGATCTGGAAGACGGTTTATCTCCATGCAGAACGTGAAAAAAAGTATCAAAGTCTGAAACCAAATTATGCAAAATGAGAGAGCTTCCTATCTTGCTACACTAACTAACTACGATTTGAAATGAGAAAGGAGAACCTGGGGGGAATAATCAAAATCCACATTCTTCACAGCCCATACAGTCAGGAAGAATTTAGTCTTCACTAATGACTCATGCGAGTCTCCCTATAATCCCACTCTTGCCGTCTTCTCCAATGTTCTATGTACTGTATCCGTTACATGTATTTTATAAATTTTCTTAAGTAGAAACTTATTTTCTAGCACCTATTTATGAAGTTAATATACAAATAAATGCATTGAACAAGCTGCAGATGACTATTTCTGTATTTGCTTCCCATTTTGCATCAGAAGTTGCCCTCAGACAAGTCTGTCACACACTTACAAGCACAGTCATTTCTGTCATCATTTGGGCTGTCAGCCCAATTCCATGCAAAATTAAGTGACAATGCAACTAAACCGCTTAAGACTAACGAAGTTTAAAAACAGCCAGCATACATTCATTCACACCACCAACAATGGCATTAGACCAACTCAGTCACAGACTAATGCCCTTCAACCTGCAAGGAATTCTGACCAAGATCAATAGTAATACCCTATATTACAAAATAGGAGCTTGACTTTTCTGCTTAATTGTTTGAACAAAGAGTAAGTATTTTCCCTTCAACAGTCATTTACAAAATGAAAAAAGTCACTGTTCTATTACCAAAAAGAAAAAAAAACTTGTCGTCACATTGACTAATAATTATATTGAAAATTTAAATGCTCAGATTTTCACAAGTCCAGAGCATGAATGTCATAGTTAGCAGTCAGTTCAGGTAACTGTGACTGCTTTAGACACTCCTGATCCAGTACTGATTCAGCAGCACTAGAAAACATTTATTTACCACTAAAGCAGTGGGAGACAGGTATAGTGAACCATTTTAATTAACACTTATTCATCACTACAACATAGATAAAGCATTTTCAAAGGTTTATTTTCCAACTATGTATGGGTTCATTTTTAATGATTTCTTTAGCTTTTCTAAATTAATTTAAAAGAATTTCCAACCTACATTTAATAGCCTGTCTTTATGGTCACCACTAAAATAATGTTTTAGAATGAAAGATGGATGATGACCTACAGTGAACGGTGGTGCTGAGCATTGCCCTGGTGCATGATTCACACCAGAGAGCACTCTGCACCTGAATTTACATTGCCTCTGTGCAGTGCTAGGGACACACAGTAAACTGCCTCTGACTAATGGGCAGTTTCTCTATTTTATTTGCAGGCCAAGTAATAAAGCAAAGGGGAATTAATTTGCATTGCCCAAGGATTTTACTCCCTAGCTGACTTCTCCTCTCACTTGGATGCACTTACCTATATGGAGAGGTACCAATAAAGCAAAGTCTATGGGAAAGGTTCATGAATATTACAGGTTCCACAGTCAAGCTCTGCAGTAACTGATAAAAGCAAGAAACATCAGAGCACAAATCTCCACTTCATACCCAACCAGACCAAAAAATATTAGGAACACCAACTGTTTATATTTTAGCTATGTGTACAGTCTGAGGCAGTAGAACTCAGTATTTCAAATCAGAGCTTCTTCTCAAATTCAATACAGATTTCACCTAACAACTGAAATGTTACACCTTGAGATTTCTATACAGCCTTCATAGGAAACAACTTGTACTTTCTCCAGGCCAGATTTTATGTATTTTTCAGGCCATACCTTACTTAACTACTGTCTCATCTAAAGCATTTAAGCCTTGCATGAAATGTAAAAGCAATGGGTTTTTGTATATCGGAGTTAACCAGATGTTTTATATTGGTATGAAAAGACACATGAGATACATTAAAATAAATATTTAATTAATTGCTCTTTCAGTTGTCTTTAGTAAGAGGTCAAAATCAACATCTTGCACAAACCTGTTCCTCCTTCCCTTGTCCCTGTGCCCATAAACCCACAGTTCCAAGGAAATCTAGAGGCTTGTGCAAATACCATAAAAGTAGCTCTGTCACCTGTGGAAAAGGTACACCACACATGTTCTGGAGATTAGATTTCCTTTTCTTGGATAGGGTAACTGTTCCTGCCACTTTGTGGTTTTTTAAAAAAGTAGGAAAAGGCCCAGATGTTCTAGTGAGCTTCCAACAACTGATGCTACACACTGTAGCCAGAGTTAGAAAGCGTCAGTGATGGCACATGCTACATCAACTTCAGGAATCTGGTGTACAGAACCCTCAATAAAAACATTACAAGCTGTGCAACAGTAGAGCCTCAATGCTTATTTATTCTCAAGAGAATTTTTGTCACAATGGCTAACTCCACAATCACTGTCAATAAATTTACATCTTCATAGCAAAATCAGAACCCAGGCAAAGGACAGAGCAATAGAAAAAAAATGGCCAAAAACCAAACCCTCAATGTCTTGGATAATTTCCAAGCATAAAAAAACCACTGAAAATTAATGTCTGAATGCTTTGAACTCCTCTGCTCAGAAAAGAAAATGGATGGGAGGAAATTTCATTGATAAATCAAAGCATCTCTACTGCTCCCATGATCTGAAGTACATTAGCACAACTAAACCCACATGACGTACCTTCAAATCCAAGCAGCCACTGTTTCCTTCTAGAACTATGGAAACATGAACTTGTTATTCCTGAAACACTGCAATTCTCTGTTTACACCACAGAACTCCAGTCTAGTCTCCCATCAGTCACCTCATCCTTAGCTTCAATCTTTGAGCAGCGAGTTAATCTATAAGCAAACTGCTTTATTTTAATTCTGAGGCATTAAGATGAGTCAAAGAAGTTGGCAGGCAGTCAGTTTTTCACTGACCTGTAAGCACAACAGGAATTTTAATACCCACTTCACTCATTTAGCTGACCCAGTCCTCAACAGCACACTTACTAATTACAGTTTTAAATCCTATAAAGTAGTTTATCCTTTATTATATAGGCTATTACAAACATCGAGCTGTAGTGTTGAACATTTTTGGAAAACTGCCTCACTACCAGTTTTTCACAGTATCTGAAGTTCTTCCATAAACATTAAAGCATTATTCTCTTCTCACAGTAAATTAAGAAAGGATGTAATTAACTTTGTATCAAAAGCATTGCCAAGGTCTTCAAGAGTGGTTAGCATTTTTTAATGAGATATGAAAAATAAAATATTCAGAATTTTTCCTAAAATTGAGATCCCTTTTCATGCACCTCCAAACGAGCTCTCAAGAAAGGAAAACACAGAAGAATCACAATTGTATTTCAAAAAGCTCCTAGCATGTCCAGATTAAATTAATAAAGAGATCAGAACAGAGATGTCAAAAAAACAAAAAGCAAAAACAAGAAGATGCAAAAACTATTTATGGACTGTCTCTTCTCACACAATTTAAGGGAAAAGGTACTTTTTTATCGTCTTCTGTATCTCACACCAGAGAATGTAACTATCCTGGCACACTCCATATTGAGTCTCGGGGGTTTGTGTTTGAGCTTGAGATTTTGGGGTGGGGGGGGGGGGGGCTCCCATTATTGAGATAAATAGGAAAACTGAAATCAACCTCCCTTTACATTTTGGTTCTCTCCAGCCACCCCCAGACAGGTAGCAAAAAGCACCCTCCCCAAGAGCAGTGAGCCAGCAAACTGGAGCTGTGAGGGTAAAGCCCACACTTCCTACTGCCATGGGAGCAGCTCTGTGCCAGGCCAGAGGCTGAGCTGAACTCAATATTCAGCAAGATTCTGTTGGCCTGCAGCAAAACCAACATAATATTGCCATTGCCAGTCAGGGATCACAGGCTTCATATGAAGCCATCCTTACAAACCTCAGGAGAGGTCTGCACTTGTCTTGGTCTGTCTGGAGATGAAACAGGAGGTGCTATTGCTCGCCTGGTTTTAGTTACAGCTTAGCTTTGTGCAATTGTGTGGTCTAAGACCTCTTGTTACAGTAACTGCAAGATATTCCTCTGAATAATGTAGCATAATAACAGGTAGTTATGCATTCTAGAATAAACTATTTACAACCCTAGAATAACAATGTAGTATAGAGTAGCTCAGGCACAAGATGACAAAGGGCTTGAAAGTACAAGAACAGGAAATTAAAAGAGATCTCAACTACATTCAGCTCATGAATAGTTGATTACTGGTCCTTAAATGCATGCAAGTTTCAGAGCTGGGTAAAACCAGATATGGCAAAAAAACCAAGGAATAAGCATCCAATACACATATGTATGCAGTATTTATTACTTTTGGGAAATTCATCTGTAATGTGGAATTCCAGACACATGAAGAAAGACTAAGGAGTAAGCATGCACTAGAAAACAAGATCAGCTCCAAGGGGGTGGTTCTACAAGAAGAAAAAAGCACTATCATCACTATCAGTTTCCTTCAAGTGAAATGTTGCCAGGCTGTCACTTCCCTCCCATTCCTTGTTGGGGAAAGCTGCAAATGTTGACTGTTACAGCAGGGATTACTGTAACACGCATATATCAAACCAGGAGTCCCAAGGAAAGGAAATATATATGGACAGATTCGTGGTAGATGTTTCAGAGATGTTTATTTCTCCAGCCGCATGGCCGGGGCTCTCCTCAGGAACCCTCAGTCATGGGACCCGAGGGTCCTTGGCCACACCGGGGAACACAAACCAACCAATGGGAACGAGGCTGACCAGGGGCAGGGAAAGCCCGTGTCTGTGCCCTCAGGGCCCCTCTCCCAGGGCTCCACGGCAGGGGGGGAGACCCCAACATCTCACCTGTTTTATTCTAATAAAAGGAGAATGAAAACAACTGGATAACAAGAACAGTTTCAAGACAAAACAAGCCACCCTCCTGAGTCTTTAGATGTCCAAACAGATTCTTAGGGCTGACAGAAGGGAGACAGAACTCTCCGGGCATGCTTTGTGGGGAAACTGAGGCAGGAGAGGGTTTAATTTCTTCCCTCCCCCTTTTCATCCTTCCCTCGGCATCGGAGAGGAATTGTAGGGAAATGGAATTATATAGGGAAGCCATAGGGTGAAAAACGGATTAGGAATAAACTGGGGATAGGGTAGACTTAGGAAGAGGTTCATATTGGGTATAGGGTAAAAGGTGGAAGTAGGCTGTGGGTAGGGAAATTGCTGGGATGGATATTGTTTATAATTTTGTGCACAACGGCTGCCTTTGACGGGAATACCCCCAGCCCCAGTAACATTTGCTGCCTGTAAACCCTTCTTTCCTTGCACTATATCAAATTGTACAACTTCCCCATCTCCTACACTTTGCAGGTAATTTTTAGGGTTATTCCTTTTAATGGCAGTTCTACGGATGAATAAATCTTCCCCTGTATCATCTCGTGTTATAAATCCATAGTTGTTTTTTACATTGTACCATTTCACGGTTCCTGTGACTTTCGTGGCTACAACTCCTCCTATCACGTGCTTGCGTGTTCGTTGTGGCGGCTGGTCCCGCGTGGCCGCCGCCTCGCCGACTCCGATGTCTCGGCCGGGCCCCCGCGTTGCGGCTGCTCCGTGCCCTCCGAGCGGCGCTGCTCCGGCGCGTGTCTGGGCTCTGCACGGCCCCGCGTTGTCATCGCCGCTGGCTCCGTGCCCTGTGAGCGGTTCCGCTCCACAAACTCCACGCTGCTTCAAGAGCAGCCCCGTTTCGGCTCGGCGCTGCGCGGCTTCTCGTGTCGCTGTGGAAACCGCCGCTTCTCCCTCCGCAGGGCTCTCCGAGCCGTGTGCTCAGAGCGGCCTGCCACGCCGATGCCCGGTTCCTGGATGCTCGTGGCCCACGGCACCCGCGGCGCCTGCGGCGTCGCTCCCTCACTCGCGGCCGCGTGGCCAGGGACCCCGAGACAGGGATGGGGTCCGCGATAAGGAATGCGCTCCCGAGGGGGCCGGGCACATCCAGCACAGGCACCTCCGCCGGCACGGCTGCAGTCATGTGCTCCCGGGATGGCGGCCGCGCGGCCTCGGCCACGGGATTAGTATGATCTTCTGCTTTAGGGGTAATGGGACCATACAAATGCTCCTCAAGAGCTTCCCTGATTATAAGGTATGCACGGAAAGCTTCTCTTTGATCCCATACTTTATCCCAGATCTCGTCCCAGAAACACCCCTCACAAGATTCAGGAGGTTCAATATCAAAAGGTAAGTCTCGAGAAATATCGGAGAACCTTTTGAAAAGCCAGATGAAAAAGTGTTCTAGATCTCCCGGTTGCATTACTTTTTTGTTTTGTTGTTCAAGGATTCCTTTAACTTCTAGATACATTTTTTTCTGTGGCTCAGAGAGCCCCATTTCCCACGATTCTTCCATAGTCCAGAGAGAATATCCAAACCAAGATGAGAAGAGAGAGGTCTAAAGTGGTTATTTTACTCATGAATCTTCCTCAGGGATCGGTGTCTTGCCCGCATTCCTCCACCAGTTTGTCGCAGCGGGGATTACTGTAACACGTATATGTCAAACCAGGAGTCCCGTGGAAACGAAGTATATATGGACAGATTGGTGGTAGATGTTTCAGAGGTCTTTATTTCTCCAGCCGCATGGCCGAGGCTCTCTCAGGAACCCGCAATCACGGGACCCCAGCGTCCTTGGCCACACTGGGGAACACAAACCAACCAATGGGGAATGAAGCTGACCAGGGGCAGGGAAAGCCCGTGTCTCCTCCCAGGGCTCCATGGCAGGGGGGGAGACCCCAACAGTTGACCTTAGGACACAGAAGGGTGGCAAATGGATGAATACAAAAGCAGGGGAAAAAAGGGGTAGATAAAAAGGTGCATGGAATAGTAAGTTTAACTGTATTATGACTGAGACCTTTTCTACAACAGTAATCTCTCTGAAATACTTATTCCTAGGCTAATAGTAAGTCTTTGATTAGACTATCAAGACTTTAATTAGGCTAACAATAAACTCCTGGCTTTCCCTTTGCATATGAAGTGTTTCTTCAGATCACAAGCTGCACAAGGTGCAGTGCAGCAATTCATGCACCCAGAGGGAGAGTGCCCCAGAAAGAATGATTTCAAAAGGGGAAATCCTGAGTGCCAGCTTCTATTTCAAAGCCTCCTCATAAATTTCTACTTAAGCAGCCAAATAAAAGAGATCATTTCATAAGCAGTTGCATCACTGATAATAAATGTTTTAATTTCAAGGTTTTTCTGCATATGAATGAGGTATCTAAAAGTAGTTAAAATCACATATAAAGAGCTGTATTTTTATTACTCAAGAAAAAGTACACAAACTGCTTATTAGCACCAAAATTACACTGACTTAACATTTATCTCTAAATGAAAATCTGGTAACAGCTGTGCAGTAAAGACACTTATTAATAAACTGAAGTTAATTTACTTCCCTAGTCATGCGCCTATAAAGTACCCATTTTGGAGATACACTTAAATATCTCTTGATTTTCTTATCCTGCCAAGAAGTTTTTAGAAAACCAGTGACTTGCTGATCTCTAAAAAGTGGAAGTTGACTAGAAACACTGTCCTTGAAACAATACCTGGGCCTTTTGCAGAAATACCTGGCAAATTGTTCTGTCTTTACATAAGCTTTCCTACTGTTTTAGAGAGAATAGTGATTTGCATACATATGAGTATGGGCTGACATCAGTACAAAAATTAAATACAAGCATGATAAGCAACAATTTTATATTTACTTTACAGCAGTCAAATATCAGTAACAAACACTACCTGATTATTCAAAATAGTATTCCGGTTAGTAGATTTTTTTTTTTTTGCAAAGTAGTAGAGCTAATGGGCTTCTGTTTTTACAGCACATCCATTTTCTCTGCAAGGAAGTTTTGTTTAAGCAGCTCAGTTTATCCAGTTACTCAGCTACTTAAGCATTCCTTCAGATCAAATAACACTGCACAATGAAAGTAACTTCAAAATGATGAACAGAGGTCAAGATACTTTAAAATGTACAAGGAGTATGGGCAATAGGACAGTACAATATACACAGACCAGGGCTTTCATTAGCATACACAGGTACTACGTAGTTTTTCCATATATATTTCAATAATGAAACCATAATCTAAAATAAGGTAGTCATATGTAAGGACACCAGCTTAGGAAAGGCAATTCCATTTGGAAGATTTAGAATAGTAATACTGAAACTATATTTGCTGATCTATGCCTTTTTATATGCCTGTACATCTGTGGCACACTTGTTTTGTGCTCTCTTAGAATATTACCCATCTAGAGCAGGGCCCAGTTACCTACAGAACACTGGGCCTGCCAGTTCTGGCTACTGGAGAATTAGGAGCCACTTACAAGCATAAACTTCTAAAGTTTCATTGAATTTCAGGAGATACTGGAGGTGTCTACAGCGAGAATCCCACAGTTAAGGATTCCTGATGAGAGACAGTGGAGATCCTTTAGCCTACCTATTCTCTGAATAGGATGCAAGTGTTCTGCAACTCAACAATTCTTTTTCCAGAAACTTCACCTTACCATCCAAGATTTGACCAAAAAGCAGTGGACAAGAGGGGGGAAACGGAGGAGGGCAGAAAATATATTTAAAGAAAGGTTTATTTTGCTCACCTGCCACAATCCTAGTTCACAGCTTCACTGCCTGCAGGTAGGACACTATGCAAGCAAGGTACTGAGTCCAATCATACTTCAGGAAATCCTGTTCTCTAAAATGTGTGATCCAGAGAGTTTCTGAAGTAAGAGAGTAAATCTTTTAAATGCAATAAGTACAGAAGGATTTTCTTATTACTGTACACACAAATCAAAGACCTGAAGTTCACAAACTGGAGGCAAGTTAGCAGCATTAATACATTTGAACAAATGCTTGAAAATTATTCACTTTGATGATGCCATGAGGTGATTTGACTACAAACAAAAAAAAAATCGCCTGAATTCTTATTATGGCACATTCCACAGCTCTGTAACTGTTCTATATAGAAAAGCAATTTTTTGCCTAGAACAATGAGTATATTAACTAAGCATCTGAAAGTGGGATGATATGGAAATCACCTTTAAGGTCTCCCAACATAGATTAATATTCAAGTGTAAAAAGCTGAAAGCCACAGCAAACAATTGCAAATACAACCCCAGGATGAGCCATGGACTGCACACAGTGCTGTGTTATGACACAGGAGCTGCCACAGTGAAGGAAGCAGTGCTCTGTCCTCTTCCCCGCGCCCCCCCCCCCCCGACATTAAATGAAAATTTAGGACAGGCTGAAGTATTTTGACTAAAGTGCAATGCCAATCTTAGATGTTGTGTATTACAGAAGGATTCAAAAATCTTTGCTCAAGACAATTGTATTATTTATATAAAGAACTAGATTACTCTGTGCTGTATCTTATATTCATGGAATGGAAATCTGTGAAAAATGCTACTTTATTAACACTTTTTATTTCAGCTGTCATTATCAGTGAGGTCTACCTCACTAGCACAGCCAAAATCTTCACTATCTGCAAATAAATTTCATCTAGTAAATGACATTAAATGTAGTAAAGAATCAAACTTCATAAGAATTTGCAGTTAACAAAGTAACTGCTGAGCTTCATTTGAAGCTCTGGAAGCCACTGCACTTTCTCCAAAAGCAACAGCCACCAAGTAGGAGCAGCAAACTGTATTTTTAATAACATGACAATTTATGCACAATGTTCTTCTGCAACCAAAGCTCTGGAAATAAGAATAAGTGAAAAAGGGAGAGCTATAAAAGAAAACAATGGGGGGGGAAAAATGATCAGGAAGTACAGTATTGAAGAATTGAATAAGCACAGGGAAGTATAGGCAAAAAATATAGCTGCTAAAATTTGGGTGAAAAAAATGCGTCAGGGACATCAAGCTGTTATAATAATGGAGTACTTCACCTTTTGAGGTCTACAAGAAAATGACAAAATTGCATTTTTCCCTTGTTCTATGGAGTCACAGTAAAATGATGACAGGATTAAACAAAGCAAGGAAAGAACACTGAAAATATCACTGAGGTATCTGTTTCACTATCAAATACTTTCAATAATTCATGGACAAGTTAATTTCAGTATTTTAGAGATGTTATAGTCAGCCAACTATTCACTAGCAAGTCACTACACCCCTGCAGTCACATCTGAAGTAGCTTTAATTTACCAGCAGATAAGTAATGAACTAACACTTTAAGTTGCACTATCAATGTTATGACATTTCAGTAAAATTGGGACCTGGTTTTTAGTCTTTTCTATTATGCATCTCATGGGGAGACACATGGTAATTGTACTCAGTGTGGTTATGTCTCCATTCCAACTGACCAAGAGACCCAGTTTTGACAACATTTTCAATCCTTCACATGGAACTTCTTTAGGGTTTGTTTATTCTACAGTGGCTGCTGGCAACAAAATATGGTACATTAGTCTGGCTTCTGGGTTTTTGGTTGGTTGGTTTTTTAAAGGCCTACCAAACCAGCATAAGACTGAATCATTTATCATGTTAGTTAAATTTCTGACATTCTCTATCAGAGACCTGAAGTTCTATTTAACTCCTCGAACCACCCTCCCATGTCTCACAAGGAGATGAGTAAAGCATCTAGTTTAATGAGTAAGCACATAGCTAAAGCCAAGAAATTTAAGTAATTGCTCATCTCTGCAGTGAGTTGATAACATAACTGAAGCATGCACTGCACCTCTCAAAGTGGAGGCTGGGCAGGATCAGCTGCCAAGGTCAGACTACAGATAAAGCCACCATTACTAAAAACCATAGTTACTGAGCTAGAAAGCAAGATTTCAAAGTGAAATCCTGAAGTAGTGGTACTTGCAATGTCAGAAGTGGTAAAATTTAGCCAATACCTACAACATACAAACCAAATGCTTAAAAGCATATATTAGCTGTTGCATTTGCAATCCCATTTCCTGTCTCAGTCTCCCAAATAGAGGGCTTTGCAAAGCAGAGCCTGCACACCCAGCAAAAGCCTGACTCTAGTATTGCCTTAGCATTTATCTTCACCTTAATGCAGAGTAGTTAATAGGATAGTTTGATGTATCATTTGAACAGAAGCAGCTGAGCAGATAAACCTGTTCTGAAGAATGGAAATTTTTTTTGCATTGTGTAATTAGAAGCAATAGGAAAGACACTGAGCATGTCCTCATCAACTGGAGAAGGATTCCATTAAGCGTTTAGGTTAAGGCACATAGGCACACTTCCCTTAGAAAGTGGATAAAGTGTAAATGCAGGGGAGAAAGCTGGATGCAGTATCATGGCTAGCTTTTCTAACAAAATAAACAGGGTATGATTATAGTAAGTTTTGCAAGGTAATATTATTTACAAAGGCTAAAGTATTCCTTGTTGAAAAGTCATACACTACTAAAAGAATAGAACAGAGAAGTGAATCATTAGCAAGAAAAGTTCTGCGTAACTGCTCTTGAATTAATTACATAAGATCTAAAGTTATTTCAAAGTAGTATAACTTCTGCTTATAGAGTTTGTAATTATTTCTGTTACACAGTTTCAGCTGAAATTTCTAAAGATATTAAAAACACAGATTTAGGTATCAGGTAAGCTGTGATAAAGTCCAGCACTTGCAAAAGTCTGATCTGAGATCAAGGGCCACAGTACCATTACAGCCTTCTGCTTTCCAAACATCTACTATTGGATTCCTCCAGCCATTACAGCAATATACCAAGTCACATATATTGTCCTTAGAAAACTGTTCATTTCAGCACAACTGTAGACCTAGAAAGGGTGATTATTTTAAGCAAATACCAGTATTTGAGAAAATCACAGGTATTAAGATGATTTTCATTCTTATTTTACTATGCAAGGAATTATTGGAAAGATAAAAAGCCATTAAATCAATTCACTTCTAGAAATTGATAATTTGCCTCTGCCAACTTAATACCTCGAAAGAATAAATAAAAGAGAAATTGGTCATTTTCACTGAACCTATCATATTCCAGTCACCAAAGCAACTGTCAAGGCACAGTAAGGGCTGTTCACTCCCCATAGGCCAGGGAGCAATTGCACACCAGCATGGCCAACAGGGCAGGGGTCTTACCAACCACAGGCAGCACCCAAGCAAGAGAGCAGGCTCAGCCAACAGCCCAGATCATCGGGCAAATCCAGGATGGTAACACAGGTCCAAGGTCAAACCAAGAAAGTGCTCTGTATATGAGGATCGGGCCAATGCCAGAAGATCAGCCCAAGGGTCAGGGTGCTGCTCTGTAGTACCCACAGCAAGGCAGGGCACAAACACAGCCATGCTGAAGCTCTCCCACCAGCCCAAAGAGAATACAGGCTGAAGGCTGAGTTTAAGTAGAGCCGGGACCTGCTGGTGTGGGTCAAGGCCTCAGGTGAAGCTGCTCAGGGCCATCAAGGCTTCAGAGCATTGACAGCAACAGTCAAAGCAGCAATTCTAGAACCTCCATTTTCCTCTTTTCTGATTTACTTATTTCTCTTTAAAGACTGCCTGCCTTCTAAAATAAGGCAAAGACAAGAATCTCATTTTGCCTTTGATATTGCAGCTATGGCACACTCTGGTGTGTCAGCTTGTTCTGACTCATCTCCATTTAAGTTTGTCCTGGATACTGTTTGCTTGCTCCACTTTGCACTGTATTTCCCTATAATTTACTCTCTCTTCATCTATCAAAATCTGTTAACCTTTCATGGCCTTTGAATTTCCCCTCCACATATTTTTGTCCATTGCTGTTGTTGCCTACAGCTACACTTGATCACTTTCTGCCCGAAATGTTTCCTGCCATATCTATCTTTCTTCTCTTACTCCATTCTCTCTTATGTATGCTGAATAGGAATATGAACTTCTTAATACACAGGTGAAATATACTTTGGGTTTGCCTCTTAAAAATAGCCTCCTTCAGGGGTAGTTTTAATAATACCCCAGGAGCAACTTGCTGATTCTTAGTTCTGAATACCAATTCAGATGCTAAATGATTCAGTAGGTGGATTTTTTCCCCACTATTTAAAATAACCAATTGTTAACACAAGTTAGTTTCTCCCACTTCCAAGTCTAAGATACATTATAGTATATTTCAAGAAATTAAAGATGTCACTAAATAATAACTGAGTGAATTCACATTTTACCTTCTCTTAAACTTACTGTTCAAATGGTTTTGAAAGCCCCAATGCTATTTCAGCATTCAACAGATATAATTGGTGACTATGTCATATAATAGCACAGGTTTGAAAGGGCCGAAATGATACCTTGAGGCAGACTCCAGAGCTTTTCTATGAACAGCAAGTGTTTTTCTAAGAATGGGAATTTCTTTACAAATATGGACAGTCACACGCAGTAACCTTTGTATCTCTTCTGAGTGATCAAATTTCAACCACTAAATGCAGAAAGCATTCACATTAAAACAAATTGTAATGTGCAGTGGTAATTTATCTAAGGCAATTGAAAAGGCTTTTCTCCCTGAGCTGTTCTACAGATCAGGGATTAGAAGTCAAGACCTCTATTTCCAGATTCATGCTCAGCCCATTAGCCGTTATGCCTCCATCTCTTTATTTTGACAATGTAAGTGAAAGAACATACAGTGCGACATCACACCCACAGCATGCAGAGGTCCCAACTCAAAACAATGGCTTGCAAGTGAAGATAAAGACACTTACGATTCCACCCACATATCCATTTTCTGGATTCTTCCACTATTTCCCAAGAAAGCTTTTTATGAGACACCACATATAAGTGCTTGCCTCATTTAGCCCCCTGGCCACAAGAGCAATGTCTGCCTTGGTGACCACATGGCTGGGAGACACTGAGCTCCCCAGAGGAAGGATTGCAGAGTCTTTGCACAGACCTTTTGACTTCTGCAGCCAAAGCAGGACACAGTCTCTCAAAATCCAGCAGCTCTGGTATCAGGGTTCTCTCTGTGTGAACAGGCCAACCATGCAAATCTGGTTCAAGGATATCTTTGTTATGAAACTTGCCTGGTATTTTTCTAGTAGATCAAAGTTTTTTGATGTAGGTGTTAGTGGGAGATGAGAAATTTCATCAAACAGTCATGGTACTTTCTCAGTCTTTAAAAAGAGGCGTAAGTCCTTCTATCAGCATTTTGATCACCAATTTATACAAAACCATACTACTTCTTTTTACTTTAAATATGTCTCAACTTCTAAGGTTTATTTTTAAGAGCATTTAAAATACTTGTATTGTTTATTGTCATTAGAAGGGAGTGGGAAATTATTACAGCTGGTGAGGGGTCAGTAGCTCTCACTGAGGAAGAGGTGACCGGTCCAGAGAGATGGTCCCAAAAGGAATCGCCTTCCCGGGACCCAGTATCTTCCCTCAGCTGCTGGCCAGGAGGGCCCGTGCAGAAGCTGTCAGCTCTTTAGTGATTGTCAGCTCGTGATTCCAGCTCAGCTCTGCAGGGCAGCCTCCAGAGACAAGAGGCTCATGTAGCTGGTTCCGCACAAAGTCGCTTTATTGTTGGTCCATACTCCAGCAAAGGGGAAAGCCAGGGACAAGCTCTCTCTCTCGCAGGGGCAGGGGGCTAGCTTTTATAGGGATACAGGGGGTGGGTGTCAAAGGGTAAAGGCCAATGGGTTACAAAGGATCTGCATAGGGTCTCCCAGAGGATTCTGGGTCTGTCTTTCCTCGCCTAACTGAAAAGTTAGCTGCCTTCCCAGGGTGGGTCCTGCTGGGAGATTGCTTCATCTCCTTATCTCAGCAGACGTCCCTCCAGGGCAGTGGCTGGGCATACCCTACAGGAAATATCTATAAACCAAAACAATCCAAAACCAATTAAAATAATTGTTCCATTATACCAAAAAAATGCAAATCAGCATAAGACCTAGGGGTCATGCTCATAACAACTTCCCTGCTTTCCCAGAGCCAATAATCATGTCTCTCCTGCAACAGTACAACAGTATCTTAATTAACATTTACCTGAAGGCAGGTCACACACGCACAGAGTGATTCCACTTTGCTAACAAAGCCTACACAAGGCAAGACAGACTGGCATCTCCACATCCTGCAACTTCTGGCATGAATGTCTAGTCAAGAGGAAAAGATGCAGGATCTAAGCTATGAACAACAGGACACCTTGAACATAACAAACGCACAGATACAATGCTAAACCTGTTTCAACATACATGATGCAGTGCCGAGTTACCCATTCTAGAATCATGTGTTGCCTTTCCTCCATCATGCAAGGCTCAGCCTTGAGATGCCAGAAATTAATTACCTACCGAATTGCACACCTTCAAAGTAAATAAGTCAAACAGGAAAAAGAAGGGACCTAAATCACATTTCAAAGGCCACAGTGACTTTTCTGGAGGAGCAAGCAGTCCCATCTAATAATGCTGTGTGACACTACTGCCTTGAGATTTGGTTTCACAGTAACTCATGGATTTTGCTAACGTTTCTTAAAAGATCTTTTCACTTGCATGCCAAATGTCACTGATCTAACCAGCCATAGTCAAGCTCAGATACATTTTTTGAGTCCACTCTACCAACTAGTTTACTCTCACTCAGAGCTACAATCCTGTTAACACCTTTTCTTCTCTGGTTTTATACTGCCTGTGGAATTAGATGTATGGTAAACCCTGCTAACACAGAGCCAGACATTTAACATCTTAAGGGGTTTTTCTGCCTTGTTAGCAAATTCATCAACACAACACACCATCAGACTGACTCCAGAACTGATGAGGAAATCAGGAAGAAAACATAGCCAAGTTTTCATCTAGTTGGGAGGCAGGGGAAAAGAATTACCATTCCTTCCTTCCTCCCAGCAGCAGCAAGCTATTAGATCAGCTTAGCCATTCATGCATTCCCAAAACAACCATGATAATGTATGTCAGCATTACCACAGCCTAAATCATCAGCCTGTCCATCATGTGTGCTGGCTCTGCACTGACCCAAGAAAGCTGACTTGGAAAAAACAAAAAAGCACAGAGCACATCCTGTTAGTCAGCTCCCTGAACAATCTGTGCATGGATTATACGGGTGTCCTGGAAAGAGACCATGAGACTGCGTCACATGGAGGGAAGGGAAAAGGTGGAACCACGGCAGTGTTGACTTGAGTTGGTTAAAGCTGTTGTGTAACAACACATAAAACCACTTATTTAGTAGCTTAAAGTGATTAGAAAATAAAGACTTGAATGAATCGGATTCTGTCAGGCTGGATGCATACACAGAAATTGTACAGACAATCTCAATACAAAGGTAGGCTACCCTCAGGCTTGATGTTTAATGTTACCTAACTTATGGTATTAAGGACAAGCCACAGTGTGCTTTCTAGATGAGACACAAGCCTTTCAGTTCAGGGCTTTATTTCAAATAAAAGTGTGTCATTCGCTGCTGTTTTCCTAGCCAGAAGCCCCAAGTTTTAAATGGCTGTCAGATATTTTTGCCAAAGGAAGCAAGTTAATGACTGAAAGATTAGATGACTCAGAGGAAACAGGTACAGCAATAAATCAGATATATGAAAACATGAGAAAATGATGAGAGGGTCAGAAGTTCTTCAGCCTTAAGCACTTCTGATAGTGCTAGGCATTCCCAAGGAAGGCAGCCATGAAAACCTAAGATAGAGGCCATGAGACTCAAATTCTCACGTGCATTGCTCATGTAAGCAAAAACAAGTCAAAGACATGCCTTGTGCCCAGCCTGCCAGCACCCTCACGAACCCACACGTTTAAGCAAGACACTGTGCCAGTGTCATGTCCTTAATAAAGCTCCCATATCCCAGCAGTTATTTGTCACCATTACTGCATAGACTACTCACTCTCCAACTGAAGATGGCCAAAAGAAATCCCAAACTTTGTAATTTAGAAGACTTTTACTCATTATACTCTAACGTAGATGGAAAAGGTATAGTTATTTTGAAATCCATGCACATGAGTAACGTGTCTTTATCACGGCTTACTGGTTCTTGCAAAATAAAGGCAAACATACTCTCATTTGCTTCTACCACCACACTAACAGATGTTGAAGGAAGACAAAACAAAGGAACAAAACATATGGAAAATCTTGGAAGCTGGTCCCTAGAAAAATGACAGATCTGTGGAAACAAGTTTACCTTGGAGCATGCCAGCATCCACTACTGGTGCAACAACAGCTCTCAGGGCTTCCATTTGGGAAGATGTGTGAAAAGTGATTTAAATGTGCTGACAAAGATGAAGAAAATAACTTTTGATATTACAGCCTATGAGCACACAAATAAAGGAGTAAGAATTACACAGAGAGAATATAACTTACCTTTTTAAGCCGACATAGTAGCATCATGAGGCAATTGTACCATTTTTCATTGGTATTCTCAGAACTCTGCAGTGCACAGTGCAGTTCATTACTGCAGTCCTGGGAAGGTCAACAAAAACAGCACAATGAACTCTCAGTGATTTTTATCCTGAGATCTCAAGTCTGTTATCCAGACAGTGCTGATTTTAAGGCATAGTTAATTCTGCCCACACAACTACCAAAGTCCACCTTCCATAATATTTTGACTCCTGGCATTAAAGCCAAACACAGACTTTTACTTCAACAGGTCAGAGAAGGTATTTTTTTTCACCTCTCACAAGTAGCAGAGAATGAATGTTTTTTCTCCAGTGTGCTGTAATGCAGGTACCCAGTAAAATGCCTTTTGTTCAGGAAAATGTGGCCAATTAATCTGATTGCAGACATCACAATGTTACTGACTTCACCAGAAAATTCTGTCCTTTAGGGATGACATCAATTTTCAATGTGCAATGTTTCAATGTTTCAATGTTTCAATTCTATATGCATTTAAGTGTAAACTAGAATGAGTAGCTACAATTTGTATTAAATATTTGCTGAACTTGTTTCCTCCCTTGTGCATAGATTTGAGCCGTAACTTTCTCAAATCTCAGAGTCCCTGTATAAAGGAAATGTGTGGATTTTTTCCTGCTGAAGATAAATGCAATTGTCAAATACTGTGCTTACTCAATGAACTGCTCTGGTTTTGACTGGGATTTTTTTTTGTGGGTTTTTTTAAACAGCAGTGGGATCCAAGAGTCACTCTGCATTTAAGATTACAGTTTAAATTTAGTGGAATAACTACTGTTGTTTATTTAGTTAGGTCTGACTGCTGTCTGCAGCTAGCATGGGGAATAATACATTAATACAGCAGTTACCGGCTACATCCAAATTTGTAAATGAGAACTGATACTTCTGGAAGTGTATTTCCTGTAAGTTCATATTTTAGCAGGATAATGGTACACCTAACACTCAAGACAGAAAGGATAACAAATATCAAGTCATTAAGGACTTTAATGTGCTAAAGCAAATAATATGCACCACAGAAAACCTAGAGAGTATGCTGAAGAGCTTCACAAACTATTTATATTCATTTGTAAATTATTCTTGAAAAAACTGGTGAAGCTCCAGATTATTTCCAGAAGGAAAGCAGAAGGAAGCTTAGTGTTGTGTCTTTATGAAAGGCAATAAATGGGACTGTCTAGGAAATCGTAAGTCATTTGGCCTCGAAGTGCTGTTCAAGCAAGCAAATTACGGAAGGTAATCAATAAACACAAAAATAAAACAATTAAGCAAAATTATGCTACTTAGCACCATTTCAAGGAACGTTACTTAACATGACCACTAACTTTCTGATGATATATGCTTTCCAAAGTTTTGAAACAATCCACACCCTACAAATTCAATTACTGATTATTAAAAATAGTTATTTTCACTCTTAATCTGGCTAATCAATATAATTTTAAATTAGTTTTCCATTCAATATCTTTGTGCTACTCCAGACCCGTAATAAGAATTTAGACAAAAAAGTCAAGAGTTGGTAGATAACAACTAAGTGATTTATCAGCCCTCTGCCACCACCTGTCCACTTATTTCCCATTCCTGTCCATTTCATTTCCCATCTCTCAGCTTACTTTATGACACTTAGTGCCTGTTAAAAACCAACAAAACTAATTCTAAGTGAGGTGCTTGACAGGCAAAAGCGTCATCTGAAGATCTGGACTGTGCTACTGTACAATTCAAGTTCTACTCTTCTACATCATGTTTAAAGTTTATTTTCTGTCTCTATTTTCCTTGTTTCAAAAGGTAAGACGAAAAAAAAATTAACTACACTGAACAGGACTTTTGCAGCCAGTGCAGTTTGTCACAGTTAAGGAGAACAGCTGCATATTTTCTTTTTAGTAAAACTTCAAGTGTCTCCTGATTTAAAGCAAGAATATATTGTCAAATAAATCTTCATATATGATCTTGTATCTGCCAGCTCTTTATGTGGAAAGTATATTTTTACATTTTGGGTGGATTCAAAATTTATTAGTCATATTTAAGCATGGCAGCTAAAAACAGAGGAGCATATCATACCCTCTCACAGAGATGTGGAATTGAGGGGAAGAAAGGTTCTCAGATTTTCTGCATCAAAGGCTTTTATTTTCCTCTGGTTGCTTATTGCCTTTAGCTCAGGGAAACAAGTTTTTCTCTAGCTCTTAGGAATATTTTACGTAGCTTTGTGGGTTTTTTTAAATCTTTTGGACAATTACAATCTTCAATGTACCTGCTAGCTCATTCATGGCTGTTAAGAATCATCATTGGCTATAAATAGTTTCAAAACTAGTGCTCCCTAACTGAAAGAATACCTTTATTTTATTTGCATTCCCTTTGAGATGTTTTTCAGTAAAATAAGAGATGAGTCCTTTCACACCCTGCTTCCAGCCTTTGAAGAAAAATCTTGTATCCAGACCATGCAGCAATTGCACCACCTGATGGACCTATCAATGGAATCCCAATTATCCTGCAGATTTTTCTCAACAACAGGTCAAAACTTAGCTCCAATTATCAGCCTGATTAACCACAGCTTCAGCAAATTTTTGAGTTAAATTCAAGAACAGAAGTGTATGTATAGAACAGCATGGAGCAAATACTGCTGATATTCTTGATGACCTGCTTGTCGTTACAGTTGGTAATTGATTGACACTAAGGTGAAGCACAGCACACACAGTCTGCCACATATTTTTAATACTGATTTGGAAAAGGTTTAGAACTGTCTGTGACTACTGTTGGAAAATTAATTTTCTTTGTTTTGGGATTTTTTTTCAGCATAGGTGAACTACAGTAACATTCATGAACTGCATTAAATTTTATTTAAAATGTGCTTTCCACCAAATTCATGTACTAAGATATGACCTTGTTAATGTTTCTATTTTTCCCTATAGAGCAGGGCAGACCGTTATAAATATATCAGAACTCTGGATTGAACTGCTGGTGTTGGGGACTCTGAGGGTCACGCTAAAAAATTCCACTGTATTTTTAAAGACCTCTCTGAAAAAAAGAGCAAACAAAAAATGTGTTCTGCTAATGAAAATCAAAAGCCAATTTATAGTAGGAGGCAAGACAAAGTGGATGAGTGGTAAACAAATTTCTCTAATAAAATGTTCAATAGGACTCATAATTTAATGAGACATTTTTAAGCCTGTTAAATGTCACCTCTTACCCAGAAGATGGAGCATTATGCTAAAATATCACAAACCAAAAAGTGTAAGTGAACTTCCCAGAGTATAATATTATCCCAACAGACCTTTGGCAGCTTCACTTCTGCTGAAGTGAATACAGCCCATGGGGCAAACAACACCTCAGTGTTCTGGGAGAAAAAAAGAGGGCCTGGAAGTGCTCAGTCTGCTCCAAGTCCACTGTCACACCTTGTCCTTCCAGCCAATTTCTGCCACTGTGGAGTGGGCTGAGTGCTGGGCCAAACTTCCTTCTCTGATTCTTCCTACAGCTGCCCCAGCAAATGCTGCCCAGTTGCAATGATATGATCACTCTAGAAGGTAAGGAAGCATCTCCAGTGAGAACTCAAAGTATTCCTAGCACCACTCCTGAGCTTCTGTGGGCAGATTCAGAATGCAATGGTCTCACCAGGCGTCAAAATTCATTTGGAGCAGGGCTTCTGGTTTTCTTTCCTTTGAAAGGCATCTGATATATACATGCAATCAGTGCTCTAAGAAATGACCCTACATGAACAAAATTGAAATAATCAGGGCATTCCCTTCAGCACTACTGCTCTGAACTTAATTGCTAATGGAGACAGAAGTCAAAGTCTGACCTCCAGTCAGGACACCGAGGAGACACAAGTGCTTTTACCTCCCCCCAGAGGACAGAGAAGAGGAAATAGCTGCATAAAGATGAAAATTCAACCCAACTTCTACTGATAGGTGCTTATAAAATTTCTGTTCAATTTTATAAAAATCTTTAAAATACCCATTTAAATAATGTATTTGATGTAATATGTTGAATTACACATGTTTATCATGCATTGGGCACAACACAAATGTAATACAGTGTATGAGTTTGCTAGTGAATAAGCTTAGAAGCTTAAAAAGAAACAAGTTCTGAAAGCAGAAACTTGATATTCTTCCCTGCTCTCTTTCAATTTGTAAACCAAAGAAGCAAGTAAAAGGGTATTTATTATAGTTCAATTCAGAAGGAAAGAAAAAACAGCATAAAGCAAAACAAATTTTAGTAAAACAAAGTTTATTTTGCAAGGCTAGTAGTAATATTGAAAACCAGCAAGTATTCAAAGCCTAGCCTGCTTCTTAGAGACTTTTATTCCCTACTCAATCTACTGTACACCTAAACTGAACAAGTCCAAATACTGGCTCTTCAGCTTAGCAAGCAGAGTTACCCTTCTGCTGCTTACAAACACTTTGTAAAACACTTTCTTCTTACGTAGATTTAAAGCACCTCTATATTGGTCCTAAGGGTGGTGACTATATAATTTTTCTCTCCTTTTTCTTTTCCTCTCTCTCTTTTTTCTCCCAACTTCTTGAAATCTATTGTAAGCCAGACTAAAAAATTCCAGTCAATGCCTCAGTAAGTGCTTTATTGTGTCCTGCTAAATTAAAGTTTGTTACGTTGAGGTTTGTGAAGTGCCTTACTTGTCTGGGTGCTGGTTTAAAATTTGCCAAGTACCTTATTCTACCTTAATGGTCTAAAGTTTGCAAATAAAAGCTTGTTATTGAACCTCCTGAGAATGTTGTTGTTGCTCCCAGAATGAATGAAATGAATGAATGAAATTCTCTTCCCCTTAAACTTGCTGAGCGAGCTGGGCTGTAACAATCACAAAGCAACAGAGCTTCTGAGGAACTTTTCTATAAACAGACTTGCTGCAAACAAAAGTTATATGCTGAGAAAAATTCTAGTAGATCTACATGGCCTTGGTCCACAGAACCACACTTTGGTACATGAGTCTGATGAAGCTCAAGAACAAAACTGTTTAAGGATTTTATTTATTTCACATTTAGCTTGAAAGTAAAAACTAGTGTCTAAATTCAAACAACTTGATGAAGGAAGGGACTACAGGAAAAGGAAGTAACTGTGGGATGGGTACCAAATATATTTTAAACTAAAATCCAGACAGCCTGAAAATAATTTATTTTATTATCTGGACAGATCTGACCACTCTAGTTCATTAACTGTTCCCTCATTCAGCCTTCCAATAACCTATCTATCTACAGAATTTCTAGACCTCAACTATACCCAACAGAGCACAAACATTATTTTTGTTTTGTAGTTATTTTTTACAGAGGAACAGCCAAGATTAAGTCACATGAGTCTCTCTGTATGCTGGATGTTTGTTTACTGGCCACTGAGGAAAAATACACAAGATTTTACACTCTAAATACACTTCCCTGGGAAATAAGAATTGCCATGTAAGATTGTAGGCGGAGCAATGATAGAGCAACTAAAGAAACCGGAAACATAATAAATCATTCTGATTAATGGAAATCATTCACGTCATAGACCTTTCAGAGAAAAATAAAAATAAACCCCAAGCCCCACTGTATTTCTGTGAGTTTTTGACTAAACCCAGCAAGACAAAAAATTATGATTTAAAAAAGATCATCCATCATTCTTCCTCTGTGCTGCTACTTTTTACCTAAGGATAAAACAACAAAAAAATCTGAATGCAAATGATTACATTTTTAAGTGTTCAAACAGCCTTTCATCCCAGCTTTATTTACCAATGCTACCCACAGCAGATTGCATTTAAAAATTTCAAATAATTTTCCTTCAAAAAAAGCTCCACAAGCTCCTTTTGAGCTAATAAAACACTATGCATAGTTATGAACAGAAAATAAGTATGTCCTTAGACTTACACAGCCTCTAAACTACCACTCTATTTTCATTAATAGCTTTGAGTATGTATGTAAAGACGTATTAAATTAATGTTACTGTTGAAAGTGAATGGTATCATTTTATAAAAATGCCAGTATTTTAGAGAGGTTAGTGCTAGTGCTCTTATTCTCAGCTCCTCACACAGTTACGTAAAGCAACAGCTTCTGAAGACGAAACAAAACCAGGGCAGAATCTCTTCTTGTACCTAGATGAAAACAATAGTCCCCTTTATGAGTGCACATTTGAAACATCCTCACTTATTCTGAAGATTTAGACTGCACAGAGAGGACCATGTGAAAAATTGCCACAATAACAAATGCACTCAAAATATTGTTTCCAAATCAATCATTGGATTAATCATTGGTGCCCCACAAGCATTAATGTACTACAACACCATTAACAAAATATGTCAGTGTTCACAGTTGTAGACTACTCTGATAGGCAAATAACAAATCTATTAAAATGAAGCATCTTGGGAGCCTCTTTTTGTTACTGCAATATGAAATGTTTCAATATAAGCAATAAATCAAAAAATGTTCACTGAGTTTAACAGAGCAACAAAATTTTTAATGTACGTCCTAGATATCTTTCAGCTGTTAGTAACCATTATACCCTAATTTAGTTTATTAAATACATACTACATGGCAAAATGGAAAAGCTTGAGGCTATGCTGTGAGGAACACCTAACCAGCACACCCTGGCATTGCTGATGAAAGAAACAGTTCTGTATGTCCTGTCATCCATGCAAATAAACAAATCAACAAGGAGGAAACAAATGGCTTTATATTTGTAAACACTGACAAAGCAACATTCAGATTTTACAATTCAGGTTTTGTGAAAAACATAATGTTTCTTTTTTCAATTTTTTAAGTATATTTCACAGTATTTTCTGCTGGGTGAATACATCTTCATGTCAGGAAGGTAGCAGGACATTACAGAGATGGGCTATCTTACCCTGGAATTTCACACAGAGGAATTTTCCATGCCTAGAACCAGCTCAGGACAGCTGGAGCTTTGCCATTGCCACTGCTGTTCAGCTGTTCCTGAGAGGCCCTCTGGGTCTGAGATCCCAAAGTTTGTGCTCTCTCGAGCAGACAGAAAGGAGCTACAGCCTCTGAAAACTTCCAGGACTTCCCCAAAGCCAGCTCTAGTGAACTGCACAGGACAAACATTAGACCTGTCCTTGTTACAGGAGTTTGTGCATGGAATAGGATTTGCCAATATGCTCTGCTGGAATAAAGAAATGCCCAACTTGAACTATAAATCAACATATAACAATTGCATGTGTTTATTTCCAAGGAGTAATAAATTATTTTAGAAAGGAAACAGCATGCAAAAAAATGTGTTCTGACTTGCCATAGACAACAAGACAAACAGTATCATTCATATCCCCCTCAGCCTTTTAGTAACACTCATTTCTAGCAGGACAATTCCTGCCACTGGGATTTCTCATAAGGAAGCTGTATTTCCCTAATTTCACCTCAAGTGTCTAAGTATCTCAGAAAACTTCCTTCCAAATTCTGCGTCCTTTCTCCCAGATCATCCAGCTGGGGCAAAACCTATGGAACTGTGCTGAGCTTGGCCCCAATTCTAGTCCATGGCCCCCACGCCCTCACAAAGCAGCGTGAGAGCTGCCCTGGCGCGGGGCGAGCCTCCACAGTGTCACCAAAAACCGGGAATAAAACTCCTTAGCAACAACGTAGGCTTACGAAGCAGGGCATGACTTTATTACAGCGCCGGATGCACGCGGGATAACTCCACCTAACGTGGGTGCAGGGCACAAGAAGGTACACGCATTCATTAGCCAGAAGTACACTTGCTGTGTGATTACACACGTGCGTACAGAACCTTCTACCATCTTCCACGTGGCCCTGATTTTCCGCCCTGGTTCTGAGAGCCGCACATGTTTCTGAACAAACTGGATTGGGGTGCCTGGGCTCGTTACTGAACTCGGGACGTTCCACGGCCGCTACACAAAGCTCCATTGACTCTTACTGCTGCCCGAGCGACTCACCACACCGCGAGGTCCGCACCCTCCCTGGGCAGCTGCTCCACAGCCCCGCCAGCCTCAAGGGAAACTTCTTCCTCGTGAAACGCCTTGTCTTGTAGTTTATGGCCATCGTCGCTGGGCACCACCGAAGAGTTCTTACAAGTAAGAACTGATGACTATGGCTAAGGTAAAGGTCGAATTGGTAACCAGCCGCTCGTGCGACTTTCTGGGGTAATCGGGGGAGTCGCGACATGTTGCGGGAGGCGGTGGCGATGAGGGGCAGCACCGGGCGGGCACAGCACGCGAGCCCCCTGAGGAGCCGGCCGCCCTCGCGGCCCGGGCGGGTCGGCCCCCTCAGCGCTCCTGGTGCGAGCCGGCCGGTCCCGTCCCGCCGGCCAAAGGGAAAGCGGTGGTTCCTGTCCTCCTGCACCGCGCAAGGTGCCCGGGAGAGCGACAGATGCGAGCTGAGGGAGCGGCTCAGGGCAGCTCCGCGTCTGCCGCGACAGAGCGGCCCGGCCCGTGCGGGCTTCCTCGGGCGGCCGCGGGCGAGCCGTGGGGCGACGCTCGCAGCCGGCTCCGGGCTTGGCCCGTCCTCCCCCGTCCGCTCCTCAGGTTCCCCTGCCCAGCCCAGCCTCCTGTGTGCCCCGGGCAGAGGGGACGCGGAGGACCATCGACAGGGTTGGCTGCCTCATTCTGTAGAGTCACGGAATCATCCGGGGTGAAGGAGACCTGTAAGATCAGCCAGTCCAACCGTCAACCCAGGACCACCATAATCACCCCTAAACCACTAAACTGTATCACCCAGCACCACATTCAGACATCTCTTAAACAGCTGCAGGGATGGTAACTCCAAAACCTTGGAGCCTTTCCAAACTCCTTGGCTTTGCCAGGGCCAAGGAGGGGTTCGGTCTGGGTGGGTCACGCTGTGGCGGGGGGCTCTGAGGGCAGTGAGGTGGGAGCACGGGCAGGAGCAGCAGCAGGGTTTGCTGCCTTATGGTGAGCTGTGACCTGTGCCGTCAAAAAATGTGGTGACATTACACCAGTAAGCTGTTGTGAATACCCAGAAGTTTTGCTGTAACAAACTTGTGAAAAACTCACAAGGTGGATGTGGTCACATTGACATGAGGACACATTTCTGTATGGAAGGTGAATAGAAGACTAGTATGTAGGGGTTATGTGAGATTTTCACTGGAAAATTGAACATGTGTAACTGAAACAGGTGTCTTTAAACCTGCATTTCAGAGAGAGGTTGAAATGACAAGAGTCTCTGATCACTGGCAAATTGGTGGAAGAGTTGTCAGAGGGAAAAACCATACAATCCACTTAATTCACTTTTCTTTGTCAAAAGCAGCGGTATTTGCAGTGGAGAATGAACAAGCATTGGCTGGATCATTTTAGTGAAATCTTTCTGGCTACATAGCAGAAAGGCAACAAATGAAGGAGTGCAATGAGAACAAGGCTAGGGTATCCTAGCTCAGTATCTCCTTGCTCTGAGGCCAAAAGCCAGTCCATTTTAGTAGTCTGAGGAGGCTGGGACCTTCTGTGCAATTTGCAAAAACAGCGTGGGTATAGCATGTGATTGCACAATCTAAAAACTAGAAGAAATAGAGGAAGTTCTTCAATTTTTTCAGTATTGCTGTTTCCTGACACAGTGTGTTCATTGCATCTTACAAGGATGGGGCTGCAAGTGGCACACATCCAGAAGAGAAAAGTTAGTGTATTAAGAAGTGTTTGGAAAATGTGATCTGCAAGAAAATACAGAATACATTGGAAAATGAAAAACTGAACGAAATCTAATCTTCCATGGGATAAGAGAGCTTCGGTGCAGATGTAGGGAATAACTTCATGGTCCTGGAGGATAGGATGAGTAGTAACAGGCTTAAAATGCCAGTCACTTGTGAAGCATCAATTTGTGAAGACTGCAACATGTCTTCGAGTGGCTGTGGAGTTTCAGATGGTGTTGAGACTTTTGACAAATGCTTGCTAGGGATAATACAGGTATCATTTATCATTCCATCGGCAGGGGAATGAGCCAGTGACCTAGTGGGCACCAAGCAGCTCAGTGCTTAACTTCTCAGTCATTTGGTGTTGAGTCATGTGGAAAATAGAATTAAATCTAGGTGGATAGCAGAGACAGACACTTCAGGTGAGAAATGGGTACCTTTACCTTTGAAAATGAGATGACAGGTAAAAAACATTAAGAGTATTTTTAACTTGCTGAAGTAAAGTAGAAGCAGTAGAACCAACACGGCTGTGATTTCTATCCATCACATACTTATATTTCCTATGAACAAAGGCTTTCTGGCACAGCATGTGTGTGTTCTGTGCTGACCTGAGTACAACTGAGAAGTCTGAACAAACAGCACTGGGCACTGTTAGTGCAGCTCCGCATTTTGCTTAGTGTTCTATCCATTGTCTAAAAATTTCTAAAACTAATGGGGGGACATTTTCACTTTGAATGAGACTCACACTTTTGACACACACATTTTTGACAACTTGATGTTTTCCTGCTCTAATATTATTTAAAATAGGATTTATTTCAAACCCATAAAAAATAGACTTCAGATATGAGTTACTTCATGCATTTGGTTTTTAAATGCAGTTCATTCTTACAGCACACAGAAGAATATTTGCAGAAACATTTGAGAGAAAAAAAATCCATGGATCTAAGGAATCAAAAGGAAGCAAAAGAAATTAGGAAAATAAGGAATACTTCAACAGAGAAGGAGATTTTATATGGCTTGCAAATTAGAGATTTTTTTTTTAGCCAAGTATCTAAAGTACAATCTGCAAAACTAAGAATTGTGTCAAAAGAAGGGTGTTTTCTAAATCAAATGTGCCTTTGGTGCTACCTGTAAAACATAACCAGTGTTCTGAACAACAGTTAGTGGCTGACAAGAATGTTCCTTTGGTGTAAATGTTGCTCAAACTATTACTTACAGTGTCAAAATCCTGTGCCTGAGATAATTTGCAACAAATATTCAGATGCAAACCAACATTTAGATGCTGGGAAGCAAGGTGGGGGGAAGGCAGATGATGAAGACCAAAATGCCTAAATATTCCACCATATATTTTTTCCCCTGTGAAAAAGGAAAAGAGGTTTTTATAAAACTGATGTTTGCAGATGTTCTGCCTTACACAAATCTCAATTTCCTAATTAGGGTAAACATTTAAGAAGTAATGTGCTTAGCTCTGCACCAAGTAGCTTAGTAGGGGAATTGTTGCTCCAGTATCAACACAAAGTTGGTAGTGACTGTAAGGTATTACCTGACTGTAAACACTAGAGAATAATTTCCCCTATGAAATGTTTCTTTTGTAAATGTAGGAGGAGAGACATTTCATTTGATGGTAGTAAGAGAGAGTGTTTCTCAATTGAAGATGGTTCTGACATGCCTCTGAGGACAACTTCTCTGCTGATAAGGCTTAAAGAATCCCTGTTCGTGGGAAAGGTTTTCTATGATATGTCAAAAAGCTCTTAAGTAAAACAGAGACGAGAGGGATCGTCCCAGAATAGAGTAGGAAAAACCCTCAGGCATATCTCAGTGTTATTTCTGCAGAAAAAAAAAAAAAACATTGGCTTCCTTTTACTTGTTTGTTTCAAGGTAGAGAGCATGTTTCTGTCATTGGAAAAGGAAAAAGAAGAGGAAAGGGGGTAAAATAGCTCTCAATAAGTATCTAAGGCAGTTTAGAAGTGAGAAAATTAATAGCAACAATTAATTAGTCAATAATCTTGGTTCTCTCCTCCTCTTCCCTCTGCCGGCTTTTGTCTGAGGTTTTAGGGTTTGCTTCTCTTAGCACAAAATACTATGTCCCCATTCTATTTCAGAATCAAACTGCTGCAGCAGTTTAAGGCAGAACACCAGTAATTTAAGTGATAAGATTCCTCCCTCCACTGCTCTCTGTGGCGGTGCGGGTGGCTGCAGTGACCCCGAAGCGAGCAGGATACCCCACGCTTTCGAGGTCAGGCACCAATGTTTAAGGACTGCCGTGATGAGGGTGAGATCCCATCACCCCTTGGTGCGGCTATTTGCCTATTCTAGGCTGGTTGGTCCTTGTTTTCCCCTCCCTATTTTATGTATAAGTTTGTAAATATTCATCTCCCGTAGTTGCATATGTATCAGTTCTAGAAGTTTCTCTGTTACTCGGTGCCCCATTGGCTAGCCCCTGTAATCCCTCCTTTGAGTTGCCCCCATTGGGTTACCTCAGTGTCAGTCCTGCCTCCTTTGCTTTATCCCGTTGGCTGGGTCCCTTATCCCCGCCTTTCCTGCCCCAACTATAAAATCCTGGACCCAGGTGCATTCTGGGCTGTCTGTCTTTAGTCTCTTCGGGTGTGGTAGGCGTGCTGGTGGAACCTACACAAAGAGTCTCTCCTTCCTTCTTTCCCTGCGCGCTCTGACAGCCTAGCTCAGGACAAGCTCCTTTGGGTGAGGAGCTCACTCTCCCCCCCTTTTGTGGGTGTAGAGCTGCGGGTGTAGAGGGTGCAGCCAGACCTCCGGGCTTCTTATTTGCCTGGCTCGGGGTGCTCTCAGCCCTCCATTGTAATTATTTATTAAAAGAAAGTGGAAAGGTTGATGGTGGCTTTATCTTTATTTTTTCTCTCGGGACACTGAAAAGGAAGCAGGTAATCCCAGTAAGCAGAGGAAACATCCAGTGTAAATATATTAACGTTGCAGATGAAAACAAGAAAAAGAGTATTTGTACAACGGCAAAAAATAAAGGAAGTCTTCTGGCAAAGGTAACGTGTAGTGTTTGGAATGTTCGAATTCTTTTATGTTCAGTAGAAAGCTTGATTGTATTACTTTTTGGTGATGTGACTTGAATTCCAGTAGTTCAGCCATGCTGTCGTGCTTGGAGCCTTTTTATGACTGTTGTATGTCACTGAGACATCCTAATTCCAGTTGTTTATTCAATGGAACTGAACTTCCAGTCTGGTGCTTCCCAATGTATGTTACCCCCGTGACTCCCGTGGTCAGTCCCTGATAATGCAGAGGGACTTCTGCATAGAAAGATGGGAGGAAGGTACCAAGGAGGTATGGACGGAGAGCTTAGGTAGTGTTTGGTGGTAGTGGGAAGGTTGAGGAGCCAGATTTGGGGGAAAAATCAGCAGACAATCAAGCAGGACTGGGGAGAAATAGTTGTGCACATGTGCGCACACGTGAGAATGCAGGTGCTCCTGAATGCATTGATTAGATGCCAAAAGTCTTTGGGTGAAGGGAAGTTTCTGTTTTAGCACAGAGGCAGAAAGCAAATCCTTCATGTAGGGAATAACGATCAGGAATTTTTATGTTTTTGAATGGAAACCTTTTTCCCGAGAAAATGCATCACTTGTCATAAAATCTTAATTTTCCTGATATTAGAATGCGCTCTAGTCCTGCTTACACAGACATTTTATTCCTTGTAGCTGGTGTCAAGAATATATGTCTGATGTGTAAAATCAATTTAATAGGAATAATTTAAAATATTTATAAGATATTTAAAATGCTATTGTTCATCTTTATATTGCCATTAGAATTTTTTTATTTCTCAGGCTAACAAGCTTCACTTGCTCATGAGTACTCTGCTTGAAAGTTGCCTCTCAGCAATTTTTGATCATCAGTCCTGTAGAAAGTAAACCCCTTAATTTTGTATGTAGAGAAATCATAAACATTTTTAAAATATTTAAAGCTATATGTTGCACTGCTAATGGTAATACATACATACATACTGATTTTATCCCTCTAAATTTTAGGAAGTAGAGATACTGTGGCACCTCCTTTATGTAAAGTGACTTAAGTCCAATGGAGAGTGCCAAGATACAAAATTCTGTGCTTTGTACCTGCCAGAAATGCCATATAAACAATAGAAAGAAAAGTACTACTTCTCCTGAAACTTTGGCAAATTTTAAATTTAGCACTTGTTTCATGTAGGCATTTCAGTGAGTTTAGATTTTTAGATTTGGAACGCAGCTTTTCTTCATTCCAGATTAAATTTAATGAGTGGTGAGCAGAGGAATATTTTAAGTAATGACTTATTTAATCAAGAATTGGAACGCTTAAAGGGAAGAATTGAACAAGTAGAATGCACCAGAACCCATGAAGACATAGTTAGAACATCACTAGTAAGTTTCTTTGCATAATTGTGTGTTTTGTGTGTGAATCACATACTACTATTACGGTACCTTAAAGAAAAAATAAAAAATTTGCATACTTTTGGGGTCTATGTGACAAAAATAAGTTAATAACAGTTCTGTTTTCTATTGCAAGTCTTTCACTGTCTGCTCTTCATGCAACAGTAATACATAACTTCCTTATTGCAGGTGAACTGTGTTAAGCCCTGCTGTGTTTGTTCTCTGTTGTAGAAGTTGTTATCCGAACTGGAGAAGGACACGAATGCTCTCATGGATCCGGGAGGAAGCCATCCCAGTAGTTCTGTTCTCATGTGGGATGCAGATGGCCAAATGGGCATTAATGCTTGCTTGGAAACTAATGGGTGACTGGATGGTTACACTGAAACCTCGTGGCTGTCACAGCTCCCTTGCTGTTGCATTAGGAAAAAATCTGCAGTGCTCATACTGGTTGATTTTCGAGAATTTGCTTTGAGACTACAACATAGCTCTTTTCAGTCTGATTAAACAAATTCAAAGGAGGGGGTGTTGATGACTCCTGCTTTGATGCTGTCCTGTTGGAGACACACTGGAGTTTTTCTGCTGAAGGGCCAGACCTCTTTATTACAAAGTTAAAGTCCCTGACAGCATAGTTGCCTGTTTGAGTTACTTTACATCATGCATTTAGCGATTCCCCCCCAGCCCATTGCATAGGAGCCATGAACTGCACATTGAAGACTAATTTCTTAGGCAGTGAAATTGAAAATATGAAACAATAAATAAAAATGTCAGTAACATAGCTACTAATACAAGAGCATTTCTCCTGGGAGATATTGATGTGTTCGTACTAAAATGGTAAGATTGCAACACATCTTTTTTTTGTGGGGACATTTGGTTGTTATGGGGAGCAGGAATTTCTCATGTCCTTAGACTGATTGTATTTTGTTGTGCTGAAATTCTTTTAGCTAATCTTACAGGAGGTGTAGTTCTGTGAATTATCAGCCTCCTGTTTCATGCTGACCATATATTTCATGTAAAAAAATCTTACAGAAATGAGGTTGTTCAAAAGAAGTCTTTGGCGTCTAAGACTTTTTTTTCTTTCACATTTAAAATTATAAAAGAATTGCATGTGAGAAACATGCAGTCTTGTCCTTTTGTTAAGGCTTTCACATGTTGTACAAAAGCAGTTTCACATGTTCTTGGCCTTTTCCCAAAAACCAAAATATAAAACAAGATAAGGTTCAGTAAGATACTTGCATGCCTCAAGTTTTAAATTTTAATTTGGGGGTTTTAAAACAATCCTGGAGCGTGAAGGTTTTAAGATACGTGGTATGTCCTCAAGGAATTAGATTATGTTCTAAATAGTTTGCTGTGAATCATCAAGTGTTGCTTTCACTTGCTTGAACTTTTCAATATATAATTCTGCATTTTTACAGTAATTCTGGGTTGTTGTAAGAAATCTTAGCAAACAGATGTGTTCCACTCTGCCAATTGGTATGTAGTCTTGGATGTACTTGAGTAAAGAGAAGCCTTCCACTAAAATTCTGTATTATCAGAGTGAAATGAAAGAAAGAAAACTTGATCAATACAACAGAAGAAAACCACAATTCTAGTGAATGTAAAAAAAAAATTTTAACGCTCATTTTCCAGCAACTCCCTAAATTTAATGCCTGGGGTATAATTATGTAATAATTTAGGCACCCTTAAGGAGAAGATAGTTCTGTGGTATCACAACACCATGTCCATAGCTGTACTGGGTTTGCCTGCAGGGTTTTGGTAGCAGGGAGCTGCAGGGCGGCTTGGCTTCTGTGGGGAGAGAGCAGGGCTTGCATCAGTTGCATCATGTTGGACAGAGCCATTTCAGGCCCACTCCAAAATGGACCTTCCACTGCTCGAAGCTGAACTGCTTTTTAAATTGCGGGTACTGCAGGATGTTCAGGACTTGATGGAAAGTTTATCTTTTTTGAAGACCTTTCCAAGGGGAAAGAACAGTGCCAAGCTGGGCTCTGAAGAAGGCTTCTCTTTTGCCACCAGGAGGCTCCATTGTAACGGGATTGGAACAGTGAAACATTTTTCTATAGAAGCAAGTAAGGAACACCAGGAGACACCATCATCAGAAATAAACACACAAAAACCCCAAAACCTGTTCCAGCCGTCCTTCCCCTTTTATCTTCTTTTTCCTCTACTTTGTCCTTTTCCTTCCTCTCCTTCCCTCACCCTCCAAATCTGTCAGGCCTAAAAATGTGTAAAAACATCATTTGATAAAAGGATTTAAACTTTTACCCTAAGAGCTTTTAGGCTTTTAACTTGGAAAGCAGATTTAAGTCTTCAATACTGGTACTTTAAAAATAAGATTTCTATGCTAGAAAGAAAAATGTCTAAAGTAACATTAAAAAGTCTCTCAATATGGCACATTTTTTACTTCTTGCTAATAATATACTAAGAAAATTGAGTCAGTGAATCAGTGCATATATTATGTTCCTACCCTTCTCTTTGTAACAATGTGTGCCCACTTGGTTTAAATGAAGTTTTCTGAACTTTACGTTTATGACAGTAACACAAGCTTTGTTAGAAATAGTTCCACTTCTGCAGGTTTTTGAAGAGAAAAGGAACAAAAGCTTTTTTCTTCAAGTAGAAGCAGTAAAACAGACCAAAGCCTGCACCATATGATAGAGTTTGGGTATCACTGGCATTGTTTCATACTTGCTGACATTTATTACAGCAATTTAATTTCATTAACGCACCTGCAGTTTTACTCATCTGTGCAATGTACAGCTGTTTTAAAACTAAGTACATGCACAGGTTTGTGACATTTTGGCTAAATTTTTGGGGAAGGATTAAAAAGAACCATGCACACACTTCCCTTTAGAAATTCAGTTAGTGCAGTAATGATCCAACATAAACAAATACCTTCTAAATGCAATGGGAACCTCTTCAGCACTCCTTCTCATAGCACAAGGTGATTCTAAGTTGTTACTACCAGTGTGTCAGGATTTTCTACCTTGGGAAAACCCTACTGGACAGATGGAAGCCAAGGGTCAGCAACATGCTGAATATTAATCCGTGAATGTCAGGTAGTCTGGGCCAGTGTTGTTGGTCTGGAAGCTGTACAGACAGCAACAAATCAGCTTATAGATTTAAATGAAGATTTACAGATTTAAAAGAAGGTAGTATGAATATAAAGTAGTCTGAGTGGCTTATTTTTGTTGTTGCACTAACAACTGTTTTTGTCTCAGTGCATAGACTTTCAAGCAGTAGCCAGTCTGCCTCCAGGTATCCACATCTTGCCAAGGATCCTTCTTTGTCCAGTGCTTCCTGAAGGATTTGAAGACCCTCCTCAGAATCGTGAAACTAAAAGAGGCTCATGAGCAAAACCTGGAGGGGATTGGACTGTCAAGGACCCATACAGAAACTGATCCCAAATGTGCTTCCCTATGCCGTTATCACCTGTGTCTGTTCCATTAAAACCTTAGTAGTAATTCTGCTTCACTCTGGAAGCAAATAGGCAAATACGGGCTTTGCCACTTCAGTGCCTTGCTGTTATCACAGGTTATCATCCCAAAAAGAGTTACTTTGTCATTCAATGAAAAGATCTATTTGGATGTTATAGACCATTTGGTGATACACAGTCTGTAACTGCTTTAAAAACTCTTCAGGAGACTCAGAATACCTTACCAAGTGGTCTGCTACTCCTAGTAAGTACTGGACTGTTACTTGCAGTGAGTATCATGTCAGAGCATTATCTGTACTGCAAACAGTATTAATTTCATGTGTCTTACTTACTACAGTGTTACGTTATTCCATTAATTCTATAAGCTTGATTCTACAGCCTTGAAAATGAAGTCTTTTTAAAACTACTTCCACATTTAATTTTCTTCCAATTTATTACTTCAGAGGTGATTGTTGCACATAGGAAAGAAATGAAAAATATAAGAACATTTTCAGCTTCATTATTTTATTTCAGTGATTGTAGGATTCTTAGCTGTCTTTAGTGTTTGGAAAGGTAGAGGCTCATCTTATTCCTGTCCTTAGAAATTACAGGAAGAATTCTTTTCTTTGGTCTGTTTAGCTAAATGGCACAAACTTCCATGATACTCAAGAACAGAAGAGGTCAAGCAGTCCCTCCATTATTTTGAACACATTAAGAACCCCATAAAATCAATTATGTAGCTGGGGTAAAAAGTTAATGTCTAAGCAGCACAGATTCTATCACCTGCAATACTCTTCATAAGATACAGCATAGCAAAGTAATGCCCAACTCTTGTCCTGAGTAGAATACATAAATAAAAACAAACTTTTTTTTTTTTTTTTCAAGTATCTTGACATAAATATGGATTGTTTTTCCAAGACTGTTTCCTATACTGCAGAGGCTTACTTGCTGGGTGAAAAACATAAAGGTAGATCCACAGGTGCTAGTGACTATTTTAATAGTTGGGACTTACCCTTTTATTCATTATCATTAGAAGGGAAAAGTTTTACGGGGTTTGGGAAATTAATTCTGTGGAGTTGGGGGAGTGTTTTGAATGGATCTGTACAAACCCATGTGTGCTCTTAGCACCTCAGTGCAAATCCAAAGCTTGGACCAGAGCAGATACAGAAGTCACTCGCCTGTTTCTCACATTATTTGCTCATAGGGTCAAGGCACTCAACCTCATCTTAAAATATATGACTGTTTCTGAAAAATGATGGAAAATAACCAAACCCTTATAACTCCTCAGAGCATCAGTGGATCTTGCATTACTCAAGACCTCCTTTTGACACCATATATTTAAAAATTCAATACACTAATATTTTCTCTGGTTACCCTGAAAGGTCTTCAACAAAGGACAAAAATAATCAGCTTGTGGTTCTAGTACAGGCAGGAAGAATTTAATTTTACCTGTTCACACAAATATTCAACATTGTGTAAATATATCCCAAGCTTAAAGACAAGGTCAGATTGCTAAATGTATTGAGTTTGCTATTACAGCACAAGAATTTGTTTTAACTTTATTTTCATGTACATTCTCAGAATATATAGAGTATAGGAAATGGTATATTTTAAAGGCATATAAGGTAGAAAAAAACCCTAAAATATGTTTGTCCTGCTCAAACTCTAGTTCAGACTGGTTTGGTATTTGTTCACTTGCTGTGCAGAACATTCCCATCTGTTCCATGCGGCATCATGCATGTGCTGGTGTTTGTACACAAGTGGAGGTGTTGTGCATCAGTGTTTATTGTGTGTGTGCTTTTCACTTTATTATAAAGGGACAGAGCTTTTACTGTGGAATTAAACTATGTGTTCATGTGCATCTACATCTTTATTTTAAGTATTTGCTGTATAAATGACCTGAGCATTATCAAGGCAAGAAACTGAAGCCATCTCTGCAAGTCAGTGGCATAAAAGCTTAACTTAGAATTTTTCAGGAGTGTCCTCAAGATATTAGAGCTTTAATCCATATTTGTTTAAGAATTTCCCTTATTTTTTCATGGTTTAACAAATGTAGCAAAATGCCTAGTTAACAGTCTATCTACTTGCATCATTAAAACTGCATCTATTTGTTTAAGACAAATTCTGCTTGCTAGCAAAAACTCAGGTTTTGAACCTGAAATGTATTCAGCAAACTATAGAAACACTTTTTTAAAAAGTAGGGTAATAATTCTTGAAATTCAGAGCACCCCCACTAAGAGGAAAAACACCTGACAAAATACTAGCATCATGCTAGACTGGGGAGAATGCCTTTTCTTCAAACTGATTTGGGTTTTTTACTATTGTTACTACTTTTACTGTGATGTCCTGCTGCTCATCCTAATTTTTTAATAGTCTTACTGGGCTTTCTTTGCTCCCAAAAGACAAGCAGTACATGCCAAAGCATTTCAGGATGTTGAAGGAATGAAGATGGAATATATGACCCATCGCTCATGTTGGAGACAGTTCCTAAAAAGCTGTGCACCTGAACTTCTACTTTGTAATAAATCAAGGATAAATCTGAAGAAATCAGATAAAATTTCATTATCTGACTACATTAGACATCAACTGCTGTAGTAAGTATTAACTTCAGTAGTTACACTACCTTATGATACTGAACTTACTCCACTTTAAGTGTAATACCTCATTTAAAACCTATTTACTTTTTTACTGCCTGTGTATTGAGCCAGCTGTAGTGAATATACTGAAATAAATAAATAAATGGTTAAGAGCTTTTCAAAAGTCAAATCTGTACTTAAGCATCAAAGCTGTGACTAACCAGGCCACTTCATTCATTCTCCACATTGATCTCCAAACTCCAAAATCACCATCAGCCAAAGCCAGTATTACACTGCTGAGCAGTTAAGCCTGGTATTACAGCAAAAGATTTAGCTCACAAAACTACTGAAAAATAAAAACCACCAAGTCATGTTATCCTGAAAACCTATCCTGGAATTCATAAGCATAGTAATTGCATTCTGATTTGTTTAGTAGCAGTGTTTAGTTCCAGTAAAGTCCAGAAAGGAATTTAAAATTATTTTTTTTAAGGCCAGTTTCCTAATGGGCAGACTCAGGGAATGCTTTTGTACAGGACACATTAACCCTGAAATCACTACGTGATAAAAGCCTAGTGTAATAATAAACATGTTGAGTTTGGCTGCAAAAACCTGCATTTGGCATTGTTTGATCACCAGTCTGCTTAGAAATCTGCAGATGTAGGCACAGGAATGCGTTTTTGTTTCCCTTTTCTCCCTCCCAGAAAGGCTGCCCAAGGCTAAGCTGAAGGGATTCGGGACTGGAGTGGGGAGTTCCTCACTGCCCCAGCTGTGCTGAGCCCAAGCTGAACAGGGAATTGGCTGATAAGTGCTCCCACCAAAGGCTCTGTGTGCTTAAATTAAATGGGAAAGACAATCAAGAGAAACATTTGCTGGAGTACAAAAAGGACTTGTTTGCTTTTGCAAAGCAAGTGGTTTTAATAAAAACTTGATGACATTTACTGCACATTATAAAGAGCAGAACACTGGTCCTGCGCCAGGACAGACGCTCTGAGTGCAGCTTTGGGCTTTATAATTGTTTGCTTTTTCATTGTGATTTGGGCCTCGTTTTTTACATACCCTTATATTTAACATATTTCAAAGGGGTAGATCTGGTCCAGGAATATAGTTAGTATATTGCTTACAAATTAATTTGCATGGGCTTTATTTGGAATCTACTAGAGGCCAGGAACAAACTGTTTAGTAAAGGAAAACCATTTATGATGATGAAATATTTAAAAGAAATAACTTGGCTCTATCTTGCTCCAACCCCTGACCTGGAGGTGCCAGGCATTTCACTTCACCTGCCTTCTTTTTTTTTTTTTTTAATTCTGTTTCATATCAAGAACACAGTACGTTTTTAGAGAAACAATACCTTTACTACAAAACCATGTAAATGATTATATACAAAATGGTTACTGGAATTTGGTTTTGTACTGCAGTGACAGAAATAACTAGATGCTGACATTTATTTACGCTTCCTTAATACTAAGTACATCACTCCACTGATCAGGGTAAAGGCAAACGCAATCCAGGCTAAGACGAAGGAATAGCCATATTGGCCTTTGGAAACTTCCATTCCATATCCACGGCTCTGGTGCAGTTCTTCATGCCTGTCTGTGTAAATGGAAGCTGCAATCATAACACACAGACCTGCAGGAGGAAGAAAATAATAAAGGTTAGCACCTTAAAATATTATCAATACACACAACTATTCACTGTCTCTCTTCTGTCAGCTGCTCTCACCAATGTCCTTTCTTTGTAGACACTCGTTTTCCATCTTCAAACTAACCCGGAAGCATTTCAAGACAGTTTCTTTAGCATGCTTTAAGTTTGAAGTGCTGTTGTGTATCTATGTCATTTGCAGTGAACAGAAAATGATTCTGAACATCTGGTTAGTTTTAAAGTCTGACAAAAAACAAAGTGAGTACTTGCCTGTAATGATTACAGAGTTATTTAATGTGTACAAGAAGTTCAGAACCTCAAATTCTTTCCCTTCAAAGTTTAAATTACTTTATTCTGAGCAGTGATGACATCCATGTTTTACCTGCCTAAATATTACAGAATGGAACAGTTCACTGTTTAAACAAATATGAAGGATAAGATATGGCCTCAAGAGCACTACAGAGTTCTCAAGCAGCTCATTCTTTTTGAAACCTTTTCCCCCTTTCCTACTTTCACGAAAACATCATTAAAGTCAAAAGTGTTGAAAAATCACTCACATGACAGGAGCTGGATGATAGAGGTTAACACAAATCTTTCTCCTTGCTTTAGACGGAAGAGTTGAAGAATGAAAACCAGAAATGCCACACAACAGAGAATCGTAGACAGGATCATGGCAGCTTGAACAGCCTGAATTGACTGATACTCTGCAAAAGCAAAGCAGCCTTGATTAAAAATAGTTTCTCTCTTTGCCTACTCCTGCAAGGAGTAAAGGCGCAGAGCTGTGTTGTGTGAGCAGTTCAGTAGATGCAGCAAAGCAGTTGTGTGTGCATTGCAGAGGCTGGTCCTCTTCTGCTTCCTTGGTATTAATGCAGCCAGTGGTTTAGACTTCTAAAAGCTTCTCATCAAACTGAATGAGAATACTGAAGAGACTACTTCTGCCACACCATATCCTTTGCTGCCATCGATGTCCTAGAAGCACAGTGAAACCACCAGCTATCCCAAACAGCTTCCAAATGGAGACCCCAGCCCTCCACCAGACCTGGAGACAGCTCTGTCCAGGAGGATGTAACCAGACAGGATATCTACCCTTGGCACAAAAGGTTCCTCTCATTCAGGCTTTTCATCCTGTCAGTTACTTCACTGTAACTGGGAGCTGAAGTATCCAATACATTTTTAACCATGTGCAGCTGCTCTGTGTAACTTCGCAGTCCCGAGCTGTGTCACACAGCTGAGCTCCCATGGCTCCTCTCCTCCAGCACAGCCATGCTGCAGGCAGGAGCCCTGGGAGCAGCAGGCACACCTCAGCCATCCCCCTCATCTCCCCAGGGCGGGTACCTGACTGCAATGGACACACAGTAATACAGAGAACAAATGCAAACCCTTAAATCCGCGTTAGCTGAGATACCCTGTGTGGAGTGGATCGGCTCACTGCACATTACAGGCCCTAAACCAACCTGACGCTTGGAAAATAAAATTACTTCATGGGTACACAGTTCTTCAAATTATGTAGCTCTTTAATGTACACGCAGACTGAATGTCGAGAAATAAATAGAACATTTGAGAATACTTCCAATTTTTGTAAAGCAGGATATTACACTAGGCTGTATATTAAGACCTCTTTGTAAAAACTGCAGCTTGTGTTTTCTTCCACTTTTTCCCCCGTTCTTGTACACAGTCAGTAATCTCAGGTTCTTTAGTTCAATTCTGAGGCAAATTCTCTCACTTCAGATGACTTCACTGTTGTTACCTATCTAATTTTTTAAGAACTTGTTAGCACTCATTGTTAGTTGTTTGCATTTACTCTCTTGCACTGGTCTCTTAAGTGCACATGACAGTTCCTTCTGCTTTCCTCTCACAGAAACTGTTAGAACAATTGTCTTTCCAAAATGAAAACCAGTATTAAAGTTTTTAAAAGACCTGCCTAGTTAGAACATGCAGAGATTTTCAAAGAATTATATAACTGTCCTTGCAAATTTCATAGCAGTTTCACCACATCTGCTGAAGGAACATAGACACAGGCATGGAAAGACACTCACCATTGAATTCATCAGTGATAGCCATACAGATGCTCGTATTCGTGGCACACATTCTCCAGACATCTGTAGAAAAGTTATCTCCCACCCACCAGGCCTGCAAAATAAAAGTAAAGGACTCTTACAAGGAAAAAAACCAAACAAAACCCACAAAACTCCTTCATTGTCCAAGTGTCTACTGATCAGGTAAATCAGCTGGAACAATTTTCTGTTCATTTTTGGATACTTAACCACTCAAATGAAATGTGAGATCTCGTGGCAGTTTGGAATAAAGGTTATATAATTACCCCCAAGTCATTCTCATTTTAGACCTCTGTGAAGTAGGTAAGGGAATCTTAAACATCCCAAAGCACAAGGGATTTCCACTATTTGGTCAGAAATTTTGGATAGTGAGTGATTGCTCACTCCTTGAGACACCTAGACAAAGTGTGCTTTGTTCACCCAGACCCTGTTTAGGATGCACACCTCTCTGAAGGTAAAGCATGTGCTAATTTGCAGGAAATAGCATCACCTGTGAAACAGAAGTCCCTTATAGATGTCCTGGTTCCTGCCACCAAAGTGATTAATCACAATGCAATGCAGCTGTGCTGAGGTACACTGTGGCATCTGTCTGGTAATGGCTGGTGACAAATTAAGATCCTCCTGAGGTTTTAACATTCAAGGCAAGATGGTACTACAGTGTCTGAACAGATTTTTACAGTAGCCTGGAAAATGACAAGGTCTCCACAAGTGGCATTTCCTCAGGAAACCCATTCCCATTCCAATAGCTACCCAGGCCTTTGTTTTGACTAGAGCTGCAAAAAATATGACACTTAAGTACGATTCCTGGTAGGATCTGCTGCTTAAATAGATATTCCAGAAGCCTCAGAGCTTACTGTGCAGCTTTGCAAACAATACTGCAGTAAAAACTATAATATATTATGGTAGTAGGCATATGGATAAAAGGAACACTGTGTTTCAACAAAAATACTTACTTTCTCAGGATGCCGTTCGTTTGGGTTTTACAGTTCAAGTTAATATATTATTTTTCATCTCTGAACTCTATATAATATATAGATACATAATATCAATTCTAATAGAAGATGGTTGCATGGATAAAGGTTTTAATTGTTCAAAAGTAGCTAATGACACAAAGCAGAGTGCATAGGGTTTTACTTTTGCAATAATTTGGTTTGTGCGTAGCAGATTTGAACTAAGAGTAAGTTGCTTTGTCTACTGTCTTTGCTTTCTAAATATTCAAGGGAGCAGCGTCAGACAACCTGCTCTAGTGCTCAAATAATGACCTACTTCCATGGAACAATCAACCAGCTGACTAAAATGTAACATCTGAGTTTGTACAATTTTGCAATAAAAAGTTGTGGGTAACACATCATTTCACTTAGAGCATAGTCTTCACTAAACAGTATTTTCAGGAGCAAATTTTTTAATATCAAAAGCCTGTACATACATCAGACCTCATAGACAGATTTCAATGCACAGACTACTGATCAGGATAGTGGACTGTTTTGGAAAATGGAAAATTCCATTAAAAGTTAGATATAAATATTGGAGGGTAAATTTTTTCTGATCACAAAAATAAAATGGAAATTTGAAAATAATGCAACATAAAATATTCTAAAACTTTGTGCTGAAACTGCTTCAACTTAATGGACACAAACACATTCATGGTGTCTCTCATGATTTAACTGGGCATCTGGAACAGACACTCGTGAGGCAAAGCACACCTTGACTAAAATTATCCCCACACATTAATCATCAGCTGTTTGACTTCATGTACTTGACACAAAAGGACAGTGGATTTTCCCCCCCTCTCTCCCTCATATCCAGCTGAACCATGTCCCCAGGGCTACCCTGTAAATATCCTCCCTGGCCAAGCCTCTCCCAGGGGAGAGGATCTGCTGCATGCCTTGAGCTTACAACATGATGCCATACAAATATATGGCATATGCATGGATAGCCTTATCCACCTTTGTTACAGAAAGCTCTAAGAACACCAGTGTGCCTAACAAACTTAGGTCCTCTCAGAAAGCAAGTTGAAGATACAGAAGAAAAACTCAATTTATGAAGTAAAGAAATCCCTGTGTGTTTGAGAGAAAACAAGAAGAAATGACACTTACATTGTCAATAGTTGAGATGAACAGCAGCGCTGCTGAGGTTATGTGAAACACAATAATGAAGGCCAGGAGAATCAACATCCTTGCTCTGGGGAGGCTTTAGGCTGAGATAAATCTGTTGAACATAAGAAAGTATATGAACAATCTTTAAAAGCTGTCAGTGGATCAACCTGCAGTTATGGTGCTGTTAGAGACAGGAACATCAGATGCACATGTTCCATCTCCAGAGATACTTAGCTGGCATCACGGCTGTTAAAATGAATCACAACTTGAAATGAAGCCAAGAGATGCATTTTGCAACCTTCCAGCATGATGGCTGCCGTGAATAAACACATAAAGAAGTTTCATTCTGTGTGCTTCTCCAGCAAGGATGGAAAACTCCTTCATGTTGGCTTTGAGAGAAGTGCTTTTCAAATTACAGCCTCATGTGTAGTGATGCTAGAATTTCCACTGACTGTAGTAAGGGTCTTGTTTCAACCATCCTTCCAAAGAAGGAAGGACCAGATTTCAAAAGGATGCTTGTAGAACAAAATTAAGTGCATCAAGAACTACCTCCTACATTTAGTAACACCTATGTTGTACCTTAGGTCTCACATCCTTTGTTCATACAGTTGTAAGTTTTATCCATTGAATAATGACTAAGGACTACCATTTTCTTCAATATATTGCTCCCAATGGTAGGGCTGATCAAACCTGTTAGTCACATAATAATCCAGTGAGTTATTTTATGTTCAGTCACTTAATACTCTCTGTAGGCTACCTATTACCTTCATACCTTATTTAACCCACTTACTACAATGTCACATCTCACGTGGAAAAAAACACATTCTCATGTACAAGAGAATCAGAAATTGTATTTAACTGGAATCCCCAGGAAATCTGTGGGCACATAACAAATAGTTTAGGGTAAACTGCTGCTACTAATACTCAGAAAAATGCAATTGCTTGACATATCTATTCCCTCTTGGACAGAGATTCTCGCAAATTAATATGTGCTATAAGGAATCTGCAGTCTTGCAGATCTTTGCAGTTAAGGTGCACCATTCTGTACATCATCTGCATGTTATCACTCATCAGTACATTAATGCATATTTCTGCCTTGCCTTTGCTTTGGACACATTCTATGATGTCAAATGATGCCACTCACATAACACAGTAAATATCTAGAAGAAAGGGCAGCTATGAGGTTTTTTTTAAGACTTCCATGATTTTTTTCATGTCTAACCCACTCTCTCCTACTGCCAGTTACTGGAATCATGAACCACATGAATAATTTAGCCAAATAAAAGGACTACTCGGACAGCATTTTTAAAGCAGCTCCACTGGCACTCTCATCAGGGCAAATAATAACTACTCTGCAAAACTTTAACAAAAAGATAATTGACAGCATAATAACTCAGTGAATAGAGACCAGGAGTTCCAGACTAATCCTCTGCATCTCCATCTCTGTACTGCAGTACAGCGTTATAACAAGCTCAAAGGCAAACAGCATTAAAGTGCTTTTGGGAAAAGTAAGTGGACAGCCTTATATCCGTATCTAATTGGAATGACTGAATGGAAAAGCCAAGTCAACCCTGAAATAGGAAAAGCATCTACTCAAGTGTGTATTCCTTCCCATTTCCTCTCTGTTAAACTTTGCCTTCTCAGCCACAACAAAGGACAGAAATTGGCAATTTCCTCCAATGAGTTGATTCTACAGTATGACTCCAGGTCCTGTGAATGCAGTTCTGCTTCTAGAAATGTCATTCATGGCTCTCTATTGAGCCTTGTTTGACTGAAAGGAAGGAAAAAGGAAAAACCCACTATACAAAAAGTGGGTTTGTATAATGTCACATCAAAATATTTTCGTTGTGATATGTACCAGTTTTTGCACAGGACCCTCTTGTCTTGTGGCTGGTTTTTTCTTTTTCATTTCTTGCACAGATGGTATCTAAGCATTCAATAATGCAACAATCATCTGCCATATAAGGAGAGAGAACCAAATTGTACTCGGTATTATTTTAAGAATAACAATAAAATTTCATCTTATTACATGAAGTATCATAAAGTAAGACCAAAAAATGCAATCTAATTAAAACCAATCTTGCAAAAGCAAGACTTGCCAGCGCAGAAGAATCCACTTTCTCTTCAGTCAAGTAAATATTTTAGTTTTACTGTTTTCAGCCATAAAGAGAAGTGTTTCAGACAGGACAGATAAACCTGTATGGCTGGTGAGGAGAAGACATTTTTTTTTTTTACCCAAATAAAGCCAAGATTAATGGAAAGAGATTCTTGTTTTGTCTTCGCAAAAAAAAAACCAAAACCAAAAACAACAACAACAACAACAAAACAGTAAGAAAGGTCTGATGTTTCTGTTACGAAGACCCTTCCTAACAACCATCTTTAGATACCTCCTCCTGACTTGCTGGCAACTGCTCCTTTCATGAGCTGCTACAACTTCTGTGCACACAGTGCTACAACAATGACACATGGATACAGGAATGAAATACACTGGGGAAAGGAAGGAGACAGACCATTTCCAAGTAATTAATACCAGGAAAAGTCAAGAAGAACTGTTATCCAGTCTGTCATCTAGAGCAGGATCCCAGAAGTGCACAGACCTCAATCACTCCTACAAACTTTCCCTTCCCATGAAGACCAAGGAGTTTCTGTGGTTCATCCCAGCCTGCACAAGGAATAATGAAGGGAGGAGAGTTTTCCAGAGAAACTCTCTGTGATTTGTGGGCAGGAAGCAAAGAGCAGCTCCCCTCTTCCAAGATGCAGCCAGCAACATCACAGATGCTACTACAGTATCTGCACCCCTCTCTAGGCAGAAATTCTGGATTTCATCTCCCAGAGACAACTACTAGTCCTTGTCCATTCTACACAAGGCTGGAATTCAAAAGCTTACTGTGAAGACTCAAGATTCTTCCACTCCCTCAGCAAGAAGCTCTTCCTTCCCCGATCCTCTGAGGACAGCCTGCCTGGAAACCTCTGGACATAGTTACAGAGCACTGTTTGCATTAATGTTCAGAAGTCTTACTCTACTAATGTATTACCAATCAAACACTTTGTTATTCTGCACACTGGCTGTACTCCTTTTCTTATTTACCATGAACTGTTTCCTGGGCAGAGTGATTTCTCACCTTCTCTCATTTGCAGTTGAAACACACTATGCTCTCAGGTCAAGGTGTTCATGATTTTTAAGTACACTGCCTTTAGGCATTGATGAAGACTGGGATGATGTAACAGATACTGTTCACCATTCCCCAAAGTGGCTTGAATTCTTTTAATAGTTTTTACACACACACACACACACACACATATATGAGAAAATATTTTTGGACACAGTATAGTTACAATGATGGAGCCACTCTTCTCAGAAGTGTGTGATGAAAAGACTACAGGCAACAGTTACAAGTTGCAACAAAAAATATTCCAATTGTGAAAAAAGTATTAATTATATTCAATGAGCATGATTAAGTACTGGAACAGGGCCCATGAGGCTGTGGGATCTCCATTCTTGGACATCTTCCTGACTTGACTGAAGCAAGGCCCAGAACGTCCTGATCTAACCCCCTGCTTGGAGCCAGAGTCTGCACTAGAGACCTTCACAGGCCCCTTCCAGCTCAGTTCTCCTGTCAATCTGTAGCTATTTCAGGAACCTCCCTGTACTAATCTCCAGCAAAGTTCTGACAAAGAGAACATAATATTTGACTTAGCTCATCACATGTGTCATTAAAAACAGATTCGGGGGTTATAGTAAGGATGACGTTGGATGTCAACATGAATTCCTTCAATTGCAAGCCTCAGCATTTAATACCACTTCACAAGGTACGGTGTAAGGCAGAAAGGTACAGGTACTGCTGAGCTACAAATGCAGACTGCCACTGGATCCAGAAAGAGTAAGTTACAGGAATCCCACTGAACACATCCAGATTTGTTGTGGTAATAAGGTTTCCCACAGATGCTGTTAAGTTGCAGGATACTTGCACAAAACACACTGAAAACAGAAAGCCAGTTATAATAACAACACATATTTTTTTCAATTAGTGCAGAAGAATTGTTTCTGGGTAATGCTCCAGTGCTGCTCCATGTTGCACTGGTGTTGGGGAAGATGGAACAGGAAAACCTTGGAAATATGATTGCCTGACAAAAGATTTTGGGAATATGAAAACTACAGGCAACATCGAAATGAAAGCCACTTTTGAAATACCAGATCTTAGTTACTGAACAACTAGAAAACAATGGTATGGCCACTGAAGTAATCCCCTCTTGATGGAACAATACCCTCTGCTTGCAAACAGGTCCAAGGGTCAGAGCAGACCCTACTAGCTCAGCAGAAGGGGTCCAAAGAGTAGTTTTTAGAAGTTAAGATGTAACACTCTATGGTAATATAAGAACTCTTATAGGCTGTATGTAAATGCTATAGGATTTGTATCTTGTATTAGATTGGTTAGTGACAATTAGAATATTCAGTACAGAAGATGATTTATTGTATTGTAACCAGGACTTCAGACTTTCTCTATTCCTCTCTTCCACTTCTACTCTTACTTCCACTCTTGCTCTTACACCCTCTCTCTCTCTCTCACCTGCTTACTCTCTTGGGCCTGCTCAGAGCTGAGTCTAGCAGCTCTGAGCAGTGCCCCAATACCCACGCCCTTTACAATAAACCGACTGTGTCCCAAGACCTGCTTATAGAGATCTCTCCATTCGTCTCCGTCCCGACCGAACCCGCCCATAACCTACACACTGGGAGGATAAATGCTGCAGCCACACTTCTCTCGAATCTTTTCAGTAATGCAGACTTTTGGAAGCAGTAGTTTACACTTGCCATGGCAGAGCCCAATGAGCTTTAGAAGAAGAGGCTAAGAAAGGCCTCTGCTATAATCTCCTGGACATGCAGAGACAAGTACCTTTATACAAGATAAGACACTACAACCATCACAGAACTGCGCAGCAAAATAAGGTATCTAGGCCAGGGTTTCCAACATTTCTGTACTGTCGCAAGCAAACACATTTCAAAACTGGACTGTCTCCCTATGTCAAATCACACACACAAACACATCCCCTCCAGAAAAGCCTCAGTTTAACTTTAGGATAAAATTCGCCTTTAATGTCCATCAGTACAAAGAAACATGACTATTTAAGGTTTTTCTGCTGCTTAGTACAGCAAGCAACCAAAAATGAAAATAGTCTTTGACAGTTCTTAACAGAAGTTTTATCACTGCTTTCCAACCCAGATACCATCTCCACAACAGAAGCTTTCCTTTCCTCCCATGCAGTTCAGCTCTGCTGCCAGGCTGTTTCTCATGTTTGTGCATACTTGATTTTTGCAACCAGTGAAACACATACGTATGTTTATCCTGAGCTCATGTGCATTGGGAAGGCTGGAGCTTACTACACTGGCTGCTGCCCTCACTCCCTAAGATCAAGTCAGGGTTTTTTAATCATCTTCATCTGAGCCCATGTATGAGAAAACTTCCACACAGACAATCCTGGTTCATACTCTTAGAAACACTGTGAAATCTGTGCAGAACAGCTCCTACTCTGCACAGACCAAGGCTGGGGGTGTGCAGACTGCTCAACACCCACATTTAGTGTGCTGAAAAGACACACCCAAAACAAGGGGTAGAGGATCCTGCTAAACAAGTTATGGTACCTGCAGCTCTCCGCACTGAGATGTTTCACTGCAACTAGAACAGCAGGTCTTTGGGCCATCAATAAGCATTCAGTTCAGCTGAACTTTCTTGAGGTCACTGGTATAAAACTGAATCAAAGCAAACCTTAATTATCAATTCTTCTGCCCCTCAGTGCTATAATTAAGTCTGACTATGTGAATTTAGAAGAAAAAGTTTGTATAGTTGTAGCATGAGAAGTCTGTCATCTTGTGATGCATCATAAGTTGTTTGGATTTACATGTTTTGCTCAGAGTTCTTGTGCCACATCTCATGGTGTCTCATGACAGAGAACTCAGAAGTTGGCTCACATTTTGCCTGGACCATTGTCTCTAAACTTGCATAAAATTCCCTGGTTTATAAAGAACAGAGTGATACTGTTAACTTTCTTCTATTTTTTTTTAATCAAGTATGAAGAGTTCTGTTTTTCTTGTGTGATTCTCAGAACTGGAACCAAAAGTGAAGTCTGAATACAGCAGACTTTCTCCCATGCCAGCAAGAGCTTTGAGGATTTTAACAATCCTCTGATGACTAAATATCAAACAACATAAAGGACGAGAAAATCAGGAAATGTAATACCAAGAGAATAATTACACCAGTTGAAACAACTTACTCCAGTTTCTTTATTTCCTCTGTCTGAGTTAATTTAACAGTTGGGAACACCAACACTCTTCATGTTCAAGGGTACATTCAGATTGTGACCTGTTTTCATGCTCAGGTGTCACCCAGCTAACAGTCAATACAGAAACGCAATGTCCTCCTTCAACCAGTCTCTGCAGCCAGTTAGAGACCTCCAAGAAGCACTGGATGGCTCTGACTACACCTCTACAATACTGAATGGGGACCCAGGAGGGAAATGCAAAGTACGAGTTAACAGTCTACACAGCAGATGGCTCCCACCCAATTTCTTCCTGGTATGAAGCTAAGCATGAAGAACATTGTGTGTTCTACATGAAATAAAATTTCAGGTCCCTGCTTGATGCTGGCTTTGGAATCAAGAGGGCTAAGTGTCCTGTGAGCCCCTCAATGGCACAGAGACCATCAGCTCTTTTTGCTTGCTGAACTGAGAACACACTCAAGCCCACAGCTCTTCGTGCTACCTATTTTATGTGGAAGGAGAAGAGATTGTCACTTACACTTCCACCTGCTTTTCAAAGTCCTTCCTCACAAAGCAAGGAAATCAGAAGGAAATGAATCTATGTTCCCTGCACTCAACCACTGTATGAAGGCAAAAAAAAAAAAAATCAATACAGCAAAAAATTAATCCACACTCTTCCGAGAGTTCTATTTGAATTAGAATATTTATGGCTTTTTTAACACAATGGCAGAAAATGAAAGTAGGGTCATCCTATCAGATCTAGATTTATTGGTGCCCTTGCAGCAGGCTATGTTAAGACCCAGCAACCTCCAGCACAATTACAGCAGTCAACTTGTTGTGTTTTGATAGTGAAATACAGGGGCTCAGAGACAAACTTGCAAGACATGGCATGACCTAGCTTTTATCTATTTTATTCCAGAAAATCTTGCCTTGCAACCAAAGCCCTGAGGTCTGCTCTTTGTAAGCACCACAACTAATACAAATGTGCACCTATAGCTTAATAAAACTTTCTGGTTTTACGGTGTTTGGATGTCTGTCCATCCTGCTGGTACTGGTGGGACTGCCTGAGCAACAGCAAGCTTAGAGTGAACAAGCTTGTGTTCTTGGCCTCCCTATCACCTGTGGGTGAGGTGATGCTCAAGCAGCCTTTCAGCTCTTTCTCAAGCAACTTCATGAACAATAAATCTGGTCTCCACTTCAGAAACCCCACCTAGTTACCAAAAGTGAGAGAGACTGTGATTACAGGTGGGTCTGGCAGATTTCTCCAGATTTCTTCCCTTCTCACCCTGTCCTCCTCATTAGAGCTATGCTACCAAGCCAGAACTCCAAAGTCTAGGAAATTATAACCCTGTTGTTCCATATGTTTCCAAACAAAACCAAGAAACAAATTGCAGCAAAAATGCAACATGCTAGCTTTGAGTATGGAGACCCAAAGAAGCTGATGATTCTAATTTCTTAGGAATGCTTTTAATAAAGTTTTGACCTAGGGATGCCAGCATTGCTGCCACTTCAGTAACTCTGTCAGTCATTTATTTGCAAACAAGTTTGGGCTGCGTTTAGACTTGCCCTACCACTCCTTTCACTACGGCCCTGCTGTGTGCACTGCAGAGGAAAGTCATTGTGCCATGAAGCCTTTGTGGGCAGACTCAGCAGAAGGAAACCAGCAGAACCTATGGGAAAGCAGGAACACAATGCCCTGTTGTAGGGTGGGGAAGTGTCACTTACAGGGAAAATGAGCCTTGTGACATCTTACCTGAAAATCCTAAAATATAGCCTGAAGCTTAAAAACTTCAAGATAGATGTATTCAAATGCTCCAGCAAAACCTGAAGAGACTACCAGCCACTATATGCTGAGAAGACAATTTAGCAGGTACATAAGTCAGCTGCCTACACAGACAGACATATTTGAATGAAAGTCTTTAAGACTTCATCTTCTCAAAACTGACCACAGGGTTTTATGTGGTCAGCAGAAAGAGAATGTTTTTCCTCCTCCAGCAGCACAAACCACACCTTCCTCAAAAGTAAATCTTTTACACATTCTTCTGTTTCCCTAAAGCACTTTTTCTTGTAACTGTACTTTTATACTAGATAATAATGATCTCATATTTAAGATGTTCTATATCTGCATCTAATCCCAACACAACCCACAGTGGTGTAAGGTAGGCTGCCAAATTACTAAATAACACCCAAAAGGGTTGCAATTAATGCCTGATTCCCATCATAGCAGTCCACTCTTCCACCTTCAGTTTACACTGAGCATCACATGCCTTTGGCAAATGCTAACAAACATAACAAACAGTCTTTAATCAAAGACACCCCATGGATCAAGAGATCGGTTCTCAAACGGCACATATTGTTTGAGAAAACCCAGCAGTAATTTGAGAGAAGTAACTGCTTGTATACTGCACTTTCTGGTTTCTTACAAAACATAAATGTATTCTGTCAGCTTTCACAAAGGCATGTGCAAAACATGTTATAAAATGTTTGTAACTTGAAGTATGTATGCGTAGAGCTTAACTGTATTCTTAGAAAATGAAAGAAAGCACACAGCATTTCAGGTGTTCACTGCATCCTCTCTGTTCAGCCAGTTTGCTTGTTGTGCACCAGATACCACTTCAATATAAACAAAACTGTGGTGTACATTAAAGCCTTCATAACAATCAAGCGGGTCTAAAAGTACTTAAAGCTTGTTTTCCTAAGCTTAACAAGACAAGAACTTCTCGTTCTGACTTGTTCATTTTAAAAGATCAAGACAGAATGGGGGTATGCTTGCAGGTCAAGGCAAACACATGGAAGGAAAAAGAACTGTTTAACTTAGAGATGAAAATAAATGGCTATAAATCAGGTGTGAGCACATTTAGGATGTAAATTACAACTCTTAGAGCTGTCACATTCTGGAACAGCCTTACAATCACCACAGCACAGAAAAAAGAGAACCATCTCCACAAGAAAGTATTTCTGTGATGCAGGGACAGTGCTAGCAGGGCGACAGACACGGTGTCCTGAGAGGACCCTGCAGCTCTGCTCTCCTGTGAAGCCTCTCAACAACTTCATTGAGGTCTCTGTGTTCACAACAGGCTTTTGCATGATACCCATGCCCTTGGCACTGCTGAATTCTCTGCCGTGCTCCAAGGGCTGCAGGCAGTGCTGGGAGCAGTGCTGGCTGTTGCCCAGCACAGTAACACCATGGTGATCACGATGACACACAGCCAGCTTGGAGGGACGATTTGTTTCTCAGGTGGGCGGCAAAGCTTCCAAGAGCAAGCACGGCCTGTGCCCCTTGTCTGAGGGTAGCCTAAGGGCCACCACTGCCTGTCAGCCCTCCAGGGCAGTGGTCAGGAGCCACAGAGCCCTTTGCAGCCTGCTGGGACAGCCCTGCCTCTGGCTCAGGGAAGCAGTGGCTCCATGGAGCTGGACAGTGACACGGGACTGTTCTGATAAGCTATTCAAGCTATGAGAACTCCCCTGGGAACCTGCTCCTGAAACAAACAGCTGAACTGAGGTGTGGCCTGGCCTCACCCCTGCTTAATCACTATGTGGCCACATTTCAGTGTCGAGGTCGTCCCTGTTCAATACCGTGGCAGGGCAGGGAGTGACAGACCAAGTAAAATACCAGATCTCTGTATCAGGTTGACAGATAAAATGTGTCCTCAGTCTGAGTCAATGAAAAGGGAAAAAAAAAAAAAGCACACCTGCAGTATTGACTACACATTAAAATAGTTCTGAGCAAATCTCAGACCCTGGGCTCTACTGACTACAGACTGCTGCTTATCCAGAGATTATTCCAGATACAACAGAACAGCTCAAGTGATTTATGATGTTCCACCTAATTAACCAACAAACAAAGGCAGAAAAGGTCTGTCTTTCCAGATTGAAAGCAATGTGTTTAATTCTGTAGAAATAAAAGCTGATATTGTTTTAACTTTGGCAGATGCTCTGTGGAAATTGCTAGCAATTAAATGTGTTGCGTTCACTGTTGTAAAATTTTCAAACTGCTTGTTTTGATTTGGCTTTGACTAGCTCTGTGTTGAGAAATTTTGTTTTTAGTTATTTCAGAGTTTACACATCATCTATCAAGAGTGTGAAAACACATTTCTATTGGTGGTACAACAGTTGGTTATAAAATAAAAAGCTCAAACTCTCCACAACTACTACTACTTTGTTTGACAGCAACATTGTAGCACAGGATTATATTTAATACTCAGCCTACCTCCAGAATGCAATTTTTACACTGTAATTTGTAATCAGTGCAATAAAGTTGCCATGTGGACTCTACAAGTCCAGGTAGGAAGATTTCTATCCCTTGTTTGAGCACACTTAGTGCACAGCTCTTCTACACTGGCTGCTGTATGGGAACAGCTCAGTCCCCTCAGCCCTTGGGTCACTTTGCTCTACCCCACAGCTGCATTTTGACCAGGCTGGACAGTGCCTGGGTCACTGCACAGACACAGTGCCAGGTCCTGGCACACCAAGCACCCTGACAGATGGGCAGGCTCAACCAGAGCCCTTCAGTTCTTCACAGACTGTTCTGCAGTCTCTGAACTTGGTTTTGTTTCTGCCTTTGAACTAAGCAGCGGGTTTGTTGCTTCTGTGAATTGAGCACTGCAAGCCCTGGAGAGTAGGTGAGTGTGCATAGCCCACCTGGCAGCACATGCACCTCAGCAGAGACATCCAGGGCCTTTGGAAGGTCTCTGTCTGGAAGAAGGCCAGAATTTTGATCTATTTCAGGACACTAAACACCTGCATTAAACACCCAAGGGAGTGTTCATACTGCCCACCTTGGCTGTTTGCAGCCCATGCAATTCCAAACATAGCACAGTGTTTAAGAATCAGTGAAGCAAACCATAAATATATATCCTATAGCTATCTCTAAGGGGTATTTGAGTCAGTCCACTTTCTGCTCCACCTACAGACTCCTGTGAAGATCTCTACACAGCCAGAGGGTTGTATTTTAAGGTCACACCCAAATTATGAGGCTTCACCTGGCATGCACATACCATCATTAAGCCTGCCCATGAAACTTCATCGGCAAAACAAAAAGGTGTAATTACATTTTCCCCATTCAGTGGAGAAATAATAGTTCCTTTGATGGATGAATTCGGGCCATCAGGCTTTCTCTTGAGTCCTACCCAGGAAGATATATTTTCTAATAATTATGATGCTTACCTTCCTAATGAAGTCATAAGCATCACCTGACATTTTGAGATATATTTTACAAAATTATCTACTCTCTAAAACAATAAAGTTTTCAAAAAAAAAAAACAGCAAAAACTGAAGCTCCACTGCAAAGATTATGGTTTGCTTTGAGCATCCAAAAAACAAACAAACCCTAACAAACACTGAACAGCTCCATGAATGGAATTCCTTAGCACTGTGCTTACGTTTCCCCTGCATTCCCTCTGAGACCAATGTGATTTCAATAAAATCTGTGCATTCCTTTCTACTTTCAAATTTGGCTGTGCTGAAGTATCACATGGATTTTATATACAGGGTTTGGTTCACTTCAGAGCAAATCTCTTTCTTATTAGTTCCTGTATAACACAGTGCCTCATTCTGCTGGGTCTTCTTCCAACAGGAACATGGAGGAGGACCTGGAAAGTATATCTGACAGCTAGCAATATAAAAGATCCTGTCCCCAGAGACCTACTTATCTCTTTAATTAAACGCATTCTTGTCCTGATTTATGTGGGGGTGTCATGTCTTACATGATACTCAAGACACAAATAAAACGTGAAGTGCCAGTGGAAAACCAAAACATATTCAAGCCCCTGAGGTGAAAAGGGAAGAGTCTCCTTGTGCTGCCATTGATCTAATTTTTAAATGGACAGGGAAACACCATTATGAAAGGAGACAGCCTACACCTAATATACTTAGCAAAAGTAGAGGAAGGTCTTGCTTCTCTAAATAACCACATGGGACTCACGAGTACAACAGTCTTCTAATCGCTGAAGGAATGTCAAACCTGAGATGGGAAACAACCTTGAGACAAACAAGACAAAAAAAATAAAAGCCATAATAATGGAAGTAAGAGAAAGACATAAGGCAACTGTGAAGCAAGAGATGCTAATAAATCAAGAGGGGTCAAGTGCATTAACTGAAAGTGGGTGCAAGATGGAGATGTTCATTTCTTCTAAGCAATGTGGGCCAGCAACAATAACTCCAGCATCTATGAACTGAGACAGAATCTTTGTCTAAGATAATAATGTTGCAGCAGCCTTCAGTCTTGACCTGCTCAGTCTGTTGAACAACTTCCTTTATTAACAAGGTTTTAAATCTGTGTAACCAAATAAAACTCACTCTTTTTCCTCACTGGCAAATCCACAGCATAATCAACATTGTTTGTGTGTTTACAATAGAAGTCTTTCCAGACCACAAATAAAGAATACACCACCAGTAGTGTCTTGTCTACTGACTGTATGTTGTTTTTATCTGAAATTATCACACCATTTTCCTTCCCAAATGAGCATATTAACAAGAAACTGATCACCTTCTAAGAGTCTTCATAGTATTGCTGCATTTCAGCTCCAGTTAATGTTGGCAGCTATTGACAGAGCAATTCCTGGATTCCTGGCTGGGCAGACAGCTACCTGGTAACATCCCTGTCAGCCACGCAGCTGGTGTGATACAATCTGTACACATCTTTATTCAGCACGGAGGATGAATCTTAGGTATCCCAACAATCTATTTCCTAACTCAACTCTACAAGCTCACAAAGAGATTCAGAGAACAGCAAGAGTTCCTTCTTTCAATGTCTTTGAATCAAAGGTGAACTCCTTAAATCTTATGCTGAATAAACTCTATCAGCTTTTGGTGGCCATGTTTACCATGTGTCTTTGTTTCCACTCCCACTTTGATTTCGCCAGCTGTGGCAAGTACCTGTACCCCAGCTGCATTCCTTAGGATGGCATTTGTCACACACGCTCTTACAAAAATGTAGTAGGACTCCCCAGCAAACTGCAATTCCCGTTTCTCCCCCCAGGAAAACTCGTGCCCAATAGTCCCCTACCACTTGTGTGGATTCCTGCCTGCCCACATCTGCAGCCACCTGGCACCTCAGCCCCAGCAGTCCAGCCTCACAGCTCTTTCCTGAATTACATGGAAAGCAAAGCCTTCAATATCTGAGAGCAGGTCTGGGTGAAGGAGTCATTATAGACTATTTTTATTTGACAGAGAAAACATCTACTCAGGCAGGTGAGAAGGCTTATTTTATACAGTTAACACACCAGCACAGTATGTACAGAGTACATACAGTACATATGAAAGTAAATTAAGAGAAAGAGCAACTTTTCGTTTTTCTGATGATGAGCCAACCATAGCTGTTTACTTCCAAAGTTCCTAAAGAAAACTCCAACAAAATTCAGTGTGGATTTCACAGCTATTCAGTGAGTTTCTTCACAGCCCTGTATCAAGTCAGAAAATACTTCTAAGATGCTATACTGCAATAACTACTGATCATTTACATACTGGGAGGAAAAAAAAAATACCTTCCTGCACCGTGTGAACAATGTACTCCTGCCAAGAAATGAACAGAGAGGCTGAACTGCAGGTTTCTTGATGGCAGCATTCTGTGAGTAAGAGCAAGCCCTGGGTAAGTCTGCTGAGGAGCGGACAGCAGTGCACTGTTCTTCCTAGAAATGTCCAAACAAGGAGCTGACCTCTCAAATTCAATACTCAATATTGCAGACAACCCACGTTACTGAGAGCTGCCTGTCCAGTATCTGGCACACAACCTCCCCGGTGTGAGTGGGGCATTACATACGGATAAAAACCACCAGTGAGTGGAACTGCAATTCGACTCAAGTGGAAAAACGCTTAATGCTGGCAAAAACGTCATAAACCGAAATCTGCACTGAATTACATCTAAGTATATTTTCCTTCCACTGCGCGGGGAGGGCGGGAGCTGCCAGGAGCTGCTACAACGTTACTGCAACACACGCGAACTCCGCTGAGAGTCGATTACAGAAAAGAACAGAAATGAACCATCCCGTGGAGAGCGCGAACTTTCTACTGGCTTGGCCCAGCCCGGACTCACTGGCGAGGAGCCCCTCGGCCCGCCCCGTCCCGCGCCCCGACGCCCGGAGCGAGGGAGCGGCGCCGGGACTCGACGGCAGCGGGACCGCTCTCCCCGGCCAGCCCAGCGACACCGCGGCCACCGAAATGAAATGTGCTTCGTAGTAAACAAACGCGTGCTTTTTATTTTTCCCCCCTTCTGGCGGTTTCTTCCTCCCCTAGCCGGCGACGCTGCCCGCTCCCCTCGCCGCCGCCCCGCTCCCCCCGCGCCCCCCGCCCGGCCGAGGCTACTCACGGGCGCGGGCCGGCGGGCAGCTCTCCGGGGCTGCGACCGTCTGGCGGCGGCGGCGGTGCCTCCGCCCGCCCTCCTGCGGGAATGATGTCAGCGGCGGCTGGGTGTGGAACCAGGAGGGCTTTCAAAAGTGCCCCCCGGCCGCTGGCGGCGGGAGAGGGGTGTGAGTGTGTGTGTGTGTGTCTGCGAGAGTGTGCGGGCGCGGAGGGAGGGACAGACGGGGCGCGCACAGGAGAAACTTTCCCCGCCCGTTCCCACTCGGCGGCGGGCGGGCATCCAGGCGCGCCGCCGCCCGGCCCTCCCCGGGGGCGCTCGGCCCGCCGTCCCCCGCGGCCGGGGCCGGTCCCCGCAGCGCTACCCCCGCCGGCCCCCGAACAGAGCGGGGTGGGCCCGGCGCACGGGATGCCAGCGGCCGGGCGCTCGTCCCGCTCCCCGGGCGGCCCCCGCCTTCCGTCTCGGCTGACCCTCCCGGAGGAGTGACCGCTCCGTGCCGAGCGCGGCAGGCGGCGGGGCCCCGTCCCGGGGAGCCGCGCACAGCGAGGGGCGGCAGCGCACTGCGGGCAAGGGGCGGACGGTGGCTGCTCCATGGTAGCTGGGCGACAGCTTTTCCCGGGAAAGACAGGGCGAGGCCCAGGGCGGAGCCCTCTCACGGGAGCTGTAGCGGGGGAAGGCAGCTGCGGTTCCCAAAGCAGCCGGGGAGAGCTCCGGCGGGCAGTCTGTCCCGGGGAGGGGGCCGGGCAGGCGCCATTTCCAGCCCGCCGTAGTTGAGCCGCTCTGCCAGGGCCTCCCGCCCCCTCAGCGCCGGGCCTTCAGGGGCCGGGCGAGCCCCTGCCCTCGGCGGGACGGTGCGAGCGGGGCCGGCCGTCGGCGGCGCCGCTGAGGGACGAGCCCGGGGCCCCCCGGGCGGCAGCGAGTGCCATGTTAGGGCAGAGCCGCCCTGGCAGGGAGCCCGGCGCGCCAGGCTCGGCTCGCTCCTGCCTGGGCTTGTTCGTCACGGAGGAGAACGTGTGTGGAGAGCTGAGGAAAGCTCCGCTGGTAAAGCCGGCCCCGGGCAGCGCAGGTGAGAGCTGGGTCACTGCCCGCGCCTCACGACCCCCGCTCTCCCTGAGACCAGCCACCATCGCTAGTGGCAAACATCGGTCACCAGCTGTGCCCATTTTCAGCTTGGTTTTCACGTAGCCTTTATCAGCAGGGCGATGGTATTTACCGTCACTCACAAGCAGGCTGAAGACCGTAATTCGGCTTTTTGGCAGCTGTGTTGGTACAGCCCCTTTGTTTGCTCAGAGGGCTAAAAGGTCTCACCTGCCCTTACCACAGTGTGATGTTGGCGAGGAAATCTGGCTACTGCCGTGTGATTGCCAAGATGCCTGCTTTACATTGTTTTGTTTTGTGTCTTGCCCTCTGTTACAGTTCTGCACAAGCTGCTGTCAACATTTACTTTGGATGTTACCTAAAAATCCAACAGACCATGACTCCTTCGGTTCAGACCGTACATGCAAATTTACGAGCAGTGTTTCCCAATCCCAGAGATTACCTGTTCTGTAAGAACTGTAGTGAATTCCAGCAACACCCTCCCTATTCCTAGAGTCTTTACACAAGTAGCGACTGTTATGCTGAGCAAAAACACTACTCAAAAATCAGTAGCATGACCTTACTTCATTGCACTTTCATTTTTTCTGAAGTGCAGAATTAGTGCCCTTGTACAGCTGTTAGGAATCTCACATCTTGCTAAAAAGCAAAATTATAGGAACGCTATGAAAGAGTTGCTTTATCAGTCTAAGCGCCACCAACTCTACCAAACACTGCAAGCAATTCAGCTGGGGTGAGTGGCATTTGGTGGCATGGTAATGGTGTCTTCTTATGGTGTCTTCTGCACTCTTAGCTTCAGCTCTGCTGTAGCTGCCAAATATATCTTGTGTTCACAACTCAACTCGGAATCATATACAAGAATATCCAGTGCCATAAACAGTCCCCACTCTTCACTAAATTTTTTTTTTTCTCTATACTCATGAATTCCAAGTTTCTGGATAGGAGGGACTGGCACTTAAAGTAGTGGCTGCTTCTTCGTTTGTACAACACCTTTTTTCTGGTAATTGCCTTGTGGTTAGACTGGAGTGGGAATTCAAAGTGGCTCTCAGGGGAGATGGTCATAGCTCTGGGGCTGAAGGAGAAAAAATGAGAATCTTAGGAGTATCAGTAGAGGAGACAGCTCTGTTTGTTAGTTCCCAGGGATTTCAGAAAAGTGGTACCTCAGGCTGAGCCAACCACTATAAGCATGACAGCCTGACTTCCACTGAGCTGAACTATTAGAGCTGAAGTCACTTCAACATTCCCCTGACACAGAGATAAGTTTGCCGGTGGAATATGAAAAGAGAACACTTGATTTTTAAACCAAAGATGTTGCTTACAACTCAAGGTACTAGAAAGAGGTTAATTGTGCTTCATCATGTACTGCATTCGAGGTGCTGCTTGCGAATAAGTGCAGAATACTGTCCCTATAGGAAAACACTTGCTGTTAAAAATAGTCTCCTTTCTTCTCCCTCAACACCTCACACTTGCATTTTTAATTGTTGAATAGTTGTCATCCATATTTTATCTTAGCTAGAAGCTAAGAATAAATATTTTTAAAGCAGTATTAACACACTGCCAGATGACTACAGGCTTTTCCTGGAAACAAATTATCCAGGTTCTGCTTTTCAGGCTTGTGTTGGACTGATGTGCTTTGAGTGATTTTTTTTTCCCTAATGCAGTGCTAAGTATCTGAAAAAGGTGTTGACCTTTTTCCTGCCTTGCCCTTCCCTCATTTGCTTGAGGGATGATGATGTGAAGGAAAATGTGTCATATCCAAGTACCCCCTTCTACTTTGCTAAGTTGACAGCGAAGCTGTTTGAAAGCAAAGTCACTGACAGTAGAATTCCTAGTGTGCAAACATAAGACAAGCCATGCCATTCCATCTGCTTGTCTTACTGTGTCCTAGACAGTATCTTTGAAAGCAGCCAGAATTCATAAGTGAACAGATATCTCTCCCACTTCCCACTACCAGTCATCATGCAGTGAACACAATTTACCTGTGTGTTTGAGATAAGCTTTTTTTTTGAGTAGTTATAATTCCCTTTAATGCATGAGGAACTTTCAGAGCAAAGTCTGAAAGTGCAGGCTGAGTAGCCATCGTGACCAAGAGAGGCTGTATAATGGAAATACAGCTCAGATATTGATCTTACTGGTATAGGGTGCATTGGATGGTGAAAGTTCAAAATGAAACACTGATTTACAGACAATTCGCAGATATGTAAATGGGCCAGCAATAGAAGTGTTGATCTCATTAATTTGTAATAAGTGGAATAATAAGTTGGGGGTTTTTTTACTCACAGTGATTACATAGCTACAGTTTATGCTTTATCATGTATCTGTCAAGATCATGGACAAGTTCAGTGTTTTTGTGGCTAGCAGGGCTCAGGGCATGCTCTGTGCAATAAGAGGCTGTAAGTAAAAACAGGCCAACGAGATCTTTGGATGTATCTGAACAGGAATACAAGTGAACCTGGAAGACAGACCTGGAAACATGGAACCTCATGATTGCCAGTGACTCCAGGAAAAAGAAGACTTCAGACTGAGGGAGCTGCTGATCCGTTGGGTAATAGAGTAATTACTTGTCCAACTGCTAAATGGCTTCTGATAAAAATATCTCTGCCTAGGCAGCCTGTAATCTGACTTCTCCCAAAATGGAAATACTATGCCAAAAGTCCTAATAAGAGGAATATAAGGCACCATCCTCTATAGGCATCCTTGTAATACCAATCCGTTAGTTTGCTGCAATGAAAACCAATGTACCAATGAAAGACTTCTAGCACAGTAACAAAACTGACACTGTATTTTTCCTAAAGAATCTGTGTAAGAATCCTCCAGATTATTGATTCAGAGTATGCAACACTACTAGACCCTTTCCGTGCTTACTTTTCACAAAGAAGTTACATTTACTGCCATGTCAACATAAGTAATGCTGATGAGCTGGTGCTGATTGGGAAGTGGTTTCATCAATGAAAATGAGTTCAAATGTAGGCTTGTATGGCAGTGCTGCCATTTCAATAACTGAAAAAATAGGAAGTGTGCTGTAGGATGATTTTACCATTGGACAGTTTTATGAGGGGGAGGATGGAGAAAACAATGAGAAAGAAAAGAGTGACATGGACTTTTCCTGTTTCATGGCTTTTTAAAAGTCCATCCAAAGGAGCTGCTAGGCCATAATTTCATTAGTCCCCTTAAAAACCACTGAGCCATAACAGGGTTCTCACACCTTTGTCCTCCTTTTCCTTTTCCTCTGCTGGGATCAGAGGGTTCTTTGCTTTCATCCCTAAGAGCCATGGTATGCTTGTACAAAGTGTCTCAGATCTGGACAAACCTTAGTGTATCCTTGGTAAAGAACCTGACTCATATTCCCCTTCCCACTCCAGCCTTGGGAATGTTTCCTCCTCCCCCTCAAAGAAACATGGGGAGGTTAAGCAAGAGCAGCAGCTTCCCAACAATTCTTAACTCCTTGAGAACTGAAGTCCTTGTTCAGGCTTGCTGAGTCTAGAACAAGGAGCTTGGAAGGAGTTCTGACAAACTTATGAAATCTTGAGGGATCAGATGACATGTCCTTTTTTCTCCTTCCCTGCTTCCATCAGTTACTGTTCTTCACTGCCTCTTGCACAAGTCCAAAAATATCCTGAAAATTAATGTCCTTAGTTGGCTGCAGTTAGGTTGTGCTGAAACAAGTGAAAGACTTAGGCAAAAACAGCACAGCTTGTCAGAGAGCTAGTCCCATGGTTTATACAGCAAATATATATAGGATATATTAATTCAAATGTTTGTTTACCCCGCTGATATGCAGGACGTGCAGATCTGTGGAGATGACATTCAATAAAAAGGAAGAGCATTCCCTTCCTTTCTTCCCCACTGTTGGGTGTTCTCTTTGAAAATGCCCTTTTTGTATTAATGTTATTAATTACTTTAAGAAAATCAATAAAAATTTCTGGCAAAAAGTAGCCAAGGCAAACTGTAGTGCTGCCCCTGGAAATTTTATTACTGGCTCAAACAAAGCTGCTTGCCAGTGCAGTGATCATATTATGAGAACTTCCTAAAAGCAGTGCCTCAGAAAATGGTTCTGGATGAGAGTAGCAAAAGCATTGAGTCCAGGGACCTTTAAATCAGAGGGTATTTTGATGCTGTTGGCTACTAGGTCATGTCTCTTTAGCCCATTTACAGAGTTCTTCTATTTAGTCAAAACTTGGCCAGACAATGGTAGATTAAAAATTAGCTCTGTAACTGGACCTAGCTATTAAAATTCTTTAACATTAGGATTTAACAATCCTAGCTTTGTTTGGAAAAGAAAAGGAAATAAATTGGCAAGGACTAAAGGCAAGCTGCAAGCAAAAATAAAAAAATTTGTGGAGCCTCTGAGGTACAGTACAGTATGTCAAGGGCTTAATACATTACAAATAAACCTGTGTGTTGCTTCCCATCCTGCAAAAACAATTACAATAGCAACCCAACCCTCCAAACAGAGCTTCACAAATCAAACACCATAGAAAAGCACTTCTAACCCATCACTCTGCTAGAGATAGGAATACAGGAGACTAAATTGTATTATTACAGAGAGGTAATAAGGGCCTGGCCACAGAAAACTTGCTGTTGTTTGAAATCTGCAGGAGTGTGCAGTTGGAGTGGCAGGATTAGGATTTCACTGTACAAACAAAATCCAAAAGAGGGTCAAAGTACCCTACAAGAAGACACTATTTTGAAAAGTAGACACTTGAAGTGCTTAGAGGAAGAATATATTTTGTCACTTTGGCTATTGACCTTGTCATCCAAAAAAAGCCCAAATCTGTAAATCACTTTAAATCATTTAGAATTAATTAGAAAATATGATGTTTGCTTCTCCAAGAGAACTACTCTCTCAATACATTCCAAGTAACATCACATATTTAGAATGTAAGGAGTTCATAGATTTTCATCTGATCTGTAAAGTAAAATAAGCTACTTAGCATTTTTATTTCCTACTAGTGTCCAAACAAGAAGATTTACCCATTTGCAGCCAAAGCTGAGTGACAAACAGCTCCACCAGTGAGGACACTCTGTTTCTGTATGGATCTGTTCTGCAGAGCACACACATAAATAAACAGCTTGGAACTCTGAGCCATCAGTGGGATGGTTCTGCTTCCCTCCCCATGAAGCAAACCACAGCATTCCAGCAGAATTCTCACTTAAATAGCAAGCCTGATGTGCAGATGCACTTCTCCCCATATAAGTTTGTGCACATGTACAATGTACTCTATCAAATATGTGCACATAGAAATTCAAATCCAGGAACTGGATAACCTGAAAAGAATTTTTGGGTTAGCATATTTTCTGAGGACTGGCCCACACTACAAAGATTCTAATTCTATGTATCATTTGGAAATCCATCTTTGTTTATTATTATGATATGTCTCCATGCATGCAAGTGTTAGCTCCTTCTAAGTGTCTATTAGAAAAACACAATATTGTTACTCCTACTGAATTCTTATGTGATTTTAAGTATTTTAATGGTCACTTAACTAAATATCACAAGAAAGCAGTGCAGAAAAGGGAGAAAACATTTGCTGAAGTCAGTGGAATATTAATTCTTCATGAGAGCATTGGGGTGCTGTATGAGACATGGACATGGCAATGAACCAGACTCTGCCAGCAGATATGCATTTTTTAATCTCATTTACTTAAGTGGATGTTGCCACAGGCAAGCTTTGGACCTGTGTACTCTTAAACTAGAAATTGTTTTCATAGTGATTGCAAGTATTAATACTAAATGAGCACAGCATGAGCCCTATCATTAATAAGAGCTAATCTTTTAGTGCATTAAAATTTTAATAAAAAACATACATTTGAAGCAGTAATGATTCTTACAAATTTTGCATTTTAAATCCTACTAGGTAAACAGTGCATAAGGGTATCAGGAAACAGCAGTGTGTTGTAACTCTTGCAACATTATTATGAGTCTCAGGCATTCACTGTTTTCTCAAAGGCAGTCATAGAAATATGTGAAAGCCTTTTACCCTCATATTTTTTTAAAAAAAGGAAGAAAATGTATTTGTCATCTAAAGGAAGTTCAAAATTCATTTTTGAAACCTGTAATTTTTTAAGCTTATGATAAAATATGTTGTGGCCTGACACAATGTTTTTGAATGTAGGCACTTGCCAATACTAAGTTGTTATAATAAGGATTTTCATAAAAAGAATTAATGTCACAAAGTAGGTGAATCTGTATTACAATAGCCGGGATTTGTGTATGTATTCTGGTTTAAGTGAACTTTGGGAAAGAAGCAAAGACTAGAGCATTGCAGCAGACTGTAAAGATCTGGTTTGATATAAAGGGAGTGAACAAGAGATACTGATTAGTTTGAACAGAAGGACTGTTAGTGACTGAAAGATTTGAAGCTGAGGAGAGGAGTCAGGTCAGTCTGTACCAGGCTTGCAGAGCTGGGTGTGTGCAGCCCTCCTCCCTTTTCCCTCTGGTTCAATTCCTGCTTCCACAGGAAGGAAACACGCAAAAGTCAGTCAAAAGGAAATGTGAGTGTGCTCCTCCAGGCTGGCCAGTTCACTAGAATTGACACCTGCTCTTCGTTACAGCAACGGATTAGTTGGGCAGTTTGAAAAGCATCACTGGGAGTGATCTGGACAGTGTTAGGATTTAGGTCAGGGAGCAGGATTTTGTTGAAGGAAAGAACAGCATTCTCAATTTTAAGTAAAAATTATTAAAGTTGTATTTTTAAGTTTTAATTTAAAAGAAAGTATCATTAGGATGTTCAGGAAGTGAGATGGGATCTGTCCAAATAAATTTTAGCTAACTGAAGGTCCATCAAGTACTCTTCTACAAAAGCTGGGGAGAGTAATAGTTATAAGGGCATAATCTCAACAGTTTCTTCATTCCTCAGGTTGTAGGTTATAAAAAAATTAAATTATCGTATTATCAATATATGGGGCATAATCTCCTGCTGATGGGAGTCAAATTCTCCTCTAGAAGCAAGGTTTTTGAAAATTGTCCTGCAAACAGGACAAATTAGCTTGTTCCTCACTTCCACAAACTTGTAGGACTGCTGTAGTCTCACTGCAGTGCTGCACTGCAGTAGGTGGTGGAAGGTAAAGGTCTTGTCCTTAGCAGCCTTTTATGTATGTGGACGCTATTGTAGTTAGCAGATCAAAACAGCCTTTAGCTGTTGTGAAAATACAGACCTGATAACACTTTGTAGGTGCAAATGGTTGTGGGTTTGGTGGGATTTAGCAACATTCTGTCATCAGCACTGAAACTGCTTGAGTTCAAAAGCTGTACAGGACTCCTGAATTGTTCCTGAAAGAATATGTGAAGTCTGTTGGGATGAGTCATTTATCCAGTGTGTGTTATCATCTGAGCTTCCCCATTAGTCTCATCTATTGATGTTTTTTATTTTGAGTTTCTTCATTCAGGTTGGGGTCATGTTGTCCTGGAGATCTTGTTACCACATCATAAGGAAGCAGCATTGCACTGCCTCTTCAGTTTGTGAACTTCTGGGTTTAGGATTATTTTTGTATTTTAGCAACCTTTTCTGGTTTGAACACAGTATGAATGGAGTGGAGACTGGATTTTTATGTGTCAGTTCCTCCCAGTGGAACCGCTCAGTGTCTAATGCTGCAGTACCTGTTCTGCCTGAGAGGCTGCTTTCATAGTGGGGCACCTCCAGTCATCACCCTAAAGGGGGTTGGTTCCTCTCCCTCTTCACCCACATGTCCTGTTTTCTTAGCCACAAGACCAGCTACCATTCAAGCTCTGTTAGTGAGGGCTAGGAGGAAGCTAATACTCACCATTCAATTCAAAGAAGCTGTGCTAATTTTTTTTTTTTTTAATTATCTATTTAGAATTAAATGCAGCTAGTATTCTGCCATCACTATGAACAGGTCTGACTCAACCTGGTAAGAGAAGCTTTCCATTTAAGCCCCAAAAGGGCACATATATGCAAGATCCTAGAGTAGTATTAAGTTTTTTCTTCTCTCTTAGGGGTCAGGCCATTTCCCTTACATGAGAAGAGCAGGATTTTTTCTAATCATGCATTACAAGGACAGTACTGAAGTTCAAAAAGGTATGGTGTATTTGAGAACTTTGAGCCTTCTTTGTTGCTGAATTCTTCTGAATGAACCATATCAAGCTGTTTATTCTCCTTTCATTGAAACCCTATTCCATAGGCTCTTACAGTTGAAAAAACATGCTTCTGTATCTTTTCTCATATTCCTTTATTATGCACAAGCTTACTGCCACCACAGTGACTTACTGCCCCAATTTATCAATACCTTCCCAAAACAACATGTAACGATCCTCATTTAATTTCACAAGTATATATTCATTTCCTCTTGTGTTAAATCTGCAGTCTCTGTCCAACTCCCCTTCCTCTCCAGGTTGCATGCATTTGGTTGCTGACTGTCCCAGTAGCAGGCGAGGAGCAAAGCGAGTCAGGGCTGCTGAGGCAGCTCAGATTAATGTCCTGGCTCTGGCTCTGGAGATGCCCAAACATCTCCCTGCCTTGCTGGCTCAACCAGGCACTGAGATGGTCCTCGCAGCAGGATAAACAAGGGGTGAAAAGGAACTGCAGCCCTGAGGTGGATATAAAAGAACAGGAGACAGTGAGGCCACTGAAGGTACACAATACTACTCATTTTCTCCACTGAGGCTGTACTCTAAACAAGGAGCTTCTACTTTACTAGGACAGCCATCAGCATTCTAAAAATCAGCTTCATCTTTGCAGTTAGCCGCACTTACTGTGTGCTTCAGGTACAAACTTAATCAAAATATGCACAGCAAGGTTACTCTTTTTGCAAACCACAGAATCCTGTACAGTATCAGTTTAAAGTCTTCAGCCCAAAGGATGCTGCTGTGTGCTAACAAAGTGCACTTGCAAATCATTGCTAACACCTGAGAACAAAAATTACTTCAATTCCCCCACTAAATCAAAAGTACAACACTTACATATATATAAATAAAGCTTTAAACACTTTTTTCCCCATAAATAAGAGTCTAGCTGTGAGTGAGGGGTGTTGTGAAGTTCTGAACCCATATTCATGTGCATGTTGAATGCCATAAACTGCTCATTGCATTCTGTGCAGGATGATTCACTTTTTCCAACTGCTTCAGTGTTGCACATATGGAATCTGTTGTATACTGTCAGCCAGTGCTGCACTATGCTTCATCCCCTTGTGTACATAAACCATGATGAGTTGTTCAGCCATTCCTATAATATCCTCGTTTCTGTAGTGTTCCTCTCAGGACAGAGAAGGCAAGGCTTTTTGATACTTTATTTTACAATCTAAGTATGGGATCTAATAATACATTAAACTTTATCGTAGCAGCTACTCCAAGAACACAGGACGTTATTTGATGCTGTGGTAACTTGGACAGTTTTACTTCAAAGCGCTTAGCTTGTGATCCTAAAATTGTTCACCTTTGAGATTGTGTGTTCTGCTTTGGTTTTTTTAGATATAACAATATCATCTTTGAGCTTTTTAATCCCCTTCAAATTTTGACCGTCACATTTGTAGAAGATAAAAGCTTCTTCCTGTGGCATAAGGTCTTCTCATCTGCCTTAACCTTTCAGTGTTTGGCAGATGGGATTAAAGCTTTTATTTGCATCCAAACAAAAGTTTAAAATAATTGACTGTCAATAAAGCTGCTGACATCTGTTCCAAAATCCTCACGACAGTTTATAGATAGCCAGGGCTGATTGGCACTGCCGCTGAATTCCTGAGGAGGGTGGAATTGCAACCAGATCCAGTGGGTGTGTTGCGAGGAACAAGGGGGCCACGTGGATGTGCATCTTCCCGTTTCTTCTGACATCTAACCCAGGACTACAGCAAGCTCTCATTTTTTTATTCAAACCTTTGGATGTTGGAGGTTTTAGGTTTTTTTTTTTTTTTCTGGTCTTTACTGGAAGCAATAGCAGCGTCACCTCTCAGATTAAGCCTGGTTTTCAAATTCTGTGTGACTAGCTTTTACAACCTCCCTCCTTTGGCTTATGTTTGTGACAGACAAAACACTCCCAACTTCTTGTAGCTTTGTCCAAACAGGGAATTCACAAATATATGCCATAAATTAAGGCATAGCATAATGAAACTACTCCTAAAATGTTGAATCACTTGTGCTGAAAACATGGAAGAGCGGGGCTGGAGAGTCATTCCCTCACCCTCCTCCCTCACATGACCTAAAACCAGCCTGACAGGTGAGAAACAGGCTTTCTGGTGTGGTTTTTTAGCCGGCTTTGATAGTGCCTGCAGCCCTGCCAGGTGGAGGGTGTGGCTGCATGGGAGCTGAACTGCCTTGTGCTGAGTTGTTTATCTTTGCTGGGAAACCTGCCTTTACCAACCTGTGGCAGGAAACTCTGGGCTTAGACATTGTGCTCAAAAAAGACCACCTGTGGTGAAGGGAGTCCCATCTGCTGCAGTGGAGGTGTATCAGTTAATACTGAACCATTAAACCCATTATGAAAAAATAAGGATCTATCACTTTTTTTTGTTCCCTCCTAATGGCTAAGTGTAAATATTATGGGCTCCAGTAGCATCTGAGTGAATAATGCTCTTCACCCTTCAAAAAGCAGAATTGTAACTTTGTGAACTTCCTATATACTTACTGTTTCCTGCATTTTTAGAATAAGTAGTGATGTGGGGTTTGGAGGGGTTTTTGTGTATGTCTGAAAAGTCCCACAGTGCTAAGACTAGACTTGAAGGCCTCATTTGCCAGGCCCATGACCAGCAGTACAGCCAGCTGAAAAACAATTCCACTGTATTAAACCCTGTACTAAAGTACTGCAGGACCTTTACTGTTAAATGGGATATTTGCATGTCAGTAGATATTGGGATGCAAAATTTTTATTTCTTAAACAAATTAAGTTTTAATATAAACAGACTTCCAGGTTTTGTTGTGTTAATGGGCTTGAGGACATTGATACCAGCCCTGAGGAAAAAGATGTGGGGATGTTAGTGGAAGAGGACCTCAGCCTGACCCAGCAATGTGTGATCTCAGCCCAGAAAACCAGACATGTCCTGGGCTGCAGCAGAAGGAGGGGATTGTGCCCTCTGCTCCACTCTCCTGAGACCTGCAGAGCTGCCTCCAGCTCTGGGCCCCCAACACAAGAAGGATGTGGAGCTGTGGAAGCAAGTCCAGAGGAGGCCATGAGATGCTCAGAGGGCTGGAGCACCTCTGCTCTGGAGCCAGGCTGAGAGAGCTGGGGATGTTCAGTCTGAAGTAGAGAAGATTCTGAGGAGACCTTAGACCCCTTCCAGTGCCTAAAAGGGCTCCAAGAGAGCTGGAGAGGGACTTCTGGCAAGGGCATGCAGTGACAGGACAAGGGGTAACGGCTTTAGACTTGAAGAGGGAAGGGTTGGATTTAAATATAAGAAAGAAATTCTTCCCTGTGATGGTGGTGAGGCACTGACTGGCACAGGTTGCCCAGAGGAGTTGTGGCTGTCCCATCCCTGAAATTGTGCTTGGAGCAACCTGGTCCAGTGGAACGTGTTGTATCTAGATAATCTTTAAAGTGTCTCCCAACCCAAACCATTCTATGGTATTTTTTTTGTCTTCTTTGTGTTATTTGTGTCCCATCTCCCCCTCAGTCTCTCATTTCATCTCTCATGGAAAGTTAGGAATACATTAGAATAAAAGTTTTCGTTTCAGAAAAGAGAAAGAAAAGCAATCTCATTTTTCTTCTCAGAAACATGAGGAAAGCAGCCTTGTAAGTTCATCCAAAGATACATGAAACACTTTCATAAATTATTTTATATAGTGTGAGGAACTGCAGGAGCCTGTTTCTTTTGAAATCTTGCAGAATGCAGTATTGCTTTTCAGATCTTGATCTTGCAGTGGAATACTAATGTGAACTCTTGTGGGGAATTTTCCTAATGGCTTTACCTAAAATGAGTGCTTTACATAGAATACATAAGGGAAAATACTGACTTGTCAAAATTCAAATCATTTTGTGAGAACAAACAATTTTCTTGAGGTTTTTGACAGGAAAGCAGCTTCTCAGTTGAATGAGAGATCTTCCACTGCATGTACCCCTCTCCACTGAATTTGGTTGTCCTTAAGTCTCTGCTTGCAGTGCTGCTGGCAGCCTTGCTCAGTAACTAATGTGTGTCAGGTTTTTATTCTCACCTACTGGGGTTGTTTCATTTCTTATCTGTGTTAGAAATGCTTCAGGACAGAACTGAGACTGAATGTTTTTAGTCTTCTTAAGCAACTCCTCTGGTTCAGATTCCTGCCCTACTATTCCCAGCATATGCTGGGTATCTGCCCTGGGAAGTGTTTGCCAGTCATCTGGGAGCTGGATAGAGAGACTGAGGATAAGGCTCCTGTTCTGAACTAATCCACCCAATTCACATTGCATCGTTCCTCTGAGCTGCCTGTCTCTGAGGATGTTTTTCCTGCAGGCTGGATCAGCATATACATTTTGTTTTCTTTCCTGTCTTCCACAAAAAAATCCAAAAAACCAACCATGGAGAACAGGGCACTCAAATCATGTGGTGTAAGACCATTGTCCTCTCTGCAACGAGCATGATACCACCACCCATCCAGTCTTAGGCAGTTTACTCAGATGCTGTAGTAGGATGATTTCAGGATGCTGTCAGTTTATTTCTGTCCTTTTGGACTCCATCCCAGCATCAGAGACTTGAATATTCAAACTTCTTCATACAGGGCTAGTTTTCAAGTTCAGAAAGGTAGTAGCTAATACTGTTTTAATTGAAGTCACATGGTAGAATGAGTTCAATAATTTGGGACTGCCAGATACTTTCTGGCCTTTCAAGAAAGATGCAATCTCTTGGAACCATTTGCCTTGCTGTCAGGAGGACCTGCCAGTGAGCTGGTTTATACATTTGAGCATTTCCATTTTGCAGTTTTTCCAGAAGACGCTGATTTTTTTTTTCCCCTTTCTTAGATAAATAAAAGTCAGACACTTGAAATGAAACCAAAGCAAAGGAATATGAAAAGCTGACTGGAGCAGGAGTGTTTGCTTTCAGTTTGTTGCTTCGTGTTCTGATAATGAAATTTGATTAAAACTTGGTTTAAAGATAACAGCAACCCCACAAATCAATGTATGGCATAGTAACGTCTGCTAATACTTCTTTTGAAGAGGGGATGATTATAAACTCTGTCTTACAGTGTTTTTTAATACAGAGGAGACATTTTAGTTGCCAAGATCATAGTTCTTGTTCTACTTTTTCTCTTTTCCTGTTTTGGATCAAGCAAAGAATGAGACTGTACTATGTAGTTCTCACTAAAATTCACAGACTAAGGGTTTGGTTTTTTCTGGGTAAAAGATGGTAAAGGTATTAATCTGGAGGAAAAAATTGTATTCTGCTCTACTGAGACTAATTATACTGAAAAAATATCTTTAAGTAAAAAGACCTATTTTATGATAATTTGAAATTAAAAACTCCATTGATTTGTTTATTAAGATTCCCCTGCTGCACAAGTTTGTAATCAGAGAAGACTTATGAGGAGACTTTAAAGAAATGCTGATGTTTATCACAGAAGAGTGAGAATTCTACAAAATGGTTGGTTTGGGTTGGGGTTTTTTTCCCCCTAAGTCATAGAAATTTTTCTTGTAGGATCTTTTTTTTTTTAAAGCAGTGAATTTGTGTTTTGTGATACTCAGCAAGACAGGAATATAACCTCCTAAAGGCATGTGACTCAGATTAAACCCAACATTTACAGTTCTCTAGGTGTATGAGTCAATAGGGATCAATAATTCTTCTTTCTCAGTGCTTTGACAGTGGATTTTAAAATTCTGAAACTCAGAATGAAAGATGAATTTGGCCATAACAGATTCTGCTTTTAGAAGCTTTGTATTTCTTCAGGCTGTGTTCACACTTCTGTCTAAAATTCAGTTGGCCTTGCTTGCTTTGGGACAAATCTTCACAGCTCTGCCTGTCTCCAATCACTGATTAGGAGAAGTTTAGTTCACAGTCTTGAACTGTTGCATTTTAATGCCTACTGGCTGCAAATCAAACGTTTTATACTGATAACCACAACCAACTTTATCAAGCCTTTATGCGTGTAGTGAAACACTACTTTGTTGTTGTTGTTGTTGTTGTTGGTTGGTTGGGGGTTTTCAGTGGAAGAGAACAGGACTGGGCTGTCTGTGTTGCAAAAGCAAAGTGTGGCTTTGTGTGTGTGACTGTTGAAGGACTGGCTTAGACAGCAGGTGTGGAATTCCTGCAGGAGGGAACAGCATTAGCATTAAGACTCCTACTGGTTGGTTTCTAGATAATAATTACAGAGTGAAAACTGTCTGTGATTGCACGAGAACAAAGAATGCTTCCGTGTTCTTTGCCAAAGCTTCCCCAAAATACCTCCCTCAAACTTAATACAGATTTTGTTCAAAAATCAGATTTAATTTGAACCCACAGCAAAGAGACTTAAGCCGTGTGTAGCAGTGCCACCTAGTGTAGATTATTAATCCTTGGTTTTCCAGAATTTTAGTATTCTTTTGTCTTGAGTCTATAATGGTTCAAGAAAATAAACATCACCTCTGCATTGTAGAAAGTGCTTTAAAGGTGATTCTCTTGAAATCTGGGCCAGAATATCTTCTTACATGAAACAAGCTCTTACCTGATCACTGTTTCACTCCTCTTTGCTGAATTAATGACAAAAATAGTTTGAAGTTACCCATGCACAAGAAGTTATTTCATTTATGTCATGTTTAGCTTTTGAAATGAGATGGACAGGAAGTATAGAGCAGCAGCTGCATACTACTCTTGCTCAGGAAATATCAGCTTGACATTGTGGATTTTCATCGAGGATTGATAATACTGTAAAATTATTTATGGAATAAAGTAGCTCTTATTATGACAAAAACTGGTAGAATATGTCTGTAAATCGCCATAAAACTTGATTTGGAAAGTGGAGGAGTAGAAATAAGGATTAGATGACATACTCAAGCAATAAATGGCTTATCCTTTGCAAGAATTCTGAAAAGAAATGGGCATAAACTTGCCATGGGTCTTAGCAAATTGTTGTAATTTATAACTCTTAGCCTAATGGCTGTTCTTGCTGTTCAGTTTTGGCTCCTGACTGGCAAAGAATAGTCCTCACAAGTCTGAACCTTTGTTATGACAAATAAATACAGCCATGGAGTGGATTCTTATTTTCACTATAATCCCTCTAAAGATAGGCTAATGAAATCTAAAGTAGTTTTTCTGGATTTTCACTGGGCTTAGGAAAACAGACATTTCGTTCTGTGCACCTCTAACCTAGAGGAAGTTCATGACTGCAGCTGGAACTGCTGGGAATTGCATGTTTTTTCTAGATTCCCAAAGGAAACACTGTCAGCCAAAGTTAGAAATGGCAAGAGGACAGAAAGCAAAAGGCACGGCAGCTGGATTTATACTGACATAGTATTTATTCTGCTTTGCCTTCCAAATCAGCTGCTGAAGCTCTTTTCCAGTTAAGAATTGTTTATCTAGTGCTGTCTAGCTCAATACACAGAGACACTTCTGAGGCCACCCAGGGAATGTGAAAAGCCCTGTATTGAGTGGAGGTGTGCACATGTACCCTCTTTGACTGCTGATTCCAGACACAGGAAGGGGAGAAGACCAGCAGGATCCTTGATTTATATGAAAGGCTGTTACTGAGAGGATAATTTATAGTGTATTTATACTCAGTGTCTTGGGATGTTGTGCTGTACAAACAGCAAACTACTCAAAGATCTCTTCAGATAATGCTGCCTTGGAGTCCTTTTTTGAGGGGAAAATGAGATTGTGACTACTCCAGTGCCAGTGTCACTGACACAGGACATGGTGAACATTAAGTGAGAAGTTATAACCAACACTGTCTTGTGCATGGGCATATCTTGTGTTTCTCAAGAAAATCAGACCATGACTTGAAAACTTGGGCACCTACTAGACTGTTTTTATTCCTAGTGGATATGAGGCAAATCTGTTCACAGTACTTCTCTACTCACAAGGGTTTTCTATGATTTTTGTTAGCTGGACCAAAGGGCTGTAGAAACAAAGCCCCAAATTATATCAAGACCATTCTGTCTCCAGAACTTTGAGCTGCATAACTCTCAAAGGGGACTATTGTTTTGGCTGCTACCAGAGAAGAGCATGGACAGTGTTTCTGACTGAGATGAGCTTGCTTTTTTACTCACCTCATTGTAAGGGGCTTATATTGTTAGCTGTAATCCAATCTCTTACTGTAGGGTTTTGGAAGCCCTGGAGTGGAGGGGCATTCAGGTAGCTCTAAATTTATGTAGCCTAAGTTATCTTTTGAAAGTACATAACATATACTAAGACATCCATGGCCCTGTCGTTGGTCATTCTGAGCAAATGTTTTCAATAGCAGAAATATTTCAGAGTGCTTCTTGGCACTGATAGACAACTGGTGGCTTTAAAAACCAAAGTTTTTGAGTGGAATCTGAAGCATTTTGGAAGAAGCAACATCTTTGCTGTTAATAATTGTGAGTTATCTTACTCTGATTTTACTTACTAATCTAGTGGGGAGTCATGGCTTATACAGAAAAGCGGCTGATCATACCTAGTCCCTTCCATCCTTCTCTGTTAATATGCTTCTGTGATTTGTGGTTTCTATCACCAAGTGGTAGAGGAACATTTCAGGGGACTCCTTGTTAAAATGTTAGCGTTGCATCACAGGCACCTTTTCTGGTTTTCTCCCCTGGGTTATGTAATAAAAAGTTTTGAAAATGCAGCAGAGGTGGAGATATTAATGGCAATGTCTTCCCAACTCTGTATTAGCCAACCTGGTCTGTTTTGGTGCTGCAGTCTGCATCAACTCCTTCTGCAGACCCCTCCAGGGCAGTCTTCTGCCCCTGTCAGCAAAGCCAGCTAGCTTTGGAAGGAGATTGCTTAAAACCCCACCTCAGAGCTTTGCCTTAATTCTCAAGGGGCAACCACATCAAATGGCAAACATACTCATATGGTTGGTTTAGATCAAGGGTCTGTGGATGCCACACTGACAAACACAATCAGAGGTTTGTGTTTTGGCCCAGGGATAATCAAAACAGAACTAAACTGCAAGGGCAAGTTAGGCAGCCTTCCAAGGGAGTCCAGGATAATGACTGGTGTGTCCTGTATCTCACTGGTCTTGCATCACCAGCAGCAGAACATACAAGCTGCTCTGAGGTGGCGTTGTGCTGAGGGCTGCAGTGAGGATTTCACCTGGTGGGGTATAACTACAATGTTTGTATTATTATTTTGTAATATTAAAAAGCCTCCATGGGAACCTAGCAGGAACCTCCTGATTTGAAAATTACCAGGTTGTCAGGTATTCTTGAAAGCTGGAAAAGAGGTTTTTCATTTGCTTCCTTTTAGATGGAAGTTCTCTGTCCATTTAATTCCTGATGGTGTGTTGGACTTTTTGGCCTTTTCCCTTTTGTTCTGCTGTTTTCGGTGAAAGCAAAACACTGATGTAATCTTATCAGCAGTTGTAGGGCTTGGCTATTTTTAAGGATTTTAAAGGGAAAGTTCAGATAATGTGTAGACATGAAGGTGGTAGAGCTAAATTGGAGTGGAGCTGAATATTTGGGGCAGTGACAGGCATTAAACAGGGAACCTGTGAGGAGCTGGAACTTTGCCACAAGCAGTTTGAGTGGCAGTGTCTAAAAAGAGAGGCCATCCTTCCCAAGGAAGGGAGCAGTTTAATTCTGACTACAAATGAAATAAAGCTGTAGGAAAATTAATTGCCTGTGTCTGTTAACAACTGTACTTGATTATTTCACAAGCAGATCAGAATCTGGTCATTTGTAAGAAACTTCCCCTCATGGTCCTCTGAAATTCAACACTTAGCAGAGCTGTTAATGTCCAAAAATCGAAGTGAATGGTCCTATGAAGCTACACTCATGTATTGATTTTATAATTTTATGAACTTACAGCTGTGTATAAATGTTATACATGTTTCCCTTTCCCAAAAGCATATAAATAACTGTTCTGCTCTTGTCTGAACCAGTTTTTTGCCTTTTGAAAATCTCATTCATTAGCTCAGATATGCCAATTAAGGAATTAAAAGTTTTGACAGACTTCCCTTTGTTCTAGTTCAATATTAAGGGAAGCAGTGAGAAAGCCAGTAGATAACACTGAGTAGGAAAGCAACTGCAATGTATAGTCTCAAATTAATGCCCTGCTTAAAATCCTTGTGGTTTCCTGTATGAAACTGGGAACGGGGATTTTCTGGAAGAAAATTGCTTGCTATTTAAAAATTCCTTCTGCAGTTTTCTTTGCCTGAAAGTTCTACAGCATTTTGATGGTGATGGGAAGTTCGGTCCCTGCCATATCTTATTCTGCTGTAGTATAAAAACCCAAAGCTTCTCTAGTTGTTAATAAATTAGTATAGACACAAAAACCCTTTTATTTTATAAAGAACTTAAGATTTCATATCAAATAAGGCTGAAAAATATTTTTAGCTGAAAACCAGATTTTTACTCTCCCACTGGTGAACAGCAGAAATACAATTGAAAAACTAGATTAACATGTTCAACAAAAGACAAATATTCCCTGCCTATCACAGCAGAAATGGGCATAAACAAAAGGAGGCAGTGCCAGTACCTAGAATGCATCTCTTTCTTCTGACCACATTTGGGTTTTTTCCTCTGGCTGATGCTTTGATAAAAATGGTTATAATAAATCCTCATGCTGACTTCAGAGGGAGCTACCAAAATCCATGTCCTTAGCTGATCTCCTGTTGCCCCAGCTGGGCTGTGACCTGAACAATTTGACTGTTTAATTTTTTCAAGTGAGCCCAGCTATGGCATTGATGTTAGAATTTAACTTTATTAGCTTTGTGTATTGGCTCAAACATCAGTATTGCCTCAACATAAACATAAAAGAGCAGAATAAGGTGCAACTGGGTAATTCCTCCCTCTGAGTTGGCATTACTTGCTTTCTATGATATCACAGTCGACTTTACACTGCCTAACTTGGGCACCGCTGTGCTTTAATTTTTTTTTTTTTTTTTCCTTATGGCATTACCATATCCTTAGTCACAGCATCTTACTTTGAGATGCTGCTGTGCATTCCAGTTGGGTGGAATTTAACATTTAGATTTTTAGCTAAACTTAACATCCCTAGAGGCTGTAGAGTTTGAAGGCTTTTATTTTTTTAGTTAAAGAATTGCAATGCCAGTCAAGCAATATTTTCCCAGGCTGTCGACTGCTGATGGAAAGTGGCATACTCAGTTTGTTGATAGCATGGGGTAATGCCCTGCTCAAGGAATTGCCCAATTCAATGGCCGAAACTGAGGAGCACCTTGATTATTAGTCAGCTATGTTATGGGAACTATTTGAAATCTTGGCTGCTACTCCAAGGAACTACTTAATAAAAATAAGTACGATTCAAACAACAACACCCCTGCCAAACCCCCACCACTCCCACCCAGAGAAACCCAGTTGTGATACTGAGAGTGTGGACAGGGTGAATGTACTTTGACTGCTCTATCCTGAATGGGTCACAGAACTGCACTTCCAGTTCTTTTTAGTTAGACAAGCACAGTTGTGTTTATTATTCTGAATATAGAAGTCAACACACTTCAGATTTCTGGAAGACATTCAAGGATTTGTATTCCATGCAAGAGGCTTTAAAACAGAATGTGCTGCTTGTTAAAAGCAGCCTATCCCAGTTCTCTCTACAGCCAGTACTCCAGAGCAGGGGAAGCCAAGCCACTATTGCTGAGAGGGAAAAAAAGAGGGGGAGAAATCTAAATAACAGAAATGCATGTGCAGGATTGTCACATGACACCACTGAGAAACATCTGTGAATAAAGCAGAGTTAATCATCAGAAATCAATCCCTCTGCAAAGGAAGTTATTTTCCAGTGTGTCAGGTAATGACACACGGAGTCCAGGCACTGAATAAGCAGGGTGGGAAGTAACTCCCACTGTTTATTCTGATATTTTAGCCGTAAGTGCAGCCTTCTGTCAGTTGAAGTTTTTCTGAAAAAGTGCAACTTTGTCAAAACAATCATAAATAGAGTAAAAGGAGAAAAATGGCAAATAATGGGAGAAGTCACATAATCACACACAAGAATTTGATCTGTTTCACATGCCTTGACAGTGTATTTATGCTATTAGAGGTGGGTAAATGTTGCTGGATCTTAGGAGCCCTTCCATGGTTGGTGGGAAGCTGTGGCAGTTCTCCTCAGGTTTTAACCCGGTTCCTTGCTTGCCTCTCCTCTTACAGATAGGGAGTATTTCTGTGGGAAGTTAGTTGTCATTTTGCTAACTTTCTGCCACAGTGCCAGTGAGTCATGGAATCATTGTCATTAGCATTTACAGGAAACATGAGCAAGTGCAGGGATAGAAGTATACTCAAGCGTTGATGAAGTCAGCGATTTTCATATCTTTTGCGTTTTTATCTTGCGTTTTTAAAAATACTGGCAAGATGCATTGGGTGGGGGAGTTTTCTTCATAACATGTCAGAAATCTTACAGCAGGTGAAGCTATCTAAGTTTGCAAAAGCAAGCAAGCCTGTGTAGAAATGTATGTTATAAATGAGATTTCCATAAATCACAAATAAGATGGGTATGCTTGTTAATGATGAAAATTAATCAAGTAAAGGTGACTAATCTAGCAGCGTGCTTTCCCAAGGTACTGAATGCTCTCATTTGCCTTTTTGAGTATCTTGTGGAGAGCAGCAGGAAGATCTTCTGCATGTTAGATAAATCTAGAATGGACTAGAGCAGAAAAGCAACTTAAGGGGTTTTTAATTCTTTTACTTTGCAATACATCTGGACAATGTGCCTAGGTAAGTTTGGGAATTTTCACAATTCTTCTGTTCTGAATTGTTTAGTTAGTAAAGTTCCTATAACGCAAGTTTCTTCAAGCTCTGCAGATTAAAATGCAAGTAGCTCATAGCTTTTAAGAACACATATGAAATGCTGTAATAAAATCTGTCTGTCTTCCTGTGTGCTTAAGGAAATAAGAGAAAAGAAACTGAGGTTTTGAACTTGGATTCATGTTTCTGTTTATTGTTGTAAGTTGACCAGCCAGTGAATAGTTTAAGTTCATTATGCTGATGTATGGGATGTGTTGAGAAACTCTTGATGTTGTGTTTGAAACCAGGGCCTGAGTAATTTTAAAATTTCATCATCAGTTTTCAAGAGGGGATCAGTGGCAAAGAGCTATAAAAAAATTATTGGTAGCCTATTGTAGAACCTGAATGCATTCAGGTTCCAACAGCACTGATAATGCTGGATCTCAATCCATATTTCTGTTTTATGGCAATGCTGTGACCTGTGTTATTCAGGGTGCCCAGACTGGGCCAGTTGAGAGCATTAACAGATTTCAGTAAGTCAACGTGAAACCAATGATCAGTGTTCAACATGGTCTGAGACATGGAGGGAAATAAAAGGTAAATTAGCAGTAACTAGTCTCCACTGCAGAGCAGCCTTGAAAATCAAAATAAAATTTGGCTGAGAGGACTGGTTTTTGTTGTTATTTGGCTGTTTGTTGGGTTTTTGTGGTTTTCTGGGGGGGAGGGTTTCATGGAAACATGGAAACACTGTGGATGTGCTCTGATCCAGCAGTCATCTAACCAGGCATCCCCACTCCTGAGGTTTCAGACAAGTCTTTCCCGCTTTCCAACCTGGTGAAAGAAGTCTGGTTTTTTAGCAGTATGTCCTGTTTGGCCAGCCCCCACTTTCCTGCATAAGCAGGAATATGGAAGCTTATAATACTCCTCATGGGAAATGTCTCCAGAAGTGCCACAGTTGCTATCAAAACATTTAAAATTTTTTATCTGACTTAAACAGGAAATTTAAATGTAAATAATTTTATATCCTTCAGTAGAAAGAAGCTGTGATGGAACTAAATATAGTTTAAAACAGATGCATTTGCTTCCAGAAATTACCCAGATATTGTATTGTCTGTGCAAATGCACAGTCCAGGTCCTGTGACAGAATCCTAGAATATATTACTTTTGTCACACCCACCATGCTTTCTTCTCCTATAAAAAAAAGATTTCAAAATTTCCCAAACTGCTTCCATATGTTATTTTCACTTTTAAGCACTCAAAAATTTGGTTTTAACACAACACTTAAATCTAGGAGCTGAAAGAAATGGGTGGGTTTGCTTTCATCAACATAGTAAATTACTTTTTCATTTCTGTATTTCTTTACTTATCTTGCAAATTTCATCGTTCAAGGTGAATTTTATTATTTGATTAGTGGAATCAAGTCAACATACTTAATATACAACATACATACAGTAACGTCTTCCATATGATATGTGGTTTAATGAGCTACTTAGTGGTGACTCATTTCTCTGCCATATTCCTTTGCCACTGACTCTCTGTTGCTGTTGTTGAGCAAGGAAAAAGAAGGCAGCAGTGGTTTGGATAACAAAGCCTTCAGGGAATAGTGAGTGGAGGATGTGCAAGAGTATCCAAGTAGGAACTGAGAGTGGAGGCCAGAGAAAAAGGTCCAAAAGCAACTGAACTTGTAATTGAGAACATAATAAACCCTTAAATAAATCACTGTGGACTTGGTACTTAAATGGGACTCTGAACTGCAGTTTTAAAAAAACATACTGTTTTAAACATGGATGTATCAATCTTTGTGATTGCATGGACAAAATAACTGAGACATTCATAAGCTGCATGTTGTAAAGGAAAAGTCAACCAGTTGCCAATGAAAATAAATTGCAGTGCAGTGAGATAAAACCCCTAAAGTCAGCACTCCCTCTCATTAAGATTAATTAGTTGCCATCAAAAACATCAGAGAACAATGTGCATGGGCTCACTTAGGTCTTCAGGGCATGTGGGAGGATTAGTGGCATACATTAAGTGTAATCATTTTCATTGAGCAAGCACGAATGTTCTTTTCCTTATCAGAACAGTGATCCACCCCCTTTCTTTACACGCTTTCCCCCATGGACTCTCAACCCGTTTCTCCCATCAGTTCCACCTCCGCTAAGGAAATGGTAAGTCTTGCTGCTGTCTGTCTCCTAGCACGGAGTTGTAGCAGATAGTTCTCATATTACAGCCAGTAGCTAAATTGCACTTCTCAAATATAACTTTAACATCCACCCACTAGTGTGCATCCAGTGCATTTGGACTATCCAAGGTGGAAACTGCAATGTATCCACAAGACTCTGGTTAGATTTTTAGTATGTAACTAAAGATTTTTTAAATGGTTAGAAGATCAGTAGATCAAATTATTAATTAGCCTTTCTGTCTTTTGACAGGTTCTTTCAGTATAAAAGTGCTGTATTGAACCTGTTCATGCAGAAACTTAGCAAATGTAAAAGATAAATACTTTAAAACTTCAGATTTATGTTCTCCTTCATTAATAAACTAATAAATAGCTTTAGATTTACTCTTCTACCAAAGATTTATGTTTTTTCTGCACTCTACATCTGTATGCATAAAAAAAACAAGTTTTCATCATCAAATGGAAGCACTATGAAAACTTAGGTAAAGTTTGGCTTCCATGAACACATGATTCCAAGGAACACTTGGATTCTGGTTAGTATTTTCTCTATTGGCTCCCTTTGAATACAAATCCTTCCCATGATAACCTTCCACAGGGTTAGTCTAAGTGCCTCAGTGTTCAGAGCTCCAATGATGTGTGCACTCTGCTGAAATTAGGGAACTGCCGGCCACTGTGGGGAATGCTAACACAAGGAGGGATGTGACTTTGCCAGGTACAGATTTAACTTGTGAATAAGGAAAAAGCAACTGGTCGTGTAGCTTTCAATGACAAATCAAAATTTATTTCTATCATTTTCAAATAGAAGGTTTATTGTATATGCTAATTTGAAACAGCAGACCTATCCCCAACTTCTAATAAAATTTAATAGTGCTACTTTATGTGACTGGAATGTACTGTTTTAACTTCAGTTCATTTAATACAAGATAATACACTCCAATATTATTTAGTGTCAGCAGGGAATAACATACTTAAATATTGTGGCTGTGTATACTGTATTGTTCAATTCTAAATGGCCTTACTTCCTTTTTTAATTTGTTCATGTTGTTCTTGACTTAGCTACTGTTATCTTTGTTCAGTAAAACAGTCCCTTATTATGAAAACAGTAGTAATGGCTTTTAGATAAATGGGGGGAAAAAACAGATGTACAAAATATTACCAAAGAGCTGTAAATATTTCATGAAAGGAGGACACGGTTCAAGTGAAGCAGTTAATGAACCAAGCCATGATAGCATTAAAAATACAGAGCTGTGAATGTTCCAGTGTGACAGTACCCAAAACGTTCGGCTTGTGGCAGTGCCAGTAGTGGATATAGAACTGCAAAGTGGGAGTGAAATCAGAGGCATAAGGCACTTGACAGCAGTGATCTTTCACTTGCTGGATGGGGGAACTTTTTGATCAAGAGAAAAATAAAAATCTTTCTAGTGAATGAAGCTTACTCACATTTATGGGATTAGATATATGGATGGAAAGTACTTCTGGCCTAACCTCTAATGTGAAATAGGACTATTGTTGTCATTAGATTAGATCAGATCAGCCACAGCAGAGACCTGAAAATTCAAAAGATGAGAGGTTTCTCCTTTCCCTCCAGAGGAGAAGAGATGGCCCTGCTGGAGCAGGAGGTTTGGACCAGATAAACCACCTCTCCCTTCCTACCTCAGCCATTCTGTGTTAGGGGAAAGTGAGGCACACCTTATTTGAAAGCTCCTTCCCTTAAATGTTAGGGAGGGAGCACACATTCACACCAAGTATATCATCTGTATGATTAATGTTGTATAGTGACCCTCTGAAGATAAAATGACATATTAAAGTGTGTTGAGTTAAAGAGCAGGTATAGAGATATGACTTCAAGTGCTGTATGAACTTGGAAGAATATTATCCCTCTTGAAGATTGCTTAAGCTAAAAGAATGTACAAAAACACTCTATAAAGTCAGAAAATCACCCAGGCAGAGAAAATGTTAATGTCATTCAAGATGGGACCAAAAATGAGGGGGAGGAAATGGATGTTGCATGAAGTGAAGAGAGTGATACATTCAGCTCCGAGCCACCTCAGCCACCTCAAACTTGAGTTTCTGTTTTCACAATAATGTTATTTCTAAAAGTCAAAATTTGCAATGTAGTTGTACCAAATCCCATCTTCTCCCATATCTGCTCCAGGGACATGACTCAGAGAAGTCTTAAGACAGCTGGGAGAATTGAACTGTTTCAAATATGTTCTGTGTCTTACTTGTTGTTTTGGTTTTGATAACTTTTAATTTCCTACTTTGTAATCAAAAATGTAACCCTCTGCCTTGCTAGACTAAACTCGATTGCCTTTTTGGAATTGTCTAGCATTAATGATAGCCTCGTGCAATAGTGCCAAGTATAAAGCATCTTGTCTTTTTCCCAAAATAGCTCTATTTGTTAACATGTCGTGGAGAATTTGAAATCCAGAAAATGTTCAGGAAGGTAATTCAGGGTGACTTTCCCACCAAGCTGCAGAGGTTGATTTGGTAGCTAATAAAACCCAGGGTTGAATGTGAGGGAGAAATACCAACCAGTAATCATTCTCTGATAAGGATCAGGCAGAATACAATTCCTCTGACTGCCACTTCATAGATCTCACACAGCTCAATTTATCCCCCATTGTAAACCCTAGGACTGGCAAGGATGTGCAGAACAGGAGTAGTTGTTTCTATTTCTTCTTTCCAAAGACTTTTCAATACCTTTGCCTGATCTTTTAAAACTATGTAGACCAGTGAATTTCACACATTTAAGACTAAATTAAGCAGAATACTCAGGTAAAGCCTTGTTGGAAGGTCTGGAGGAACAAGAGGTACTGAATGATCCTATCACTGAGTGAAGTAGCACAGGAAATAATCCTGTTCTTCCATCAGAACTGTATGTGTGTGAACAAGTATTTATACCCCTGTATGATGTTCTTCCATGGAACGTCTGGTAAGGAATACCTCAGGGCAAGATTAAACAGGAACAGTCTGGAGAGTGACAAACAGGATGGTTAAAGAAAGTTGTTTTCATCTCCCTTCTTTTCCTTCCCTCTTATGAAGTTTTTTGCTTACCCTTTAATTTCAAGCCATGTTTCAGTGGACAGAACCTGTTGTGGGAAATAAGCAAACATGCTTAGAGTTTGCCTGCAGTTGTGCATTCAGTGGTGCTTATCAGATCAGTCTAGGCACCCAGGGGTTTTATCCCTCATTAGAATGAATACATATGTCCAAAATTAAACATAGGCATTGAGCAGGAATGCAAATCTCTGCTATGGATGGGAGCTGAGGGCAGGATATCCCTGTGGAGGGAACCAGCTAGATGAGACTACACTGAGTTTTAAAGAATAGAGGAAGCACACAAGAGTCTGAGATATGGTTAGGTGCAGTGAATCTTAATTTTTCTTTTTCTGGGACCTAACCCTTCTATAAGAGAGGACTGAGTAAAATGCATCAACAGATACAGGAAATCCTGGCTGTCTGGATAAGACTGTTGTTCCTTTCTGTTGTTCCTTTAACCTGATGTTAAAGGTGACAAATTTCTTGGTGTCAAAGAAAAGGTGATGGGCTACAGATTGAAATCCTGAACGACAAACTGTCAAAAGGGTTATATGAAAAAACAATAAATTTTTTTCTGTGTTGCACTTCTGTGGATATTTACAATTGAAAAAGAACTCATACTTGTGGCATCCTGCAGTATCACTAAATATGTTGTAGTACTGTTCACTGTAACATCTTGTGTGCATTACTGCTGGTAATGCAAATTAAGGTTCCTGCTCTTTCCTTTTAAGAAAAAATTTAACCCATTGGATTGAAAGAGAAGCCCTGGGTCAGGTCAGCCTTGCAGCTACAGGTAACAGTGCAGAAGTAGTTGGGTCAGAGGGTATTAAGGAGTTAACAATACAGGCCCCTGCACTGCAAAACTGCTTTTCAAAACCATAAAACAAATCCTCTATCAATAAAGAAGATGACAAAACTACAGACAGCACAAGAGAATGATGTTTCCCACAGCTTCTTGGACCATTGCAATAATTGTGAAATTTGCTAAATAAAAATTTGGAATCTTCCCAATTTCCTGTGCTAGAAAAGACATCTGTATGTCTGTCTCAAATCTCATCTTAACTTCCAGATTTGTAACAACAGAGCAGCTTCAGGATTTTGTTGTAACTTCTGTGGCTTTTCTTTTAATTATTACACAGGGAGTTTCTTGACTTGCAAGTGACCTGCTGTATGTTGGGGGTCTATATATATTTTGACTGCTTTTTCTCTTTTCAGCTGAGGAGAAAGAATGCAGCCCATAATACTTCTCTCATAGCACTTCAGTTTGAGTCCTGGAAACTGCATGTGTTTCCTGCCAAGTCATGCAACTATAACATGGCAACCAGTAACAATACTTCTGTTGTTTGAAGCATGAGGTTTTCAGACTGTTAGGAATGCTGGTGTTGCTGCTTCTTTTAGTTGTTTAACTTCTTCCAAAGTCCAGAAACAATTTATATCTAAAGTATACTAAAAAGGCAGTTGAAGCCTGATCTTAGTCTTTGGTTTGAATATTGTCTTAGTTTGTAATTCTCCTTTGAGTTTCCTAAGACAGTAGTGCCACCCTGGAAATAAAAACAAATGTAGTTTAAATCAATGGATCACTAGGTGATGTGTGTGTGTCATTTCATAGGTTTTTTCTCAAGTATTGCATTTGTGATTTGTTAAGTGCTTTTGTTTTGGGTGAGTAGAGCCTCTTTATGATCAGAAAGATATGGGATATAGTGGGGCAGCTGGAGTCAGGCCCTGCTCCTCTGGGGGCCTCTTCAGATGTCTTTGCAGGTCCTGGCTCAGTGTTTATGTGCTTGCTCTTTTCTATTAAAACCAGTTGTCCCTGCACTTTCTCTACCAAATCCTGCAGTACAGGGAGCAGCAGTCAGTAATTTAGTGGACCCAAAGGGAGAAGTTAATATTGTAGAAGCATTAGGTTATAGGATTTGTCAATCTAAGAAGTAGGGCAGTCATCACAACCTGTCAGTACAGACTACCCAAGGGGTTTTATTTGATTATCTAATGTGTCTATGCATAATTGTACCACTGACAGTGCTAATTTTGATATAAGGTTCTTCCAGTGGAAAAATAAAAGATCTAAGAGGTTGTTTTGCTTGACAGACTATGGTTAAAGGATGTGCTATTAGGATTTGCATAGGAATATATAGGTAATATGCCAGTGGAGGCTGCTGTGCCTGAAACTGTCCAGTGGTATGTACTGACTCACTGTCTCTTCATGCTAACAGCAAGTGTGCAAGAATTGTAAGGATAAGCCATGTTTCTCACCTAATTATTGCATATCTAGGAAGGGTCTGCTTGTAAGCAGTTTTATCAAAGGGAATATAGGTAAGAGTAAGTTTCTGCTTATAGGTAGACACAAAGGAGAAAACCCATGCTTAAGAAAGGGTAACTTCAGGCATGTTGAGATCTGTGAGGCGTCAGATCTGGAAGAGACAAGTAGACCTCTGACAGTACAAGGGGATGGATTCATTGTGTGGTTTGTGTGTAAAAATCAGACTTTAAGCACAATCTAGGGACAATCTATCTTATAGTGATGCTTTGAAAAACTGGACACCTCATTCTGTGGTTATCAAATGCAAAAAGCAATTTAACTTAAAGAATATCTAGGCTCAGTCTCACTGCTGCTTCTCCAGGGTGATGATATCCAAAGGGCACAGATGCCCCCTGCCCCTTTGCAGACAGCCAGTGCTGCCATCTGAGAGAGGTCCCCAGCAAGTGCAGGCAGTGCTCTGTCAGCAAGGGGCTGCTGTGGGAGCAGTGACCTGCCCGGTTCCTAAGCAGGCTCCTGTTCTCAGGCAGGACTCAGCATTTCACTGTGAGCAGGGGCTCACAGCAGTGCTGTGGGCAGAGCTGCAGGGCAGGCACAGGGCAGCAGCAGCCCAGGCCTGGGGAGGTGTGGAACAATGCCAGGTTCTCACTGCTGCTCACTCAGCCCTGAGTCACGGCTGGGTGCTGACCTCAGGCTGGCCAGACTGCCAGTTCTGCTTTGGTCTGAGGGCAGCCCCAAGCAGAGAATCACATTAAGGGTGATGAGTACTGATTTTATTTTCTTTTCCTTTTTGTAAGCTTTAAATGCCCTGTGTATTTGGGGCTTCCTTTTTATTTTCAGTATTTTCAGTTCCTTGGTGTAAGTAAATTAGTTTTCCTCTTGCTGCTTTCCTTTTCATGGGTTAGGCACCTTATTTTGTAACAAAATTAATATCTAGTTTAATCTAAGATGATACTTGGGTTACAGTTAATGGGAACAGCACTCTTAGAATCATAAATCATACAATCATCAAGGCTGGAAGAGATTTTCTTTCAGAAATGAGTAAAACTTAAGGAAGGTTTTGGGGTTTTTTTGTTGTAGAACAAGAGCCTAGGTAGTGGAAGGTCTGAAATATATAACATTTTGGTTAACTAATCTTAGTTGTGAGTCTTTTCTAAAAATAACGAGTTGTAATACTGGACAAAATGGCAATGCTATACGTGCTGTAATAGTTATAAACTTGAGTCTAACCTCAAGATCCTGTCTGAGTAAGAATTACGAGATACTCTTCTTGTAACCTTTGCCATTAACACTTTCAGCTTTGTGGGCTAATATCAACAGAGCTCAATCAGGCTTAGGACCTACAAAAACATTCCAAAATTTACAGAATGTAGACAGTGTGAACCAGGAAGGGGAAGGACAAGCTTTAGTTCTTTATGAAATGCTGACTGCGTGAACTGCCACAAAGTATAAGGCTCCATGATCTCTAATAAAACTGCACAAGTAGTAATCAGTTAGATGTGAAATGGATGGTTTGGCTTGTATTTCATCAGAGGAATGCAAACTTACAAAGAACAATAAAAGGTGTTAAATAGCAAAATCTAGGTTTAATTTTTACTTTTGCTGAAAGGCTTTAGCAGAATACTGGAAAGTTTTGTCTCAAGAGGCTGTGATCCGTGCTCTGGACTGACTAATAGTACTAGAGTTTGCTTTTTGTTTTCTGAACTAACAATATGAAATACCTTTTGTTTAGAAGATTCTCATATACTTTATAGATGAACCTCGGCCAGTGCTTCTTTTGAACAGTATCTTTTGAATGATAATTATAGCATATAGCATTCCAGATCACATTTTCTGTGGCTTAAAATTCTGGAAGAGTGCTATAGAAATCCAATGGGATGATATGATTTTATGGTGAATATATGTCATAGACAGAATTAAGTGGCGGAAATAATAAAACCTTTAAAATCCTCGATGAAATACACTTTATATAGTATTCCATGAGAGAAGTGGGATGCTATAGTAATTATTAAAAAGTAGATAAGCCTAATAAAGAATGAGTGGGGATTAACATTGTATGTTAGCTCAGTCTAAATCCTATAAATCCTGTTTTTCTTCTACTGAAAGAGAATTTTTTTTAAAAATATGTCTGGGGGTTGTCTGTTCCCCTAGCCAACAGATGACAAGCAGCTCTTGGAATTTCTCTGTGCAATGTTAGATAGCTTTCTGTCACTAAAGTTTTTGTCGAGTTTACTTAACCTCAAAAAGGACCCAAATCCCACCACGCAAAAGTAATCTGGTAGCAGTGCTATTGTCCATTTGAAACTAAGCTCTAATCAGAGTAGAATGCAAAGATGGGGAGGTAAAATAGGTAGTGAGTAGAAGGAAGTCTAAGAAAGTGAAAGAACGTAGCACCCTTCTGTGTCTAAACGTGATTATTGGAGAGGCAGTGAGACACTTCTGCTGTGTGAGAGTCACTTAGAAATTCATAAGCCTGGCATTACAATGGTAACTCAGTCTCACCTAATTACTATCGCTAGGAAGAGATGAGTAGTCAGCCATTCAGGAAGAGGAAATCTATTTTATATTTGTAATTGCTTTTGTTTATAACTGATGGGAGCTGTTAACATCTGTATCCTCAGGCTCTGATAGTCCATTAGAGAGCTCGGAGGAATGGCTAAAACGGAATTGCAGCTGGGAGGAGCATGTGGCAAGACATCGAGGACTGCCAGACATCCTGTAATGTCATCAGCACGCAGCCTCCACAGATCTGCACTACATTCCAAAAGAGATCCTTCAAAACAAACTTTAGCTCTCATTATAGATCAGAAATAAAAATTGGACAGATCACCCCAGACATTCAGTGGCTCATAATATTTCGAGGACTGCTTTGTTCTCTTCAGTAGTGTGACACTTTCCTTTCAGTGAGTACATTGCTTGCTGCACAGCTGAGCCACCCAAGTTTCCAAGACATGAGGAGCCTTAAAGACAGCATGACAGCCTGTGAAATCCAGTTTGATAGTCCTAAAAACATGAAACTACCAGCAAAAAAGCCCCCTAATGCTTCCTCCCCCATCTCTTCTTAGTTCTGGATTGCAAGACAGCCAAGAAAGCATTCCCAAGAGCTCTGCTCAGTCTGAGTCATTTGCAAACCTGTTTTAACTTCTTTAACAGATTTAAAATAATGTTTGAGGCTATGCATCTGCTGAAGAATATAGTGCAATGGTTGATATAATGTTTTTTTTGTTAAGAAAGGTTAATTTCTTTTTTTTTATCTTGCATGTACAGCTTACATGTTTGAGGAAGGAGTGAGAAAGTAATACTGTGGCCACTTTGCAGGAAATGGCATTGGAGCCCTTGTACTTATCATTGCAGGAAGCTGCAGGAAGCCAAATACCAGGAACACTAAAAACAGAATATTGGGATTTTGATATATATATACACCGTAGTAATTTGGCAATTTATACTGGTTCAGGTTAAGTTTTCATTCTGAGGGGAATTTGACTCCTGAGGATACCTGTAAGCACAGAAAGGAATTAGGTCCTCAGAAGTCTGCTGAATGCTCAAATTCTAATAAACAGCCAGCTTCCAACTTTACAATGATCAGCTATTTGAAAATTAATATTTTCCTAGCAATGAATTGTCCTAAATGTTTCCCACTTAAACTGTTATATAAATATTTGCATTTCTTCGATGATGCATGTTCAAATTTGCATGCTGCTGGTTTGATTACTTATTGTAATCATAGAATTTACGTAAATATGCATAAAGGCATCATCATTTCCTCCGCTGTGTCTCACATGCTTTTGATTTATGTACCGGGAAAAGATGTATACTGTGCAATTCTGCTTAAGGAGGGTATGTTGCCTGCTCTGGCATCACTTACAGTATGAAGGCAGGATTTATACACTGCTCTTCATCTGTGTTTATTTGGACAACTCACTGTTAACGTAGCTGGCCCTCTCTCCTGAAAGTTTTACTAACCTGAGTTTCACTCAGACTTACCAGAAAAGGCTTTTTCTTTTTATGTGTGTATTGTGTGCTGTACTTTCGTCTTTTCAAAATGGCAATAATACAAAGAGGATGTGCAATTAGTTCAGAACGTGTATGCTCTCCACTTTCCTTTTAAGCCTGTGAGGACAGATAAAAGACTTTTCTAACTATCAATGGATTTGTTTGCCAGATGCTTTCCAGATGAGTACAGTGAGGGTGGAGAAAGCAGGCCTTTTGGCTCAACACAATTCCTTTGGTTCCTTTCATATTTCTTTCAAAACAAGCTTTTGTTTGTTTTTTAAGAAACAGGAAAAAAAAATCTTGGCAAGTAGAAGGCATTTTAGAGGGAAGATCAGTTTGTGTAGTATTGTATTGAAAAACTGGGCATCTTTAGTTCTAGAGGGATGCAGGAAATTGCTCAAGGCTTTTTTACACTCTCTGAAGGATTTTATTTTTTAAATACATGGGGTTTAGCATTGCTAATGTAGAAGAATGTTCTGTATGTGAGAAGTCTGAAAATAATAGAATTGTCATTTTTATTACTTGTATCACTTTTTTCTCCTGTCCCCAGTATGTAAGAGGCCACTTGTTCAGTGCACTCTGGGAAGCAAAAATTGAAACAAGCTACTACTTTGTTTTCTGTTTACACCCTGACATTTCTAAACAAGAGAAGAATGCAGAACACTTGTAGAAGCGATTATTTTCTTCTAATTTTGCAAGAAATAACAAATAGAAGGTTGATGATTTTGATTTGGTAATGATGTGTTATATGAGAAATATGCAGAGCAATTAGAAATGCCAAGAGGGTCAGGCATTTTAAACCTCCCTACCTGGTATAAATGCCAGTCTGTGCTTCTTTTTGACTAAAGCAATGTCACATTTTCTGCATGTGACAAACTACTTTGGCATTTAGACTGTTGATAACTATAGCACATAAATTGCAAAGATTGAAGGCTTCAGTGGGTAAAGGAGCAATTAAAGAAGCAATCGACTGATCATCAGTCATTAGTGAAAGTGGAGGACAATTAAACAAACCAACCAAGCAAAAAACCCACCTCATTCCTGTATAGGCTTGTCCAGAGGTGGTTCACAGGTATGGTGCTTAAGGCCTTTAGCAATACTAGAACAGGACTTACCATCACAAAAATGTGTCCCCAACATGGTACTTCAGCCTATTGCACCCAGAATGAATATTCAGCACCCAGGAAGAGAGGCTTCAATAAGCTTGTGTGTGAGTGCTTCTCACTGATGAGTCATCAGTGTCATCTCTTCTGCCCACAAGGCAAGGATACATGTTCCTTTTTAAAATCTGTCCTTTGCATGATTGACCCAGTATATTATCCAGATCTTCAGCATGCCTTGGAAGTGCTGTAATTCAGACAGAACTGTGAACACAGAGGTTTGGTACAGCGTGATTGCTTTGCTGTGAACAAGTTTGCAAAACCAATTCAAATGTTGGTCCCCCCCTTCAACATATTTTTCATAAGTCTTTCCAAAGACAGATTAATTCTTTTGTAGTGGGCTGGGAAAGAACTGTAAAGCACCTCAAGACAAAGAATCATGGGCTAAGACCATGGAATGCTATTTGCTGTACAGAAGCAGGCAAGTGAGGTATCAGGGTGGACATAATAAAGCACATATGGATTTGCAGTGAGCATGCTTAGCATATCTCTTTACCACAGAGTGAACTGTAGATCTGGAATATTTCATTGTCAGTGCCTAAGACTGAAAAATCAGTATATTTATGCTGTAGCTAATGCTGTTCACTGTAATTCTTTCACTTCATTACTGAGACAAGTTGAAAAGCAAAGGTCATAGTTTGCTTAAGCTGCCCTTGCTGAGTTCATCAGGCAGGAAGGAAATGCCTTCTGCAAGAATGTATTTGGATGGTAACTACTGCATGACAAGGTTGGAACAGATGATCCTTGAGGTTCCCTTCCAACCTGATATTCTATGATTCTCTACTTCTCTAGTGTATATGACAAAATGATGCTGATTCCTGTATCTCCTCTGAGCATCCTTCCCTGACCCTGTGTTGCCACTGTGCTTCCCCCCCCACACCCTGTGCTACTTGTTCCAAATTACTCTTCCCACTTGATAAGAATCTGTTTCTTTCCCCCCACTTGTCCTTCAAAGGTAGCAGTGCACCCACTTCCTTCTCTCTTAAAAGCCTTTTCAACACTTCCTATGCTCTGGCTGGCAGTCACTGCTGGCTTTGACAGGTCCATATGCCAGGGTACAGTAAAGTCAATGCATGGCTGCAAGTCAGTGATGGAGAAAAAGTGTGTTTTCATTGGGTGGTGAAACCGTTTGATCAGTGACTCCAAATATATTATCCCACTGTTAAATGAGTAGGTCTCAGTAGTCTGTCTTAGCACCACAGATAAAGGGAGTTTGCAGGAAGATGCTGTGGAAAGCTGTGGACAGGAAGTTCAGAGTTTGAGTCCACTTTAATGTCAGTAAGAAAATTGCAGCTACTGAAACAATGGGAGGCAGATACAAAGACAGGCTTGGCCCTCTCTCAGGCTACTCCAGACTTTGTGCTGCTTAGTTGCTGAAAAACTTCCAGGTTCTGTTCTTCTAAATCAAAGAATCTTTCCTCATGAAAAGCAAAGCTGTAAGGGTAATGTGTGTAGCAGTCTAGGAAAGTTCCAGCATGTACTGAGGCAGGTGCTGGTGCAATGGGGAAGAGGATAAAAGGGGGGAAGTTTCTTCTAAAGCCCTCTATATTGCACAGCTCAGAAAAACAAGTCTGTCACCATCTTATGAGTTGCTCTCCCTTCCCTTCACTGCACCTTGAATGTTCCCCAGTTAGAGAGTGCTGCCTCTGCTTTGCTCAAGATATCAAACATCCTTGACAGCAGGCTCAGTGCCACGTGCCAGAGGACTCTGCACGGCTACAACAGCTCTATATACAAAGTGAGGGCCTTAAGTAGGCAATCTGGCTGCATAAACTCTCTTGTAAATGTTATCATACTGAGAATAGTTCTTCTGCTGCTCTTGAAATATGGAAGATAAATGAACATTAACATGCTGGAGCTATCTACAAGTAATAAATCGCAGTGCCTAAATGTTTATGTATGGAACTTCTGCTCGCCAATGCACAGCTCTGATTTATCTGCCCCTGGGGAGAACCAGGTAGCAGTTCTTTTGCATAAGTGCTTCCAGCTGAGGTACAAAAAAATGTATCATTTAGGGCTGTCTGCTTAGCAAGACTGTCAACTTTCCTGTACAAACTGCAGACGAGGAAAAAACTAGTATTTTTCCACCCATCTCTGGATGACCTGTTTAGCAGCAAAGCTTTGTACCTCACTTGCAGGTTAACAAACAAGCCAAACCCACTCAGCAGTCTCCCCCTGATGCAACTTCTCTGCTAGGCCATGTTATTCCCAAGTTTTTCTTTTGTATAGAGTTGTGCCTTTAGTAAAGTGCCATTGTTTGCTTGGGCAGTTCTTGTCTGTGCAGTGTTCAGAACACAGGAAACCTCAGCTATGCCAAAAATCTTTAATGAAGTATGCAGAGTACATTTTTAAAAGGCATTCCCCTATCTAGCTGTAAAACTGTAGTCTCTCTGCTCAGACTAACAGCCATGAGGACAATTATTTATTGATAATTTTATTAGGCAAATCAATTCATTTGTGCTCAATCCAAACCACAAAACTAATTCTGCAGTAAGTACTTGTACAGATAAACTCTTCCTTTTTTTTCCAGTAGACTCAAGGAATCAGCTCAGCTTTAAGGATCTGGAACAGAGAGAAATATTTGGTAATTTTGGTACAGGGTATCCATTAGTAATTAGTCATAAATTCGCTTGTTTTGAACGTGGGTTTGGTGTCACTGAATTTCCATAGCATCCCTGAGCCCACATAGCTTTCTAGTTACAAATTTCAGCTGGAAAGGCAAACACTCCTTGGGACTTGCCCTCTTCATAGGAGTCGGTCTGTGCAAGCCTTGAGAGACTGTTTCATGCAGACAGCATTTGTGGCACTGGCATGGGACAGCTTTGTCCTCAAGTCTGTTTGGTATGTCTTTTCCTACATGAAACAGAGGCATGGGGCTGCTCTTTCTTTTGTGTCCGGGATGTCGGGAGGGAGGGGCCTGGCAAGGGTTATGCTCAGCCTTAAATGAGAAAGGTGAAGCGGGGACACAGAGCCTGAGCAAGTAGAAAGGAGGAACAGCGGGATGAGCAGCGCTCCCAAGGAGAAGGGGCAGGGCAGAGTGCATGGAGAGTGGCACGGAGCAGAGCTTTGCCAGAGGCATGTTAGAACAAGCCACTGCCATTTCAACAGACAGTTCAGCAACTTAATGGAGGTAATGCAACAACCACAGTAGCATGGAGCTCAGCTCTGGCTGTAAAACATGTACAGAATCCTTGGTTAACACTTCAGCAGCTCAGTCCACGGGCGGGAGTCGCAGCAGCATCTGCAGTGCAGGAGCATCTCACAGTGCCTGGACAGAGGGCTGGGTTCAGCTCCCCATGGCTGAGAGCACCACAGTCCTCCCTGCAGCGTGTTTGGATCCCTGCACCTCTGCAGAGCATACAAACGAGCACGGTGGATGCAAATAGCCATCCCGAGCCCATTTTCATGTTCACCTTGTTTTCCTGCATGGCATGTTTGCAAATGCTTGCGAGTTAAACACAGCTAGGACTGCGCAGGAACACGAGGGGATCACGTAGACAGCCCTGGCAGCGTGTCAGGCTCCGGGAGAGAGTTACAGAGGGCTGAGACAGTTATAGGTGGAGCTGTCTGAGATAGCTGCAAGTACAAGTTTCACAGACTTCTCTCAGAACATTGCCTGCAGGGCACAGATGTGATAGGAGGGGATGAATACACTCCTGTCTTTGTTGCATGTTTGTTTTTGAAGCTGAGCTTTTAAAACAATGTCACTTTTCCTCCTACGGTGCTTTAACTACACCACAGAACACCAGTGCCTGGATGTTTAGCCTGAGCCTTGCCACATCAGCTGCCTGTTCAACCAACCTTTTCCTTCTTGCCTGCTAAAGCAAGGGACCAAAGCAGGATGCACAGGCCACAAGGAGCATTGTGCAGGGGTTCTTGCAGGGGTGCCTGTGCTCTCGTGCCCGTAAGTGTGGTCCTTGTATCAGTCTGTGCTGCTCAGGAGCCCCCAGCAGCACTGTAGCTCCCTGCTCCTGCTGTCCCAGCTCCTCTGCTTGTGAAAACTGTGACAGTCTTTTAGACTCTGCAGAGTAGGGACCCGCTGGCTCTCATTGTCCCACCACCTTCCTGACCACGCTTTGCTTGTTGCCCTCTGTGGAGATTATTTTCACCACCATCTTTTGTTAGTGTAAAGCCTGGTTTTCTTGGGCTGAATTCTCTTATGAATGCTTGTTTCACAACACTAAGAAATTTCTCATAAGAAGACAACTTCTGTCTTGTTTATTTAGACATATTTCCCTTCAAACTTTTCCACTTTAAAAATTCCATTCTATATTGGAGGGTTTGGTGATAGTCCTACAGTAGCAAATGCCTTAAAAAAAAGCACGACACAACAAAAACCCTACAAACAACAGATGGGGAGTCTCTCCTGTGCACCATAGGTCTGCCTTATATTAAATACACCACATCAGCATGGGTATTTTGTATAGGTTTGAATTTCTTTGCATTGGCAGTCAATGATGGATTGCCTTGGTGTTTATAAATACTGAGAGAAAATCCAAACAAAAGTTCAGATCACTGTGTCATCTCCTTTACTTATTTGTCCAATATGGCTACAGGAATGTTATCTGTGATTTTAAGAATAAAACCCCTTAAGAGATCAAAGGACATCATAGGAAGACTGGATAAACATTTATAGATTCCAACTGAAAAAAAACTACAGCTATAAAGTCTAAATACTTAGGAGGGTCTTTCCTTCATCAAATAATACTTAGACCAGTCTGACCTGTATTTTAGTCTCCTGACTAAGTTTTAATAGACGGCTTTGTTTATAGCATGGTTTTCAGCAGCCCTGAGGCCAGGGAACAGACCTGAACTGGTAGTGCCAGCAGTTATTTTATGACTTGAGCAGACGTGTTCTTACATGATGTGGGATCATAATGCAGTGATACTGAAGTTCTTTAATACTTCAAAGCAATTTGCATTGGAAAAAAGATTTTCTGTTTTATATTGTCTATAAATTCAAATTCTTTTTTGCACAGTAAAGCACTGGTTATTTGTTATTGGTTATTTGTTTTTCATTGTTGGAATTGGTTGTGCCTTTACCTTCATAACTTAATCCTTTGATTTGAAAAAAGCCTATAATCCATTTGGGATGAGTCTCCTTCTTAAAAGAATTTGGGGCTGCAGAAATAAGCTAAAAATGTCATAGTACTTTGTAAACTACTGCTTTGGTGTCAGAATCCAGGTCCAGAGTCATCTGATTTGCTTGTGTTTGTCACTGGTGCATCTACTTTTACTGTGTTGCAATTCTCCTGAGCCTCTTCTGCAGAATGTGTTGCCTGTACACTTTCTCTTGCAATGATGAACAAAATGTGCCAAAACCCTCGTGTGCAGTGACAAGCAGGTATCAGAGCTGCTTGTGGTTAAAAACTCAATCACCAGACACAAAAGTCTCCTATTCAAGGGTACAGGGATTTGAAATTTTATCTCTGCTGAGCATAGTTTAGATGCACTTTGCCATTGTCTCCAAGAGCTGCCAGGAGTTTTGTTGTATTAGGAAATGCATGATCCTGATGCTTTAAGTTCATGCCTGTAATGTTATGGGGGAGGGAGAAATCCCAGAAAATCTTTTTGGTCAGTGTCTATGTTGTATTAACCATCCTGCCCCTGGGCTCACCCTGTCTGCAGTCATTAACTGCTCCAGGGGCTGACTGATACTGTCCATTTTTAAGAGGGAGAGTGTATCATTAGACCATGTTCTGATCAATGATAGTGACATTATGTCCATGTAGAGTGCAGATCTCTGTGGGCTTTGGTGTGTTTCTGCTTCACAAAAATGAGCTTTGCTCCTATTCTGAGAAAAGTTAGCATCATGGATTGGGGATGTGTAGAAGTTCAAATTATCTCTAGATTCAAATTCAAATTTAAAAGGCCCAAGGACATGGGTTTGAAAAGGTAGGACTCAATATAGTATCAGAAATGGGTTTTCTGAGAGATTATTGTTTTTCCAAGTAGCTAATACTTAGGTTTTTATACCAGGGAATGAGCACTATCTTCTGGTTAAAAACTTCCAAGCTGACACATGGGATGATGAAGGTCTTTGAAAAGTCTTGTCATACAAGCACCATCACATATATTGATTGACTGGGCACACCACCTGTACAAATTCTGCTCCTTTGCTGTTATTTTAAATTTTTTAAAAAGTGCTGCTAGTAGAGTTGGGTAAAATAAACTGCCTTCACTGTAATCAGTAGTGTTATTGCACCCAACTGCTGCTATCATTAGTGAAGATACTGAGAGCCATTGTTTTCTTACTCTATTTGAAATTTGAGTCCATAAACTTTTATGAGCTATAGTTTAGATAATGTTAGGAAATGGCTTGTCTGGAACTAAAATTATCTCATTGTTTCAAACAGGCAGGTACAGGTTTTGGTCTTTTCTACATTACTCTATTTGCTATAAAACAGATCTTATCTTTTAAGTGTTATGGAATTGCACATTAAATTTCTGGGTTTATACATGGAAATACAGTAGATCTGGCTTCTTGATGTCTGTGGCTCCATATGAGTACAATAATTAATGATCTAGTTCACAAGGAGAAATATCTATGGAAAAAAAAATAATGTTATATTCTCTTGGGGCTTTTTATAAGAGATTCTCAGGTTTATCTGTGTGAGTATCTTTATGATTGTTAGAAGTGTGTTTCCTTTGACGTATTCCCATCACAACAGGGATTAACTGCATTCTGGAGGCTGAGTGTAAATTTGTTTACACAGTAAATCAATGGCAAACAAGATTTTTCTGCATTATCCATCTATCTTGGCTTCTAAGGAGCAAATAGTGAATTATTTCTTTTGGAATTTATATAGCTTTATTGCCAAAGTCCATGAAAGTTTCCTCCTTTTTGATAGCCTAAAGAAAACCATTTACTTTTTAAAAGAGGATATATGCTATCAACAAACTGAAATGTGCTGCATGTGTGGATACACTAATAAAAGACAAGAGCACTTTTTCCACTGAGGGTTTGTTTTCACTAGGATAATACACTTCAGATCTTCTGGTCAGTTATATTTAGGGAAGAAGATTATTTTTGTACAGTGTTGTTTTTGCAGTGCTCAATGAAGATTTGTTCTTGCTGCTGGTAGGTGAATCTCAGGGAATTCCAGTACTGCAAGTGATGCTCTCCAAGAACAGCACAAGCAGTTGTGGCTCCCTGGGTTTAGGCAGCCACTCTGAGTAGGAATTCACACTCTGAGCAAACACTTCAGTATTGGTTGCACTGACAATGTACCAAGTGAGGTCTCCACCCAAAAGCAGAGTCAAGATCTTGGAGAGAACATTGCTGAACAAAGGCACAGTCAGGAAGGAGCCTGAATTTGTAATGTTCAGAATTATTGTTCAGCCCTACCATCTCCATCCCAAAGTCCCCAGATTTTCAAATTCAGGCTGGCTCTTCACTTATGTTGATTGTTTTCAGACAATGATATTTTCCTTCTTTTTTCTTCTGTTAAGAATGGGGGGGAAAAAAGCGAGGTCCCTTAGAAGTGCCTCCCTTCTGCTATATATTTCTTAATTGAGTTCTTGGCATAAGGAAGGGAGAAAATATGTCTAGCTATTAGAGTAGCTGTGTGAACTGGGAAAGCCTCCAACTTCCAGAAATATATTTAAAGGCTTCAAGAAGATCCAAATTTCCAAATAATTTTTACTCCTTTGCTTGGTCAGCTGTCAGTATTTGATAAATAGGGTGGGACTATTGTCGATATTTAACAGCTCAACACAAATATTATTCTTCATACACTGTAAAAATAGTATATGAAATGCAAATAAAGTGCTTTATTCCACAGTTTGGTAGTAACAGAAGCAAGTGATAAAATCTTGCCTTGCCTCCATACAAAGGCATAGAGAGGGAGAAAAATGTTACCAGTGGAAACAGTCATCCCTGCTGGGAAACAAAACAGTGAGATTCCTCACTCCTCCCTAAAGTCACGTCCCTGGTGGGGTTCTGTGATAGAAGTTTGTTGTGAAGTGTTTCTGAGTAAGAAACAGCAAGGTAGGACTGTTAATTCAAACCAGATCACTGTGAAGTCTGCAGAAACAGAGCTCCTCCTTTAATCGGCCACATATCACCAGCACCCCTTGAATTGTTCTGCAGTCAAATATTGCAATACAAAACTCAGTTACTTCTGGAACTTTCCCTACATTCAGAAAACTTCATCCTAGAAAGCCACCAGTTAGCTTTACACTGCTGGATGGAGCAGCCTGCCCTCTCCATAGCCATGTGCAACCTGACTGTGGCATCATCCTGGGAAAAATCAAGATGCAGCACAGTCAGTGTGAGATGGGTTTAATGAGTACCAGAAAGAGGCCTGGATGTCACTTCCCAATTTTGTGTTCCAAAATGGTTTCCTATTATTTAACATCTCTAGAAACTTTATTGCTGTGTGAATGGTTTGACACAATAGCCAGGAGACACAGCTCTTTTAGCTGACGGAGAGAATCTGAGTGTCAGCCATGCTGTGACAACCCGGGCTGGCCGCAGAGACGTGTCCACATCGTGCAGCCTGGCCGCCTCTGCAAGGCCACTTGTGTTGGTAGCCTGATTAAGCCACCACCCACACAAAACAAAGGATAAGGAACAGTGCCAGTTTATTCAGGAGACTTTCAAATCTATAATTGTTTTGGATTTGGCTTCTGTCCAGTGTAAAATGCATTTTGCGTGTTCCTACAGCTGCCGTGTAGAGAACACCCTGAAGTAGTAGGAAGCTGCTCAATTACTAGAACTGTAATGTGCCACTTATTCTGTAAATGAGTGAGTAAATCCACGAAGAAATACAAATAATAGTAAAACTTTATTATTCCATTTTGTCCAAAACAGCCAGGATGCTTTACCAACTAGTTCTTTCTCTAATCCTTTACTATTAACACTGTTAATGTGTTTCAGCTGCCATCCAGAAAAGTCACATCTCAAAGCCCATTCCATCCTTCTCCTGTCCCCCACCACGAGGCAGAGCTCCACTGAAAACCAGAAAGCTGAGCAGTCTTGACTTATAGACTGAAGGACAATTTCAGGGCACTTTAAGAACATCTGTTCCTGTATGTTAGTTCCATTCCTAATTTGTCTCAACACTGTCATCAGTCTCAACACTGTCATCAGTCTCAACAGAGCAATGGTTCTGTCTTGGACCAGGAAGTCCTTGAGATCCAGTGATGGATAAGTACATACCTTTAAATAGGTAAGAGCTTGAAGACTTGGGCAAATATCACATCAGTCACAGAGAGTTCTTATAAATACACAAATTTTCTTCATAATTATTGTATGAAGAGTCAAATTAAAAGCTGGAGATGAAAAGATTCCCTCTGAATGAACACAGGCTACCTGTGTACCTGAAGTGGCAGCACTGGAATTGCCCTTCAGCCTCTGTGAATCAACTTTATTCAACCTCCTCTAATTCCAATCAGCAAATCTAGCATTGCTAGACAGGAGAGTGTAAGCATGGGGTAAGCATTTAAACTGCACTTTTCCAGACAAAACCAAACACAGATGGCACATTACCCTGAACAGTTAAATACTGTGTTGTACTAATTCTGACAAGTATGGTGTTTCAGTTTGACTTCTCTAGCTAGAAACTCACGTGTCTTAAAATATTTGTCTGTTATTTTGTCATGGTCTGATTCTCTTAGAATAAGTCTATTAATTCTTTTTGAATTAGTAGCATCTACAGCTGAGAATATGAGGTTATTTAAAGGAAAGAAGCTTGATGTTAATTTCCAGGAGTTTATAGGACTTTATTATTTGAGGAAACAGAGTAATTAATTCTGTCCATCAGGAAATATTTGCGACCTTTGCAACTTTTGTATCATGAACTGAGGTATCAAAGGTCACTGTTCAAGGGAAGCTGGTGAGCCACGGGGTGCTGGGGAAGACTTTGCGCACATTGACACTTCTTGTCAGTGAAGAGAGTGTTTGCCTTCACGAGTCATCTTCCAGTTTTGATTTTGGGGAGGATCAGCAGCTGCAGAGTATCATACGCTTCTTGCAGACATCTCTTTAAAGCCTGTATGATGTTTATAGTGTCAACTTAAACTATAGTGTCATATTGGCCTGAGAAAAGAGAAGGGGACAGGTTACTCACATAACTGCAGCAGACCCTCATCACATTCCTATTTGTAAAGCAAACAGGTAACACTTTCAGTCAGGGTTTGTACAGCTGGCTTGGACTGAGTCAATATGAAACCTCTGCTAATCTGCTTGCACAGCACCTGTGAGAAGTGAGGATTTCTCACTTGTGTTGACTTCAGAGTGGATTAAGCTGCTCTGCTTTGACAGATCTCATCGCTATCTTCACTTGTAGCCTCTCACTTGTGCAGCCTCTCTAGGAGCATCATGGCTGTTTTGAATACCTGTAGAATACATTTATGATGGATGCTACCAGCCAGTGTTGGTGTAGTTCATGATAGCTTAAACTTGTGGGGCAGGATGTGCTGAAGAGTCTAGATTTGGCATAGACACATGATAATCAGAATCACTTGTCAGGAAAATCCCTGAATATGGAGCTCTGAAATCAAGAGTGGATATGTTTATCAATATGTTTATCAGCAGTTTATCAATGGAGATGTGGCAAATCCTCTTGCATAGTCACTGAGCTGGTAAACTCTTCGAACTGACAAAACTGTTTCTGTTAATTTCTCCATGCACTGTGGACTGTAAGAAAGATTGACTTTTCCAGAAACCACTTTTAACTGATTTTGGGACAGTCACAGTTGTTTAACTACAGAAAAACTAGACTTTATTAATTTGTTTTCTGTCTAATCCCTTCAACTATAAAGTTGGCAGCACACACAGGGAACAAGTGCCAACATCAGCACTTCCTTTAAAATAAACAGCAACTCAGATAACATTTACATGTTATAAAGAAATGGTTCATTTGATATGTTCTTTCTCTATTGCAGCCGAGCTATAAAGCTGAATTCTTCTTCCTTTAAACCATGAGAGAAATAAATAATTTAAAAGCAAAAAATCCCTAGAAAGTGAAGTAGCAAATGGTTTTACTTTCTCAGAATTTTGTCTCTTGGAAAATACATTTTAAGGTGTGAGCTCAACCAAAAATTCTGATAGGAAAAAAGTGTCCAAATTTCAAATACCCTGTCAAGATTACAATTTCTAATTGCAGATCTGATGAACATAGCTTTCAGTTATTTGGATCAGCTAAAGCATCCAACAGAATTTGGTCTGGATTAGGGAGCTGTAGTAGCGTAGAATTTGTATGCATTTCAGGAAGGACAAGATATTCTAATTATCTGTCAATATAACTACTTCTAGTAAACACTGTACTTGTATAAACGTTTGGGTTAAAATATTAGAAATCATATTAGACTGACAGAAAACTTGCATGTATGTTAAGACTAAAATACTTCTGAGTATCTGGGGGACATTTTATGAAGCTCTTACATAACCTAGGAGGTAGCAGGAGTTAGATTGACTCAGAACTGCCAGGTACTTCTGGGTTTTAAGTATGTCATATTAATGTCCTTTCACTCCCACTGAAGAAAAATTCAGCGACATTCTAATGTTCCAGTGACTTCAAATGAAGTTTCATTTTTTTTTTCAGACAGAACCCTTTAGAACATCAACAGCATCACTGGCAATTGTGAAGGAAGAAGAAGGGATAATGTAACACTTTCCATTTTTGATCCTAATTAAAACATGTTTGGTATTTTGGATATATGAAATCCTGATGACCAGACTCATATCCATCCTAATGCTGCCAACAGTTTTGTGGAAGAGGTCTTCAGGGAAGACATGGAAAACAAAACTCAGAGTGAGTATAAAACTGGAGTTGTGTATTAATATTTAAAACCATCTTGTTTTGTTCCATTTGTTGGAGTTTTTTTAATAAAATGATTATACTAGCTAAATTGCCTGCCTAATTGATTGTGTGGTGGCACCAGAAGTGACAAATGATATCCTCCCACAGTAAATGTAGCTGCTAAGTGAATGCTCCAGTGTAATCAGGAGCTTTTTCTGGTTTCTTGCAGCTGAACTACTGCACCTAGAATAGGCATGATTTATGTGATATGAAAAGCCATGTGAATAAAACTATTCAAATGGACATAAAAGAATTTGGATCCAAAACAATATTTTGTGACGGAATGGAGCAGAGCATGAAGCTTACGAAATCTGATTTATGGATGTGCCAAAGGAAATGTCAAGATCCTATTATGGAGGTATGTGGCTGAAAAAAAGATATGTTACATTATACATTTATGGTTTAAGGAGTTAGAAAAAGTGAGAAGATGCCAGTACAATAAACTATGATTTATTGCCATTTCCTTGTTTGAATAGAAGCTTTTTTTGAGCTGATAAAACAGTTTAGGAAGAACAATAGAAATACTCATTTGAAGCATTATGTACTTCAATAATCTCATTGTATGTGAAGCTGTTGTATCCAGTAGGATTTTCCTGGAGACAAAAATAAAAAGAGAATAGTTTTACACTTTTCATAAAAATATGGAAAAGTCTCATATATCTTCACATATATCCAGAAAGACACGATGCACACTGTCCAATGGATCATAGCACAGGGATCACCAGGCTGAGGCCAGCCTGTGCTGTGAACCCCCAGCTAAACACCCTGTGTATGTGTCAGATGAGCTCATCTGTGCCAAGGCGAAAGTGGAGTCACTCAATAGTTGAAAATGAGTTGAGGCAGTAAGGGATGCTGCCTCATTCTTATTTGCAATTAACTTTTTAAGGAGCTTGACCATTAAATGGTATTTTGCATCATAAGACAGACTTCTGTCCAGGATAACGTGTTCTTAAAATAGATATGTCCTAAAGTGAAATCTTGTGTTTCATACAGAATGGAATTAAAATCAATTCCTAACTCAGACATGAGACTGAATCCCAAAGGTTATCAACCACCAACAAGCAATTGAACTCTTAACTGTCCAGGAAAAGAGATTCCAAAGACAACTGCACGTACTGAATGTCTAAAAGGAACTACACACATTGACATTTTGGCCCATTACTTCAATTATTTCAAGCTTCTTGGATTTTACTTTTTTTCTCCCAGAATTTGAATCACAATGTAATGAATGCAATTCCAATCTCATCAAACTGATTTACACTGTCATTGAATTTTCTGTTCTTGAGTAGCTGATGAAGGAAGGGATGTAGCAGTCTGACCTTTACTTACTGAAATTGAGGTGCATCATGGCAAAGTCTTTCTGTTCTTCCCTGAAAGTGTGTTTGAACATTTTCAGAGGGTTCTCCTTTGCCTTCATGGATTTCTCCAGTATCATAATTTTATCTTCTGTCTGGAAGATTTCCTGAAGTACCTGAACAAAGCAGAACATTTTTGTAAGCCTCACATGCATACAAAATCAGAACCCACCCCTGCTTTTAAACACTCCTATTGGAACTTCCATCCTAGCATGTCATTTTGCTTAATTTAGGGGAGGAGACTACTATAATCTCATATCAGATGGATGAATTTGTATAATTTTGGCTTGCTCTTGCCATTTCCCTAAAAGGACATATGGTAATCAAATCTCATAGGAGAGCCAGAAGGAGCTGGCCATGTACTCACATATCATATGAAAGCATTTAATGAAGTTCTTCCTGGAAAACACCAGGAAAAGCTTCCACTAAGAAATGCACCATCACTTTCCTATTATAAAACCATTACATTTGTAGGCAAATTGGAGTATACATTTATTACAAGAAGAAGAGAAGTGTTGAATTACAACTGTGGGGGAAATTACAACTGTGCTTTTGTGATAAAGCCATTTTCATGGAGGCAGTGTTTATAGCTCTACAGGATCTCTTTCCATTTTGCTTCACTATTAATTTTTCTCCTAAGTAAAAAAATCTACTTCTTGATCTATGAACATTTTGCAAAGGTGAAATTCCAAAAAACTGTCATTTTATTTTAAACTTTCATTCAATTCTTTTGAGGACATTTGCTGCAAGAACATATGAACACAAGTCATATTTCCCTACTGAAACTTTCTCAAAGTTTTGAAAACTCCCATAGAAGTGGTAGAGGGAAGATCAACTTCCTTTAAAGACTTATTTTCTGTAAGTGGAGAAGATAAGGGGTGAACATCACCAAAAAGGAGAGATACATGGAATTAGTATAGCATAGTTTTTGGTTGCAGTGCTTGTTATCATTTAATCGTATTAACCCTGAGAATCCTCTAAGTGCTTCTTATGTGTTTTAATCTATATGGGGGGAAAAGGAGAGAGAAATTGCAAGGGAAAAGTTTTGTTCAGTATTAAAAAAGAAAGAAGGGGGAAAATGTTTATATTTCCTAGCCTATTGGTTATGATGTTACCCTCATTTACCAGGATTCATTACAGCCAGTGTGGTAAACCCATTCAAGCATTTCCTGTCGGTAGCTTTAGAGTGGAAGAGGTCAAATTGAACTAATGTAGTTTCTTCAGCCAGTTTACTAAAATCAATGCAACTTGAATTTCAACAGCCACTAAAAATGGCATAATGTGATTTAAATTATGCTGCTATTTAGATCTGGTCTACACATTAAGTTGTACCAGATTTGCTAATGATGTGTGTGGTTTGAAAATTGAATTAGTTCCTGCTGCTGAAAGGTTATTTATAGACAAAACCCAAAGAGTTAAGAATGCCAGAAGCCTGCATCCCAGTCCAAATCCTTAGGGGCTTGTTGACACTGTATAGTAGAGCAGTGGGAAAGATCTCCTGGCTAGCACTGTCCAAACCCACTCAACCCTTACAGCAAAGCAGTTTTGCAGTAGATTAATCACTTTGGGCCCTGAAGCAGCAGCCTGTGAACATGACTGAACATTTGGAGCCACATTTCCACACTGTACTGAGCCCTTTGTGTCTAGGCTAGGTTCTCTCAGAGCTCCTTGAGAGAGCCTTCACCCAAAAAGAAGCCTTTATTGATTATAGACTACAGGGAAAAAAATCTGGTTTGGTATGGAGAGAACACAGTATGGAAGAAAGTGAAGATAATGGCAGTAAATTTCTCCCTATAATTTAATTCTGCAGTGGTTCTTTCCTAATCAGATAATCACTGTAAGCTAGCTGTGATTTAGAGGAAATACTTATGTAGGTAATTTAGTGCACTTTGGTAGCTACTTGCTTTGCAGAGGAACTGCTTATGATAAGAGCATTGTTGGAAACATTGTTTTATATGCTGTTTACAATTTAACTGGTTACAGAAACAGACTTAATGACATTAAATATTGATTTTACACCAAGACCACATCCTTCCTTTTCCCTGAGAACACTAAGGACTTGGGTCTTCTGCTGCTCAGAAGCAGAGTTTGAGTAACCTGTGTGTTGTCAGGACTTGATTATTTTATATTGTGTGTTCACCTGTCCACTGCAAAGGTGAGGTCCAGTTCCCAGATAGCCCTCCTGAGTAGATGTGTGTCAGGGAGAGGTTTACAAGCCTGTCAGTCCTATCCATTGCTCCCACTGTCTCCTTCTCTGCTAACCAAAGCCAGCAGCCTGTGGGGATGTACCAAGGCTGTGAGGCAAAGAATCCCCAGTGCTTTCAGAGGTCAGCCGATGCCCAGCAGGGTCCTCCTTTCCTGTGTTTATGTTACACCCCCTGTCAGCACAGCCGTGTTTCCCATGCTACGCCTTGATGCCTGCAAGGGAGCCAAAGCCTGGTCTGATGTGGTTCTGTTGGGGGGACTTGTGAGGATGCTGGCCTCTTACATTAGTGCTACTTAAAACTGGGAGCACATTGTAAACAAGTTCATTTATTTTCAATAAAAAAGTATAATTCAAAGTAAAAACAATGAAACAAAGCAGCAAGTTTCTCAGCCACGTAAGAACTGGGCACAGTTATGTCTCTGTTTCAGAAAGTATTGAATGGATTATTTGTTTTCTACTTCTAGAGGAAGAGAAGACTTCTCATGGTTCAGATTCTGGGTAGGACCTTTGTGGTTCAGCCTTTAGTCTGTACTGGTACTCACTTTCTCTCTCGGGTAGCAGCTGGAAATGGTGATTCATCTTCATGAACCAAATCTAACAATGAAACAGTGCAATGAAAACAGTCCAGAGCACTTGGTTAGCAATGAACCAGGACACTGAAACCAACTCCCAGAGCGATGCCACAGGTCACACACCTGCTCGTGTTATGGTGAGCATGTAATGCAGTCACCATGCTGATACTGCCTAGCCTCTGATCGTGAGTCTATGAATTTAGTTGATTTGGTGAATGGAGATAGGTTACAGGTTGTCTTACACTGAGTTATTTCTAATGAAGTTAGAGAAGAGGATGAAATTAATGTTTTCTGCAAGAAAATGTCTGCAAGCACTTTACACACAACCAAGGAAACTGGTTAGTGCTACAGAGCAAACTCCTCATTCATTCATTCACTAAAAAAAATATTGTTTAAGCCTGGCTGTGAACACAAAATTGAAACATGTAACTATGCACCCATCTTTAAGCCTTGCCTGGCTGCATGTAAGTGGTAGGTTCATTGTGCATTCTTGAATTTTGTTGGGTTTTTTTTTAAAGCACTGACATTTAAGACATACAAAATAAAATGGCCTCAGGGGAACCACCTCCAATGCATCACAGAAGCTTTGTTCAAACAGTTTTCGATTACTCACTCTGACCACACATTGCCTGAAATAGTTTAGGTAATCTGCTGTACAGAACGGATTGGTGGGGAGGATCACCAGACAGCGTTGCACCAGCCCACGTCATTTCTGGATGACGTCCAAAGGCAGGAAACAAACACAACAAGTGCTGAGCAGCGTGTTCCTAGGAGAGCGTGGGGAGGCATTGGCCCAGCAGCTGCCCCACCGGAAACTTTCCCTTCCAGAACATGAGGAAAGTTTTGTGCTGCAACGTTCTTGAGACCATGGAGAAAACTGCTCCAGCTGCTCTCTCGTTCCACCAGGCTGTGATTTTTGTAGGCTGGATACAGCTAGACGGAGAGCAGTCACACAAGTTCCATCAGGTACTCAGTGTGGGCTTACATACAATATAAGCACTTCTAAAATGCTGCAGCCTGGCTTTGTTTCTTTGTTGGTTCTGAGGTCAGCTCACTGTTTACTATCTGAATGCAAAAAGCAGCAGCCAGGTAATGTCGTGGGAGGAATATACTTGTGCCTTCTCATTTGTAAATTCCTTTAACATTTTGCCTCTCAGTCAGTTTTGCTAAATATTTTTCACCCACGTTTCCATATTTTGCCTAAATTATTTTGTAAATTTAATATTAGTTGATACTATACTTGACTGAATAAATAGTGTGCTCATGACTGATTTCACAATTAATTTTAGGAGATATGCCACATTATGTTAAAGTAATACTATGATAACTTGCAATATTTAGACAGCAAGCATAACCCAGATCTCAAGTCTGAAATTAATTTTAACCTGACCATTTTTACTGTCATGTCATAGACACATTCTAGTAGGAGTAACCTACTAAAACAAAATACTGTAGGCTCTTCAGGTAGGGTAAAAATATAGGCAAAAAAGAAAGTGAGAGTCAAATTCCCTCCTATATTGATATAATAAATTGCCTTTTCACACCCCAGGGATAAAAAATCCCCAACACAATGAAGCTGTTTCTAAAAGCATTCTCAGTGAGCTGAGTGGAAATACTCAGAATCATGGTGATTGTTTATTGGAATGGATGTTTATTTTTTCATTATTTTATTTAATAGGTACATGTTTTTCTAGCATCTTTCTGATCCCTGTGCTCCCAGCCTTTGAACAGCAAGGCCTGCAGGAAGGGTGGTGCTGGGCATGGGAACACTTCTGAGCACAGACAGGTGTTGGAGCTGGCAGGGATAATCTTCTGTTTAGACATGGTACAGATACTGGACTAGGTGAACATGTCACTTGCTTCCTGGTCTGACTGATTCCCAGAGCTAATGTCCATAACCATCCTGCCCTGTTGGCTACTTCCAGGAGACTGAAGCCAAGGTAACTATTTATGCTAATATTAACTTTGTGGAAAGCAGATGCAGATGTATTAATGAGGGCTGGCACCACAATTAAAGATTTTCCTTCTTTTCTTAAGGATCTGTGTACTTTTACACCAAATCTAAAATATATTTACCATAACATATTTTGGCATACACTGACATTGGGACATGTTGATGGCAATGTACCACCACCCTCTTCTACACTGACTTGTGCACACACTACTTTCTGTTCACCAGTCTAAAGATGTGGTCCGAGAGCAGCTCTGAGTCTGAGCAGAGTCACAGGCTGTAATTAAACTCCTCAGAATGTTTGCATCCCCAGATGACCACATGCTGTGAGCCCAGTGATGATGAAATACAGAGGAGCTGTAATGCCTTCTTGGGTTTGTGACCTAACCCTTGCCAAATACCTCACTGGGGCTTCTGGGCTTCTGCCTCCAGCACCTCATATTTCCAGGGTTCCACTATCCAAACTCTGGATGATCTTCCCATTGTTATGACCAAGATTAAGTCCAGAATCAAGTAAGATAAATTAATCATAGACTTTTATGTGCAAGGGATATAAACAGAAGAAAATGTGTCATTTCAACATAGGATCATTTTTAGATCACCACCATATTCACACTATTTACCCTTTTATGTAGTTTTTGATTCTTTCCTTTTTCAGGGTACTGATTTTAGAAACAAATGGTTTCAGAAAGGTTCCTGTATGTTGTTTTAGGGTTGGGTTTTGGTTGGATTTTTTTGATCTGGAAAAGATTTTGCTGTTTCACAAATTAGAAAAATATTTTTCATTCCAAAATGGGCTCCAGACCTCATTAAAATAACAGCTTTTTTTGCTTCCAAGATAGAAAAACATTACTATGTTAATTTTCCTCTCATTTTATGGAACTAGCCTGCTTAGTTAGGAAAATAATTTTCAGAAAGAAGGATGTCTCTGAGAGTGCCATTCATTGCTTGAGAAGTCATTGCAAAAACAGCCTTTGCAAGATCAATATTTTTTAAACACAAAACCTGAACTTGTAGCACCCTTTGTCTAATTGCTATTAGAGGAGAAGGGAAGAGGAGCTGTAGTAGCTGCCTTGACTATAATCACTTCCCAATGGAAGAACAGAACTGTGGTAGAATTCAAGAACTAAGCCAATGGCTGTCCTATTGAACCATATCCTAGCCATGCTTTTTCTCCAATTATTACAGACTGGAGCAAGAAGAAAGGGTGCTCTGTGATGCTTGCTGATGGATACCAGTTAAATGAGCACTCATCCACACTCACTTCTGCCCTCACTTGCCTTCTTCTTCCTCTTGTTCCTCTGATGTATAGTCAGGAGCAAGAGAATTAACAGGACTTATTACCATATAACTTCACCCAGAGCTTAATCAGCAATGTTTTTGCTCAGTGAACCTATTGCATTTTCCTTTTCTTTTGACAACGCTGACCAGCCTGAGTTCCTCCTCAGCAGCATAAGCTGTTTGCTTCCACTCTAGCGTTTGGTAATTCTGATGTAACTCCATTATTGTGGAGTTTGTGATGAGTAAAGTGTCTCTGCTATGTATGCACCAACCAGTAACTCAGCAGAAACAGCAGCAACAGACTTCACTCTTCTCTGATGTTTTTGATCCATGTATACAAATGCAAACTAATTCTTCTTTATACAAATACAAATACTCCAGTTTCTCCAGGTAGTTTATTATTGCTATTTAATGCTGTAACAGTATAGGGATATAGCTACTGCTTTTTTCCATTATAATCCAGTTGTCAGCAGTTATAGTGTCAGCTGGACTCCATGAAAAAATCCCTGCTTGTGTGTCAATATCTCACAATGCACTTGTGCTCCCTCATGCCAGAAGTTATTTTATAAAGGGGCACATAAAAGCAATAGAAAACACCAATGGAAAATGTGAAGTAAATGTTCATACACTTAAATCCATGAGAAACTTAGATGGATAGCCAATTCCATCTAAGTGGGATTAAGTGCTGTAGCTGGCAAGACCATATACAATCTAAAGTACACAAAAAACTACATCTTTTGTGCTTTGTAGATGGGGGGGAAGGAAAAAGGAAAAGAAAATGTATTTATGTGCTGTGAGCTTACACATATTTAGCTGGTTAGCTTGAACTTTCCTAAGAGTCCCTAAAAATAAACTGAAAACATCTTAAACTACTTATGACAAATAGAATTGCAGGAAAACTCTATTGTTTCCAAATGTGCATTAAAAAAAAATGAGTGAACGTGAGACTGCTCTGTTAGAGAAAGAATCTTAATGGAAAAACTTAGAGAACTCTGAGTGGAGCTGAATGAAAGTAACAAATGAATCTTGCTGCTTAAAAAAATTTTATCTGTTGGTACAAATGTTAACTTCAGATTAACTTTAGAATATATGTTTCAAAATTCAATTAATATACTTCCAACATATTACTTATTTTAGTGAAAACTTACTGCAAAGGCGATACAGACATAGATTAATGCAGGTCTGTCCTCTTCCGTGCCATTTCTGCTTTGTATAATAGGAAGACAAGGGCAGAACAAATGTTTGGAAAGTTCACTGTGACCCACTTTGAAATATCAGACTGTTTCTGACCAGAACCAGGCCAACATTCAGGCTAAAGATATGGAAATGTTTTATCAAAAGGCAAGGAAGACTTGGAACTTAGGTGTCAAGGATGTACTAATTACATTCTGTATGTAAACATTTCTACATTTTAGTTGATTTAGGGCTCTTCCCTGGCTGTGGCAAAATAAAAGTGTAAAAGCTTAGTCATCTTCTTCCTCTGAAGAAGATGTGCTGTTTGTGGGTCTCTTTTATTTGCACACTTTCCAAAGTTTGTTTAAGAAGAAAAAAAAAAAAAGTACTATTTCTACATTAGGAAATGGCCAGGGAGTATCATCAATTAATGTAAAATAGGAAAAAAACACCATCAAAGACATCTTTCCTCACTTTAAATATCTAAGTTGCAAATGAACATAATCAGTGTGTGATTCCGGACAGAAGCTGCAAGGTTTCTTGTAAAACCCTGACATCTGTCTGTGAGCAAGCTCCTCTCAGGCTTTGTGTGAGCCACAGGCAGTTCCAGGGAAGTGAATACAGGTGTATCTTTTGAGGGGGTGCTTTCTCAAGAAGCATGTAAACACTACAGAACACTTCTGTGCCTCTTGGATATAATAAGATAATATGCAGCTGCCAACTTCTAGTGAATTTTACCTCAGTAGTCTTTGGAGTTCTTTCTTTGCATCTGCTACTTCAGCAACATGATTATTAAAGCTGCAGTTAATACCGATTAAATGATTCTACCTCTCCTCAGATGTGCACTCCAGTCCAAATCTGCATCCTTTCAGAGCGTGACAGAATTGGCCCCTGCATGTTGAAAGCACCTGATATTGTCTCCACTGAATTTAGCCCATGATGCAGGAACTGAAACACTCATCAGGGATTTAAAATAACTTGCAGCCTGAGCCCCTGGCTTCAAAACTGCTAGTGTGGTGTAAGCTACTGTCTTTGGACTTGAATTCTCCATTCTTTAATGCCCTGCTTTGCCTGCTAGATCACTCCTCTCTTCACCCAAGTGTTTAATGTACTCTTATGAAAAGGTATTTTACTCCCCAAATTGAAACACTGAGACAAATAACTGTCTGCATTTAGTCTTCTTTCTCCACCCAAAACTTTATTTTAAGAATTAAGCCTGTACATTAAACTTTGCAGGGGTAAGTCACTATTTTTTGAGTTTCACATTTACTCTAGATTTCTATCGAACACTGAGAGTAAATACTAAGGGACGCAAAAAGAAAAGGTTAATTTTGGTTTTGTCAGTGGTGTTTTCTCAGTAGCCTGTTTTTCAGTTATTCATAGGGTATTCCTGTGTCCAAACTGAAGTACTGACCTTCCTAAATGATTTGGAATTCCTTAGTGCTGCACACTTATTTAGGCAGCTGCCCTGAAAAGCTTCAGGTAACCAGCCTGATACAATAGTGAAATGTATAAATCAGTGTACTGAACCTGAGCTGGCACTGCTCACAGATACTGAGCCAGACAATCTCAGTCTACTTGCTGCAGGATATTTGGGTTTGGGAGTTTTGTCCCCTCTCTATGATCTGATGAATTATATTCATTTTCTCACCAGAAAATGAAATTTCTAAGTAGGTTTCCATCTTGACTATCTGAAATACATAGTACTTAATCTGCTCTTTAACAGTGCTTTTTCAGACTGTAATTTATCGATCTGGGTCTGTTGAAGCAGAAAACACTTGCTCTGCTCCTGAGTGCTGCAGGTATGTCTCAGACTGCCAAATGGGTTCAGGAAAACTTTAATGAAAAAAGTCATTTCTTTGGATAATGGATGGTGAGAAAGGAAAAAGCCTGCAAAACTTATCCCCATGAATCTGCTTTTTACTAGAGCTGACAAGAATAATTTTATTCATTGCAAATCCTAAAAGTAAGTAGCGGTACTAGAGTCAGCAGAATGCCTGCCAAGTTTCCTTCGGATATGCCCTCATTTCAGTAGTGAATGAGGTGATCTTTTAATGAAAAACAGAACATAAGTAAACAAATAATACCAATTATTTTTTCCTTCTTCCAAGTAGACAGAGTCGTTATCATTTGAGATTGTGAAGTACATTCACCATTGGAGTACTGCTGTGTTAGTGATAAGGGAACTGACAAGGCATCAGCACAGAGACACTGCCCTCTATTGCAAACTGCTCTGCTGCTGCTACTGCTCTTGGATGGATGAGACCAATGCTAATCAACAGTTTTAGAACTGCATACAGTTGGAGCATTGTAGTTCAGCAATTTTCTGTCAGTCTGTAACACTGAGGCTGTGCCAAATGCACGAACGTCCCAATAACCCAGCTCTTTTGCAGACAGCACATTAAGTCTGTTGTAGACACTGGTGTGCTGTTTGCTGCATTGCACTGACCTGCACCTCAGCTGGATTTTAACTGATTTGATGTGGATTTGTAACCTGAAAGGCACACAACGGTGTAAATCAAAACCAGAGGGGACACTGCCCAGTGGAGTTGGAGGGTGAGGAGCCAGCTGCAGCACAGCTGTCTCTGAGAAACCAGCTCAGTGCACAGCCCTGCTGGGTGCCACTGCTGCCCTCCAAAGCAGCCACTGGAAGCAGGCGGGGAATAACTGACAGGGGATGGTCTCACATCGAGGCAAAGCAGGGCCATGCAAGAGAGAAGCCACTTCTTCCTACAGCATTCTCAAATGTAAGGGGAGGGCCTGTGCTCAATCAGGCTCCTACTACAGCAGGGAGGACGCAAAGGGAAGGCCACAACAGCCACTCATACTCATGTCTTTTTCCACTTCAGGGTAAAAGTTGATGCTGCCCAATGTGTTCCTCAGGTTAAAGCACTTCTCATTAATAAAATGGGCCTGAGTTTTTGCCAGAAAGATCCTGCTCTGGGTCACGCTGTGCACATCTGTTGATGCTGAGAAGGGGAAAGACTTACCTTAATCTAAACCACGTTAAATGCTGTGCTAAATAACTAATTGTTTTCATTAGCTTCCTATAATGCTTCATGTTAGAGTTTGCTGGCATTTACAGTGGCTTGAAAATGCTCAGTGCTGTAATTTTGGCTAGAGGGAGCTGCTCTACCATGCATCTCCACTGGTCTCTTGTGTGAGTTCACCACACAGCTTTTAATAATGTTTGTCATTTTAATGGCAGACAACCTCAAGTGTGAAAAACACTGGGTAGTTGTGCAGCATGAGGGAAAGCCTCAATGCAAAAAGGAGGAGGTGTTTAGGGGGAACCTTCAGGCCAGCACTGCTGTAAGTGAGAAAGAAAAGGGCAGACCAGAGTTGTGATTTCCCATCTCTCCTGTTTCGGGGGACAGATTCACTTAGAATAATTCAAATTGTACATTACTGGAAAATATGTTTAAGCATGTCTGCTCATCTTGATTACAAGGAGGGAAATATGTTGCTCCATCTCTGCTTTCTTACTCTCAAGGAATTTTTGGTGTAACTTCATCTCCTTTGGCTCTTCCAAAAGCAGGGAAGTCCTGGCAGGCCTTGGGCTAGAATCAGAGTAATCAGGATAAAGAAAGACAAAGCCTTGCTTTCCAAAGTATCAGGAAGACAGTAGATATATTGGCTTTTTTGGCAAATATTGCTGCCTCCTCAATGGATTTGTCAATTGGTATTACCATCAGTCTGCCTGATGTGGGGATAGAACTGGATCAAAGGTGACCAGAAATGCCATCCTAAAACACTCTAAAGCCTGTTGCTTGCCCAGACCCACACGAGGAGCCCTCCCTGGCTCAGAGGAAGAGGGGTGCTGAGGAAGGAATTCACTTTTCCTTTTTGATGCTTTTTGTGGGGAACGTTCTATATAACCTTGGGAATGGGAAATGATCTGTTGGACCCAAAAGAAAAATATTTGGACACATATCTCAGTTTAAAATGTGGAAAGTCTTGCTGACATCAGTGAATCGAATCCATATGTTGGACAGGAAGCACAGACCTGAAGTGCTGTACTGAGCTGTGGTCTCATACCAAGCCAGTTTTTTCAAGAGCAAGGTACAATATGAACTTCTCAGATATGTCTTACTGGTCAGTTCCTCCTACCACAGACATCTGAATTTGCTTAAACATTTGACTCCACTTCCAAATAGTGTTTTGTTCATTAGTTTCCCATGAAAGGTAATTACAGAGAAGTAAGTGCAGGAGCTGTACAACTATCCAGTGGTGTTAAGCTTTTACCTGAGGTAAATATGCTTGAAAGCTCCTCAAAGACCTTAACTAAACCTATTTTCAGATTTTTTCTATTTTGTTGTTGTTGTTGTTTTGGTGGGGGATTTTGTTTTCTTTGTTTTGGGGTTTTGGTTTTTTGTTGGTTTTGTTTTGTTGTTTGTTTGGGGTTTTTTTGTAGGTGGACAGTTACTGGTTTTATGTTTGGCTTGGTTTTTTTATTTAATTCCCAGAGTGTTCTTTCTAAAAAGCTTGCAGTTGTTGAAGTGCTGTGTCCCAAAAAAAGATAACTTTGCAGTATATTTCTCTCAAAAATAAAGATTTAACACCAGGATGTGCTGGTACCTTTCCAAATATTGCCAGATACTCTTTTCTATTTCCAAGGTGAGACCACCTCAAACAATAACTTACACACTTGTATGTTAAAACAAACAAGTTTTGGGACTAACCAGTCAGAAATGGGAGTACTTGAGACTCCCAAATGTGCTCGGATCAGGAAAATATCCTTTTTACAGCACTTAGGCTGTGATGTTAGGAGCGGCAGAGAGGACAAGGCTGTGCTCAGGCAGCCATGGGAGAGAGGCAGGGAGCAGTGACTAGGATAATGTGGCCAGGAATGGGGTCCAGACTGCATCACAAGCTGGTGCACACTTCCTTGGCGTGGAAAATTATTTTATTATTTTTTACATACCAAGAACAGTGACTATCTAATTGCTCAGAAGTTGATTGGCCAAGTTAAGGCAGTTTAATCTTCCAAATAAATGTACCCATGAAATTAATGGAAATTGTCTACCTGCAAGATACAGAATTAATATACTCAGAATTGCCATGAAATACCGCAACAGCGCGATTCTACTGGAATGATACGTAATCTCCTGGGTATGAAACTTGTGAAGCTCTCCAGTTGTGAAGTGCATTACTGTGTAATACTTTCCCTGGCAGCGGGACAGCCGGGAGCTGGCTCAACGCTGGAGCTTCCAGCGGCCGAGCGGGGTACGGGCCCACAGCCCCGGGGCGGGTCGGCACCGGGAACACTCAGGCTGCGGTACCGGGATGGTTCCGTGCCGTTCCTTGTCAATTGCTTCTGCCTAAAGCAGTTCTAGTGGAGAAATTCCACCCTGGCTTTAAAAGCACGCCGCTGTCAGAGGCGCCTCTGCCGCGGGCCACGGACGGGCTGTTCCCACGGCCGGACGGCCCCGAGGCACAGCCCGGCGGCGGCAGCGCCCCCTGGCGGCAGCGGTTGGGCACCGCGGGCCCGAGGCCCCGCTCCCGGAAGTGACGGCGGAAGTGACGCAGCGCTATGGCGGAGGCGCCGGGCGCACCGGAGGGTGAGCAGCGGGGCCGGACGGGGCGGGACGAGCCCCCCGCCCGCGGCGCTCGCGGCCCAGCTCTCGCTGTCCCTTGCAGAGTGCCCCGGGACCGGCAGCGCCCAGGCGGGCAGGGCGGCCGCCTGTCAGGGATGTCCCAACCAGCGGCTGTGCGCGGCCGGCGCAGCCGGGCCGGACCCGGGTGAGTGCAGCGGCCGTGAGGGGGGCGGCTCGGGGGCGCGGTGGGGATGCGCTGACGGAGCGGTGTCTCCGCAGCGGAGGCGGCGGAGCTGCGGGCGCGGCTGCGGGCGGTGCGGCACACGGTTCTGGTGCTGTCCGGCAAGGGCGGCGTGGGCAAGAGCACCTTCAGTGCCCTCCTGGCGCACGGGCTGGCGGCCGACGAGACCAAGCAGGTGGGCAGAGGGCGGGGAGAGGACGGGCGGTGGGGGACCCGGAGCGGGCAGGGCCGAGCACCTGCGGGCAGGTACCGATCGTGCGCCCCTGCTCGTTGAGGTTTGACTTTCCTGTGGGAACCCCGTTGGAGTGATTTTATTGCATGAGATCGCCTTTGGAGACAGCCCTGTGCTACCTTATTTCCAGTGGGGCAGGTTGGCTGGTTTGTTTTCCAGGTTGCTCTGCTGGACATAGATATCTGTGGGCCGTCAATCCCTAAAATGATGGGTCTAGAAGGAGAGCAGGTGAGTGAACGTTCAGACATGTTTAAGGGATTTCTTCTCAGTTTTTCATTAGCATATTTAGGCTCCTTATACACTTCTAAAAGAAGTGCATAATGGGAAATGTGGGACAGTGCAATGGTAGGGAAATGAGGTGAGATGGAGAAGTTCAGCATAATATATTTTGCAAAATAGTCATCTGCTTTCAGGATGAGCAGGTCTGCAAACCAACTTTCATTGCATACCAGCCACATTATGCTGACAACTTGAAACTTGAGTAGTATTAGCATGATGCGCTTTATTAGCCTTTGAATATTTCTTAAAAATACAGAAAGTAATCAGTAAACTTGCATAAGGGTTGAACAGTTATTGTTCACTTATTATTGAAGATCTGGTGCTCCTGCAGTTTTTACCTCAACTGCCCCAATAAAGCAGGATTGTTCCTGCAGGCAGGAGAGCTCTTTGCCCAGGTTTGACTTGTTCATGTTTTATGTAACATCTGTATTTATTTCTATTGCAACTTTTGTGTATCACTTTAATTTTCAGGTTCATCAGAGTGGATCTGGATGGTCTCCAGTGGTGAGTCGGTGCAGCTGTTTCAGAAAGTTCATTGGGTGTTTTTGGGTTGGGCACCATCTTCTACAGTGAAAAATGAGTGAGGGAGGAGCAGGGGGTACTCCTGTTATCTAATGACTTCAATATCCAGATTCTGTAGAATCTACAGATATGGGACATAGAGTCTATATGTCCAGATTCTAAAGATCTATATAGCCTATATCCATGTTCTATAGAATATCTAGAGAGTGCTGTAGAATATATATCCTGATTTAATAGAATATAGAATAGATCTATAAAATTGAGATGCATGTCATACAGAATTGGGATATAGACTATTTAGATCAGAGTGTTAAATTTCTTTTGTTAACAACAGTAATACTATATTTCTAAAATAGTTTTATTATCTTATGTTTACTGGCTTTGCTACTATGGGCAATAAATATAAGTCACTCAGGTTTGTTATTTTTGGGTGTCGTGCAGCTGTGTAGTGTGTCAGCCAAGAAGTATCTTGCACCCAAGAAAAACCTTATTAATCTTTAGAAAACGCAGAGAAGGACTTGTAGGAGTGTTGGTTGTCTGAAGATCACCTGTAGTGTGCATGCTGTTAGAAAGGCAGCTGGTGCTGAGAGGGAAAGCTGCTTTTATCCTTACATTGTCTCCAGTGATTCCATAAACTGCTGTAAGAATTTCATTTTTTCAGTCTTAGTGTAGTTGGTGAGTGTTGCACAAGAAGCAGTGTTTAATGCCCTAGGATAAAAGATAAGGTTCTCTGCCTTTTTTTTCATTAATGTCCTCCCCCTCACCTGCTTTTTTTGTAAAATAGAGGTTCAGAGTTGGTTTCTCTACTCTTTCTTCACTGTTCTGTTTCTCTACTTCTCCTTCAGTATGTTGAAGAAAACTTAGGTGTCATGTCAGTGGGGTTCTTGCTTAGTAGTCCTGATGATGCTGTCATCTGGAGAGGACCAAAAAAGAATGGTACGTATTGAGTGTTTTCAACAGTAATTTACATCCTTGAAAGGTTTCAAGTACGTAAATATCATGATCTCGTTTAATAATGTAAAGATAGGGTAGTAAGCTAAGACCCTGAAATTGGAAATACAGGAAGATACCTTTTCTCTTCCACATTCTTATCCTTTCCTCTAGGGCTGATCAAGCAGTTTCTGCGTGATGTGGACTGGGGTGAAGTGGATTACCTGATCGTGGACACGCCCCCAGGAACATCAGATGAGCACCTGTCCATCGTGCAGTACCTCAGTGCCACCCACATCGACGGCGCTGTCATTGTCACCACCCCCCAGGTATGAGCCAGAATTCTACTGGGGAAGCATCATGGCAGTGAAAGGCAGTCCTTGGGTTACAGGCTGTTGATTTCACAGAAATCTAAGGGTACAGAATCTTAGAGAAATTACTTTGTTGTGTTGTGCCTGCAGCTGGCTGGTCTGTGGATTAGGTGGGTGTCTCAGTGGAGCTGGTTGGGGATCCAAGTGGGTCACTGAACCACAGCAGTTCACAATCAAAAGCTGTTGTGATGTGTGTGGTGAAAGGAAATGCAGTGTTTCACTTCTTCCTTCAGAATGAGAGTTCACATCATTGTGGATGTGTCATTTACTCACCAATGGCTTAATGTTCAGAAGAATCTCCCTAAGAAGCTTTGTTTTTAAGTGGTAAGCTGTGCACTCTTTGACACCTGTGAAGTAGCCTGTCACTTCCAGGTGACCCACCAAAGTAGGCAGTTTTGTCATGCGCATTTTTAAAAGAGAAATCAGCCCCTGGAAAGCTGAAACTAAAAACACAGCCAGTTCAAATAGAGGTTTTCATGTCTGGTTTGGAAAGGAACAGGAGATTAAACCAGTACAGGATACAAAGTATTTCCACAACAGCTGAAAGGATAACACATAAAGGAAGTGAAGTGTTGAGGACAATACCAGAGAGGTGGTGAAGGAAGAAGAAGAGAACAGGAGAGAGAATGAATGAGGTCAGTCATATACGTGAAAACTCTGAGGAGAGGATAAGATACTTTATATATAATTTGAAAAGAGGTAACAAGTATAAGCCTGGTGGTTCTTGTCCTCACTCTGTGGAGAATACCAAGGGTCCTTCTGTAAAATGAAAATGTGAAAAAGTTGCATTTAAAGAACATATGAGATAAACATAGGAGATAAAACATAAATATGGGTGCATCTTGACTAGAGTCAGATTTCAAAACAGAACCACATCCAATAGGCTTAAGCTGTTGTACCTGCTCTGTTGCTACTCATAGAATTGTTGATAGAGCTCGTAGCACAGGTTTGTACTCCTAAAAATATTAAGACAGCAGTAATAATTCATTATGAATTAGCTCTAAGGAGGTAACTGAATGGATTCAGCATGAAATATTACAGTTGAAATACCAGAGTTTGCTAATATTTGTAGGAAGTGTCACTTCAGGATGTTCGGAAGGAGATCAACTTCTGCCGCAAAGTGAAGCTGCCCATCATAGGTGTTGTGGAGAACATGAGTGGCTTTGTGTGTCCAAAGTGTAAGGTAAGGCTGGCTGTGTATTACAGTGTTTCTTCTGTGGCATTGTTTGGATATCAAACATTGCTCCAAAAATGCCTTATTCTCTGAATTGCAGTATTTTAACTCTAATTTTCATGTTGTCCCAGAACGAATCTCAGATCTTCCCCCCAACTACTGGCGGTGCGGAGAAGATGTGCCAGAACTTGAATGTTTCCCTCCTGGGTAAAGTGCCTCTGGATCCACAGATAGGTAAAGTTACTTACTGCACTGCACTTAAAGCAAATAGTTCCTCCTGTACTCATATTACTACTGGAAAACCCTGATGTGGGCACTGATGTCTCTTAGCACTTTTAGACAGAATGTTTTTTTGAATCAAAAGTCACTGGAACTATGACATAGCATGATGTTGAATGAGGGAAGTGCTGTGGTAATTTCCTTAACTTTTCCTTAATCACTTAAGATTACATGCTGCATCTTTTCAGCTTTGTAATCATACTTGAAATACAACATGTCTTTCTCTTTGGTGTAATAACCTCGAAATGCAGACTGACTAAAACCATAACCACTTCAAAGAAGAATATTTTTTAGAAGTTAAGCATTAAAACCAGTGCTTTAACCTTACAGTTACTGGTACTGCCCACATTGTCTTGTGGGTCATGAGGATGCATGGTTCTTTGCCCACTAGCTGTTACCAATTAATACCTGAATTAATGACATCAAGGAGCAGCTCAGCACTCCCAACTGAAGGTTTCTGCTAGTACTATTCCTCTGTCAAACTGTACACTGTATTTCTAGTCCTATTACTGACAGCAGGACTTCCTAAAAGGAATAGATGCATGTGGCTGTTTGAAAAAGTGTAACTGAAACAGGGTAAAGGCCAAAAAAAGTAAAGCTCATCTTTTCCTGTTGCTTTGCTTCTGTGTTTTTCTCTGTCTTTCAAGGAAAAAGTTGTGACAAAGGCCAGTCTTTCCTGGCTGAAGCACCCGAGTCTCCAGCTACATTATCTTACAGGAATATCATTCAAAGTGAGTCTGAGAATCACTGTGCAAATTAATCCCCTCGGTTCCGAGCACTGCTGCAATATACAGAGGTGTTAAACAGGCTTCTGTTACTCTGCCACAAATAAAATCAGGAGAGGTGCACAGCAGTTCTGAAAGTAACAGGTGCAAAGACCATGTTTGCTTCTGGGCATCGCTTCTGACTGGCTTTTAAAGTGGTAACAGAATTGTATTTGATAACTGGTTTCAATGTTTGACTTCATAGAAGTCAGACTTTCATTTTCAGAGAAGATGGGGTGCTCAGAGAAACCTTCTGAGCCTCTCTAGCAGGTGTGTGGAGGGGTGCTTACCATAACCCAGTGGGATGCAGCTGACTGATCAATGCCTCCACTTCTAACTGTCATGCAAAAACTCCCTAAAGAGCTGCTGCTGTGCTGTTTAAAAATACTGCTGGGAAATACCTAAAGCCACTTCCAGTGTAATGAAGGCCCAGCTTCAGATATTTGTACCCACAGGGGACAGATGTAGCAACAACAAACTCCTGATGTACAGCTGAAATAGTACTTATATTACTTTTTCTCCATCTTTACAGGAATTCAGGAATACTGTGAACAACACCATTTTCAAGAAGAAAAGATAATGTAATCTGTAAATGGAATAAAAATGTAGTTCATGTTTAATTATAGAAAAGTAACTTATGCCTTGATTTAATAAAGGAATGTATTCTTTTTGTATACTGCAAATAAATTCTTAATATAAAGGCTCACCTTTGTTTTTTCCAGTAGTTCAAGATTCTTGTAGTTCTTCCCTCACTAGAAGGCTGTGAAAGGGAGTCTGCATCTGGATTATCAAGTGCATTCTGCCTCCAGTGTCATGGTACCAATAACCTGACTTTGAAAGTAGCAGCTGAAGATGTGAGTATACAAAACACATTTTATTTAGGAGGTTGAATATAAAATATGCTAGGTTGACACTGGAGCATGTGCAGCAGCCTTTATCCTGCCTGCTGCACAAGGGTGAGCTGTAATGCCCGTTTTCTCTCCCTGAATAACATCACTTAAGTGTCTCCTTTCAGTGAAAAAGTGGGAAAGCCACAGTAGTATTACAGTATCAGTGCATTGCTTTATTTATTTTTTTACAGGTGTCAAAACAAGATTAATGTTTTAATTCTACATAACTGCCAGCTTCACACAAGTAGTATGTGAACACGGTACCTGACTTTTGTTTTATTCTATTTGGCCAAAAGCCTGAACATTAAAAAATAAGCATTCAGTATCTTTAATAACTAAGAGGCCCTTTGGGATTGTAATTTCAAAGCTCTGCAAAATCAGTATAGTGTACAAGAGGGAATGGCAGTTTGATTTTGTTTATTGTAGTTCCAAAGTTAAACAAATTAGCATTGTCTTTTCATTACACGTAATTCTTGGTTAAGATAATCCAGCAATTTGAGGTTAGTTGGTAACTTTTCTGAAAGCAGCATGCTCCGTGTAAACCATGAGCACTGTCTGTGCTCAAACAAACAACTTTTTGGTGAAGCTTTTAAGTAACAAAGGCTTTAAACCTTCCAGGAGCTAAAGACTCAAACACAAATGACTTTATTTCATGCAGGCATAATTCTATAAGAGCTTTATCTAAATATCTTCCCATGAAGAACAGCTTTCATGAATTACTTTGTTTACTGCTCATCCTTTAGCTCTTCCTGGTTTGGTTACCTAGTGCCTGTCTTCCCATGTTCTTCACTGCCATCTTCTGAAATTCTGCTCTGTCCTGTTGAGGGAACAGAGCACATGTGGCTGTAAGCATAACCTGGGACACAGGGATCTCTTACAAAAGCAGGGAGCTGCCAGCTGGAAGCCTGAGGGTTGAAGATGGTTCTTCCAGCTGTGCTTAAGCAGAGGCATTAGAATTATAGTAACTCCAAGGATTTAACTTAAGGACATTCTTCCTGAAGCTTGGAAGCAGCTCAGTTGTGGAGTTCAGCCGGCTTCCAAACATGGAGCAAAGTGACCTGGGGTATGGCCCTTCCATGTGACACTGCCAGAGGCTTGGTGGATAATCAGGATCACCCTGGACTCACTGCAGGAACTGAGAGCTGAGAAGAGCCAGCACCAGCCATGAGAGGCAGGTTGGCCTGTGCTACCCCACGGGCTGAAGCTCAGTACTTACTCTTGGGAACATCTGCAGTGCCAAACAACCTTGAAGTTACTCTGCTGCTGGTTTTTTGTCCCCCTAACTTGCAGTGGATGTAGCCATATAAATTAGCAGTCTGGAGGGAGATCCCAGCAATCACGAGAGCCTGTGGACAAACAAGAGTTCAGCAGGGACAAATCCACAGCTACGCATTGACTGTGTGGGATATACACGTGTGTGTAAACACTATCCAGATAAACATGTGCTGTAAGAGCACAATAATAAATGGCCTTCAAAGACCTCCAATCACATCAAACACAATACTTCCTTTCCACAAAATACCTCTTTTTATCAAAACACCGATACCAGTTTTGTCACTCTGTCTCTTGAAAGACTTCATTACTTTCCTTAAAGCACTTACTCAAAAAAAGGACCTACTCCCCCAGTGCCAGAAACATTTCACTTCTTTTAAGCCCCATTCATATTTAAGAGTTTTACATCCAGATACATGGCACACCTGCCAGCCTGTTTAGCTAACAAACAACTTATTACATACAAATAAGCTCTATACTTTACAGATTTATAAAGAGCATCCGTAGACAGGATTCCTTATCTAGCATTGATGTGCAGTGAAAATAGTCAGCTGTTTGTGGTGTGTCAGGCTTAGCTGCAGGTGGACTAATGCAGTAACTGATAAAAATGTTTCTCTTAGCCTTCAGAACCAGTTTCCCAGAAGTGATCTTACTTCATTTGTCTAACTTGCCTTTTACAAGCACCTGGGCAACCTGCCCCCTGTGCCAGTTAGAGTTCTGTCTCCAAGCAGCTTTTGGCTCAGCAAACAATCTGCTTTTCAAAAATAAAGGTGGAGCTATGAACAAAGTGCTGGTTTAATTTTAACTTTTGCTTGTTTAGGGGCACCAGAAAGCAGTTAATGATTAGCAATTGATTCATGCCCATAGCTGAATTTCTTGTTTAATTGAATAATAATATGCAATCTTGGCTGTTACTGGTTATGTAGCTGCACATGTTGGAGGTGCTTTTTATCTCTTCAAATTGAATTAAGAAATGGTACTGAGCATGGCTGGGAAATTGACAGAATGAATAGTGCAGCAATTATCCAAGCACTTAATGTTTACAGGGGAAAATGTGAAAATTTCATAGACAAAAATATCTTCATGTAATGAAGATATGGGGTAAATTTCCTCTTATAATTAAAAAAAGTCTTGGGTTTTTTTAAGTAGATGACTTGTAAGTAGAGTAATTATCAAATACTTACTTATAGCTCAATTTATCAAGTCTTTAAGAACTAATGATGCTGTTTCTTTCAAAAGGGAATGGTGCCAGAGATCTAAAATCCTTACTTTTAAGAGTAAGTACATTTAAGTTCCCAGGAGACCTAAAATCCTGAAAACCAACAACACTGGTTCATTCTTTGTCCACTCCTATTAGTTTCATTTGACTGAAATAAATTGGGGAAGAGTAAGTTGCTACAGTTAAAAAAGAAGCCCATAATTTTGCCCACTACTTGGGGTCCTCTAGATGAAGGAGTTGACATCTGATAACCCAGTAGAAGTGCAGCTAAAAATTACCAATCCATTCCAGAGTGCAGGCCTTGACGGCAGAAAAGTCCTCAGGATTCTTTGAAGCTGCTGGTGGAATTTTTGTACTGTTGGAAGATTTGGTTCAAAACTAACATCTGGGTTCTTCCTCTACCAAGATTGTCTTCAGTACCCCCTGACTCACCAGCCATTTCAGCTTCAAGGAGAACAAGGTGCTAAAGAAAAACATTGTCCAAATCACTGGGCAGATGATAAGACCGAGCCAAAAGATTCGGGCTTCAGTTTCAGTTGAGGCAGCTATTGTAGGCACCTGGAAGAAAAAATGGAGACTATTGGTCACAAAGTCAAAACCCACAATAAATGACAAATGAACAGAGGAGGAAGATTTTACTTATGATTTGCATAGAAGAAGATTAACTGAGAAGTAGCTCATGCACAGTCTCCTTCCTGATGCCCTACTGTACACAACAGCATTTTCATCCATAGGATTTATCAGTTGGTTCTAGTTCAGACCAGAATTCTCATAAAAGTGCACATTTCTGTACATTTTCCTAAAAAGATGCAGTATCTTAGCTTAATTTAAATCTTGCATGAAGCTTATTTTCCTATTGTATAAACTAATACTTGGGTTTTGCTTCTGAACTCTGCTGACATTCCATGAATGAAGAACTGTGGCTTTGAAAATGCCTCTTGTATCATGCTAGTGTTGGGGACACTGTACCTGCAAGAGGCAGCCTGCATGCCCTGCTTACAGATTTCTTCAGGTCAGCACAACTCACATGTCTCTATGTACACTGTGGGGCTCATCACTCATCACTTAAAAAAGAACAAAAAAAATCCCTGAAACAAGAGGATTGTTCACAAGGTTCTGATCTTTCCAAAATTCAAAATCTCACTCCAACCTTCAGACTACTCAACAACTTCTAGAGCCAACTTCTGAAACAGAAGCATCACAGCTGGAAAAGAAAACCTTCTGGACTCTTCCACTCTGAAAACTGAAAAGGTTTTTAGTTGATTTTCAGTGTATTGAATTTTCCATGTATTCTTTTGTGCAGAGTTTCCTCTATTCTGTCTTCAGGCCTCCCTTACACGTACAGGAAGCACATTAATCTGTGTTCCGTGCTCGGGACACCCTGGAGCCGCAGCCGAGGCTGCAGAGGGCGCTGCAGAGGGCACTGCAGCCCCGCACACCGAGACAGCCCGCCCGGGCTGGGGACACGGCGGGAGGGCTCCAAAGAAAGTCCCGGTGAGCAGCGCCTGGATGCTGCTCTGCCGGGCTCAGTGGGACTGCAGAGAGAATGTCAACAAGTGAGAGCAAAACCCTGAGCCTTGACTCTGGCAGTGATGCCAAATACCATTCTGTAGGGCTTTTTTTTTTTTTCCCCTCAGTGTGTTTGAGGGGCACTGGCAGTATCAGAATGCTCTGTGATCCAGGTTCTCTTTCCCACCATATTCCACGAATGTGAATAAAATATTAACTTCAAAATACTAAATCTGAACTGTTCAGCATTGGTTTCCACATAGATCTTTCCTGAAGAGGATTCTGTGTTGGGATTATCTATGGGAAGATGTGTTTATTACAAGATATTCTCACTAGAAAATAGAACTGCCAGAAACATTTCCTACCTATAGCACCACGGTAAGAATATTTATTCTGCTGATCCATATGGCGACAATGTTGTGAGACCTGTTTTGCCCTGAATGCTTCCAGGATGTGACAAACCAGTGCTTGTACCTGAATACTGACATTGTTTTCTATGGAAGCTGGATAAAAAGTAACTGTTACAAAGGTGCTCTATTTGTTACTCTATTTGACTTGGTATCAGCTTTACAAATTTCCTATGGATTCTGTTTGCCCTGTGCCTACTTCTATTAATATATTTACCCTTTTTGCTTCAAACATCCAGTGACTTTTTCCATCTTCATCAATCTGGTTCCACCAACGCAAACCAACCAAGAGTCTTCCTGTCACATTCTAGTGATGAAACCATTATTTGCATGAATCAGTAGCACAAGTCACTTGTCAGTATAACAGTTAAAATAGAAAAAATTAAAAAGACAAGCATGTTCAAAAATCATCTTTACCAAATACTAAAATTACTTCTAAAACCTGTGCCAGCTTGGGTACAACGGCCATTAACGATGGGTGAAGTTACAAATTTAGAGGCCTGTTCTCTTTCAATATGATCATTAGCACAATAGCACTTACTTAGATATTATAGGTTATATTTTTTCAAGTCCATTAATTGGACAAACACCCAATAAACAAATTTCCTCAGTAAAAGAGGAATACTGAGAACAAAAACACACTGAAAAATGGAAGATTAATGACAAGCAAATAAGCTGTGTGGGATCAAGGAAACAAACCAAGAAAATATTTCTGCACCTGGATCAACACCAGAAGCTGGTGAATACTGGAGGTGCATCAGTGTTTCACTCCTACAAAACAAAAGCCTTGTTCCACATGTGGAGTCCCTGTATCCTGGGCTGGCCTGACCCACCTGTCTGCATGGGATTAGGGCACCAGAGCTGGGCTTTCAGGAGTCTTCTGTAGCCCCTGCACAGGGTTGCAGATCTGGATGTCCTTGGGCATCCATTACTGAAAACCAGTATTACTTTAATTTTTTTATTAATTTTTTTATGGGGGAAAGCATACAAACAAATCTATATATGGCAAAGCAATTTTCTCACCATATTAGTAACCTTAGTAGTCAGCCATAGAAAACATGGTGCTAAATAACTAAAATATGTGAACATCTTCATTAAAAAGGGCTAGACATTTAATAAATCAACAGATTGCAGTATTTTTGTCACATCTGACATTATACAAATTGACAACATTGACTGAAAAAAAAATTCACTTTTTTTGTTTTAATTAATGACGAACAAAATACTTTCCAAGGTAATTACTATTCAGGGTCATCTTACCTTGACAGACCAGAAGTCAAAGGATAGAAGGAGGAGAATTGTGACAAAACAGGCAACAAAGCTGTTGCTGAACCAGTCACAGAACAAGTAGGTAACAATAGCACTCACTCGGAAAAACAGGTGGAAAAAGGTGGCCAGTGGGTGCCTAGAAAAGAGAAAACACAGAGAATATATGAGGTTATGGGACGGGAAGGAATGTTACAGTACTTGGTGACAGTGTAGCACAACACAGCTATTTCAAGTTTATAATGGTATTTTGGTTTGCAGCTGCTATTATTTCAGTAATATATATATTATTGAAATATATAATATTGGTGTATATCTTCATTATCAAAGCAATGGTAATATCAACAGCCAAACTTTAGTCTAAAGCTAAAAGACAAATGTGGTGTTCCTGTCAAAACTTTCTCAAAGACAGAACAAAATATGGAGCCTTTCACCAGATTCTGTAGTACTGTGTGAAGGAATTTAGTGGTTGCATGCAACACAGTACCATAAAATCCTCACTGTTTCATGAAATGAATCAACACTGCAAAGCCCAAAAGAATTGAAAAAGCTCTTACGCCTTTCAGAACAGTTTTGAAAACAAAATATGAACTGTAAAACTAAAAAAAAAAATTGTAGCTGTTTGCTATAAGACAAAATGAACTTTCCTATTTAACGTCTAAACCCAAACACTTCCTTTTAGACAGGCAGAATGATTTGGGAATCTAATAGTTCTTCTGAATTATTGCTTATTAACTTCACTAGTATTTACGCTTTTCCTATATTGAACAAAATTTTGTCTGTAACAAAAGAAAGAGAAATTACAGCGAAATAATTATGTGACATGGAATATTGGCCTGCATAGTAGGATGGGCGGGCTGGAGAATCCTGTAATGAGCACAGTACAATTTTCAGGGTAATATGTCAAGTAAAAATCTTACTCTGTACAGTTGTTTGTGTTAATTAGTTGAAAGTGAGAATGACCTACAGGCTCTTGCAGTTAACTAACTTCTTCCTTGAAGCTTAGTGAATAAAGTATCTGAATAAGATATTTAAGTCAACAATTGTCTCATTAAGCTCCTACCTCCCTGTGAACAATTAACAGTAGTATGGCCAATTAACAAAAGCATGGCCTAGGGTGTAATCAACTATTTAACTATTAAATGTTATTCTATTACTGTGTTTAATAAAATGAGACATATATCGAAAATTGCCTTATTAAAAACTTAAATTATAGTTATAGAAGTATAATAACTATTACAACTTAAATATCCTTTTTGTTATATTACTCTATAGCTGTTTAACTGTTCTGGTGTTTATCTTTCTCTAATGGCAATGCTGCACTTGTAATACACACATGACTGGAGAGGCCAGAATGATGCACAGTTGTAGTTTATATTTACTCCTGGTCATGCCCATGAGAACTTCGAACTTTCCAAAAACTTCTTCTGACTTAGAACTGAACATGCGACATTTTAAGCAACAGGGGCTTTTCCACAGGTGGGTGGAGGGGATGTTGTGAACTGGCTAAAACAGACAGTGCCTTGCTGCTTCAAGCCTTGATCTTGGTCAAGAAGATGTAAGAATCCATTATGTAAGTGGTACCCTTGTGTCATGAGCAGCTTTCATAGATCACAACCCCAAAGCACACCAGGGTTGCCTGAGCTTGTTTAATGGATCAGTGCTTCAAACGTGGCAGTAACTTTGGAGAAGTCATGTTTCATTTTGGAAGGCAGATTCAGCAGTATTACTGGATTACAACAGCATTACTGTTTGGATGCTGAATTTGTTCCAATATCAAACACTGAAGGGTATTTACTAAAAAAAAAAAAAAAAGAGCAAGAAGTTCTCATTTATTACAGTGCCAAGCACTTACTGAGTCTATGGAAAGGATCAAGGAAACTGCAACTCTGCACTGGCTCAGCTTGCTATACATTTGCTCCTGAAAGCACAGCAACACACTTGCTTGGACTTCTACTTTTCCTGTTGCATCTAAACATCCATTAATATAGAACTGGAGCCTTAAGACTCAATGATTGCCATTTACCTTGTTACAATAACCTCTGTTCAGTTTGTGAGCATGATGCCTGTTAGGATAGGAATGAGCTGTAATCAGTTTAGTTGCATTCCATGTTAAAGAATCAAATTTGGGTCACGCCTAAGCTATGCCAGTGAACTACAGGAGAATCATTCCAGGTACCTGCTCGGAAGTGCCACAGGAGCACTATACATGCTGGGTTTTGGGGGGTTTTTTGGGTTTTCTTCTGTCTGATATTTTAAAACATATTGAGGCAAATTTTGAATAAATGGGCTCTCTTCTCTGGCTTGATCATTGTGTTTCCTGGCTGATTTGTAAAAGAAGCAATCATATGCTCCCAACTTCCAGATCTGAAGTTCTGGTACTGCAATGAATTTAAGTTATCCTTTTCCAATTTCTTAGGAAAGTAGCCACTAACCTTTTGCTTTTAAGGAGCTTTTTTGCACATACCTCAGAGAATCACAAAAGCACAATTTGTCATAGCCTATGCAAATTCTAAACAAGTTCAAGATACATGAAACTGGGATAAAGTTAAAGACAAATGATGATTAGAGGGCATCTTGTTATGCTGTCTAATAAGATAAGAAAATTTTGCAGCACCTAGGTGTGTTCCAGGCTCGTTAGCACAAGATTCTTCAGAAATATAAAGACAAACATGTGTGACCAATGTAAGTAGTTTCATTTCTGCATTCTATAGCAGATGAATTTTCAATACAACATCATCTTTTAATATTGTCTTGAGGGCAAGAAAGAGCTGTCTCTAATTAAACCAATGTCTACACAAAGTGGATCACAGAATAGTACGGTTTGCTGATACTTCACCTGTGCTGTATTACTGAGTAGCATGAACCAGGAGCAATCTCTAGGATCTCTAGAGTAAAGTGCCTGGTGCTGTGGCCCTCCTACAAACATTTCAGAGTGGTTTCACTTCATGCTTCGTCTAGTCTGGTCCCTCAGATGTAATCTGTGGCTCATGTGATCAAGGTACTTCTAAGCTGTATTTCCCAGCTTAGTTGAATCGTTTAGGCTATGTTCTCCAAGACTGCACCAAAATATAAACCTTCATTTTAAATGTGTGCTGCTGCTAAGGTGGAAAACCAAGGCAATTCTGGGAAGGTTAATCTTATGTCAGGGCTGGCTCAAGTAGTTACAAAGTCCAAAGCAGTGCAAGGGCAGAAATGCTTTGCTAGACACTAGTAAAAGAGAGTAGTTGTATTGTTAAGGTACACAATTGCTTGTTATCTCAGATAATGTGTCAGGTTTAACATCTATTATATTTCTTTGTTTACACCTACAAGAAGTATTATCATTGTAAAGAACCAGACCATACTGGGGCAAGGTAGAAGAAAGCAATCTAAATCACAGCTGATTATATACATTATTGATCAGTGCATGCCTAATTCCTTTTGACATAAAACTCTTCCTTTCACAGTCTTTGACTGGAGATTCATCAAAAGCCAGTGATTGAACAGCTCTGTCACCTGGGACCTCTGTGTGGCCAGAGCTGCAGAGTGACACCTCTGACGAGGAACCCAAGGGTAAACTGCTTAGCCTGACAAATGGGATGGGTTACCGGCTTGGGTTTTCTTGGGTAACATCTACAAGCATAAGACATTTTATATTTCACACAACATCACATCCCGTGGTAGGAAATCATGGCAGTTTTATTGCAGCCAGCCGTGCACTGCAATGTCTGAGCACTGCTGCACAGTGGGCTTTGCTGGAGATGAGAGCCCTCTCTACTGCTCCATCTCTAACTAAAGCACTGTTTGCTGGGGGTTTGGGATGTTGAGTGTGTCAGGTTTTCATTTCCAGTGACCGGCTGATGCCGGGCAGTGAGGCCGGGCCTCGCCTGCTCCAGCCCGGGCATCTCCCAGACGGAGGCTCCCCAACCTCCCTGGGCAGCCTGTTCCAGCGCTTGACCACCATCCCTGTAAAAATCGGAATGAAGCGTTTAAATGGAGTGTTCTGTAGACCGGAACAGCCAGGGCCGCCCGGGCCCGGGCGCCGCGATGCTGCAGCCTGCGCGCCGTTACCTGATCCGCGCTTTCCGCAGCGCCAGCTCCTCCTCGCTCCCGAAATCCAGGGACACATCCTCGGTGTCGTCCACCAGCGCCTGCGGCGGGAGCCCGTCAGCGTGCAGGGCCCGGGGGAGCCGAGCCGAGCCGCGCCCCGCCCGCAGCGCCCGCCGCCCCTACCTGCTTCATCCCGGCCCGTGGCTCCAGGACCCCCGGCTGGCCCCGGGAAAAGGGGCCGGGCTCCGGCCCGGCCCTGCGGGGCTGGAGCGGCGCTGCCGCTCGCCACAGGCCGCGGCGGCTGCGCCTCACCGGGCACCGCCCGGGAGACCCCGGGGACACCCGCTCCTCCCTCCGGCCCTGGGGTGATTGTGGCCGCCTCCCGCCGCGGGCCGGGGCCAGAGTGGCCGAGCGGGCGTTGGCAGTGCCCCGGGCGGCAGCGTGAGGGGCCGCAGCCGCCCCCGGCCCTCAGCGCGGTCAGCTGTCCGCCCCGAGGGCTCGCCACACGCACCGGCCCCGTCACGGTCGCTGGGGTCTCATGCTGAATACAAGCCCTGAAAGGAAGAAGGAGTGGAGGGAAAGGTGAATGTGTATGTACCAACATGAGAGCACACCTGCGTGTCGCGTTTGGCGCACACCCACCGCCCGGCCAGTGCTGTCCCCGCTCCCAGCGGCCCAGTGCCTGTGGGGGGGACAGCTGTGGGGGGACAGCTCTGAGGGCAGGCGGTAGCACCACAGCACTGTGGATGTGCCACTGGTGCAGTGGAGGTAACTCGGCCCCTTAGAGCAGCTGACGTCACTCGGCTTGTTCAGCCTGGAGGAGACTGAGGGAACACCTCCGTGTGCTCTTCGATATCCTCACAAGGGGAAGTGGAGGGGCAGACACTGATCTCTTCTCTGTAGTGATCAGTGACAGGACCCAAGGGAACGGCCTGAAGTTGTGTCAGGGGAGATTTAGGTTGAATATTCGGAAAAGGTTGTTCCTCCAGAGGATGGTCAGACGCTGAACAGGCTTCCCAGGGAAGTCGTCACAGCACCAAGTCTGACAGAGCTCTTGAGCTCTGTGTTTGGACAACACTCTCAAGGTGTGACTCTTGGGCTGTCCTGTGCAGGGCCAAAAGTTGGACTCAATGATCCTTATGGGTCCCTTCTAACTCAGGATATTCTATGATTCCATGATAAAAATTTTTCATGCCTTAATTAAAAATGCAGGTGGATTATGCAGCAGAGTTAAGGAAGTGAAGCAAGACAACCAAACTTCAGGACAGGGGTAAGGGTTTCACAATAATGCGGGGAAATAGTCTGGACAGTTTAGTATGAAATCACAGAGGGTCAAGGAACATCTGATTAATCACAGCCATGTGTAGATCTGACTAGCTACTAACATTAAATAAGCCTGCAAAATAGTAACTCCCTAGTCTTTTCTAAAACATTTAACTAAACCAGATTGTATCTGTTGAGTAAGTACAGAAGCTACTGAGGTGAACTTTTCAAAAATATCAACTGGAAAGCAGCTTTGTGCAAGACTTACAAAAGTCTTGCACAAAGCAATCCCTAATAGGTAAGAAAAACTGGTAAGCTGTTCCTAGTAGGATTATAATTGTAAGGGAGGAAAGGTGTACTAATAATGTTAATATTTTGATTGTCATATTTTGGCCTTGGTAGTGTTACAACAACTTGTGCAATGTGCTAGTAAGTGCAGTAGACTGCCACTAAAAAGCTGTAATTTGATGGGATGGCTCACAATAGCCTACAATATTAAAATACTGAAGTGGGGTTTCAGTCTCCAAGGAGATACAAACTCTTTGAGAGCTGTCATGAGATACATTAAATAATTATGTACATACCTGAAGCTAACCTCAATATCATTTCCTGTATCAACACACACTTCTGCTTACAAGCCATATAGTAACAGTAACTCAAACACAGCCAGCTTCTGACTTGGAAGCAGCTCCTGGAACTCACTGACAGAAGCCTTCAGCAGTGCAGGGAGCTCTTGCATCTTCCTGGCTGCCAGCTCATTCACCTCAGCTCCTGCAGCAGCTCCTCTTGCACCTCTCAGGGCAGTTCTGCCAGCAAATATGATAGTTTGAATTTAGTAATTCTGTAATGGTGCTGTATTGTCCAAGGCATTGCATTTTCATTCTAAGGCAGCAGAAAATAAGTGCGCTATGTCCCTTATCAGATAAAACAGCACCTCGATGGGAGAGGTGACAATAAGCCTGTATCTGATTTACTACTCTGGTGCTGCTAACTGATTCCCTGAGTGATGAAATAACTGAAAAAGAAGCAGAATCTGTGTTTTGTGTTTTGATTTTAAAACAGATAAATGTTTCTTTAGTTTTCCCTCCTTCTAGTGCTTATCTCCACTGGCTCACTGTAGGGATTATCTGTTTTCCTAACAAAGTCTGTTAGATAATCCCACAGCAGACTGTCACTGTACCGTGCAAATGGTTTTGGTAAATTGTCCAAAAAGCTATATGAAATTATGCTGTGTGATTATTCAAGGTATTTTATGGCTCATCATTTTCTTTTACAGCAAGTTAAGAGCTCAAAAGAATCCTTGGTCCCTAGAGGAGTCAAACCAATAATTTCTTCATTTGGAGTTTACTAGAAAAGAATTCTTCCTTGTTTTGAAATAAATGCATTCAAGTGAAACCTCATTAGAAGCTTCCAGTGTTTCCTAGGATTTCACAGAACAAAATGTCCTATTTTCAACACTTTTTCTGAGTTCTAACTTAACTGCAAGTTATTTGAACACTGGAAATATTAGCAACACCCTAAAGGTGATGTAAGTCCTCAAATAGTGCTTCAACAGCCCCAGATGAAAAGACAGTTACACTGAATTTATGAATTGTGGTTTGGTTTTCAGGTTTTTACACAGGAAAACCTTGACCATTTGTCGCCATGACCGCCACTGACCACTGCCCAGGCCAGCCCCTGCGGTGTGCGACAGGAGTGGGGAGCAGCTGGAGGCTCTCGGCTTTAAAGCTGCTCCTCAGGAGCTCAGCTCTGCCCACGGGAGCTGAAGCTCCAGGTACAGTGGCTGTCAGCAGTCCCGACGAAAGAGAGGATAAAAAGTAGCAAGGAGGCTTGCCACAGGAGATAATCCAAGTTTATTGGAGACAACTCCCAAGAGACAAGCCTCGAGCAGCCCCAGGGAACCTCTTAGAAAGGGAGGTGTTACAATGGGGATGGCTTAACTGGGGACCAATAGAAATCTCTAGGGGAGGGATGTGGACGAGGATAGACATTTCCTTGGGCCAATAGCCTCAAGGGGAGGAAGGAAAGGGATCACCTGCCCCAATGGGGCATGGAGGTTTAGGGGATTTCCAAAGGGGGAGGTGTCTAGAGGGGTAGGGTCTCGGGGGATTGATGGGGACCATATTAGGGTAAATTGGGAGGTTTCAGATGATGGACACTGGACCTTCGGGAACAACAGGAGGGGTTTGGGTGATTGATAGGGAAAGAGCTAGAACAAGGGGAGGAGAACAACCATGTAGGGAGCACCGGGGGAGCGGCTTGGGTCTGGGGGAAACCAACTGGGAATAGGAGTGGGGAAGGTAGGGATGAACCATTGGGGTACAGAAAACTTATATAAAAATACAATAAAGGTATCGCATCACCCAACCATTTATGAAATATAAGATTCTTAACATATTAATTATTTTAATTAATATTTATTAATTACATAATTGCTGACCGAAGTATATAGCATAAAGTAGTTAAAAAATATATCGCTGCTGTGTCCTTGCCGTTACCTTACAGGGAATAGTGGAAATAGTGGCATTTCTATTGTAAAGCACTATCAGAGGCTTGATATGAATAACTGAAAAATCTCTCCCATTTTTGGTTTCAACAATAAGTAGAACCTCCTCTAAGACTGATATTGTGTTTTATCCACGTGATTACCAAGAAGGCAGCTGATTTCTCTTTCTCCTTGGAACACTCCCCAGAATCTTGCAGAGGCTTATCAGAGACTTCCCCTGTAAACTGCCCAAGGATATTGTGAATAACTTGACTGGTTTTGCTCTGGTTTAGGCATCTCAGTGGTGTTTACAGTTGAGTACTCTATTCCTCTGAATATTGGAAAATATTGTTAATCCAGTAAGAGTTTCCTCACTATCACTCATCACAGGTATACTTAAAAGGCTTGTTGGTGCTTTGGTAAAATTTTTATATTTGGTTGTGCTAGGGCAAATCAGAGAAGGTACTAAAGAGATAAATTTCTAATAGCATCACTTTCTGATTCATTTGTCAAAGACAATTTCCTGCTTTGGCCCAGAACCAATTCCTGTGGATTTTTTTGGCTGTACGTATGTGAATTGTTATGATTGGCAGCTCAGTATTAACAGGGGAGAAGCCACAGGATTTACTTGAGGGATCAGGACAGTTTCTCTTAGCTGGATGATTTATAACAATACACTCTCAGTAGAGATCAAGTTCTGCCATCAGTAAGAAATGGGTAAAAGAAAGATATGTCAAAGCTGAGGAAGTTTGGGCCATGAATATAAATGGGGATTTTAAAAAAAAAAGCTTGTATTGATCCTTCATTTAGTTATGGCTAAAGAGGTGAAAAATAATTTTTGAGTATGTGAAGAAAGGAGTATAAATTCCCATTTTTGCACAGTAACTGGTTGTGATTCTAAGAGGTGCGGTAGCAACTGTATTCCTTTCAGTTAGGGAAAAATCAGGGAAACATTATATATTTTATTAAATACCGTATTTGATCCTCTGTATTCCCTGTGTGGCTTTAAGGCTTTATTTAACTCATGCTGTAGGAATCTCTACTGCAGTTACCAGGGAAACTAAAGGCTTTGAAATTATTAATGAGTTTACTTCAGTATCATTTTCCTGTTTAGACTGTGCAGTGGTCACTCAGAAACATCCAAAACGAGGGCAGACCAAGGCAAAGTCATCAGCTCTCTTCCAGCCTGGGGTGCATTCTCAGCATTTGGGTGCACATTTCTCAGTGTATTTAGCATTATACATCTCTTGATATGTTCAAAGCTTTAGTCACTCTCAGCTGCAGTTCTTGGTATTTGTTACTTTCGCAAATCATCTCTTATTTCCCAGATTGGGAACTCCAAAAATAAGGAACTTGAGCTGTCAAAAGTTTGGTTTAAGCAACTTCGTAGATCCACTGCAGTAAGCAGAGCTTACCTCTGTGCCTTGGGATTGATTTCCCAGAGTGGCAGTGATTTCATCAGAAGAGGTGCTTGGAGTTCCTTCCCTCCTTTGCTACATGAATTTAACATGCCTATACACTCTCACACAAGTATCTAATACCTCTCCTGCCTTAAGCCTCTATAGTCTTACTGAGAAAAAAAAATATAATAATAATCTTAACCTATTAAATAAAAGACCCTAACAGTTATCAAACAGTTGAGAAGCTTAGTACAATAGGAGGTTGATATGAAAAATTGAGCACTGTTTCTTCTACTGGTTTATCTGCAGAAATAAAACTTGAATTGTCTTATGAAAGCTGAAGTTGCTTATTCATTAGATTTTTTACATGTTTCCTTTTTCTTTTGTTCCCCCTGGCTGCTTGTAGTACCTACATAGCCTCATTCAGCTCCCTGAAATGCTTGCCGAACAATTCTTCAACCACTTTCACTGGCAATTTCTACTTCATCTTTTGTTGTGGATGCTGTGGCTAAGCAGCTTTTGCCATTCTTGCTTGCACTTGTTTTTCTTATTTATACTAAACTGGTGTCAGGGAGGTGGTAAAGGCAATTACTTTATCAGAAAAAAACCAAAGAGAATATAGACAAAACACAAAGTAAGAAAGGATTCTTAATCTGGTGATGCAATGAAATGAAAAACCTGCACCTTCCATTCTTAATTGTTTTGACCTAGGAATTTTTTTGAAGCAGCCTGTGGTCCCTACTTCTACAGCACTATTGTTCAATAGTGTCTTTCCTAATATATTAATACTTTCTTTTCTAGTTCAGCAAATAGCTTCAGCTTCCTGGTATTCCTTGTACTGAGTCACGGAGAACTTGAAGGAATATCTGAGGAAATACACAAAATCTGTACTATTTCTGTAGGTTTGAGTGGTACAAAGAGGAGGAGGTGCTCAGAATTGTTCTTTAGGTCCCTAGATCCCCCAAATAACCTGCGGGGATATTAAGTGCCTTGGATGGGGTCTGACACATTGACTGCTTATTCTTTACAAGATGCACCAGGTGCTACTGGACATAACTCACTCTCTATGGAGTGCACAGCTCTGAACATCTCCTAGAGTCAGGGGCCCAAACTTTTAGCAAAACTGAAAGCAACGTTCATGTCTGTGGCCTGTGAGCCCCTTTTACAGCCAAGACCATGATTTAAGATACCACAATTTCATCTATGGTCTGAAGGGTGACAAGCCTCAATCTCCCAGCTTAGAAGAGGAGGAAACTCCAGGCTGTCCTGGTTGTCTCCACAGCTATTCCCATGAAAGCCGTTCTGCCTGACTTCCCAGCTGGAGGGTGTTTCTCCAATGTCTGGGCCTGAACTCATGAGCCACACATCTTTAAAATCTCTAAATAATCACCAATTACAAATACTGAAATAAAGCTTGGAAGAAGGGCAAGAAGCCAAACCTGTTGGCTTTTCAGAGAATGCACTGACTGTCTGGCTCTCATCCTTCATGTAGGGCAGAGCAGCTTCAGCAGAAGGGTGTGAGCTCCCCTTCTCCACGGCAGAGCAGCCCAGTGACCACACTGCAGAACTGTGGTAAAATGGACCTGAAGCGCCTGAAAAAAAAGGTGGTGTGGCCTTGTCTATGATACCACAATCACTGTGTGCAGTTAAAATGACAGCACAGCTACTGGAATGGGGGTCATGGTAAGTGCTCCTTCATTAACTAATGGCAGAGCTGCTGTGTCTGGTGTGGATTGTGATAGCTTTTGTGTCTGGTGTGTGTTTCAGTTGACAAAGATCAGAAATGCTCTAGGGAAGCCCCTAAAATATGTGGTTTCTTCAACTGCCAGTTCATTATTTTTGCCCAGTTTTTTTGCTTCAATCTGAAACTTGACATAGGCTGTGGTTTTTTGCACACATACTTTTCCTTGTTAGCTGGGGTTTGCATTTGTATGCTTTTCCCATTCTTCCTCTATTTTATTTCAGTGTAAGGGAAATTACAGGGCATTTGTGTAACATGCTGCAGTATACCAGTGTACTGGATTAGTTCTATGAATTCCAATGGTGGTGAAAGGAAAGATATTAATTTCTTTTATTTTCTTCTTTTTTTTTTTTCCTTTTAATTGCTCTTAGATACAGATAAATGAGAAGTCCTTCTGTTGACAAGATGAATACTGTTGTGCACTGCCTATCCCAAACTACTGCTGAGGGATCTGTGCACTTTTGGTGTTCACAGACTACTTGAAAACTAAGGGAAGGCATAAGAGGTTTTCTTAGTGTCTTCTCCTCCATCTATAGACCAGGCAGCTGCCAGCTGCAGGTGGAAATGCTTGCTCAGAGCTCCAGGACATAAGTGTGACTGGCTGTGAGGGGATATACTAATGGGAGAATGGTAGACTTCATGTGGAGAAAGAGCTCCTCTCCATAGGATAGTTCCCTCCAGAAGCAGACAAGCAAGTGAGCAAACAGCTTGTGATACATTATCATGATTGCCACTTAAACATGAGAAAAGCAGATTTTCTTCAAGTGTTTCACACCTTAAGCAATTTCCACCTGCAAATGTGCCCAGACAGTGTTTGCCATGAGCAGGAGATTATATGCTTTTCAACCCAAACACAGGATTGTTTCCTCTGCTATGTCTAGATTGGAGACAGATCAAAAGCAAGATGGACTTTGAATGGGTGTTAAGATATAAAGATTTCAAGTTAGTTCCTGTTTTACTCTTCCCACGTGTTCTAACTATTCCTGAAGAGTTTTCCAACAAGATCTGCAAGATCATAACTTGGGAGGAAGCCTAGTTTCTATGGAGCTGTCTCTGGCTTTTGCTGGGCTATAGGCAAACATACCAAGCAATAACATGCTAAAAGTACTCTGCCTTTGAACCCAAAGCTGATTATCTTGTAGCTGAGGCCAAAATAAGGGAAAAGGGACTAGAGAGGCTTAAGCTTTGAAAACTTGGTTCAAGTTCTTCTGCTGCTACAGTCCAAATTTGCAATAATTAAATGTGATTTCTATTTCTGGTTTTGATTTTGCATTTGTGGAAACAAACAAAAGTCTTCTTACTGTCTTGTCTCAGACATAAAATCTGCCAAGGTTCATGACATACCCAAATGACATGTGGTGAAGGATGTAGTGTGGCCTTCACTAGTACCCTTTCAGCTACCTCACTGCCCCTAGGAAAAATAGTGACATTAATTACAGACATTTTACTGAAATTATTTGGTTCCAAAATTAGCTGTAGACTGCGCAGCACCATATTTACTTAGAAGTGATACTTCCCCTCAATGCAGAGAAATCAAAAGCACAAGTTCTCCTTTTCAACTCACTTTCCTCTTTGTAATGTGTCACAGCACAAACAATGTGTGTGAAAAAGAGAACTAAGTGAGGCCGTACATTTTTACTGTTTGGTGCTTCTTATGTAGCTATTGCTTAGGCATGCTTTCCATAGCTAAGGCATGTCTTTTCTTTTGGACCTTGAAAACACTACCATGACAATCCATAAGAGAGATACAGTTGCTATGAAACATCTGTCTTATCTGCAAAAACTGCATGGGAGTTAAAGAGAATCCACAGAACAGGAAGGGAAGTCATGCAGTAAAGCAAATTAGTGAATTACTGATATCTATATATTGTACAGCTTGAATCACTATATTCAGAAAATAGGGAAATTTGTTAAATAGACTTCCCAGTCTATGAGAAATTGCTCAACCAGCAGTACCTCAAAGCTATTCACCCTGGATAGAAGGAATCCCAAAGAAAAGTTCTGCTATGGAAACCAGTTTTTGGCCAGAGAGGCCAAAGACAGTAGCTGACTGGAAAACCAGAGCTCATATATAGAACCAACATAAAAGGAATTTTCAAGGAATCACAGTTCCTTGTTCATAGTACAGTATCAAAATCCATAGGGACTTGGCAGCAATGTCCATGAGCGTTAGAGAGCATGGCCCTCAGTGAATAAGCACCAGCCCATTCCTGAACCGTGCAAGGCAGAACTGCAGGAACATACTTTGGATAAGTCTCAGGAGCCCTCAGTTACCAATGTTGTGCCTTCCATTGTGCATACACACTCACATAGCATTTCCTCAGCAACTCCACCAAGGTTTGCGGCTCTTTATGCAAACCTTTCTATGTCTATTATGAAACTGATTTCCTGTAGGAAAGTAGAACTGTGATATTTTGGAAGATGTTTTGAACATAAAAGCTCTGCCTTTTAGAGTGCAGGGGTGTGTTTTTTCTCTAGAGCTTGTTTTAAAATGTGTCTGATCAAACCTTTCCTTACTTCCTCACCTCAGAAACTAGCTGTGCTTCAAAGTCCTCCAGCATCCTTCCACACCTACATTTCCAGTATCACCTACCATAGTTCTTCCCAAATGCTATGACGAGCCTCAGTAGTGCAGCATGAACACTACAGGTGAGGCACACCAAGATAACACACTGCAATGCTGCTGGGTCACACTTGCATCTTCCGCAGAAGGTCATTTTCTTAAGTGAAGTTAGGAATTCAAAAGGTTCAGAATTTCCAGTCTAGTAGAGGCAAAGACATTATGGCCTCAAATATTTGTGGTCATTCAGAGTCTCTCTGGACTTTGGACATGCATTCTCAGAGAGCTGACGGAGCAAGACTCAAAAGGAGAGAAAGACTGAGCATGCAGACTAATTAGCATGAGAAATGAGGGAATCTTTTAACTAATAGAAGATAGAATACTAATTAATAAGAAACCTATCTAACTTGTAGCCAATGAACATTAATGCCTTTGTTTGCCAAAATGTATTAATAATGAAAAGTTCTAATAGCTGTGGTGCTGGTTTTGTGAATTTGCCACCCAGCCTCCCTTTCTGTGCAGAACTGCAAATAAATCAAATACCTTGACTCTGTGTGGGGTTGGCCTCTCCCACACCAGATGAAACAAAACATTTTGGGACAACAAAGGCATGGATGAAAATACAGGAGGAAATCCTCAGGATACAAATTAAGATAGTTCATGTGAGGGCAAAATACTGACCTCTATCATCACATGCATTCAAATTAATGCCAGGAATTAATATTTTAAGTGTAGAAAACCATAGAATGGCCTAGTATCAGTTATGCTGGTTCTTCCAATACTACTGAGCATATTCTGTCCCCTCCTTTGGTAGTAGGGTAGTGTCCCAGTCAACATCAAAGCAAAGAAGCTTATGGCCACCTTAGGCAGTTCCCAGATGTCTCCCAGCCTCTCTTTTTCCAGTCTGCATTTCTTCTAAGACCACCTTTATAGACTACTCCATTAGGTGAACCATGATTTGCTCCAGCAATTCTTTTCTGCTCTTTCCAAGCAGCTATGAGTGTTGTACAAAAATTACAGTCAACCAGTGTTTGCTGCAAACGTGCACTGGAATTACAATAATAAGCTGAACTCTTGTTCCCCAAACTGTTGTTCTTGATGTGTATAGAGATTGCCTGATGGATTTCGGCCTCAGAAGCTGCTAAAGAAATCTGTTTGCCGGGCTGCTGAAGGAGTTTATCATTTGAGGGGTTGTGCTGCACATTAGAATAGGGCTAACAAACAACCCTCCGAAATTTTCTTTGATTTTCTTATGCAGTGATTGTTTTATTCTCCTATCAAAACAGAGCACTAAACCAGAGAATCTGTATTTGTGCAGCCTTTCATTATTTTCTGCTTTGAATGCTGTTATTCTGAGATGTTGCTTTTTTTCTAAAGTGCACAGAGGAATTCCAACACAGCCTGGATGAGAGAGAGCCTGAAGAGGCTGGTGTCCTGCAGCACAGATCAGGCCCCATGTCTGTAAATACCAGGAGAAGATCAGCTGCTCCCAGGAGGGAAACAGCTTTGTCTCTTCTCAGTGTGCATGTTTCCATGGAACCTGGTGGAAGTGGATCTCCTCTGCAAAGACAAAAGTCTTACACAGGTGGGCAGCTGCTTTGCTCATAGGAGCTGCTGCCTTGTGCAGAAGCCATTTCTTGCTGGCAGCTGGTTAAAATCTCGCCTTAAGTGAAGCAGGGAGTCTGGATATCACTGTATTCATCAAATCCTCTTTCCCTACCCCTTCAGACTCTGGTGGAACTTTTCTTAAAAGCTATAACCAATGGAATAATACTACAAAAAGTATTTGTTCATTCTAGAGTACAGTCTCTTTTATAATTAATTTCTGATTTGTGTAGGTCAATGCATGAAAACTAAGCAAGTAATCTTGCAGATCACCACAGAAGCAGCTATAGGCATCATGAGAGGAACACTCATGAATAAACTTGGTTTTCAAAAGGTTGTTTGTCTTACACAGGTAGGCATGGCAAGGTAAGTGAAGATTAGATGAATAAACATTCTGTCGGATGCTGCTACATTGTGAACACCATGTGTAAGCCCGACAAGCTCCTGTTTCATAGAACATCCTACTTGTCATTTTCAGCCAATGGCAAGAGACCCTTGCATGAGAGGCAAAACTAATTTTGTATTGGTAGATTCTGTGAACATGGGAAAGACACTTTCACTTCTGTTACACCAAGTGGAGCTGCAGGGTAAGTGCCCACATGCTGCTGGCTTTATTCTTACTGATGGACTGTTTAACAGCATGGCTTTGGAACAGATTTGAACTGGAATGAAACAGGAGTTGAAGAATTTGGGAAGCAATAGAAATTGTTACTGTCAGCTCTCATCCAGTTCTGGCTTCCAACCAAATAAATTGATCTTTTCCTAATTAGTGACAAGATCAAGCTCTTCTTAGCAGGGACAAGTAACCAGTAAAGGTAACACTGCTAGTTATACTGGGGCTGCTAGAAGGGAGGTTCCTCTTAATTTTCCTCTTTGGAATTCCCCCTCTGAGTGTTCTGATTCTTGTTATTTCCTCCTTTCTACTGTCGCTTTCTGTTAGCCCTGGGCAGGGCTGGCAGTTCTCATCATTTTTTGGTACTGAATCCAGAGTGATAGAGCAGGAACTGTCCACTTTCTTAAGGTCAGTTTTTCTTCAACCCTTGAATGCATGCTTTTTTCATGGTAAATTCATCTTACCTTGCTTTTTGTACATATTTGTAGTTGAAGTGTGTCAGTATTTGGACTTGTGTTGCTTGAAATACTAGTAGGATGATGTCTGAATGTGGGTGAAATTTCAGAGAATTTTTTGTGATTTTGTTTTGTGGCTAGTCCTGCTACTTGCTGAAAAAGTTGCTGTAGTTTGTTTCAGACTTTGTTAAGAATTTTCTTCTTTTGTAAAAATGTTGTGCCTATGGAAAGCGAAACTGAGAATCATTGAAAGAAGCTGGCTTATTTCCATTTTTTCACAAATCTGGCAAAACAACCTAGAGCTTTACTTTCCCCTTGAGCTGGGCTGAAATTCTGTCTTGAAGAAAGCCATTGCATTAAAATCTAGACAAGTATCTGCTGTGATGCTTTACTTTATCTTACTGCTGGGATGGGAGAGCTGGGCACAGCTGTGACGCAGGAGGCAGTAATGGACATGAAAGGCAAATTCTGCTCTAAATCACAGCTCTGACACCTGCAGGGCACTTATTACAGCTCTGCCTGAACTTGTCCATCTCCAGCAGCAGATGAGTAACATTGTTGGTTCTGAGCTAAGCTCATTGAAAGGCAAAAACTCATTTTGCCTGATATTTATGCTTTTTTAAACTTCTTTAAACTCATCTCTAAGGGAGACAAAGAATAATGTGGCTGGATATAGATATGGGGTTTTTTTCAGCACCATCTCTGTTTTTCTTTCATTTTAGACTATGAAGTCTGTGGAAAGTAACACCATTCCATCAGAAAGATAAAGACTTTTAGCAATAGTAGTATCTCTTCTTGAGCTGGGTAATAAAATAGAAAAAGTTAAACTGGCTTTTCAGTGTTTAAGTTTTTTACAGACCTGAAATAGAAACGGAAACCTTCAAAGCTAAATATAAATTGATGTGCATTACCTGCATTTTATAAATAATTAGGGCATTTCTGAAAGGAAAAATCTCTGTGGTACCTGTGGAGCAGAGGAACTGTCAGTCATTTATTTGGGGAGAGGAAAAGGAGGTAAGTGATTGGAACATGGAGGGAATTCCATCCTTCCTCACTGCTGGCTTTCCCACCTCCCAAAGAACCTTGTCCTAAAACATTGACTGCAGCAAAAGCCAGGAAACAGCCCTGCCTTTGGGGGAGTTCCTTGTGCCCCTGACATGACCCTGGGGGGGGGCAGAGAAGATGAGAGAAAACTTTCTAAAGTTGGTGAAAGAAAACAAGGCTATAAAATTGTGGCCAACAATACTGAACTTTTCAGTATTTGAAAGTACTTTTAAATCAAAGTACCGATGTTTCACTGGACTCCTTAGTTACAGCTTGATATAGCCTGCTTTTTGTCAGCTTGTTCACTCAGACTCATGTGTAGCACTTAATGGGTCTGGGGTATTGCAGGAAAATAGGATTTGTTCAGCAATCTTTGTATTTAATTTTTCAACTTGCTGTCTTCACAGCAGTCCCACTCTCTAATTTTTCTGTAGTCTAGAACTTGGAATGTTATGAAAGACTTGGATGTTATGTCATCCTCTGGTTAAAAATGTGTGATTTGCATGGCACTACTACTCTTTTCTATGAATTGTCCTCAGCTTCCTAAACTGGTCCAAAAGTTAAATTGGAGGGGGATTTCCTCTGTTCCTAAAATGACTTTACAAATTTTCGTTTTCTTAACCTCTGTACTCATGTGGGAGATTTATTGCCTGTTAGTTCATATGTCAACAGAGGTTTGGGAAGGAAAGCCCCTGACAACTCTCCTCAAATCTCCTCTCCTTTACCTTTTGGCCTTTATAATCCTTTTTTCTCTTAGATAACATTTGATTTCAATTACTAACAGACCCCATGGCCTGGAATCTTTAACATGTTGACCCTTTAAAATATAAGACAAGATGAAATAAAATTATTTGGGAAAAATAATGAATCAAAATTACCTCCATTACGTTTAGAAATCTAAAATGCCCCATCTAGCTCTTATGATTAATATGTGATTTAAGTGAACATCTGCTCCTTCTTTGTTCTTGTACAGAGATGTTCACTGTTTCTTTCACTACTTCTCCAGAATTTTTAATTCATATGGTATCACTGGAACTCTAAAAGAGCATTGAAAAAAAGCATTGTGAGTCTTGGAAGTGAACCATATTATTATGCCAGATATGCAGGATGCAGAGCTAAACCAAATGCATCCTAAGTAGAGACCTGGCAGTGTCAGGTGTGCCCAGTCACTGCAGAGGTGGCACAAAGAGCACGTGGGGCTGCCAAGTGTGGCCATGCAGCCAGAGCGTATCGGCTGCTGGGGAAAGGAGGTGTTATTTAAGGATTTAAAGAACAATATTTGTCTTAACCAGCGTCCAAACCACAAAGGATTGAACTCTCTGAATGGCATGGAAATACATTTGGAAGTACGTCCTGTCTCGCCCCCACCCAGCACGTGCCCTTTGCGCATGGAAGCCTCGCAGGTGGCCCTGGGGACTCCTGTCCTGAAGGTCCCTGCAGGCTCTGCCTTGCTCCTGCTGAGAGCTGGCTCTGGCCTTCACAGCCCTAACACAGAAATTATCACAAAATTTTTTAGTCCTCTGGCATGAAACTGTGCCAGACACCCATTTTGGCAGCATTGAGTCCCATGAGACCCCAAAGGGAATGTAATATCAGTAAACTAAGTTAAAATTATGTATGAAACAACAGAGGAAGTGCTGAGCAGTACAGAGCTTATTCACCCTTCACCTCAGACGGGACTGCTGAGATGCTGTGACAAAAAAAGCGGAAACTCTGAGAAAGGAGACGCTGTTGTAAACAAGCTTGGTAAACGCCTGGTTTCATTTTGTGTGCTTCAGTTACAATATGCAGCAAAACACTTGCTGTCCCTGACATGTAATTTTCCTTGCCTCTGACTCCTCTCCATGTAGAAATTTCCATCTTTCAAAAACTTGCTTCTTTATTCACAATGTATTTTCCATGGTGGAGCTATCTTTTTAATGCAGCAGAATACAGCTGCTATTAAAAATTTGTTGATTCAGATACCAAAAGAAATCCCAGGATCCTAAATCCAGTGTAGTCAATAGAGAGACAGCTATGTAAAGATTTGTGTCAAAACCAAAAAATGAAGAAAAAATACCAGAGCTGAAGGCCAGTCAGACTCATGAAGCAAAAAATGGCAAGCAACCAAGTTCTTCATTTTTGAAAGAATGGCAATCTTCATCTTGTTAAGGTAGAAGAGTATGTTTCTCTCACTCCTGTGCACCTGAGCGATACCATCTTTTACATTCTAATTTTAAGCTCTGTAGCCAGACCTGACTCTGGCAAGACTTTCCCTTGGTTGCTTCCTGACTTCTTGACCATTGTATTCCATTACTTAGGTATTTATCCACAGAGAGATGCTATTGAAAGAAAAGTTAAAAAATAGAAAAGCTCTTATGACTATGAATTAGTTAAAGCTTAGTATTTCCATGAAGATTAAGTAGGCCTACTCAGTTTCTTTCCCTAGGATGTGCCCTGTTCTTTGTGTGCTGTAATCAAGCAGTTTGGCAATCACTGAACTTGGAATGATAGATTTGGCTGTCTTGCATTCCCCTTAAGCCTTCTGCCCAATTTCTTCTCTGACTCTAACCCCAAAATTGTATTGGCTTATTCTTCAACAGCTTTGTTCACACAGTTGGAGGCTCAGCATTCTGAAAGGCCCTGTTTAATTTGTCTCTTAATTCAAAAAACGGGAGGCGCAAAACAAAGTGTTGCAACAAACTGAAAGTTTAATCTGGTGTGTTTGTAACCTCATTCTTGGTTCTTATGTAGGTTTCTCAATTTCTGCTTTCCATTTATAGCATGTCAGGCAATAATACCAAATTTTTGTAATCTTGGTAATGTAGTGAGGCCATAAAACATGAAAAAGGAGAGCTATCTTAGTGCAGGCTATTTCTACTCATGGAAGCACACCATGTTCACCTGCTTTTCAAACTTCTGGCTCTAGATTTTGGCATTTTCTGCAGCAAAATGCAGAAATATCCATTTCCCAGCTGTTCAGAGGGACAACCCCAGAGAGGGGTAAGAGGAATGAAGATGAGTTTATGAGCACATGGTACTGTGTGATGAGGTCTGCTCTGCCTTCTTTCATCACAGCTGTAGTGTTAGCTGTATTTCTCTTTTACCATGTTGCAGGTAGGTTTCATGGTACAGCAGTTGCTCCATGTTTGCACACCTCAGGAACAGAGACAGATGCAACCAGGGACATCAGTGGCATTCTGCTAAGGGCAGAGTATTTGAGAGCCATTTATTAGATATTCTTCATTGCAAAATATCGTACTTGATGCCAAGCTGAAACTTTCCATGGTTGTGGTGTGTGGATACCTATTTAAACAAGATATAGTCTGAAAAATTTACTGGGTTTTCTTTTCATCCTGACATTTCAGCATTATGGTGGAGTAAGTCATTTGGATCACCAGCCCAGGTGGCATTCACACCAGTGATCTGTAAATACTGAAGAGCCAATAATTGGGTTTGAAATAATTGGATAAAGATGATGAATAAGTAACATGTAGTTTTATTCTATACTTGTGGAATATCCAGGAGGAATGTTTGAACTGATTCTAGTGTCTGTTGCAGTAACTGGAAGATAATAGAAGGGAATTTACAATGATGTGGAGGAAAAGATAAACTTTATCAAGAAATGTAGCTTCTGGATTCTTCCCTCATATTCACTGTAGTCTTCTAATTTCCCTGTTACCTGCTGGATTTGTGTATCATTTACATCCTGATAAGATATACAGGGGTTGCCACTTGTTCAATACTTGGCACTTTTGGTCCAGGTGGTCAGACTGCAGTATCCCACTCCTCTCACTGGAGTAAAAGATAGGTGAGTCTCACTGCAGGCTGTCTCTGGATCTGTAAGTAGCTCAGGGTTATAATTCAATGCAGGTCTTGGTAAGAAATGCCAGCTCTCCAGCTTCAGGATCTGTCTTGCCAACAGAAAACCACAGCGCAGGACTTGTTTTGACTGACAAAAGCTGTGGCTGTGTCATAGCTAACTGCTGTGTAATTTCATTTCAGACAAAGACAAACCATGGATTCATTATTTGTGCCTGAAAATGGCTACCTTGATTTACTGCACAGTGATATCGATCCCTTGCATCTGTGTGCTTTCCTTGATCCTAAGCCATCCGGAGACGAAGAAGGTGACTTCTCTACCGGTTAGTAAAACACTAAAAAATGCTTGATTGGTTTAGTCCTCATGCTGTAAGTTATTGCCGTCTCCTCTCAGCTACAAAGCCATCTAATGGCAGTTTGTCATGGTGACTGAGTTAAATTCTACAGGCACTTGGTGTCAGGATATGGTAACTTTTGTGTCTGTACATACAATGACTGCTTCCAGAAACTATCATGTTTTTAAACTGTACATATTTATAGCATCCTGCTCAGTCAGTCTAAGAAAACACACTGTACTGTCACTCATCAGGGCATGACAATGTCTTTCATTTGGATATCATTCCTGAAAGTATTTTATTTGAAAATGTTCCTGTCATAAGCTGGCTAAGTGTAATTGTCAACACCTCTGTGGCTTGAAGCCAAAAGTTCCGCAAAACAGAGACTTTTAGATGAGTTTGTGATGAAGACAGTCCACAAGCAAACAGCATTTCATTGCCTTCTGAGATCCTAAGGCACCAAAACAATGGACTTGCATTACCAGATGCCATTTTCCAGCTCTTGCGGGCACAGTGATTTTATGATTTTTATGAAGAGGAGACAGCAGAAGGGCCAGGGTGTAAAGATGATAATTTCTTGCACTTCAGTTTCTACAGATAATCAGATCAGAAGATTGCCCTGGCTCTTAAACTTTGTGCTCCTGAATTTGCAGACTTTCTGCTCTCCCTGAGTACTATTTTAAAAGTATGAAAGTATATCTGTGGTATGGTGAATTAGCTGAGCTTATTTTAAACAAATGAGCTAGACCGTGGATTGAGAGTGGCAATGAGAGGAGAAGAACTGATGCATGTCAGATATGAAGTCTCATAGCTCCCAAATAGGTGGAAAATGTTACCAAATTGGAGCATTGTGTCTTTCATGAGTGACCAGTGCCAGTAGGCACACAGGCAAATCAGTGGAGAACTGAGCACCAGAATCTGGAATCATCTTTGTGATTGATCATTTCCCAGGTTGGGCTTTTCCCTCTCAGCTTCTGACTGTTAAAAACAGCTGCAAGAGTGTTTTTTACTCTTGCTCAGTGACTTGCTCCACTTGCTCAGAGACTGAAAGTAGGATGAATTAGGGGTCAAGCACTGACTCTTGTGCTATCACAGGTGTTTCACTGGTTGGAATACTTTTTAGCCTTAGCAATGTCGGAGATGATGTAGGTAAATCAAACATCATCAGGACATGACACCAGTTACTGGAAGCTGGGCATCTCTGCTGTGAAGGTGTTAGCATGGTCCCTGGCAAGATTTTAGCCTTGGCCAACTAGCAGCTTCACAGGCAATTTGCAATGCAGTTCAGGGATTAGAATGGACGCAGCATTGTTCTGAACAGGGGATCTGGATGATACCACCATATCCTGAAGGGTAAGAAGGTTTAATAGACTGCATGGGTCTGGGCTTTATTGTCATAGAATGGATTCAGGAAGTATTTTATTTACTAGGAGAGAGAAGGTCTCAGAATTTAGCAAAAGAAAAGTGCTGACTTCTAGGAGACCATGAATTACTGAGAATTCAGTTCTGTTCCTCCTTAGCCAACATACAATGAAAAGCCAAAGCCTTCTGCTGAAGTAACAAATCTGCTTGTTCTTGCATGTCCTGCTATCTGGCTTTTTTACTGCTTGGTAATGGCATTCACTGAGACAGTGCATATTCCTTTTTAACTCTAGATCTTGAAGTTGATGCCAGCAGCTATGAACAGTTAAATAATGTGGATTTCCCATGTGAAAATGGAGATGCGTTGTACCCCTGTTCCAACACCACAGATGCATATGCTAAAATAGGTATGAAAGCAATTGTTGTTTTTTAAATAATTATTTTACAATCACTTGCTATAGCGATTTCTTACAAATTCTATTCTCCATCTGAAGCCATGGCATTTACTCAAGTAGCCTTTCCCTCATGCATGGTAGATCTCATTTAGAGTACCTGAACCTGTGCGTTGTGGGGAAACTGATTAACAGTCGTTTGTGGTTGTTGGGGGAAAATCTCTCTATTAATGTCTCCTTTTGCTTAACATTTCCTGTCTCAACTTCTCCTTTCTTGTGATCTTTATTTCCTGAACAACAAGTTACAAGAAAAACTTAATTTAACTCTTCAATTTTACTTACACTGCAGAGTTCTGTTAATGAGAATAAGAATACAAGAGTTTTGCTGTGACGTTTACTGTATCATTACTGTGTTCCTCTTTTTTTTTTTCCTTTGTTGCTAGCTGAATTAGTAGAATATGTGCTCAAGGATCAGCAGGAGAAGCAGGTCGAAGACATTTTTGGTAAGATCAATACGGCAAAGACTTATTTTCTCCATGATAATGTTCTGGCTGACATGTGCTTCATCCCCCCAGTTTGAACACAAGTAAAGTTTCTATATATCTGGTATCTTCTTTTTTCCCTCTGGATACAGTGTCCCAGGTTTTCCTTGGAAAACTGAGGATTTTATGCATTTTTGCAGGCCTTTCTCAAAGATGGCAGTTTTGTCTCTGACCAAGCTGCTGATCATGTCACCATAGCCATAGAATATGCACAGCTTAATTGTCCAGTGCAGTAATACCCTCAAGTAGCATCACACTTACTCTGAGCACAACAGGGATGATACACAGAAGTTCCCAGAACACTTTGCATGTGTATAAATACAGTTCACACACACTGATTTCTGTCCAGGATGCACAGAACTGCCTGAGGAAGCGTGTCAAGTTTTACTTCTCACCCTGATCAGTACATCAATGCTGTAATATATATATAGAAAATATATTTTCTATATATATATTATATTTTTATGTATAATAAATCAGTCCTTCATCCATCCTTGACCAGAGACATTGCTTAGCTTGTGGTACCAAATTGTTGTTTTGATAACAGCACAAATACAGCTATTTGCTATTCCAGAACAGATATATCAATAGGTGGCTGTTGAAAAATCCATAGAGTCAGAAGATTCACAGAATATCTGTATAGCCTGTTTTATGTTTGAGCAAAATAATTTGGATTAATTTACCAAAGGTCAGTCCTTCCTTAGAATAATTCTGGCTGCAGGAAGCTCACATGGCTTTTCAAATGATTTGTACTGCTCCCTGGCGTGTTTAAAATTTGGGGGGGGTTTGCACTTAATGGCAATATTTTTATTTGTTTTAGAAAAAAACAGGATACAATATTAGTACTTAAGTATTTTCCAGTAAAAATATGGTATGGATAGCTTCACAGTTCTTGCAACACAGGGTATGAAATCTTTTTAGAACTCTGTCTCTTAAAGGATCTAATCCCTTTAGTACATAAATTGAGTAGTACTGAGATCACACTGTGGTACAGCTGCGATTTTTTATCCTTTGCTCATCATTAGAGCATTGAGAAGTAGTTATGTTTTATTAGCCACTGAATTTATAGCAGTAGATTAATAGTTTGCAGTTCAGAAATTAACACAGGGTGACAAAGTTGCATTCTGAGCTCTGTGGGCTTTCTAAAATCATATGGACCTGGATACATCTTTTATTGCATGATTTGGTTTTTATTTGGAGCATATCTCATCTTTGCTTTCTGTTGGTGTGTTTCTCTTGTTTTTACTTCTCTCTGTAATTTTTTAGGAGAACAAACATTTACATTTGGCCATATTTCATGTTTTTAGCAGGGAACCTTATTTTGGATGACATTGCTGCTGAAAACACTGAGAAATTTCCTGACATAAAGATGCAGACATGTCTTAAACGAAGTAAGTGTAAAACAGTGAGATTTGAAAGGCTTTGTGCCCGAGTTCTAAACTTGCATTACAACCCCTTGGCTTTAGCAGAGCCCCAATGCACTTGTCATGCAGTTCTTCACTGACACCACATGTGCTTCCTCTGTCTTTGTTCACGCTCATGGGCTGGAACTGAAAGCAGCTCTTCCAAGCGTAGAATTTACAGTTCGCAGAATTTGTTGTCCTGTAACATAACATTAAACATGTTATATTTCTTTGCATATTTGTCATCCTTATGACAGTGTTGACTTTGTTTTCAGTGTATCTGTAGCTTAGCAAGCATTGGCTGAACAATTGCCTCTTTAATAGCAGGAACAACAGCAAAAATCTTTGGCACAAAAATCTACAGCCTAATTAAAACTTCACAGTCAGAGTGAAATAACATGAGGCTTTTCACATTCATTTTTATACACTAGACCTGTACAGTTCTGAAACAGCTGAATTGAAACTGATAACACCCCCTTCTACTTTAAAAAGTTAAAATAAGTTTCATGGGGTAAACTTAAAATTACCAAAATTTTGTCACTTACTATAACCTTTCTATTTTTCAGCCTTCTTAGGCTCTGCAGAGAGTTACTGTGATGCTTCAGAACCCAAATATAAGAAAATTGGTAAGTCACTGGCTGAATAGGAAAAGGCTATTAAACATATATTGTCTCATGTTTCAAAATATCATCCTCTGTTAGGCATTGTAACTAACTTCTAGAAAAGGTTTGCTCTCATAGATTTGGTGATTTTGATCATCATGCATTTTCATGCTTCTGCAAAAATCACATTTTTATATTTCTCTGATTAATTCATGATATAACAAATCTATGTCCTCTTATCTGCAGGTATTAAATTGTGCATCTTAGCATCAGTTACATGGTAGCCTAGGAAAAGTTGGATCCTTATGCTTCAAAAGTACATGTTCCTGCCAGGTGATAGGAAAATTACTTGCTTAACATCAGCAAAGGCATAGTTGAGCTTTCCTAAATCCACATGAGAGAAGAAAGCAAAATAGTGGAGAAGTGGGTCAGCGCCAAATTTTGTAAATTTTATCAAGTACACCTTTTTTTTCACTGGATTTTTGGAAGATGTCTGACTTGGAACAAAGAGGATCAAACCCAGGAAATGCAAAGCTATGAGCTGAGTCATGTTACCCATCATGCTCCGCATGTCCTGGGTTTGATCCTCTTCATTCCAAGTGTGACATCATCCAAAAATCCAGGGAAACATCCTAGTGAAAATAATAACTGTGAAGAGATAATTTCTTGGCCCAGTCCATGCTGTAAAGTCCTTTAAACCAAAGAAAGAAAGGGAGAAAGGGAAATTTCTGGGTTTTGCACATTGTTTGACCATCTACAAGACAACACCTGGGGCCAGCAGGCAGGCTAGAACTTGTTCCTTAGGTGTAAACTGCTGCTTACCCAAATGTAGCCTAAACGGATATTTCAGGCGGAGCTAAACCAGCAAAATACTCTTCCAAAATCCATGTGAGAGCAACCAGTTGTGACTATTTTATATTGTGTTTTGAATGGACCTATTACTCATTGTATGCCAGCACACCTCACAAGCCTCCTAAGGGGAACTCTGACTGTATCAAACCCTAGGGGCCATGTACATGTCAGGCAGGGCAGCCAAACCAGTGTGTAATCTAGAGATTCATCCAGAGTGCTTGGATCTTGGGACTGCACCTCAGCACAATTCAGGTAAGGAACTGGCATAGACTGCATGAAAGTCATAGAGAACATACATGTGCACCATGACTGTGACCCAAGCTGGTTTTTCAGTGTTCTTGTGGAGTTCTGAGGGAGTGATGAGGGAGGATTGAGCAGAATTAGCTGTGAAAAAATATGTTTGCTAGCTCTGGGAAGGTTATCAGAGTTTTTACTGAACTGGTGCCTGCTAGTTGTAGCTATTTAGACACAGGTGAAGTTCCTGGCAGTTAGTACCCATTAAAAGTACTTTCTATTTGCTTAAGTTCCTTTACTGATTTGGCACTTTTAAAAGCCCTTTCTGCCACACCAACAATAATAGTTTACCATAAGGAAATGGCACATCAGTTCCAAATGCCTCACCCTCCAGAACCTGCATTCCAGTGGAAAGTATCATTACAGAGCTAACAGGTGCTTTGTAAAGCTGCACCTATCCTTTTGCTGGAAGTCCTTAGAATAGGAGAAGAGAAGGTTTCTCTACTGTCCTTGACCCAATGAAGGTGCTGAGGAAGGAACATATACATAATTCAGTATAAGTACTGGGTAGAAAAAATCCAAATGACAAAAAGATGAGCTACTTGACAAATTCAGGGGTTTATTTAACCTGTCACAAGTGTCACAGTATGATCCTGCAAAAGCAAATGCAGCAGCTCTTCAGAGGTGTAAGACTACTTACAGTAAAGAGAATAATGTGTATTAGAGCTCAAAGTAGTAAGCCAAGGATTATATTCTTCCAAAGGAATCGAATGAAATAGTGGCACATACCCCAGAAAGGTTTGTAGCTCCTGATAAAAACATCAGACCACAGAAAGTGATGAAATACAGACTTACTTGTTGCAGCTAGATAGGAGAGGGAAGGAAAAAGCAAATCCAGTTCTGAGAACAGGGGTGTGGCAAAACCAAGGAAACTAGCAGACTAATTCAAATAAGCAAGTGTGTCTTACTTGATTTGTAAGAATCTTTTGGTAGGCAGATGAAATTGTACAATGCACAAGTCTCTCTCCCCATTTGTCCTGTTCTTGGAGGGAAAAATGTGCTGCAGACAAGATGCATCTTTAAAAACTCTTTGGGAGACACTTAACACACACTAGTTGTCCTTACAAGCACTGTAGTGTCTAAGTAGGGAGTCAAGGTCCCCAGTTTATTGCTCTTGGGCCTCTCTACTCTTGTGCAATATTGAGACAACAAACTGTGCTTGGAAAATTGGTACAGCTAGTGTAAGACCTTGTTATGTCTTATCTGTCAATCATCCATGTGTAAGATCATGTACATCTAGAAATAAGACAGACCAGGAAAGATGAAGAAAAAGAAAATTTAAACAGTGAACTACTGAGAAGAAAAAGTGATCTACTACAGAATTTAATAAATACATTTTAGATTTTGAAAGCTAAATACTTTCCAGAAAGCTATTGTAAATTGTTCTTGCTTTTGGAAAATCAAAACACAGCTGATCAGAATCAAGTGGTTTATCGTATTTACTGAGACCTCTTCTTTGGTTCCTTTAACTTCTACCAATGAGACAACTTTTTTCCTTTTGTTTTGCTGTTTTATTTTAAAGTGGAAGTCCCTGCAGTGTCTGCAGGGGATGGCAGTTTCTTTGCTATGCCTTTCAACAGCCATCCCGTGAGCTGCACCTCCCTAACTAACCAGCACATGTCCTTTTCTGTTCCTGCTGCCCATGGACTGGAAAGAAGCTTCATAATTTCTGGTACGTAGAGTACAGCTGTAGGTGTGCACTTGTGCACAGGCTGATTTACACAAGGGGAAAACTCTTATAAATCTTGACATTGATTATGAGCAGTGGCAGAAAAAACGGGTATGGCAGCTGTTTCAGTCAAGCACTTAAAAGTGTGGCACTCACTAAAAGATTGAAAAATATTCAAGGGAATTGCCCCTAATGAAATAAAATTAATCTTTCATTTAAGTGGTGCAGGTTATAAGAGAATAGTTATTTACTATATGCTAATCTAAGTAATTACTTGTCTTAAGAACAGGAAGTCACAAAATTTTTGCTAATAAGCTTTAACTTAGTTCCAATTTCTTTTTCACCCAGAGGTTTGTAAAGGACTGAGGGATAATTACATTTGCAACAGTAGAGCAAAATCTAGGCTGTGATTTAGCTCATAAAAGCTGAGCAGTAATCTCACTGATGGGCTGTGTAGCCACCTGGTCTGGGCCATGCTGGGTAGCAGAGGGTGCTCATGGTACACTGAGAAGAGCTAATGACAAAGGCCCAGTTCAAGACCTTTCTCTGCTAAATCTGTGCTGGTATGGAACCAACAGCAGTGTGTAAGTTGGAAGCCTTGAAGTACCTGAAGCAAGCCGAAACAGCATAAAGTAGCAGAAGAAATTCTGTCCCACCTACAGAAACTCAGAGCTATGGCTGATTAAGTTGCAAGCACTGAATCATCAAAAAACGTTCCCAGTGTGGGTTGAGAGGGAGGATGCTTGTACAACTTGCATGATGTGCAGTTATGTGGGAAGGATGTAGTTCATAGGAAGGTAAAATTAATGCAGATACATACTATTTACACATTTTCTCTTTTCTGGATCTCTGGCTATACATTTACAGACTTTGCCCGAAGCACTTTTCCTTATAATGATAGAATTTCTCTTTAGACTATGAAAAGCAGTGACTCCTAAAAGCTGGGTAATCCCTTGTATTTCATGCTCATCACACCTTGTAAGTGTTTTTTCTTTAATGGATTCTATGGACCTTATGTGATCCTATGAATTCTCCACAGGGAAGCTTTGCCTAGAAGTGGCCAAAAAGGATAATTAGCTTTTAGAAAGCTTTTTCTTTCTTATAAAGCTCTAAAAACAGAAGAGTAATTATTCTGCACTCATTTCAGGATTGTCAGAACCTTTGACCTCAGAGTGCCTACCACTCGGTATGACAGGGTACCAAGAGAATCCAGGCTTTGCAGGTCCTCCTCAGCAGATATTTAACTTTGTTCTTGAAAATGCCACATCTGATGTTATAGTATATCCAGGTAAGAGCAATAGCCTTTCATCCACATAAAAAGGCATAAAGTGCTAAAAAATCAATGCTGCCAACAGCAGCATTGATTAAATTCAGTTACTGATAGCTATGATATGCTGAAAACTGTGCTTTGTTTCTTGCCAGTGCTGACATCTTCTATGGAAACATTCGTATCTCCAAGTTTTCCAGTTAATTTATGTGGTAAGTAGAAAATTGGGGGTTATATATGTACAGCACTTTGAACTGGGAGAGGAACCATATTGCTTCTACTCGAAGTCAGTTCTCCCCTCCAGGCTTTACTCTTATTGACCTCATTGAGGAGAATAAAAATTGATGGCATTTCCTTCTTTGTATTGATCACTGGCTGCTTAGTCTGATCCAGAACAAAGTGCAGATAAGGGTTGTAGAGCTATAGGTTCAGCAGCCAATCCACTGTGTTTGCTATGACATCAGTTTCTGGAATAAGTCATGTTTAGTTAAAACAGTTCAAATCCCAGAGTGCTGGAGCACCCTCAGAAAGGGAGAGATGATCTGATGCTGGCATGGCCTGAGCATCTTAAATGCTTGGTACTCGCAGCCAGACTGCAGCCAGCTCCCATGGAAGCCCCAAATCCAACCTGATAACAACTTATTTAACTAAACAATACTGTAGCCTAATGCACAGAGAGGATTATAAAGAAATCAGAGCCATGGTCAGGATAGAAAAGTCCCACTTCAGGTAACAAACTTTCCTGAGACACTTTTCTTCCAGCCCTCAGAAAGCTGTTGGAACCTGAAGTTTGATGTTGTTTCTGGTCCCTGTGCCCAGTACGGGGGTTTGTTGCCCTCTGGTGGCTTCCACCACCCCAAAAGCAAAAGTGTAACGTGGAGATATGAGGCAAATATCCCTAGGTGTGGGGAAGTCTTTGTAAATTGTATATACAGTTTATGTGAATAAACAGTGCTGATAATTCCCACTGATTTACTGCAGCACAACACACGTATGCCACAAGCCTTGGAATTCCAAATGAAGCAGCAGAAGAATTAGCACGTAAGATGCCAAGCCAGTTTATTTTCCTTTTTTAAAAATTATTCACTCCTGACTGATTTGACCAGTTTCCCATCTAAATGTCTCATTACAGATTTTTTTTCTGTTCTTCCATTCTATTTTCTTATTTAATAAAATAAACAGTAAATCAAAACCAGACACTTGCACAACTCTATTTAATATCTTTCTTACTGGAAGTCTGTGGTGCTTCCCTTTTAGAAGCAACTCTGAACTCAAACCATTCTGAAAGTTGCTGGTACACAGGGCAGGAATTAATTTCCAGATCTCTGAAACTCAAAGATTTGTATTTCTTTTAGACCACATTCTACATCAAGATGATCAAGATGATATTATGGTATGAAACACATTTGTACATATTTAGGGAGATTTATCTGGTTTGATTTGGGTGATTTTTTTGCACACTTCTGCTGTGTGTGGTTACAAGACTCTGAGGTTGAGTTTGTTACAGCCTCTGTCAATTTAAATTCTGTCTTGCATCTGCAAAACTCTTCCTACCAAAAGTTCTGTCAAAACTGATACTCTGCAATTATTAATGTGTAGAAAATGTGCTCTCTCTGAAAAATTCCCAGTTTCTTTATGTAAAGCACACACTTCATCTGACCCAAGTGCAAAAGTCTGCAGGAGTTTGGAAACAAACAGGTGAAAAGAAAGAAAATCAGACAGCAGCAGGATTTTGTCAGGGAGAGTAATGGGTAAATACTGTTGCCAACTGTCTCTTCTCTGTGAATTTCATCCTTAGTGCTTGGTTACAAGGTGTAGAATAACAATAGGAAGCTATTGCTTTTGAAGACATACAGAAGCACTATGTGTGAACATGAATTTATCAAAACACTGACATTTGAAAAGAACAGTGGATGTCACCTGCTAATGGTAGAACTGCTTCATGCAACTGTCAGAACAGCTGTGGTTATGTTTGGTGCCATTCTGCCTCCAACAGTGCATGTCAGCAGAATTCTACTTGAGGGAGAATTTTTTTTCATTTTCCTTGTAAAATTAACAAATTATCTCTCTTACTCTGAATATATGCTGCAATGAACTTGAAAATTTGCATTAATCTTATTGTTAAAATTAGTAAAGCTGAATCATTGATTATCTAGGCATCTTCTTCAAGTATATTGTTTTGTTTTTCCAGGTTTAGAAAAGTCTCAAGAAGTTCAAGATTCCATAATTCCTTCTAAAGAACCTTTCAAAAGACCAGGTAAGTTTAAAACTCTTGAACTTAAACCTTCCAGTATTTTTTGGAAAAATATTCTGTTTCTTTCCATACAGAAAAGCTACTTGTAAGAGTCATTCAGCAATTTGCGAAGCTGTTCTGAGGGTCTGAGCACAATTCCTGGTTTCAAGATGTTAGACTTGGCTTCCTTTAGATATCTAGCTGTAGTAACTTCTTAGCAGGCCAGTGTACTTAGGTGGTTTTATCATCTCTAGAGAGAGCTCCAAAATTACTCAATTCATAGAGCTGAAAGTGTCTGTTGTGCCTGCACTTCTCAGCTGCAGTTGAATGGGGTAAATCCAGACCTATGGGCTTTATGGGAATGCCTGTGCTTTCACCATATTGCAATTAGGCACTTAAAGCACCATGAAATGATGTTGTAGTCTGTGGACTGGTTCCTTCAGTCTGTGTGTGCTCTTTATTTCTCTAGAGCAAGTGGAAACTTTCTGTTCATCACTTAAGGATTATTTCCGAGACACTTGCAAATCTGTGACCATGGAGCGGGAAGTAAATCTGGATCACCTGTTCATTGATGGGACACTTGTTCAAAGTCAAACTGAAACCAAGACTGGAAAGAATGGTGCAAAAGCAATTGAAAAGGAGCTGGTAACTTGCAACCTGCAAGACAAGGAAAAGACAGCCATTGATAGAAGCCAAATATTTCAAATCCCACCACATAAAGACTTAGAGACTAAAGTGATTGTGGTGCTGGGAAAAGCAGGAATGGGAAAAAGCATTCTCATTCAGAAGATCTGCCAGGACTGGTCCAATGGAGAGTTTTCTCAGTTTGAATTTGTATTTTGGTTTGACTGCAAACAAATAAGCTTGCCTGAGAAGCAATACAGCCTGAAGGAACTGCTGCTTGAATTTTTTGTAAAACCTCAAGAGGGAAGCACAGAGATCTTTGAGTATATATTGCAAAATCCGACTAAAGTCCTTCTGGTTTTTGATGGTTTTAAAGGATTGCATGATCACGAGAATTCTCCTCGTTGCTCAGCCAGCCAGCCTGAAAAGGATTTGTGCAGTATAAAGGAGCTGCTTTCAGGACTCATCCAAAAAAAGATACTCAATGGCTGTACTTTATTATTTACAGCAAGACCAAAAGACAAAATGTACCAGTGCATGTCCAAAGTGGATAAGACTATTGAAATAGTAGGATTTTCCCCTCAGCAGAGAGAATTGTACATAACCAAATATTTTGAAGAATCACCCTACTGTGATAGTGCACTGAATTTAATCAAAGAGTGTGAGTACTTGTTCAGTCATTGTTACAGCCCTGTTATGTGTAGATTTGTTTGTTTTCTCTGTGAGACAGTACTTGAAATGGGAGAGCAAAGTCTTCCTTCAACTCTTACTGAAGTCTTCCTGAAATTTTTTCAGCAGAAGATAATGCTTATGCAAACAGATGTTACAACCACACAAAATCAAGAGAGTCTTGCTACCCTAGCACGTATAGCCTGGTGTCTTGGAGAAAAGCACCAAAGCACCATGAAAAGTGATCTCCTTCCTTCTAAGGAAGTTAAAGAGTTTGCTCTGAAGTATGGTTTTTTCCTGCCATTTGCGCTCCCCAGACATTCAGATAGTGAAGAGGAGGAATTTGGGAGCACATTCTCTGATTTTGCCATTCAGAATTTCTTGTGTGCACTTCACCTTTTGTTAGCAGAAGAGCTCAAGGATAAAAATCTAACAAAGTACCTGTCTTTTCTATCCAAGAAGAAAAAACCTTATAACTGGTTAGATTTAATGCCTCGATTTTTGGCTGGTTTGATGTTTCTCCAGGATGACTCCTACTTCTGCTCTCTTTCAAATGAGGATGCAAAACAATCAACCAAGAAGCAGAAAACACTCTTGAAATACATTAGAAGGCTGCAGATTAATACCCTCTGTCCAGAGAGGTTGCTGGAGCTTTTACATTGTGTTTATGAAACACAGAACAATTATCTTCTGCAGCATGTGGCCTTAAGACTCGAGCCATACTTGTCTTTTCTGGGCATAGTTCTTACACCACCTGATGTCCATGTACTGCATTCAATTTTGAAAAGGTCAAGAAAAGAGTTTTCCTTGGATTTGCGAAACAGCGGCATTGACATGCAAGGGCTGCAAGCCTTGGTCAGCCTAAGGAATGTGACATCGTTCAGGTTGGTCACTCTGCACCCCATAGCATTATCCATAGCACTGTGCATAGATGACACTTTCATGCAACAACAGCAGTCACATCTGTTGGTTTTGCATGTTTGTTACTTCACAGGGCCTCCCTCAGTGACACAGTCGGGCTCTGGAAATCTTTAGAACAGACAAAAGACTACGAACTGCTGAAAGCATCCACAGAGAAATTTGTTCTTGATCCCTTTAAGGCAAAGACAATGAAGGACATCAGTGACCTCTCTGACCTTGTAGAGATGCAGGAGAAGATGATGAATTGGTAGGTTCATTTATGATCAAAACTTCTCTTACACCAACAATTTATGAAAACAGGGTTTCACTACCAGTGCTGGACAATGGAGTTGTCTGCTTGTCCAGAGGAGAAGTAACTAAGGGCAGTGCAAGCTTCTGTGTCATCTCAGGGGGCCCTCCTACCCTGATGTGAGGTGGCTGTCGTGGCAGGGAGGAGCAATGACAGCACCATGCACAGCAGTCATCAAAACTGCCAATAAAAAAGCCAGCTGTCATTTCTCTTTAATCTCTGGGTATGCCATCTTCCAATTGCTTTCAGTTACATAACTTGGGCTGATTCTTTCCCCCTGTAGCACCTGTGCATAAATGAAAGCCTGTTTTGCACTGGTCCCAAATGGCCTGAGTCAGTCCTTCAGCCCAGGAGGTAAAAGCTTGTGTTACATGGTCTAGAAACCCTGAGTTCCATCCTTGCTGCTGATGTAGCTAGGGGATTGATTGCAATTAAAGACATGCAGAAATAAAGTTCTGTTGTTTGGGGGTTTTTTTAATGATGACTTCAATTTTAACTCGGATGGAGTCTTTTGATTAAAATATAGACAAAACAGTTTAATGTTTGACAGAAAATAGCTGTTTTAGAAAAAAAATATTTTTACGTTTTATTGGAAAAAGAGCAAACATTTGCACTATGAAAGGCAATTATTGGATTGAAATTATTCAGTTGAAGAAAGATTGGAGCAGAAGTTACTGTGAGGTTTCCTGGTTCTTCAGTTAAGGCAACAGTGGTTTATTTTCTGTAAAAGTTTGCTAACAAATTATTTTTAAAGCATGGTTTTGGCTGCTAAAATATTTATCATACTCTGGTTCTACTGTGATTTATTTAGTGTGCAAGGAGCATCTGGTTGCACCCGCTATGAAATTCCTGCCATCAGAAACCTCAGGAAACTCGAATTTGCGTAAGTGCTAAACTTCTACTGATTGAGATGGTCGTGTTTAAAGAGGAGCAGTCATCGGTGTTGGCTACAGCCATTGCACTGATGTATAGTCAGCTTATGGTAAAGCATTAGGTAAACCCCATTTATTGCTATCTTGCTATTCTCTGAACTAAATTTATTAAGTTATGGCCAAAACTCAAAAAGCATAATTTCTGGCTCCTGCAGTGATACAGATCAACAGATCCACCAATTTTGTTTGGTTTTCGTACAAGTTATCTCCTTACCACCAGGTGTAATCTTGTGCCACACGGCATAAAACGTCTTGACTGTGATCCAACTACTTAGGAAATATTTTTTCCCCCAGAAACACTCAACTTTTCTACCTAAGACTTCTGATGTAATTTTCTGCCCTATCAGAGCTAAGGGCATGAGAGGATTACATCAGAGAATGTCTCCCAAATAAATTATTTAGCACCCTTTTCCTGGAAGACAGAAGGTTGACTTGGTAACACTACTTTAAAAGTGAGGTTTTAGTAACACTTCTTTCTTTTCCTCCAAACTGTAAGCAGCATCCAAGGCTATTCTATTGCTCAAAATATCATGCCATAGCATGGGAATTCGTTTGGGCAGAAATTGCAGCAGTGCAATGGAGAATTCTCATCAGGTCCTGTTTCCTGCTCTGCAGATCTAACCCAACCTGGGACAGCTATGCTTGGCCTCACTTCTGATTTTATGCTGCTTTCTCTCCTCCTTTCCTCTTCCTATTTCCCTTTATTTAAATTTTGTTCAAAATTCTAATCCTTTTAACTAGCTGAAATTGTTCTGATACCAAAGAAACTCCAAATAGGATCTGAGAGACAAATGCTTGGAGCATGAATATCAAAGTGCAATTTTTGCTTTAAGCAGCAGTAAAATGCTGATTTTAAGTTAAACTGAATTGGCATTAGTTAGGAGAAAAAATAATTTTGTTTTCATTTCAGTTATACTGAGATATATATATATATATTTCATCTCGAGATTATACTTAAAATGAAAAACCTGAAAAAGGTAGAGAAAGAACAGAAATACAAGAATCTAAAACAGTGAGATGAATCTTGCAAAGAGGAACAAAAAAGTGGCAAATGCATATCCCACTGCTGCTGTGCGTGCTCTGTCCTGACCTTAGCCTCGTTGGTCCTCATCTGGAGGCTTCACAGCAGAATTCCTTGGAGCAGATGGTAGGGAATGGCTGTTTCTGAGGAGTGTAAACTAGTTTATATTGGGGGCTGCAGGGAAAGACCTTAAAAATTCGTGAGTTTTGGTGCTTGTGAGCATGTGAAAAACCTGCTGAATCTGTATTTTCTTCCAGTCTGGGTCCAGCATGTGGCCTTCAAGGATTGCTAAAACTCGTGAAAATTCTTGCAGCATTTCCATCTCTTCGGCATTTAGAGTGAGTTCTGCTAAAGATTAACTTTGCCAACGTTTCTCCTCAGCAGCCCTTGATGATGGAGGAGCTCTTGTACCCAAGAAATATTTTATTTGCCAACAAGAGTCCTTGTTTGTTGACCAAACTGAACAGCAGAAACATTCCCAGACTGTAACAGCAGACTGAAAGCTGACACTCCCCATCCTCCCTCGAGACACCTGGTGGTGGTTTGTTCAAAACTCCTCAGTCCCTTCCTGGGGTGTTCCTGGGTGGTTAAAGGTTCAGTACAGAGCCCCCTGAATGCTTCCCCCTTCCTGCCCCACCACTGATCAACTGCCTACAGTGACTTCTGTCTTCACTGGAGCTCCAGATTATCCATGACAAACCAACTCTCTTGTAGTTTTAAGCTGCTTTACACTAGAAACAATTGTACCAGCAGCAGTCAATGTTGTGCCATGGAATCTGTGGGAAGGTTACTGGGTTTAGAGAGGGCCTTTGGCCTTACTCAGCCCATTGGCCATTTGTCTGTAGTGTATCTGGCCTTTTCATGATATTTCAGGAGAACAATAAAGCTTTAAAACTGAAATATGTCCAATATATCCCAGATTATCTGTCAGATTAGAAGGGGATCCAGTATCTGAAATTGTGACTAGATATGAGGAAAAACTTCATTTTTAATACTCCCTCTCTGGAGAAGGAGCTATTTAGGCACAGATTTACAGCCTTTGCTGGATTTTGTCAGTTCAGTATTTTCATGTGCACAGGAAATCTCATTTCAGCTTAGCTGGAACACAGCTATTTCATAACCATTTTAATAACCTTGCATATCAAAGGAAATGGGTCAAGCCATTCAACTAGTAAAAAAAAAATTCTTAGGCTGTAAATTTGGGCAGCAGAAAGCTGCTTATTAGAGAAGCTGTAATTTGTGTGATGCTTCATGCTGATTGAGGCTGCTGCAGAGAATAAGCTTTTCAAGATAGATAGAGTGGTCTCTGAGGTGAATAAACCACAAAAATTTAGATTAAACGGGAAGCTAATTCTCTCTTTGTCGTCACACAGCCTTGATGCTCTGAGCGAAAATGGCATAGGAGATGAAGGAGCAAAAAGTCTATCTGAAGTGTTTCCAGCCCTGACATCACTGGAAACATTAAAGTAAGTGCAAGGTTAACAGTTCAGGGAAATTTTGAAAAGAAACAGATTAAACCTAGAGGGTTAAGGGACTGTGTTAACAGTTATGGGCAAAAGTATCCCATGGGCATGGAAGACCAATGAGCCTATGGAGATTCTTGATGGGTACATTCATTAGACAAATAGGTTAATCCTTCCTGGCTTCCCTTCAAGGGCTCTATTTTGCCCTTTTCTCTGCATTTGGTCTAAACAGACTGTCCAAACTATATTTTAAAAAATGGAAAATTAATTTCCCCCACATTGTAATAAATTAGAATAAATGTGCTCAACTAACAAAGTGATCTCACTATAGTTTATCACAGAATAAAATAACAGACCTGGGTGCAGAGAACCTTGCTACAGCTCTCCCTTCCTTGTCCTCCTTAAAAACGCTAAGGTGAGTAGTTGTATCCTGTTGAGCTGTTTTGTAAAACATACCTTGCTGTTTCTGTCAGAAACTACTGAATATGGAGCAAAGAGGTAACACTGCAGCAGCCAAGCTTTTGACTGCATTCTTGCATAAAGTCTTCAGAAAGAAGAGGAGAAGTAGTATGACAGACATACAGAAGGATATCTCAGGAATATAGCAAGGACTGCGCTGATTTTTAAATCCAGTCCATAATACCCACTTATGAATCATGTCCTGCACAGATGTGCACCCAGGGCCACCATCTTCTGCAACAAAGTCGTCTGTGTTTGCTGATATAGGGACAATGGTCCATCCCACTGCATTGGGATATCTGGCACAGGCCTGAATGAAGTAGGGAATGCAAGAAACCCTGGTGTGCAATTCTGGAATAATTTGGTGATGGGGAAATCTTTTGAATGCTGTACCCCAAATCTTTGAGCTTCATTTTTTGGCAGATTTTTAATTCGATCTAATGTAAACAGAAATGATCTTATTATCCACAGAATAATAGAATCTAGACCTATTTTTGCTGTACCTGTGCTACGTGAAGGAGGATGTGGCCATTTGCCTTACTTGATACAGAAAACATGAATGTGTGTTTTAAACTTTAACTGCAAATAAGGATAAATTGAAAGTTAAGATGTACTAACCATATTTGAAAACCCTTGATCTAATATCTGTTTACATTATCCATTATTCAATTGTGACTATACTGGTTTGATTTTCTGCAGCTTGTACAATAACAACATTTGTGATTTTGGAGCAGAAAATCTGGCGAAAGTTCTTCCTGCAATGACATCTTTAAGAGTGCTAGAGTGAGTATGAAATCTTTTGAGATGGCCCAGGAAAGCTTACTTCCTTGAAGACTGAAAATGCAAATGTCCCATGTTTGGTTTTAGAGGAGACAGAAACTGAGGAAAATGATTTTGGGGAAATTTCACAGGGAAAATGTGCTTACGCACATCAAATAGATAGTGAGTGATTAGAAAGTGATTAAGGAACAGTTCACCATAAACCCAACAGTATTGGTGTTAAGGTGGGAGAATAGGGTCATGGGGTGCTGGAGAATGACCTCAGGTACATAGAAAAAGGAATCCCTCAGATGAGTTAAAATAATGAAGTTCTCATTCAACCCTTTGAGGATATTACTACAGGTTTTTTGAATCAACAATCTATTTTGGATTTTTTCTTTTTTTCAATCTTACCCCATCTGCAGATTAGCCTATATAGTATTTTTGATTTTGAATTAAATGTCTGATTACAGGATTTGATTTGGATTAACAAAGTTGTTTTTATTCCTCAGTGTTCAGTATAACAAAATAACTGGTGTTGGAGCCCAGCAGCTGACTGACAGCCTACGAAAATGTCCCCATATAAAGAACTTGGTGTAAGTCTCAAACAAGCTGTTTGCTGTATCTTCATCCTGTAAAACTGGGTTAGAGATCATGCTAAAGCTGCCTTCTGTATTTGTCAGATTTATAAGAAGCACAAAAGAAGACATCACCAAAATACAAAAGCAGAGATGTTAAAAAACATCGTCTCTGGTTTTCAGCTGTGTTAGTTCTCAGTGGTCCCAGGCAGACGAGCTTGTCTTGCCTTGAACAGTTTACACTGAGCCTCCCTTTGTTCATCTTCCACCCTCCCAGAGAACCAGGCCTACTCTGTGCTGCACCACCTGTGTTTGAGGGATAAACAATGAACAACCATCATTAGAGGTTAAATAGACTGAAGCTACCAGTACACACTCAGAGGAAGGGAGTTTGATGGAAACTTCGAGAACAGTTAGAGACAGGAGTGCAGTTGTGCCCTGTAACCAGAGTCAACAAGGTTATGGACTACTGCTTTTTTCTAAATCAAAATGCATTTTCCTTTGCCCCATAGCTTATATACTTTCATAGCACGACAGTCAAAGAGAAAGACAACTTAAAAAAAAAAAAAAAAAGAAGAAGAAAACAACAGCAACAACAACCAAAAAAACCCACAAACATACCAAAAACACCAAAAGGAGGTGAAGCAAATTACACTTCTTAAAATGTCTTTCCTTTCTGAATTTGCCCTTACAGGATGTGGAATCCCACAATTCCCTATGGAGTTCTTGAACACCTTCACCAGCTGGACTCCAGGATCAGTGTGTAGATTCAGAGGATTCCATAAAGGTAACATAAACCTTGGCTGCCTGAGACGACCAGGTTTGTTTCCAGGCTCATTGGCAGGAGGCACAGTAACAGCATGGATGAGTTGGAAGATGCTGCCCTAGAGTGGCACATATCAATGTCTCATCAGGCCCCCTTTCCCTGCACTCACCTTGCATCCCCCACCTCCCTGGCAGCTGCACTAGCAGACTGCAAGTGCTATATTAAGAAAAATGGACTTCTAGAACTCCCAGTTCAGCCCCATTCAGTGACTGGCAGCTGCCCTGCTTACCTTCTCTTTTCTGTTGTGGAAAACTAAAGCTCTGGGTACTTCTCATGTTTAATAGATGAGTTATGTACTCTTCAGAGCTTGTTTTGTGTTGATTTTCAGTAAGTCCTTTCACTTTTCCTTTGTTTAATACCAATCCTCAACAGCTGCTTGTCTCACTATGCAGCTGTACCTGTACTGCACTCAGAGCAAAACACTCCCTCCTACATTCCCTGTTCTCAGTCTTGTTGTGTGGTTTAGCCCCTGGCAGCCACTTTTACTTCATTGATTCCGCCTGCACAGTTTCAAGGATCCTTGCAGTATTGCATTGAGAAGAATTTAATGTTTGTCAATGATTACCAGGATCTGACTGCCTTGATGGTCCTGGACTGAAGGAGCTGCAGCCAGGATGGGAAGTTGGGGGGTTTGTGTAGGATTTCTGTTTCCAGTTTTCTGCCATGTGCTTCCTCTTGCTCTTAAAAAAAAATATGCAGGTTGCATCAGTGAAATGATGCCAGAAGAATGAGATGCCAGAGTCAAGCCAGATATCAGATGTGCTCCATCTTTCTTTAGATGGCAAGAAAACAAATTGCAGTGTGATCACCAGCTGCATGAGCCATGCTTTAAATGGGCCTGGCCATGGAATGGCTGCAGTTGCCAGTGGCTCCCTGGACCATGCAGTGGGCCAAGCTTTTTGCATGACTCCTGCTCTCGGTGCAGTAATCACCAGATGCAGACTGGGCTGTTTGTATGGCACTGACCTGGCTACAGGTTGTGGAAGATTCAGGTGCCATAGCAGCTTCACAGACCAACTTTACACAGCAGCAGTGAAAAATTGTGGTGCTCTTTACTAGCCCACAGTCAACTAAGTCTTTGTCCTGTTGAAAAACCCTACCTACTTAGGAAAGGAGACATTAGGGATATGAACACCTGCATTAGCACTGAGGATAAATAGCAACAGGAAGTCTGGATCCTGTCTGCCAACCTTGAAACATCCAGCATCCACCAGTCACTGTTGTGTGTTTACAAAGCTCATCAAATCTATGATTTTGGTAATCTTAATGGTGATTAGTCTGATGGGTGTACATCTGATGTTCTGTTTTCATCATTTCACAGATGTCATAAAGAAGAGGGGAGGGTGTCCTCTGTGCTTTCCTGTCTTCTTGCTGCTTTAGGAATCGGTGCTTTCATGTTCGTTGCAAAAAAGTCACATTTAAGTTTCTAAGTGATGCTTAAATTGGGTGAATTACAGAGTTTTAAATGCTGTTCAAAGACCCAACTGTATTTCTACTGAAGTGATAACGAGTTAAGCAACATCAAATTTCAAAGATGAAAAGAACATCTGGATACTGTAACCACCATTAAAGGAGACCAGGAACCACCAAGATATTGATACCACAAAATTCCATCACTGATTCATCGAAGAGCAAACTGAAAGCTGCTCAACCTGCAACATCTGAAGCACTGAAAGATCAAATCTGATTGTTTATTTCATGGTGCCAGTGGCAACTGCCATCAAATTTGGTCTGATGATTTTGGACTTTAAAAGCTCAGTGTTACAGATTTCACCTGTCTGTATGGCCTGATTTGAAGCATTAGCGTGAGGAGCTTAAAAAAGAATCACCAGCCCTAGAAAATATTCTGATATAATAAGATTATCCACAAGAATCTCAAAGTTGCTCTTTTCTTCATGCTAATAATCAATGCTGTCATAAGGGATAGAAACATATCTTCTATGACTTGTTACAGAATCCTTCAAAAAGATTGGGGGGAAAAAAAGAAGTGATGAAAAGAAAGGAATTAAAAGTGAAAAACTACAAAGGATTTTTCTAACATTATCACAGAAATCCAAATGGATAAAAATAGCCAGTTTATTGCACACAAATCCTCAAAATGACAATCTTTGAAGGTTTTTACTTCGTCTCAAATGAGAACTTTAAATTCATATACCTGGATTGGTATTTAATTTCTTAAATGCAGCTGGCAGCATAAATGTTTACAATAACCAATTTTATACTTGACAGTGATATCACTACTGTGTGTGGTTTATGTGGCTTTCTGGAACAGAGTTATGAGTAACCAGGCAATCACAGACAAAAGCATATTTCAAAGCACTAGCATGCTTATGCTGCTGGTCTCAGTCATCTGTGGGCCAAATATTCATCCTGCTGACTGCAACAACAAACCAATTGTCTCTTTTTTCCTTTATTTCTGCTCTGTGAACATGAAGAGAACTTAAAATTATGCAGAGGCAATTGTCAGGTCAGGACCACCATTCTGGCTTCCCGTCCAGATACAGTCTGAGACAGACCAAAAAGGGATGGAAAAAGCTAAGAATGCTCAAAATGCTACAAATGAGGAAGTCTCTACTTCACAGTTAACTCAGGGTTAGTTCAGCAACCTCTTTGAAATCTCTTCTGCTAGGAAGCACTGACAATACTGACTCAAGGATCTGTGCAAACTAGAATCTCTCAACTAACCTCTCAAATACTCTGTTTCTTGGTCTTTAAAAAATCCCTAATTTAAACAGTTCAAAACCACAATCTTATGTTCTTTCCAGCAAGTTCTACTCCTCTGCTTAAGTTTCAGTGTCTGCAGAATCTTGACAGCAGGGATGTGGACAAATTAAAGAGAGTGGACAAATTAAAGAAAGAAGGAAGCAAGGAAGGTCTGTTTCTGAGAGCAGGGAATCAGACATAACGTGAAGGAATAGAGAGCAAGGTGGAAAAACTCTGTGGAGAATATGATTGTAATTAGAATGCATTAGTACTTTTCTTAACTATCTGCATGGTTCTTCTCTCTAGCCAAACTCTAACCAAAGCCATGGATAAAAAAAATCTTACTTATACTCTCCTCTTTGATCTGCTTGAATGGGAAGTAGTTTGAGCCAAATCTTGTGTGATATTCCCATTAGCCTGCAGCACTCCAGCCATGCACATCCATGGTGAGCCCTTATCTTGGCTTCTCTTAACTAAGCTTTGGATGACAAATGCCCCTTTAGGGTTTATATTCTGCAGCTGCACTTTACCGTGACTGAGTCTGAGAATGTGCTAAATATTACAGAGGCAGCTAAATGTTACAGGATGCTGTCTGGACTGCTCAAATCATGTTGGGGGTACTGCTGTTCTCCAAGTTAGTGGGAGATGTGTGTTTATAATATAAAGATTGTAAATTTTGATACAGTATTTTGGTTGTCTTTACCCACCTTTTTTAAAGTATTAATAAAAGTATTCTGTTTAACAGTCCCTTGTAGTACCTGTTGAAAATTATTTCGATTTTTCTCTTGGAAATACTATGAAACCACACAGAAACTGCTGGCTTCTGACACAGTACGAGGCTTGGGGCTTCGTACTGCAGGTTAGTGAAAAGCACTGTGTGAGGGACACAGGATGGTCCTGCTGGCACTTAACAGTTCAGTGGGCTGGAAATGGAGAAATAATTCTTTCTTAACAGGAACAGGATCTTGCAATGCCAACTGACAGACTGCAGGTTCAAGATCAGGAGATACAAATGTGCTGACTGAGGCCACCTGCTAATGAAAGCAAAAAGGGTTTTTCATCCTTTCTAAATCTTTGCAGTTAAAAGTTCTAAAATTAATCCTGGTTCAAAGTCTGGATATTCTTATGGCACCAAACTCCTCTAAAATGCTTTTGTCAAGTGAGTACCTTGTGCATAGAGACTGAATTCACTGGCTACCCTCCAAGAAGCTGTTGTGATCAAATCTGTGTTCTAAAAAATCTTTTAGGATGAGAAAAATGCAGCTCTCTTTATATACATCTCTTTTTGTTGTCAAAGAAACCCTGCTAAAATGCCAAGGATTGTGTTATCATGGTAGTCAGAGCCTGTAACATCCTTTAAATGCAGGAAGCTGAGCTGTTCTGAGAAATCATAAATCTTGATCTAAGATTCAGAATCTCCAAAGTGACTGACTCAGTGAAATTTGTATTGCTTTATTGTGCACTGTGGCACAAAGCCACTGCAGAGAATTTATTACAAACTACTAGGTACTGCAGAAAGTACCAATAGTGACAAACTGAACCATGTTCTTAAAATGGCATATGTGGGACCCTGAAAAACTAGCAAAGCCACCTCTGTGAACACTATGAATTAATAATTATAGAAGCAGCAGGAATGCCCCCTTCAGTAGCAAAATTCAGCCTTTCCTATGTTAGTACCAAATGGGCACACAAACACAAGCTTGACAAGCTTTTAAACTTGGTTATTCTTTCTATAGGTGCCTAAATGGGGACTCATCATCCCTAAATGTATTTGTGTTAGAAAACTGTGCCCTAAGTGACTTCATTCCTGAATTGCTGTCCAGGGATTGCATAGAACAAAACACTTATCAGTGTTTTAAAGGTCCTGAACTGCACCTGATGAAACGTATCTTGGAGAAACACTACTTGGTTCAGTGCCAGTGCTTCTTCCCCTCTTGCAGAAGGGGCTGAATATTGCATTTGGAGCACAGAATTTTGGGAACTGGGAGCGAATTTCTACTGCCTAGGAGCTAAACTGTGCTATTTGAATGCAACACACTGGGAGTATCAGGATACACAAGTTTGTCATTGTTTCATGGGGGATCTAAACCATCACCCTCTTGTTCCTTCATACTGGCTGTCAAGAGACTCCTGACACCATCTGTCTGCATCGGGGAGCCCACGCTGGGAGCAGATGGCAGACAGACTGCAGAGCACAGACCTCATGCCGAGAGTGTCAGCAGAATTGTTTGCAATTCTGCTTTATCCAAAATGTTCTTGATACATCAACTTGGTTTGACAACTGCAGTTACAAAAATCAGACTTTTCTAAAAAGCATAATGATAGTAAAACAAAACCAGTCCAGTGCCTGCCCTCAATAACATATGGGTTCCCCCCACCACAGTTCCTGATGTTTCAGTTCAGGTCTGATTTTTTAAGTAGCTATTCACAAGAAGGATTTCCTACCTGCTGGCCATCTCAGCAATCTGGAACTACTTGCAGGTACCTGCAGGAAAACTGGAATTTCCTGGAAAGCATGTTTCAATTATTTTCTTTTCAAACTGAAAAATAACTCCAACACAACTGCTTAATTTTTCATGGAAAAGGTCAGTCTTTATTGTATTGCTTTCACAACTGTACATAGGAACACGAGCTTAAACAATCTGCAAAGTATCCTGTGTTAAATAACGAATCCACCTGACTTATACAAAATTCACTCTCTGATCTATTTCAAAACTCTCATTTTAAATAAAATATATTACTAGCACAGTTCCTGCCATAATACTCCCTGAACAGAACCTCTTTCAGTCACTCCTGCATGTTTTCCCCTGAGAAAGCACTGCCTTTGAACTACTGGCTGGTAAAATTTTCAACATGTGATTGTAAAACTGGCTTAAGCTATATGTAGAGCGTGTCCATTTGGGTGACATGGTATTTATTCAAAAGTTTATCAAATCTGAGTAACATCTTGATTTTCTGTTATAGTGGAACATAGTTTATCTAATTTTTCATACAGTCCATCCCAAAATTACCTATGGAAGCCCAGTATGGTGCATGAATCACTGCAGTTAGTGCACATACAAGAGGCAAAGACCACGAAGAGAAGTCACAACTGACAAGGTCTGATGACAACTCTTCTTCTTGTTCTCTTGTCCTTATTTTCATCTCTACACTTCAGAGTATAGTTTCTTTCCAGGACTTGATCCATTAGCCTGATCATAATCCATTTCAGGTGTTTAATGAATCTGTTTAAAAGAAGACACATAAATACAGAGTAACCCTCCATACCTAAAAAGAACAGGAAAGTCACCGAGTATGTGATATACAGCACCATGTTGTTGACTTATTGGAAAAAAAAATTAAAAATCAAACACTTTTGTGACTATGGGTAATAATTCTTTGAGAAGTAAAGACCTGCAGAACCTTTCAGAGAAATCGGTGTCACAGTTTCTGTTAATGTTAGAGCACACCAGTCCTTAGGAATTTTAAGAGAGCCATGAAGAGACCACTGTGAGGGGTATGAGAGTAAGCTGTGAACCACAGTGCATCACATTAATTACTAAAGGATGTTCTTAAGAGTAAAACCAGCTGTGATATACAGTGGGGTAACCTATTTTATCCAGATTTGATATCATTAGACCTACTTATTAAAACTGATGTTTGAACTGGCTACATTATCTTGACTAGATACTGTTCCTTAGAGTGGTTTTGTTTTTTGGATCGTGTTAATTATGTATTGCCTACATTTGATGTCTCTGATTTTGGTCACTTTTTCTTCTACTTTAGAGTTGCATTGTTCCAACTATTTTGGATCTACTGGTAAGTAGTTACAGAGCTAAATAACATTAAATAATATTGGGGTAACTTCTTGGTCTCACTGCCAAGAATAAATTACTGTTATATTGCTTGATCCCAGTTTATCTGATTTGCCTTGACTGAGTCAAAGTCTCCAACTGCTATTAGGAGATGATTTTTTACTATCATCAGAGGTAAACACACGGCTGAGAAGATTTCTTTAAGTAGAACCAGAGCTGTGGATTACGAAGGTGCTGGGCACTAGTGACAGTATCCATCTGGTCTTGTGATTTTACAGACGACTAATTAGTATAGTGCAGAATGGTGCAGCTCTGAGGGGATGACTGGGGATGAGTCTGTGTTGAGGAGGAGTTGAGGTACAGAAGACCACGAGCAGGTCCCCTGGCTGCCTGCAGCTCAGGACATTTCTGTGGTGTGTGCAGCAGGTCTCTGGAAGGACAGCTCCTCCCTCCTTCCCCTTTATGGTTCTGAATGAAGAATGAAATATGATGGTCAGACATTCTGCATGAGCTTGGACAGACAGAGCAATAGTGTCATTAACAAAGGCATTACAGGAAACCAAAAGCAAACAGGTTGACACAGGACTGGGGGAAAGGTTCTTTTATGGATTGAAAGCAGATTAAAAGACTGGAAGGAAAGCATAAAGCTTGGTAGGAAAGAACTCAGTAGCAGGGTATACCAGGGACCAATTTTTATTCATCACCATTACTGACTCAGAGAAGAGGATGAATAGAAAAATCTTCAAGACTGCAGAAAATAAGCTCTTTCAAGTATTCAGATCCTGTACTGAAAGGAAGGAAATCCAAAAGGGATTTCGTAACACTGAGTGAGCAAAGGGTGGCAGGTTTGGAAAACATCTGCTGAAGGGCTGGGCAGCAACGTGCCCTCTAACATCCTGCATTCTATCTTGTGGATTTGGGAAAGCACAGAGAACAGCCTGCAGATTTTGGTCAGGGACATGTGCTCTCCCGGAGGTGGAACACAGGGCTGTGGGATCATGGTCTGACTCATCACAACACTTCGCATGTTCCTGTGTGCCACTTACTGTAGATACTAGGTCAGAAACAAGAAGCACTTTTGTGTCCAGTGAGGCATTTCTGTCAAATGTCTGTCAGCTACAATACCTGCTAACAGTATACATCTGCTCAAAATCCTTTCTCTTAGAATGAGAACATGAAAAGGGGGAACAGCAGCTCTACCAGGTTACTCATTTCATGTTTATCTGATTGCTTTCCAAGTGGAACTAAAAACTCATCTACAGCAGACAGTTCAGTGAGGTTCTTAGTATTCTGCACTGTAGATCAGATTCTAGGCTGACTTAAAAATAGCACAGCAGAATGTATTGGGCCTCCAAAGCAAAGTGTAAAGCTGCCTAATGGAAGTTCCAAACACTGCTGTAGGGCTGCTAGTCCAAGACTGTGATTTGTTGTGGCAGATATTAAATGGGGTGTAAATTTTACAATTGGCCAGGATATTCTATCCTGCCTTTCTAATTTTCAGATTAGAAATCTGTCCCTCAAATTTCATGAGAAACTATTTTTTAACAGAAAATTTCAAAAATTTCAGAAAACAGTGGAAAATGAAGGTAGAAAATATTTTAAAGTATTTTTAAAATCTCAGAACTAGAACTTTCAATAGCCTAGAACATACCTGCAAGCACTGACCAGTACGGTTGTAACAGTATGACTTTAGCATTAACAGCTCAGTCGTGATATCTTTGTTAATTCTGCCTTTGAAGTTACTGTTCCTCACAATGCAGGCTGGAGCAAAGGATACATGGTGTGACTCTGCTTCACATCCTGACACTGTCTGCTTTCTGTTTCCTCACTTTCTGCAGCAGTGTTTCAGATCTCGTGGCCTATTTGGGCTCTACTGCCTGAGCAACCCTTGGGGTTTTTTTCCTGGCCCTGCAAAGAGTATTTAGCCTTAAGTCTGTGAACTGACCTGGAGTTTTCCCAAGCAATCGATCACTCAGTGCACGTCATCATTTTCCATTGTACCATTATTTCCCATATATGGCTCCTATTTGTCTTTGCCCTTTTAATCACATATATTAGACACACGCTTGTGTCTTTGGAGAGCATCATTCAAACTATTCAGCTATTTTTTCCTTCCAAATCTGTTGCCAAAGTAATAAAATTCAACTGCGAAAAGAAAGACAGTCTGACAGTTTCCCTGGAAGACTGGAAAGATTTAGCAACTTGTGCATATTTAATCCTTTGGGATAGTTGTACTCCCTATAAGCTAGGATCATTATGAGGGGACAAACGCAGAGAGTTAGAGACTAAATGTCTCTAAACAAATTATTCTTTTCTTCTATTTTAGGATTGATAGTTATTAGCTGAACTATAGTGTCACTGTGCCCCTCCTCCAGAGGAAACAAACATGAAGAATTAAATTGGATTCGTTTCTTAATTCTTTTGACAGCTTAAAAGTGGTAATTGGCTATTGCCAATTCAATAGGTTGAAGCAAGTTTATTAAAGAAAGCTTCATTTTTATAGGAAAGAACAACAGAGTTTTTTAAAAAGTATTCTTTAAAGTTACTTGTGGCTGAGGCCTTTAACACATACAATACTCAGGCCTGAACTATGTCTATCAAAAATTAAACATCTCTCTAATTTCTCTGCCACGTTTTAATTCACATTATTAACAGCAGCATTTGGAAAACTTTTTGAAAAATCTGCTTACTCTCTTTATATTATATAAATAAATGCATTTGGTAGAAAATCACTTAGAACTATCCATGGCTGTGGTTAATGAGTCTGTATGGACAGCTGAACAGTTAACCATGATTTTGTCTTCCTTCCATCTAGAATGGAATTCCTGTAAAGTACACGTCTCTTTAAAGCAGAGCTGTCAGGTGAGTTTGAACACTGGACTTCTATTAATTTTAATAACATCTAAAAATTCAAAACTGTTCTAAAAATCATAGCAATTGCTGTTAATCCTGTTGCTACTGTAACTCATAAAACAGCCAAGTGATCTGTATCATGGAGTCAACAAATCACCTTGGAGATCTCTACAAAAAGGGGGAAAAATCGTGAAAAAAAGGCAAGCTAAAATAAGTAACAAACTGCTCTGCTCATTATTTTTAATATTTAAAGTCTGAAAGAAAGAAGTCAGGAAGTGGATTCTGATACATTTAAATGTATTCTGACAGTGCTAGCGACATCATTCTTCTGATCTGTCCTTTGCAGGACATCTCTGTTTCAGAACAGAGGCACAGGGGTTGCTGTCTCATAGACACTGAGCCTGCAGTTCTAACTGACGCTATATTGATGAGCGGGGGAGTTACGCTATTTTTTTGATTCAGAATTTAGACGCAGGCATTCATTGGAAGTGCTGAGTCACAGGTTTTTGAGTGCTGGATTCTCTCACTGAATATAATCATCATTATTCATCTTATGAAAAAATACAGGTAAAGCATGTACTGTAAGATTACATAAATTCAGTATTTCTTATTCAGTTTTCATTATTGATTACTTCTGCACCTTTCTTTCTGATAGGAGTACTTTGTGATGAGTTACATCTGATTTTATGAAAGTATGAGAACAGTCATATGTCCTTATTCCAGGGGACTTCAAATATAATAAATAAACTGGCACACTCACACTATAACAGTAGATGACACAAATGAGCTCAATGCTGTTCAGTTTACACAGATAAATTTCTTCATTTGAATAGGCCAGGAAACATTTTTCAGCTGCTTACTTAGCTGTCTGCCTTCAATCTCTGCCACCAATTATGCTCAGAAACTTGGACATCATTTTGCTTCTATTGAGTTTATTCAAGTGAGGGTTTTGCTGCCAGAGAGCACAGTGCTGTTCTGATCCACGTGTTCTTTTATTTTTACATCTAAATTAGCCTTTCCACATACCGCAGAACGGCCTCTTGGGATTTGCCCCCTCTGTTTCCCTGTCACACGTCACTCACTCACCCCGGGCTGCAAGGCACCGCTTTCCGAAGGCACGAGGGACGCTGCAAGGTTTCAGCTCAGGCTAATCATAGCTCTTTGGTTGTTCTCAGAAATCACTGGTGAGTCACATGAAGAACCCTGCCCTTTAATGCAAAGAGTAGGCCTATGTATTTTTCATCACTGCTGGCAAAAAAGACCCATTCTTCCTGCAGTGTCTTGTGAATCCTCAGCACTTCTGGGTGTAAGGGAAGAAGGCAGGTGGGAAACCTTGCCAGGCCAGGAGAGCAGGGGTTAACACAGCGAACTCGGGTCACTGCAGGCAAGGCACCACAGGAATTTAAATCTTCCCTTTCAGTGCTTTACTGCTGCTCCCAAAACAGAAAACACAGCTCCAAATTAGGGCCCTCTTCTGCCTGCTTCGCTACTAGGGAACTGGTGAGGAGGAATGGCACAGAACAGTGAAGAAACCTGTAACCAGGGTATTAACTCAAATCCCTCGTCATGGTGACACACTGAGTCTTTGCCTGGTAGCTAAATAATTATGCAATTTGTGGCCTGGTTGTTACGTCTATAAGTATAATTAAATATATAAATAGATGAAACACAGTGAATTTTTTTGCTGCCTGAGAATCATTTTAACTTTAGGGATTTGTGATTTGATTCTCAGTGGAAACCACCGTCTATCATGACAGCTTCCAAATGAAAGATCAAGGCTGGAGCTGGTACCTGTGCAGAGCTCCATTAGCTCACGGTGGATATAGACTGAGCCTTACTTTTGAGCTTTGAGAAGACCTCTACATTTTGATTTTGGCATATAGAAGGTTTTATAGTTAGAATATCAAGAAGTTTCCAGAGCAGCTTACCTTATTAATATGAAGGAAAATTTTAAGAAGCCCATTAATGTACACTGAACAGAATTGTGCTCATATCAAATTATATGTTCATATAGTAGGAAAAACCCACGGAGGAAAATTTTGTCTGTTGCTCTCCTTAGGTCTTCCTGAAAACTAGATGCAACTCATCATGACAAATTCTACACAGAAAAAAAAGTTATTTAAAAGAAGTATTTTTAATCCCTCTACTAAATGGCATTGGAGCAGTAAGATTTGGAGTTTGGGGAAAGGTATTTTGGGGAAGAAAATGGATATGGTTTTTAGCATCAAAGATTTTGCCTACATTACCATTAATTTTTAGGAATTTCTTTCCTGGAATATAGAGCATGTCTGCTATTTGCCCAGCTGAAAAAGAAGAAGAGGAAACAACCACAAAAGTAGTCAACGGTGATTTGTGGGGAGGACTGTTCTGCTCCACACTTTCTATTCTAGCAGAAGTTATTCTAATCCAGTTGCTTGGGTTGAACCACCAAATGTTGGCATAGATACTTCCATTTGCAGTGACTATATGCAGTGAGATTTCTTCAGTAGCAACAAAATCTGCTCACTCCCTCGTTAGGCTCCCACGTGCCTTTGACCAAGCCTTGTTCAGCTGTGTGTGTGCAATCAATGTTACTCCAACACCAAAAATGTCCAATTTTTTCTTCTAAACTATTGACCAAAATCAGCTAATATTGCTTTATATAGAATCTGACTAGAAACATTTAGGAGATAATTTTAACCTATATGAAGGACAGAACTACAGGAAGGTTTGTTTGGGTTTTTAAAAGTAGAAGACTGCTTAAAATAGCTTGATGTTAACTGGTATTTGTATAGCGTGGACACCGAGGTTATATTTGTAACGTTATAACTGAATTTCCTATTTCCATCAATTCAAACAGAAAAAAAAAGATATCCTGAACTGGTTTTCAGATGCACAGACAATATTTTGCTAAAAAATCTACTGGCAGATTTGCTAACACATTTTAATTTAAACTGTGAATGTTTTCATTAACATACATTTGGCACAGAAAGTCCTAGCTAGAAATACTGATTTTTCCTCCCAAATGCATTTCAGTGTTTTAAAATGCTAAATCCTTACATTTCCAGAGTTTTAGAATCACTCAAAACTACAAAAAAAATTTATCAAGCAAACCCTCCTGCTACAATTAAAATGGGAAGAACGGTGAGCTGGGTAGTTTGTGGTTATCCAAGAGAGTGGTTTTAAAGGGCAGCAAATTAAGATGCATTTCTGGCTCGAGGAAGGTCTCTGAATTGTAATAAATATTAACCGGGATGCTCGTTTAGATTCAGGGCTGCTTTCAGGACCGAATCAGCAAAGTTGCTGCCCGGCTATACCGACGGCTCCCAGAAGCACAGCTGCAGTGGCTCGGAGGATGAGTCGCCGGGGGGAGGGAAGCTGTTCCCGCCGCTCGGAGGACAAGGAGCGGGGCCCCGCCGGCGCCCGGGCGCTGCCGGGCGGGGAAGGCGCCGGGGGCGGCCCCGGCCCTCTGCCCGCAGCGCGCCCCAGTGCCGGGAGCTGCGGCAGAGCGTGTCCCCGGCGCTGTGCCCGCTGCTCCGGGAGCACTGTCCCCGGCCGGACAGTAGGAAATTACTTACTTCCCTTGCGAGCCCTCTGCGTCTCCGCGGGCCTGCCCGGCGGCGGCGGGTCCCGGCTGCCCCTCTGGCCCCTGCACCGGCGGGGCGGGTGTCATTTGGAAGGGAAGATGTTGCGCAGAAGGAGCCGCGACGCAGCCAGGCCATCCCGGCGCCGCGGCGGTCCCCGAGCTGCGGCCATGCCGGGACGCCGGGCCCCTGCCCCGGGCCAGGCGGCGGCAGCGCTCAGTCGCTTCGGAGCGCCCAAGGGCGTCACTCCAAGTACCCGTCAAAGACATCCAGCTCGCTGTCCGTCTCGTAGAGCACGGAGCCAGGGTCGGAGAGCATCCCCAGATCCACCAGAGCCTGGTCCATATCCTCGGGCAGGAAGACGATGCCCACATTGAGGACGATGTACTCCATCAGGAAGGCATAGTACAGAATCAGCACGTTGACAAAGAACAAGCCCACGTAAAACATATAGGGCAGCACCAGCAGCGCATGGAAGGCCCAGGACTCCACCGAATCCAGACGTGCCGAGACCGCGGCGGTCATGCAGCCGTAGGGGCTGCGGGGGCAGCGGGCACCGACCCGCCCGGCCGGCGCAGCGGGGCGGGCGGCAGCGGCGGAGCCGGGACCGGTGCAGGACTGCAAGCCGCAGCCCCGGTGGCAGCGAAAGGCAGAATCCCTGAGGAACCGGATCCGGACCCCGGGAAGAGGAGAGCCCCGCAGGGGCGTGGAGAAGCCGGCTGGGTCCCTTCAATCCCTGGAGGAAGATGCGCCCCGGCGGGCGGGCGGGCGGCCAGCGCGGGTTCAGCGGCGCTGCCGCAACCCCGCCGCTGGCAGGAGACTGCTCAGCGACATCTCCAGTCCGGCTGCTGCAGTCCCGCCGCGGCTCCCTCCTCCTCCTCCCGCCGCAAACTTTGCGGAAGGAGCCCGCAGGCGCCTTGGGAGGTCGGCGCGGAGCACCTGCCAGCCAGCCCGGCCTGCGCGGCAGGACCGTGCTGCCCGCCCACCCCTCGCTCCCCGCCCCGCGCCTGACCGCCGCACGCCGCCGTTGTTTACCAGCGCCGCGCTGCTGCTGGCGCGGGGCGGCCGTGACGGGCGCTGGCGCCTCCGCCGCGGTGCCGGCAGTCGGGTCCCGCTGCGGCTGCACGGGGGCTGCAGGGGACAGGAGGTGGCTTGCGCTGCGCGCCCCTCGCCTGCCCGCTCCTGCCTGCCCGAGCTCTGCCGCAGCCCGGGGAGCGGGACAGCGTGGGCAGGTCTGGGTTGTGCCTTCACCCCTGGAAGTTGTTTCACGATCACTGCCGTGGCCGAGGCCCTCCTGGAGCAGCACTGCGGGGCCGGGCCCCTCTCGGCTGCGGTGCAGGTGTTTCTTTGCTGACCAAGGCTTTACCTACACCAAAATGTAACCGAAGGCGTGATTTTAAAGTCGGTGCGGTTTTGATACTGGCTGACAAACTCTTCAGCTTTTACATAGATTTAGATTATTTCTCTGGCTAAAGCAAAAAAAAAAACAAAACCCAAACTAGGTCAAGACAGTCAGTGGTCTCATTCTCTTCGTTCTTCCTTAATTTTTAAGCCGATTAAAAAGTAAGCGTGCAGCCCTTACCGGAAAAACCTCAGCAAGGGGAAGGTCAGCAGCTGAATTTCTGACGCTGCATCTTGCAGCACAGGAGTTGACCCCACACAACAGCTCCGTTAGAGTTATGGAAGCCGAACAACTAATGTCAGGGACCAAATTTTCCTTTAAATTATAACACATTTTGGAGGCACAGGCACACGTTTAATGTTTTGTTTTGGGTTGGGTTTTTCTGAGGCTACGTTTACTCTATGTTGTTCTAAGCGAGCCGCCCGCAGAGCGCGCCCCGCCCCGCCCCGCCCCGCCCCGCCCGTGTGGGCGCTTGGCCCCGCCCTCCGCGCTGCTCCCTGGGACTCGCAGTCCGCGGGCGCGCGGGGCGGGGCGGGGCGGGGCCGGGCCGGCGCTTTCCGGTGTGCCCCGGCCGCGCATGCGCTGTGCGTGCCGGTGCCGCCGAGGCTCCGCGTCGGTCCCCGCCCGGCGCTCGGCCGTCTGCCCCGTGGGGCTATGAGGCCGTAAGGCCCGCGGGCCGGAGCATCTTTCCGCCGCCAGCATGTTCGGCCGCTCCCGCAGCTGGGTGGGCGGCGGGCACGGGAAGGCCGCCCGCAGCATTCACTCCTTGGACCACCTGAAGTGAGTGCGGGGCGGCCGCGGGCTCGGGGCGGCGGTGAGGGTGGAGGGTGGCGGGGCTGTGAGGGGGCTCGGAGGGGGCGGTAGCGGCCGGGGTCCGTCCGCGGAGCTGCTCGGGGCAGGTTTACCTCGGAGACGGCTGCGGGGCCGGGATGAGGAGGGGGCGGGTCGGCGGGCGACGCTCCCCAAGCGCTCGCTGCCGTCGCCGGGGCGTTTTGGCGCAGCTCTCCCGAAGGGAAAGCGCCCGGAGCAATCCCCGGTGGCGAAGGAGGCTCTGTGGTCTGGTGTCTGCCTCACGGAAATCGGCCTCTCCGTCCCAGAATGTCTTCAGGGCAGACGCAGCTCGTGATGTTGTGTCACACTTAGGGCTGCCATACGTGTTTGTTTTGTTTTTAATAATGCCACAGAGTCTTCGGTGGAGTAGAGTGCGAGGTGTGATAAATACAATAAATACCGCATTCCTCGTGAGGGAGAACTTTGTTTCCTGGTGGTGGCTGAGGCGGGAAGGCGAGCGACTGGTGCCGGTGTGTGAGTAGTGCCCGCTCTGGAGGGGATGTGGGGATGTCCCCAGTCGGCAGTGAGTCACGGCACTCGGGCCGGGGATGTGCCCGGGACTGCAGGGCTTAGCAGCTGCTGCAGAAGGAAAGCTTTGAGCTTGAGAACTGTAGCGTGTGTCTCCGGAGCCCCATAGCCGTGTGTTACTGCTGACTGCAGAAGGTGGAATAGTTTTTTCCTAGCTCTGCCACTGGAGAGTTGGAAGAGTCGCAAGGGATAAAATTTTTAATTTCCCTGTTCTATTTCTGCTGTTGCAAGAAAAATGAGAGCCACTTTGATAGCTTCTATTTGTACTGAACGAGAAAAAGAGGTCATTAAGAGGCAAAGCATTTTCTACATGATATCACTGTGAATATGTAGCTCATTGAGAAAAAGTGCCTGGTAGTTTTCAGTCGTCTTACAAGGAGAACATGAATGGAGTCTGACAGTAATGAGCAGGATGCCCTGTACAAGATTTGGATCTTGCAGTTGCTTTATCAAGATGACTTATGGATTCTGGTCCTTGTCTCTAAAACTGGAAAAATGTTCAAAATGAGCAAGACCAACTGAAATGCAATGCTTTTTACCAAAGATTCAAGTCCATGAATCCGAAACTAATGAGGCAGTAGCACTGCAGAAGTAATTTTGAAAGCATGGTAGCTCAGACTAGTAAGTCAGTGTGGTCTGGTCTTACAGGAAAAAGGGAAAAGTCATGCTCAGATGTAAACATAGGAATGTTCTATTTAACATGCAAGGAGTAGTTACTGTGTACTACTCAGCATTAGTGGAGCTGTAGATATGTCTGGCTTTGATATTTGACTTGAAGATAGAGCAAGAATGCTGATGCGTGATGAAATTTGAAGAAACTGTTTAAGTTCAGGAAAAAAATAGGCGGTTGAGAGGGAGACTTGAGGCTTCTTTTCAGGCAAGAAAAAGGTGTCCATATGTTCTGTTGAGGCCACAGAGAATAGAAAAATGACACCCTGCCTGACTTGTAGCAAAAGGGATTTGAGCTGTAAGTGTTGTGGCTTGTGCTTGACTTGTCATCTGAGAGTTGAAGTATATAGTTATCTACTAAAGTACGAGCTTTGGACTGTTTGCTTTTTTGTGTGTGATTTCTGTAATTATGAATCCAAAATGGCAGTGTGTAAAGGAGAGATAGACCTTTGATCTGTTTAGACTATGTATATTTTAAATGTTTGTTTCTCCAGGCTGGATCAATTTCAGCTTCTAGCTGGATGAATTTCAGCTTCTAGCTAGATGCCAACAGGAAAGGTGAAATTTAGGTCTTTTCCAAGTGTTGAAGCGGGTAAAGGGCAGAGAGCCTTCATTTTGGGGTCATGGAAGAAAGTCTGTCTCAATAAGCTCACTTGATAAGCTTTTTACCTTTTCATCTTCTCAGCTCATCAAAACCCCATTTTGTGTTCCATAGGAGCTGAGTAGAACACACCTGCCTTGCTATTACAGGTTAGCTCAGCCTCTAAAAGGTATATTTTGCTATGTTACAGGGGAGAAATCACTCTGGGCTAGCCTTGTGGGAACATTTTTATTTTTAAACTTGCATAACGTAGAGTTTAGTCTAAATTGTAAAAAATACACCTGCTTAGTGATACCACAGAGTTACTTCTTTTTGTCAGTAGATGCTGGATCTTTCCCATCAGCTTTAATGCAGTTTGTTTGAGGCTTGCTTTTGAAATTTTACTATTCAGTCTTCCTGCAAACATGCCAGAGAATGGATTGGCTGTAGGAAAATTGTGAGGCCATTTGTATTAAGTGTTTTTATACAGTCTCTTGATCTAGTGAAAACAGTTAAAATTTAATCCACCTTCTGAAATGTAATCTAGAGAAGGATGAAACAGTGCTGCTCGCTGCCTGGGTGCTTCTCAGAGAACTTGGTTTGTGTGGTTTTGTTTCTAAGTCAAATTTTCCCCCCTACTTGTCTACGGTATTTTACATAGCTCTGTTGTTACAAGTGCATTTCCATTGTTGCTTCTGCATTTGGTATTTTAATTGCATTGTGATTGCACAAAAGGTTCCATGCCATTAAAGTTAGGTGCTGAACATTTCCCGTGCCTTGGTCAGATGCAGTGTCCATGAATGTGTGCTTGAAGTCTCTTTTCATGGGTGATTCATTTCCTGAGGTACTGCCCATGCTATGCATCGGGTTTCCTCTGTGAGAACAATGTGCAATTACCTGGTTACAGGCAGAGTGAAGGAGCAAGCATGTTATGGTCAAGTTGGGGCTTCTGAAATTTGAGTGCTTGACTTCCTAAACTCTCACCTGTTTTAGTGTATTTTTGTAAGTAGGAAAGTCATCAATATGCACCTACAATGTTCATGAGTTACTATGTTACCCCTTTGAGCATAGGTTCTAACCAGAAAAATGTTCAGAATTTTGTTTGGTTTGTTAAGTTGCTGGTAATACCTCACACTGATTTTGATGGTATTGGGTGCTTTGACACTTCCTGCATGATGTGTTTTTGTTTGAACCCAGTCTTCAAAGATGACAAAAGTGTCCTCTCTGGTAGTTTTGCATTTTGAAGCACAAACCTAACCTCTCTGTAATCAGCATTTAGAGACAGCCTTTAAGGATTTATCGAAATACAAAAATTCTGGGTTTGTGTGATACTTTATGTTCTCATGATACAGGTATTCCATGTCTGTAAAGAGAAACGAGTATGTGTATGCTTTCTTGTTCATTTTCAAGCAAATAGGGTAAAAAAGGAAATAAAAAGGAATAGCTTGAAGGTGAAGCCCAGGTTTCCTCTAAATTCATCAGTGCCTTAGCAGATTAAGGAATTTTGCAGTAATGCTACTACTAAATAAATGAATTTGGAGATAATGTATTCCTGACTATTAAAAGTTTCTTGCTTTTTGTGTTTGTAATACTCTATATTCCATAGGCTCCCAAAATGAGGTAATAGCATGTTATTCTTCCCACTGCATCCCATTCCTGAGATTCTACTGTTGGAGTAAACTTTAATCCCAAATTTGTATAATGTAACTTATTAACGAGAAATACATATTCACAGATGCAATAATTTCTATGTGACTTCAAATAAATAGGCTAAAATATGTGAAGTAATATAGTATTAATTACTCTCTGACTGTCTCAGGAAGTTGTTCAGATTATTGTGGAATGAATTGATCTAATTGCCATCTCTTCAGCTCTTCTCTGTTCCATTAACTGCTGCATCCTCAGAGCAGGGACTGAGTTTGTGCTCTGTCTTTTGATTCACTGTCCTGATAATGCAGATAGTGTCCTAATGGGATGGTTTTCATGGCTTGTGTGCTGTTTTAGAAACCCTGGGAATTCTCACAGGTGGTCAGACTTAGGCTCTCACGTCTTCACTGTGAGCCATCCCACTGTCAGTCTCCACAGAAGGAATCTTGAACTGTGATCCTCAGATTAGTGGAAGAGGATTTGCAGGTGGTCTTTGACTTGCTATTTAATGCCTATTAAGGTACAGCACGTGACCAGGCAGTTATACCTATAGGACATAGATGAGACTCAGCTTTTCCTAGAGTGGTTTCAGTCTGATCAGTGACTGTTTTGGATTTGAAAACAAGTACTGATTTATGAGGGGTGGGGAAGAACCACCATGAAGGGGGAGAGAATTTTTTTTTTACTGAAGAGAAAGATTATGAAAACCCAGTTTTCCCTCCCCCTCTTCTCCCCTGTCACCTATACCCTTTTTCCTCCTTTTTGCTGTCTGGTGATGTATATATAATATGATAATGGCTTTGGTAATATGATGTAGGCTTTGTCACTGCTGATTTGGGGAGCGAGGGAAGGGAGCATGTGCTACATCAAGTTTATTAAAGCTGTGAACTTCTGAGGGCTGTTTATCTCTTGGTGTCCTTTTGCAGTAATCAACACAGCAGAATTGTTGTTTGATGATTAAGTAATATCAGGACCAGCAAGCACACAGTGTTTTACCATGACAGCACAGAGCATTTTATCAGCTTCTCTGAAATAGCACCTGTTCCCTGCATGGCTTGTGAGGACAGACTGTGTCTTGCAGCAAGTCCTGTGAAATTCTGCCCAACTCAGTGGCAGCTCAGCAGTTGAAGAAAACTCCCAAAACCAAGTTTGACAGATTTTAAGTAAACTGTAAATATGATCAAAGTTCTTGATTGTTTGGGGGAGGTTTTTTGAGTTCAAGCAAAAGGTTCTGAAACTAGATAATGTCTTTGTAAGTCTGGTAAATAGTTGGAACAGCCTCACATGTGTGTTCAGTTAAATGGCATTTTAGTCTCTGGCTGCATGCTTCCCTAGTGCAGTGATTCTGTTTTTTAGTGTTGTTAAAATTGTTGGGAATCCTGTTTTTTTGAAATGTGATTTCAGGTCTGTGTTTTGACCTAAACTCTTACTTTAAGCCATAAACCAGACACCCCAAAATTTTGTTTTAGAAACGCACTGGATTTTTTGGAACTTTACAGAAGCTATACAAAATTCTACTAATGATATTCCTAAAATTTCAGTCTGAATCACTGAACAAACTTACATGGAATCCAAAACAATAATGAAAGGCTTCCCCAGGGTCAGGACACACAGACTATTTTCACAGAATTAGATCCTGGGAGTTTTCATTAACTCCACTATTCATGGCAGGATTGATAATATGGAAAATCTGTCTTCGTTTCCAAACACTTGTGAATCTATTGTACAGAAATCCTGAACACTGAGGTGTTATTCCTGGTTTTCAGTACAGCGTAACAATATAGGAGCTGTGTTTAAGAATTTAAACTTGTGCAGTTCTAAAATGACATGAAATTTCCCTCGTGTTTTTTATTTCTTTTCAAAATTGTGCACCTTTCTTATATTTATCCTTTGTTTTTATTACTAGATAAAAGAAAAAAAAAAACAAAAATGGAGGGAGAAAAGCAGTGGTGATTTTTGTGCTTTTATTAGAATTTGCCGGGCCCCCCCCTTTTTTTTTTTTCCCTTTTTTTTCTTTTTTTTTTTTTTTTTTTTTTTTTGGTGGGCCATAAGAAAGTAGCAAGACAGAAATAAGTTGGTACTTTGATGTAACAACTTATTTGGAAAAAAACCTGCTTCCTTGAAGAGTAAAATTCTGAGACTTAAAATCTGAAAGGCTTGTATTCTATATAGCTTCTTGTCACCTGTGTGATACAGACATACCCTTTTTTAAGCTTCACTTGACAGTTTTAAATAACTCTTGCCCTTTGCAATGATAAAGCTCGACTTTACCCCCTTTCCAGTGAGTATATTCTGTGCTGAGAGACCTGATGATGGAGCTTTGCCAAAGTGAATGAATAGTCTTTCAGAGTCCTGGTATTAAACATCAAAATTGACACGAGTCTATAAGGGGTCTCTGCAGGCAAGAGAAGGGATCAAACTTCTCTGGTTAGACCTTATGTGCCACTTTCCCGTATCAGCTACTGCATGCTTACCTGCTTCTTCTATTTCTGTTTTTCTTGCTCATCAGTCCTTTGACTTAAACATAAGCCAAAGAAATTCACGTAAGAAGCACCTTGAGACTGGTTGCACAGTTTCTACTTCTATGTTAGCATATGCATAAGCACTCATAGCTCACCTGGCTAGGTGGGGATTTGTTTCCTTTGTCACTCTGTGTAATAATTACTTTTCTCTCTGCATCAATATTAGAAGGAAATTTTAGGTTTTTAAAAATGTACAATGATTAGACTTAGTGTAGGCATATATGTGTGTCTACATTTTTACAGTGATGGAAGACAAACATGGTGCATGTGAAAATGGCAGGATAGCACATTACTTGTACTTACTTTTTCTTTTAGGTACATGTATCATATTTTGACTAAAAATACAACAGTAACAGATCACAACCGCAACCTGCTGGTGGAGACCATTCGTTCCATAACAGAGATCCTTATCTGGGGGGATCAGAATGACAGCTCAGTGTTTGAGTGAGTACTCCTGAGCAAGCTCGACTCTGCTGTTGTGTTTGAATAATGCTTGGAGCTGTACAGAGTTCTCATTGAAAAAGTTAACTCTTCCAAGACTGTATTTCATGAATATATGTAGAAAGCTATGTCCTGTAGTAGATAGGTGAGCAGGTTCAATTCATGTCATTCAGGAATTTGCTGCTTCTAAAAAGTGTTTGGACTCCAGATCCACTTTCAAGTACTGCTTTTGTTTGACTCTCCATTCTTTTGATATGAATATAATCTCTAACCTATTTTAGGGCCCAGATTTACTCAGTATATCTATAAATATCATATTGCTTCAATTTACTCAAGATACCACAAATAAATATCTTATTCTAGCTGTGGTATTTAGAGCTGTCTGATAAATTGAATATACTAAAAATACAGTAAGAAAGGCCCTGATTTCTTGATATTCTTTTTTGCATAATTTGAATTTTTAAGCCCCTTTGTTTATTTAAGGTTTTTGAAAGATGTTCTTTTGTTATATCGATACAACTTTGCAAAGTAATTCTTCATAAAAGCAAAACATGCTGTTTGTCAAAGTTGACTTGAGTCATCCCTGCTCCTAGCCAAATTATGTTCCTGTTACCTTAAGCATGTGACTTAATGACACCTTTATTTTATTTCAGCTTTTTCTTGGAGAAGAATATGTTTGTTTTCTTCCTGAACATCCTGCGTCAGAAGTCTGGTCGTTATGTGTGTGTGCAGCTGCTGCAGACTCTGAACATCCTTTTTGAGAACATCAGCCATGAAACATCCCTGTGTAAGGACACGCTTCCAAACTGCTTAGGATGAAGTGATCAAGATTTGATTGAATTCCCTTTCATTCAATGAAATTTAGTCCTAGTACTCCTGCACAGAAGAAGTATATGAATTACTAACAATCTTCTAAATTGAACACTGCCAAAAATACGGTGTAAAATTACTCCAAAATACCTTTTAATGTAAATTTTCAGTGGTGCAAAAGTAGTTGTTTGATACAACAAGCATTTAGCATATTTCAAGGAGTTCTTTAAGTCAACAAATTAGTTGTGATCCAAAATGTTCATATGGTGCCACGGATCATGTGGTGGGACTCTGGTGTGTAATTTGTACTGTAACTGTTCTGATACCATTGGTGCTGGCAGTCAGCCACAGGAGATTCCTTCAAGGTTTTTGGCAAAATATAGAGAGGGTGGAGAATCAATAATTTGAAGTATTCCACAACTGTTGTGAAAAGTCATCTTCAAGCCTTGGGAATTTGGCACTTTGGGAGGAAAAGAGTTAAGTATTAGCTGCAGAGCCTACCTGAGTCGAGGAAGATGAAGTATATTCTCAGTTGCCTTGTTCTTGGGAGCAAAGATCTTTGTAGGGAGCAATTCCTTTATGTTAAAGCTTGAAGGCATCGCTTGAGCTGTTTGGCTAAAAGTTGTGATCTTCAAGCATCAGGTTGTTGCTTGCTAGCTGATATTTAAAATACAGACTGTTACCACAATGATTTTTTTCGGTTAACCTGTGTAAATGTTTCTTACTTTCCAGACTACCTGCTCTCTAATAACTATGTGAATTCTATTATTGTCCACAAATTTGACTTTTCTGATGAAGAGATCATGGCATATTACATCTCATTTCTGAAAACTCTTTCCCTGAAACTCAATAATCATACTGTACATTTCTTTTATAATGAGGTAAGTAAAGGAAGTTGCAATGTAATGATAAGAGGACTTTAACTAGAAATTGATAGCACTGTGGCACATAGTGTTTAGTGTCTTGTCTCATAATGTCTTGCTTTTATTTTTATAATGGCAATACCAGTGGTTGTGAATTTGTTTGTGAGGATCTCTGCACAAGCATGGCTTTGTCCTCTTATAACTATAATAAACTAAAAATCTGGAAGCTAGTGTTGTATTGGATCATTTCAGTAGTTCTTTAGCCTACTTCCTTGAGAATTCAACTTGTTTATGCCTTGCTTTCTTGTGCTTTCATAAACAGGATCTTTTCTGTTGCATCACTTGGTTCTGAGAGGTTTAGTCAAAGTCCAAAAAGCTGAGTCAAAGGGTAAAGATCAAATGGGTTTTTTCTTGCTGCACTCTGCTTTCTGCCAGAAGAGGGCATGAAAGCATTGAGTATGTGCACAATTATCCTGGGAAGCTCTGATGCTTTAAGCAGTTTATTTTAATGCAGAGCTACAAATGCAGCTGACTGTGCATTGCAAAATCATTTCGATTACTTAAGTAGAAGGTAAAAGTACCATATTAATATACAGAAAACATAATTCATACAGAATCCCAACCAATATTCTGTACATGTTTAATGAATAAATATTTTCTTTCCTTTTCCTTCTCTTTCCATTACAGCACACTAATGACTTTGCTTTGTACACTGAAGCTATTAAATTTTTTAACCACCCCGAGAGCATGGTCAGGATTGCTGTTAGGACTATAACTTTAAATGTCTACAAAGGTATGCTTTTTATATATTAAAAAGGGCATGTGTGCAAATCTTGTTTCATTGTAGTTTAATTTTCAGTTATTTACTTGTGAGGGTTTTCTTTCTGTTTTATGAGATTGAAAAGCTTAGTGTGTTGACAAGTTTCAAATACACATTTTTACTTTAGCGACCACTGTCCCAAACCTGCAGTATGTACTTGTAAATAGTATTATTTTCTCACCAATGAAACTGGTTTTAAAAAAAATGCTAAAGTGTCAGGCATACACAAGGAACTTTAGCTTCCCTTCCAAGAGAGGTCAGAATGTGACTGTATTTAAAAAGTAAACAAACAAAAACCCAAACCCAAAGTATTTTAAGAATATGAATTATCTTTTACTGATGAAATTGAACTTTCTAGTGTATGAAGCAGTAACCAACATCACTCCCTTTTAGATTAAAAGTGCATTAAAATGAATGTAGAACTCTCAGGTGCTGCAGTCACTCCAGTCTCAAGAAGAGCTGGACCATTCCCAGAGGTGCTTAGTGAAGGCCAGGAGACTACAGTCTCAAATTCCTGTGCTGGGCATTCCAGTAGGACATAAGGAAAAATTGTAAAGCTTCACTGTGAGAGTAGTTAAGCATCGGAACAGGTTTTCCAGAGAAACTGAGGCATCTGTATTGTCTGAGGTCTTCAAAGCTCAGCAGGGACCTCAGCAACCTGGTTGAACTTTGAAGTTAGCACTACTTTGAGAATGTGTACTCTAAACCCAATGTCCAAAAGTCACTTCCCCCTAAATTTTTATTGGGATATATAACATTTTTAATAAAATGAAAATATCACAGTGTTCTCTGTAGAAAAGCTGTTGTTTATTCTGAATTTCTGCCTCTGAAATCAGCATGTTATAAGGTAGTATGTTTTATGCAAGGAGGTCATGCAGGGCTTCTTGTTCTTTAATACATTTTAAGTTAAGTTACATGTTGAATTTACACAACTTTCTGTCAATTAAAAGAAGTGGTTTGACAGTCTTCATAGAAGAATATAAGATCTTTTTAAAAACAATGAGCTTTGCAAATGACTGCATAGCCTGCATAGCAGATAGGGTCTTTACAGTGTTGGCTGCAACACTTTTTCTTTTATATGTTGAGAAATGGGCACTTGGTACTTGCCTTCTACTTCAAGGAACTGTAAATGCAAATACGAGCTCACAGAAAAGAGCAGATTATAGGCTTCATATCCTGTTTGTGGTATATTTATGCAACTAAGTATTTTTATGAAAAAAATTTACTTGTCTAAAATTTTCATTGAATGTTGTAGTGCTATAAAGGTTAGAGTTGAAAAGGCACAGCTCAGATGTTCAGGTTTGATACTTTTCTGACTACCTGTTTGCATATATTCTGCTCTAACACCTACCCTGTATCTTTTAGTTTAGATGCTTTGTGCTTTAGCTTTTTAAACCCTTTTAGAGGATGTCACTATCCCAGTTCCTAATCCTGTTAACTGTTGTCTGTTTCTTTTGCCCTTCCTTCACTGATGATTCCTGTGTTCCTAAATGCAGTGTCATGTAAGTCTAACTAGCTTGACTCTCAGCATTACTGCTTTATTCTTGCGCTTTTTTCTCTTCTTTTTGATAAATAATGTGCTAAAAGAACCTTTCTGAATTTCACTAGATTTGTTTATTTTCAGACATATGTAAATATATCAACATTAGGCTCATTCAAGCCAGCTAAGACCTGATGTGACATTTTTATAGATTTCCATTTCACGCCTAAGATTGTGTCAGGTGTATACTCGTATGGAAAGCTAGCATGTAATCAAATTCAGAAGATATTTTGTTGTGTTTCTTAAAAAGCAATAAAAAATATTGACTACTGATTTTTCTTTTTAATGATTTCTCTTCAGTGGACAACCAGCCTATGCTGCATTACATTCGAGATAAAACCGCAGTTCCTTATTTCTCCAACCTCGTCTGGTTTATTGGCAGCCACGTGATAGAACTGGATAACTGTGTGCAGACTGATGAAGAGTAAGCTTTTACCAATGCTGGCTATTGAATGGAAATGCTCTTCCCAGATGTCAGTGCTTTCCTTATTTTGTCTGTAATAGTCCAGTTAAGTTAGTTTCTAGATATGTTCCCTTGTAGACAGTTCAGACTTTTCACTCTTTAAAGTTTTTTAGTGATTCTTTAAGGTAACAGTGCTGTGCTTGATCTGTCCTGATATCCATACGAGTGCGTTAGTGTTTGCAACAAGCCTTTTCTTCATCTTTGTTTTGTTCTGCTAAAAATAGCAGATATCCAGAAGATATGAGTGTTATTTTGTGCTTCTCAATCTTACAAACTTTGTCTTTTTAATGTTCTTTTTCTATGTGTCATCTCATTAGGAGAGCTTTCTGAAAAGATTCTAAGAAAAAGGTTTAAACTAGAAGGCTGAGCTTTAATATGTGGACTGTCAGACCTGACATGGTGGTGTCAGACCTGACATGGCCATGTGCTACTCCACTATCAACTGCAGAAATACTTTGTTGATTCAGGTTGTTCTTGGTTTGTCTTGCCACCCTTGCCTTAGAGTGGGCGTGTGTTTCTTGCTTTCTTAAAGTGAAGAGGTACATGTTAAATACAACACAGAATTCTTTCATTTTTGGAAAAAAATCTTCTTGTTTTTGTAGTTGGCTTATGAAAAGACTGGTAATGGAAAGCAAAGCTTTGTAAAAACATGTCTTCTGAAAACTTGGGGGGAAAACTTGATATGTGCATCCTGAAGAAAATATAGGCAACTGTTTGCCAGTTGCATTAGTTGACTTCACTGAAATATCTGCTTTGGGCAGTCTGTATGAGCCAGGTGATCTGTGTCAGGGATGCACATTAATTTTTTCCCTAAGTTTTTAAGACTTTCACAATTGATCATGTATAATTTCTTATTTCTCCTTTCTTTCAGGCACAGAAATAGGGGCAAACTGAGTGACCTGGTAGCAGAACATCTTGATCACTTGCATTACCTTAATGATATCCTTATCATTAACTGTGAATTTTTAAATGATGTGCTGACAGACCACCTACTTAATAGGCTCTTTCTTCCCCTCTACGTGTATTCATTAGTAAATCAAGACAAGGTAAGCTAATGCCTGCAAATAGTTAATTCTCAAAGGTGCTATTTGCTTTCAGTGTGCAAAGTGATTGTGCACTAGGTATACAATTCTCTTGATATCTATGTGTGGTTTACGTGAAACAGCTTAAATGAGGTGGCTGTAGAGGAAATACCCTGAGACTGAATTCCAGAGCACAGCAGATTAAATTTTATTCCCCAGAGATATACTGTTTTGGGTGACATGGTGGTTGAAAGCTAGCAGTAGTGGAGATAAGAAGAATGGCAAATTTGGAACTGGGTTTAAATTTCTGCAACACTGGGAGATGTGTGATTTCCTTTTCTGATAAGGTAACTTGTCTTCTAGCAAAAGTGGGTTATAATACAATGCAAATTTGCCATGATGTAAAAATCCATCCAACCCCAAAAATACAAACTTTTGTGGTTGGTACTTGTTTCTTGTATTTATAGAGAAGCTGTGTTTTAATGTGATGTAGCTGAAATTATTTTTAAAGCATAGACTTGAAATTTAGTGGAAAACTGGTTTTTAGTGAAATACAAACTATTTTTTAAAACCTGCACAGGTTCCTGCATTCAGTTGTGGGTAGTATTTCATATTATCTGAATAGCTAATTTTCAGAGCAGTCTTCAATGAATGTTAACTGAGAATAATTTTTTTGAAGGAATAGTAGCATAGTGCAAACCAATGTACTTCTCAGATGCTCAGCTGTTTAAGTTACTGAAGTGACTATGAAAGACAATAACTAATAACAATTTTTTAAACAAGGAAGAGTAAGGGCTATGCTTATTCAGAGAGTCTCCATTTCAAATAGTTTACAAGCAGTGAATGTTAAAGATCATGATGCTTTCTGAATATTTTGTAGCAGAATGTGGAACAACACAAGTTTTGTTTTAAATAAAACATTAAGCCATATAAATGCCTTGTATAAATAAATAAGTGTTTTGTCATAACTTTTTCTGTAGGGTGGAGAGCGTCCAAAAATAAGTCTCCAGGTTTCTCTCTATCTTCTTTCTCAAGTAAGTATTTTAAGTATTTGTCCTGTTTCAAAACAAATTTTGCAGTACTGTTGTGATTCATAAATTTGTGTAATTTCATCATTTTGGCAAAGCCATAAAAGAAAATCTGTCAAATTTCTAACCTTTCAGCTTCCATTAAAAAAAAAAAAGTAGAACATTTTGTCTATCCATGGGCAGACAAAGTAGCTTCTTATTTGAGTTAATCTCATTCTTCTGAGGCTCCCATTGCTCAGGGTAACATTTAGAGAATTCCATGATCATAAACTGTGTACACCAGCTGACAAATAGTCTGATAGTCATACAACATGCTGGGACAGAACTTGGTACAATGGCAGATGAAATTTACCAAGATGCTGTATTGCATTTTGAATCTGGCTAAGCTATGGAAAATTTCAGGTTTGAATTTTCCTCTTTGAAAACCTGAACCCCAAAAACCACCACTACCAAAATCTCACTTTCTCACAATACTATTTTCATTGTGCCTGTAGCTTAAATCTGTAATTAAGTACTTCTTATTTCTTATTATCAGTCCCACCTCCTTTTCTTTCTAGAATTTATTTTCAAATTAAGAGTTTTACAGTAAATTTTTTTTGTATGGTAGAGAAAATTCATCTGTTCTCCCTGTAGTCTTCTGTGCATTGCTATGAGACTGATTTTCTTAAATTACATTGTCTGAAAATAGTTTTGACTTGTGTTCGTAGAATTTGTACTCCTTTTTCTTTGAATTTAGACTTCTTCAATACTCATTTTATTATGATCCAGCCCATAATTTCATCTTTTTTGCTAGAAGTATGGGGTTGGGGTTTTTTTCCTAGGAAAATAATAATTTGATGCTCCTTAATTTAAACCTAAAAAGTTGTGGTGATGTGAGGGTTATTTACCACAGATAAAACTGTGGGAGCAGCAGCTTCTTGTAACCAAAGGGAGCTGCATCATACAGTTGTATAAGGTGACCTCTTTTAATGTCTTTGCTTTCAGTGGAAGTATCGACGAGGTATCACTTCAGAATTTATATCTATGTTCTTCATTCTGTTTGAAAAGGAAAATGGAAGTAGTCATAAAGAACTGAAAACAAATTTTGTGTGTCAAAATGGGATGTGATATAGAAAATCAAACTACTGTTTCTGTGACCAGCAGAAACACATCTTTTCCCACCCCTTTTAACCTGGAGTTTGACTGTGGTGGGGTGGGATCTACCAAACCTTGCTGACTATTTCTATTCCTGACAGCAGGCATATGCTCTAGGCACTATTCTTTTATTAGAGACAAGTGCTTGAGAGATTTGTGCTAGCACCTGAAAATGCACTGTTGGGACTTCTCACCCACTGTTCCCAAAGTGAACATGTGCTGTTCTTGCACCAAAACACGCCTGTGGACAGTCAAGCAACGGTTGCTGAATTGGCAGAAGCTCGAGTGCTTTGGAGGTTGTTCAAAGTACTTTTGAAGTGTGTTGTGACACTAAAGTTTTATATGGATCACCACTGCATGCTAATAATCACCTCCCTTTTGGAGGTCTGGAATGGTTCTGACTTTAATCAGAAAACCTGTGGAGAACATTCAGCTGAATATTGTCAAAACAGTGACTAGACTTAATGACTTAGAAATTATTTAGGAATTTTGCAGCGAGAACCACTGATAAGGGATCCATCTCTGATATTCCTGTGAAGAGAATGGATATAAGGTAACAGAAGACTATTGCAGCTGGGCCTGAGCTGGTTCTGTCCAGGAGCCAGTTGCTTGCTGGCTCAGACTTGTAAGCCTTGGCTCAGAATAGAGTAGTTAAACAGAGAACTCTGGTAAAGCACCAAAGCACTTGTGGTCAAATGCTTCAGTGCTCCAGGCAGTATGGTCCTTTCTCCTGTGTTCTGTAGCCACGATGAAGCTGACACTGATTTGCTGCAATTTCAGAGCCAGTAAAGCTGCTTCTGATCCAGCTCAGCCTAGTGCATGGCCTTTACTCATGAATCACTGCACAATGATTGTGTGCACAGCACAGAACTTTCTGGAGTCTGGCCAGTTGCTGGCACACAGGAAGGTCAGAGGAGGCTGTGCTCCATAATCAGTTCGTTTTTTCTAAAAAAAAATACATTTCTGGAATGGTTTTAATGAGTTCCTTGCTAGAATATCACACAACTTTCCTTTCAAAAGTGTTGAAGAGAATTTACACTTCTCAGAAGGAGGAAAGAATATGAAGAATTTGTAAAACTGGGTAGCTTCAAAGGTGGAGGAAGGTCAGATACCCATCTCTCTTGTGTTCTAAAGTAGATTTAATGAGCTATCAGTGTTCCCAGTTGTACTTATATGTAAACTAAAGATAGCAGTTAACAAGGTCAAAAGTATGTTCAGCGAGTGAAATTGTAAAACTATGCATTCTGTAAATATGTCTGATATTTTTTTCTGCTCTTCTTTTAATAGGTTTTTCTGATTATACATTATGCTCCCTTGGTGAACTCCTTGGCTGAGGTTATACTCAATGGGGACCTTTCAGTGTTTTCTTCTAAGGTTGAGCAAGATACACAGAAAAACTCAGTAAGTGGCCAACTGTCTGTAATTTTTTTTTTTAAGGCAAAGAAATTATTTGAAAAATAAAATCAGGTATCTGGAAAATGGTAAGCCAAGGTGGTTGTGTTTAGAAGAAGAGAGCAGCAACAGACTTCAGCTTTTGTTGTTGGATCATCATTTTGATGCAACACTTCTGTAATCCAGTCTTCTGTGTTCGGTTTTTATCTGCCCTTGGGTAGAGAAATAAAAATGATTCAGCACAACTTTCCAGTGAAATTTCCTTGTGCAACTTGTAGTAGAAATGAGGAGACTTGGAAAAAAATACTGGCTTATGATTTTCATGTGAATATTCCCAGTGTTTTAGCAGTAAAATGGATCATCTCTGAAAGTTGTGCATCAGTGAGCATGTGAGAATAGAGACCAGCCATAGAGAGATGGGAGTGTGTCAGTCTGTCATTGCCCTTTTACCTTCACATTTAACCCTGGGTAGATGTTGCTAGATGCTGATGCTGGTGGTACTGGTTTTCTAGGTGTCATGTTTATAATATTTTCCCTTTTGTTGTGGCTTTCACAAGTTTGTGAAATGATTACTTGTTACTTTTTAAAGGTCTATTTTGGGGATGGTAACAAGCAGGGGGACATGACCTTATTGTAAGAGACCTCTGACTGTAGTTGTGTCTAAAAATTGAACATGTCGCCAATGACTGACTGGCCAGCAGTTGCTGACTGAATGTTTAATTTATAACAAGCAATAGATTGGTTCTCATGCACCTTCTTTCCCAGCAGTGGCTATAGCTCTGGGAGTTTCAAGGGGGGAGATATATTTCAGCTTCTCCAAGACACATGAACTTTTCCAGATTTCTTCCCAGTGGGCTTTCAAAGCTGTGTGGACTGATCTTAGCCAGTACCTTTTGGGTTCTGGTGTTTTGTTCTGTTTACCTTGATATTTAGAATCTAACCTTTTTTAGAAAAAAACTATGGTAGAATGGTAGAGTTGACTGAATGCTTTAAGGTAAAGTAGTCGCTTATGTTAGGAAATGTCTGACCTTCTGCTGGCTGCGTACTGAATGTTGTGTGTTACTTGTGCAGAAGCAGCTTTGTTACTAGGAAATTTGTGGCAAGAGGGTGGAGCACCAGTTGTTACAGAAGTGAGATTTTCTTTTCCTGTCATGGTTACTGTACAGAGTTGCAAAATACCTGCAGCATGTGTTTGTGTACTTGAGCTTATGTTAGGAATATTAGGGGTTTCCTATAAACTCCTGTTCATCTCTTAAATTTGTAATACTATTTAAGTTGCTGCTCTTTACTGGCCTTAACGATGTGTCCTCACAACTGGGGGTGCAGCTGTACCTGAACAGGTAGTAAATAGGAGGGATGTTGGCCTTCTGCAACAGCCCCTTAGTGAAGCTGCCAGAGGTGGAGCTGTGTTCCAGGGAGTGCAGAGCAGTGGGTGAAGGGAAAAGCTTCCATGGGAGAAACCTTAGTTTTTAGTAACTTCAGAAAACCATATTCTTCAATGAAACCATGGAGGGGAAAGCCTGTACTGTCAGAAGCCCACTGGTGGAGGTTGGTTATGTGCAGAAGGAGTGGGGTGCAACTTCAGCAGAAGAGCTCCCTGCCCAGCTTCCAGGGAGGGGAGCCATCAAGGGAGCTGCTCTGCAGTGATGTGTGGGAACAACGGCTGCAGGCATTGCTTGGGCTTTCCTGCTGATACACAGCTCAGTGCACGGAGGCTCGAGTCAACTGTACAAGTGAGGGTACAGTCAAGTAAAGTGAGGCAGTTTCTTGTTGCTCTGTGATGGGACTTCATAGAAGAGGAAGTTGATTTTTGAGCATTGTTAGCCATTCCAGGGGCTGTTCTCTGGACTATGGGGTGAATCAGGATCATTGCAGGGTTATTGCTGTGGTGTTCTCTGTTGCAAAGAAATTGCAAATTTCCACCAAAAGCTCCTTCAGAAGTTAGTTTAAAATTGTTAGAAGTGATGAGCAAGTTTTTAAATTTGCTTTTAGTCTGAATGTAAAATTGTGTTTTTTCTTAAGTCAGACCTAAATTTATCATTTACTACTTCCTTTCTGTTCTAATTTGCCATGGTAACCATCCTGATACTGTCCTAAGCTTGTTGTTTTGGGCATATCTGTGTATTGTGGTGAACTGCAGCTATCTCTAAACCCTTGCTCTGTACCTAACACTGCTCATCTGTTGTGACTGAGATGTCTTGATATGTTTAAGTTGAAATGTAACTGTCAGTTTCTAACTAACATGTCGTTTCTAAACCCAGAAGTAAGAAGAACCTCATATCTATATTCATCTTTGTAATAAGATGAATTAAAGTGGAATGAGGTGTAGAGTAAGGACTGAGATTACTAGAAGCAGAGTCTCGTGTCCTCTTGCTGGGACACTGAGTAAAGAACACAACAAAAAAAGCTGAGAAGGGTTACAGTTGCTGTGTATAAATGCAAAATACCCTGAGTTATTTAGAGCAAAGAACAGTGGTACCTGTCACAACAGGAACAAGTGGTACTGTTCCCTGGAAATCAGTTTATGGAGAAAATGACCAGCAGCTGTAACTGCTGCTATCTTATGAATTGGCAATAACCTACCCATGGAGATCTGCTAAACATCACAGGGCAGTAGTGATTGCCTAAGCTCCATTGAACAGGTTCTCCACCTCATTCCATGTTTTTTCCCTGTATTTCTGGTTTTAGGCATCATCAGAAGAAATACAAACCCTTATCTCACAATGAGAGTTGAGTGTGTGTAGGCAGCAGAATGTATTTAAACTGTCAGATATCACACTAAGGTTTACCTTACTTCCTGTGAGATCTGTTTTCCTGCATCATTCAGTTGTGGGCCAGATCTACCTAGTGCATGTTTCTTCTTTAACCTACTTTCTCCTTCCTGTAAAAGGTGTTACTGGTATTGCCTTATTTTACCATCACACATTGCACAAGATAAACCATTATTGAAAATGTGGTCGAAAGACATTTTAAAGATATAAAACAGCAGTACCTCAAGCTGTATAATCAACTTATATAATAAATCAAATGCTATCTAAATTAATTTTAAGTCTGATTTTAGAATGTTTTAATTGTATAGCCTTGTTGTATTTAGCAGAACAGAATATTTGTGTAGAGTTTTTTCTACAGCATTCCTTCTTGGACCAGACCATGGCTCAGTGTTTACAAGCACACCGCTGTCTACTGGTCTCTTGTGTTGCTTTGCTCATGTGGCTGACAGCATATGAGAAATGCAAGAATGTTAAGTACATGCTTTCTCCATAAAGAAACTACCTACCAGATTCTAGGAAGCAATGCAGAAGTAAGAAGTGAATGTAGAAAGGGGAAAATGTGTTATGCAGCTTGCATGCTACTTTGCTGTTGTTTCCCTAAATAATAGGACTTAAGGTACTCTTCCCTTTTCTTAACGGCTTTTGTGACCAGAAGCCATCAATAAAGGTAACCTGGTCATTTTATAACCTTCTTGTGTTGCAGTTGTATCACACAAAAAATGTATCAGAGAGGTTATCAGGGGACATAAGTGTTGTGAATTTCATGGAGTGGGGTTTTTTTGGTGTTGTAAAATATTCTTCCCACTATGTGGTTTGTTTCAGTGCCAAGTGTAAAGTCATTTATGCAATATTTCTATAAAACATTTACAAAATGTCAGAAGATTCAGAGAATCATTTTGGCCTTTTAACTTACAGACAGCTTCTTCCCTGATCTTTTCCTAATCTCTTGTTTTTATGTATAGATGTTCCTAACTTGGTGAAGGAAAGGATTATTTCAGACTTTTTTCCCCGAAGTTTCTTTGATGCAGTCACCTTCAGTGCTTATTGTGCTGATTCACCCAAGGCAAAGAATGTAATCAGTTTGGTTTTTACTCTAGTCTTGCTTCTTTTCTCTTGCTTGCTCTTAAATTTTTAACCCTTTGTCCAGTGTTGGTTAAATGTGATGAGAGTATTGAGCTCTGGAAGGTAATGGGGTTTCTGTAGCAGTCTCATTTAGTGTAAACCTGGCAGAAAGCTCCAGACCATGTGTTTCACTTCTCAGTAACAGAGAGATTTGGCTGAGCAGTGTTTATACTGTACTCTGGTGATCAGCTGACAGGCCTTGCCAGGGAGAGGGGAGCTCAAACAACACAGCTCAGAAACAAGCTGCGGAGTTGCAGAAAACCAAGTTCTTCTGTCCCTCTATTTGCAGAGCTTCTTGTAGTGTCTTGGTCACTTTCTATAAGAATACATTGTTCTGTGTTGTTAGGATGACACACTCTTGGAAATACTTAATTTCTTGCAGAAATTTGTCATCTAGATTTATTTTCTTGCTCTATAAATTAGTAATCAGGAAAATGAGATGTTGGTTTGCCATCTTATCCTGTGATAAGTTTGGGTAAAACATAAGTAAATTAAGTCTAACAAATGGTTGGTTTTCCAGACTTGGTAAGTCAATGCCTGGAGGCCCAAAAAAGGTTAATGACAGTGTCATTTGTTGCTAGCTGATATAAGACTTAGTCTGATGTTGAGGGAAGCATAAGACTCCAAAAAAAAAAAAAAAAAAAAACAACCCCAACAGAAAATCTCACACCACAGAGCATTGGATTTTGTCCTTGCTGCTGCCAAAAAACCTTTAAAAAGGGCATGTTTCATATTAGTACACTGCTGTCAACACACATGGAGGATTTTGCTGCCTTTATCCTTTTTTGCTGCCTTTATCCTTTTTACAGAAGGTGTCTTAATTTTATATGTACTGTCTGTCTCCTCCCTTCAAAGAAAGGGAAAACAATTTAAAACCTGTTTTGATTAAATAGGTAGTTCTGCATCCTCTTGTCTCAAGAAGGCATACTTTTTAATGGTAGATCTTTGGAGATAATTTTGCTACTGATGACTTGGTACTACTTTTTTATATTTTAAAATGGATTTGAGATTTGTGAATAGTGTGCTAATTTACATTTTATGTGAACTGAAGTTTCTTTATCAATTACAGTTGAAAATGCCTTGCTGTAACTCAGTGTAAATTCTTCCAATTTACAGGCAAAGTCAAGTATCAGATGTTTCATAAAACCAACTGAAACACTTGAGAGGTCTCTTGAAATTAACAAACAGAAAGGGAAGAAGAGGATGCAGAAAAGACCCAACTATAAAAATGTTGGTGAAGAAGACGAAGAGGAGAGAGGATCTGAAGATAACCAAGATGACCTTGATAAAAGTAAAGGTACAGAAGCAAGTTCAAAGGGCATAAGAACAAGCAGTGAAAATGAAGGTGAGTATTCCAGCAAGAAAATGATGCTTACAGTTTAGGTACTTTTGTTTACTTCATGGACCTAGTTGTGATTTGTTATGTGACTTGTTCTCTTGCTGCACTAGGTAAACATGGGACTGTGACATTTGTTTAAGGCTTTGGCTGGATTTTTTTCTCATGTTAAATCATGCTGTGAGAACATGTACTTCTAATCTGATTAAAAGCTATGAAAGTGTGTTCATTTGTGCCTGCAGGCCTTGGCCCTTATCACAATGCTTGCCTTGCACCTCAGTGTATGTGGTTGTGGGCACTTGATAAGCAGACTTGGCAACTTTGTAGCTTGTCCTTTTGTGGTGAGGCAGAGCTGTAGCCACTTCACCTTTACAAGATGGTCAGCAGTATTTTATGCATGTTTCAATGATAAAATTTAACAGGTGTGCTAAAAGTGACAGTACATGATAGAAGATGATATTAAATAGTTCAAAATTGAAAACATCTTTAACTCTTAGATTTTTTTTTTTAATTGGATGTTTTCAGGATTTTTGATGTAGCACAAACCTAAGAAGAATTGCTTTTATAGGATGAGTGGTCTTACAGCGTATTTTAACTGTTTATTTTATAGTAACTAACTTCTAGAACAATGTATATCAGTCCTAGTACTTACATTAAACATAAATTGGGAAAAATGAAAAAAACAGGATGGCCTGCAAGCAATTGAAAACAAGAGTGTTATACTTTGACAGTCCTGTCCAAACATGGTTGAGTTTAGATTTAAGTAAATGGTCTCTTTGAGAAGGCTTTCCTTAAATGGTGTTAAATAACTGATGGTGTATTGTCTACCATGATTTGAAGAAAATCTGAAATAATCTACTGTTGAAAGTGGTGCATTTAGTTGCAATGTTTGTCCAAATTCCTAAGCAAAAGCAAGATTTGTTTGTTCTACTGAAAGTCAGTAGGTGTGAAGCACTGGGGACCAGGTGTCCTGTTTGCTGCAGCTGTAGAGGCCTGTTTACACCCTCAGTGAAACTTGATGTCCACCCATGCCCCAATCTCAGCAGCTTTTTCACAAGTCTTATTTTCAGAAGGAGGTTCTATGGCTTTTCTTCCTGTGGTTTGCGTGGGAAGGGAGCTTACTGTGGTTTATTTGCCAAAATGCTATGTATATTTTCTTTACGTATTTTATATATATGTATACATTTCTTATAGTGTTACATTCCTTAAAGAAATGTAAGCCAAGTTCTTTACTGGGAAGAAAATTTGCCTACATCTGTTCATTAACCTTTCTGAGGTAGTGGTTATACCTCTTTTATATAGAAATGCATGAGATGCTTTTAATGCCAAACAAAATGCAAAAGAGCTTGTGATAACTTTGTTAAAAATACAAATTTTGGTGGTATGTTTTGGTTTTTTTTTTTTAGAAATAGAGATGGTAATCATGGAGAGATGTAAGCTGTCAGAGCTGTCTATCTCTGCTGTGACAGAACAGAATACAACAGATGAAGAAAAGAGTGCAGCTGCTTCTGGGAGTGAGATAACAAACTGGAACAGGTATAAAGGAACTGTAAAAGATTTTGCCAAATTGCTTCCTTACCTACCCTCCCCTTAAATCTTTTGCTTTTCTTAAAGGGATGTTTCAAATCTGCTTAAAGTTAAAATTACAGGGGTTCTTCTGGATCACAAGTGAGTGAATTAATACAAAAGTGAGGTGTAGCCTCTCTACTGATCAAGTTTTGGAAATGATCCTGTTCCTTTGTAGTTTGTGCTTTCCTTTATGGCAATTGTGATGCACTAAGTTGGTTAAAGTAAATTACAGAATATTAACACATAAACTAGAATATCAATGTTTCCACTCTGTAATTTTCTAAACCTCTGAATTAAGCCAGAATAAGTTTTTTAATTGTATTTATGGTTGCATTTGTCCATTTTGTATGCACCTATAAGGAAAAAACAAGGAAATTTTCTCAGTTCGGGGCTGAAGTTGGCATAATTTTAGTAGCAGTAGTTATAGACAAACCCTTGTGACCTTTTTACTGTTTCTAGGGTCCATTAGTATGTTTTAGGGTTATCAAAAACTTCTAGTGGAAGTACAGTTTATAAGTGTTTCTGGGAGCAGAAATTGCCTTGACTTCAAAATTTAAACTTGGATATATTAAGTACCCCTAAGACACTTTTTCACAAAAGATCCTGCATTCCTGTTAATAGAATGCTAAGAAACCAAATGTGCCTGACACAAAAGTAATTGCAAATGTGTCCATTGGGAAAATGCACATGTTTGATAGGATTTAAAATTTATTTTTAAACTTGGGAAATGCTGCCTGGTATTCCCAGAATTTCATTCTGTCTCCATTATAGCTTTGTAGTTTAGATTACATTCATTAATAAAGATAACATTTAATTTCATTGTAAAAGTGAAATTGAACCTTGACTTGAACTGGCTTTAAAACACGTTGTTCTAGATTATTGATAATTTGACTAAAATATGTGCCAAATGGCTTTTAGAAAGAAATTGGCAGCAAGTGCATGGAATACTAAAGTGACTGGGATGCTCGGGGCTTGAAAAGTGCAGAATGCTTAGAAGTGAGCTGCCAGTGCGTTTGGCAAATGTCTGCAGCTCAGGACTCTTGATCTCATGATGTGGTCTCACAGCATTCTGCATCTTTTCTAAAAATAAACAACATCAAAGAATGTCCAGAGCTAGAAATAGTTTTAAAATAAGGATATACCTTGTACAGGGCAATTCTGACCTTTGTATTGTATGTGATTTTTTTTTTTTTTTTTTTTAATATCAGTGAATTAGCTGGTATAGGTTAAGATTTTGTGTTAATTTGTATGCCAAATGTAGTGTTTGAAACAGTAGCTAAATTTCTGAAGAGACTTGTTCGAGTGTGTATAGTTTCTCTTCTACACTGGTTGGAATTACTGAGCCTTGTGGATAAGGTACCATGTGGGAGTGGAAAATGCAGCAATCTCCATGCCATGCTGGAACTGAAGCTTCCATACCTGGAATAATCATTAATGGTTGTGGTGACAGTGGTTCCTAGTGTGTTGCAGTCTTCAGTTGTCAGCAAACTCCACAAGAATAAATAATTCAAAGAACACTTGTATGGCATTTGATCTGCTTCTTCTATCAAGCCCTTAGTAAAAGACTAGTAAAGGAAGCAAATGCTTACAGAGTTAAGAAATACATTTGAAAATACTTACCATGTAGCCTTTACTATGAAAAGTGGGGGTTTTTTAAGAACAGTCCAATAGTTGTTGAAAAATAAATGGAAAACAGCACAGATGGCAGTTAAAAATCTGCAGCTGTAAAAGCTAAGTCAAGCTTTTAATTTCCCTTAGCCCTTTTCCTACTGTGAAAAACAAAAGAGAAGGCTTAAGTATTTTAGGTGTAATTTTATTTTGATGGGCCTCACTACTGGAAAGTTTAAGCTTAAAGACATGTTTTAAATTAGCTTCATTTTATGAAATGCTGCACAGCAAAGCGTTTTTCCAAAGCATGTCAAATCTTCATGCTATGTTGTGGCTTCTGTTGCTATTTTCTTAGCTGAAGTTTTTCTGGGTTTCTTGTGTGTTTAGTCTAAATGAGGACCATTGGTGAGGGGGATTCTCAGAAGTTGTTTTAGCCTCAGGTTACTGTGACTGAGATAATGCAGATAGGTACTGTGAAGAAGCATTTGGAATGAAAATGATATCTCTTGCTGCTGTAATAATTTTTTTCAAGTTTCATAATTTCATTAATCTAATTAGTATGTGGGGGAAAATAATGAAAAATGCATTAGACACTACAGAAGTCATTTAATACTGTGTAATATTGGTGTTAATGGAACAACTACTGATACCTCAGCAGCTTTGAGCTGGTAAAACACTGGCTTTGATGAAATTATATTAAATAGTACTTTTATGTTATAGGTACGGTTTTAGGTTGTTTACTGTCTGCTGTTGGTCTGAAAACAAATCTAATGTTATCTTGCGTTTAAGTATTTTACTATCTTGGTACTCTTTGTTCTTTAGACCTTGAAGCTGAACTCACTTTGGGTTTGAAAAGCCTCCTATCTGAGGGTGACATGAGGCTTGTAGGGCTTGTTTAATGCTTAGGAAGCCTGAAGGCCCTCTTGGCTTGTTTTCAGCATCGCTAATTATTTAGGTTGCTTTTCCTTGAGTAGTTACATTCTTTTGAGATCTACAGTATGTGGGCAATTTGACTGAAGCACTTTGAGCAGTGTTGAACTTGGGCAAAGCGGGATCGCTGCCGGTGGCATTTCTGGTAGAGGAGCTGTGTAATCCAGGCTCAGAAATGCACAGGATGTGCTGCTGTGGCATGAGCTGAGCAGGGAACAGCGTGGGCTGGGATTCTGGTCACTGCCTTGTTTCAGTAAGAGGGAACGTGCTGCTGAAATGTGTCTGGAGCTGCCGGGAAGTTCAAGGGCATTGTTATGCCTTGGGCGCCGTGGCTTTCCTGGGACACACTCAGTGTGACCATGAGGGCGCCACCGGTCTGGAGTGGGTATTGAAGTGTGCTGTGTTCTGGTTTCTGACAGCCCTTCTGACCCCCAGGAACCACAGCAGTGACTTAGTAGTGCCTGCTTCTTGTCTGCTGGGCCTGAACACAGCAAAGTGTGTTTGGTTCTGTGACTGTGATGTTATTTTAATGTATTTTCTTTGAATGTAATTTAGATAATATAAGGATTTTTTTTCCTTTCACTGTTAAAGCATAGTTTAAAAGATAGGAATAAACTCTTTTCACTCAGGCTTCCACGCTGTCATCTTCTGATGACTGTGACACTTCCCTGACATATCATTTGTTTGTCTGGGCCAGTTGTGAAAATATATTTCGTTTTCACTTGTGCTCTGAACCTGTACAACTGACTGGATGCAAGCCAGCTTAAGACCAGGAGCCAAGCTGCCTTGCCATTAGGCCTGTGCTAGTATCAGCTGAACCTCAGCTGTATCTGATCCGTCCAAATGCCTTCTGGATTACACTGACTTTTGTTGACTGTCCAGGGTACAGGTAAAGAAAAGGTGAGCTTAGCACTGTTTGTAACTTGCTGTGTGTGTCCTAGGTCACACATGCTTAAACTCAGGAATACAAAGCTCATCTGCAATCCAAAGCTTTTTTTTTCTCTTCAAATATTCCCTCCTAGTTCATTTTTCTTTCCTATAACTGTTGTTATACCGTTACAATTGTTGCTTTAGAACAACCTAGCTTCCTCCAAACTTCTGGTAAAAAAGCTTACTTGTAATAGTAAGAACTTTCCAACTCTGCAGTCTGTTTTATACAACAGTGATAGCAGCTCCTTGAATTTACTTATGTGTACACTTAAAAGAAGATCTGCAATGCTTCTGCATACTTACTAAATAGGCTACAACTAACCCAGTAAATGTTTGAATAATCAATTCTTGGGTAAATATTATGTAATATATCCTCTTAAAACATCAGAATTATTGTCAGAATGTAAATACAAAACATGGCTGTAATCTGAGTACTCTGCAACAGAAACTCTGTAACAGAACTCTTTTGTTACAATGCCTGAAAATGTGCATTACTGTAAATTTGCCTCCATTAGCTACATCTGCAGTAAGATAGTTAGCCATTTTTCTATAGATTTTTTGGTAACTGTTTCTAAATTACTCCTTTTCACAGGCCTTTTCTTGATATGGTCTATAATGCACTGGACTGTCCTGAAGATGATTACTATGCCCTCTTTGTGCTCTGTCTTCTATATGCAATGTCACACAACAAAGGTAAGTGCTGTTATGTAGAGTTAACTGCAACGCCAGGGTTGGAAGAAACTGTGAACTTCAATAAAGTCATCTTCTGGTTTATGGGGTTTGTTGCTGTTCTTTAGAACAGGACATGGAGATCCCTAGCAGTCCATAACCGTGTATTGTTCTAAGACGTCTCACAGCAAACCAGTCTTTTCTGAGAAATAACTTAGGTATTTTAGAGGAATGTGTTAAAGATGGGATTAGTTTCCTTATATAACGAGTCAGTGAAAATTTTATTTGTGTTGGGGAGGGTACTGAATTGGGCTACTACAAAATAAAATTCCCATTTCTTTTAAACATATATGAACAGATTACTTAACTACCAAAGTTATTTAAATTCAGGTTTAAAATCAGACTTTGATCTTCTCTGCTTTAGCCATTATGCTCTCCAGATGTATGGCTTGACTTTGATTTGATTTAGGTGCAAACAAATAATGTGACAATTTCAGAAGCAGCAAAATAGTTTGCATTTCACCAACCACTTTGGGATTTGAGTGTCTTCACCCAGTAGGCCCTATTTAAGGCTGAGAATTTTCAGGGATTCATCAATGTGTTTGGTCTTTGTTGTTCCTCCTTTTCCTTGTAATACAAAGTCAAAGCTAACTTGCCTGGTTTCCTATTGCTAATTGTTCTCTTCTGAGAAAACTGCTTGATCTATTAAGTGCTTACCTCGGACCACACTCCTGTTTTCTAATTTGCTTTTTTTCCTTCACCCCCCTGAAAGGACTTGACTCAGTCAAGCTGGAGAGAATTCAACTTCCAGCTCAACATGCTGAAGAGAGAAATTCATATAATCATGTCCTTGCAGAAAGGCTCATCAGGATAATGAATTATGCTGCACAACCAGGTATTGCTTTTCCAGGGTTTGTTTTTGCTTCCAAGCTGAAATTTTTGAAGATGGAAAAAAGCTACTTAGCCTCTTGTCTTTGAGGGGAAGGTGGCGTTCAGCGTGCTCTTTGATGAGCAGTATATAGATGTGGTTTGTAAAAGACAACTATTGGCTTTTCCTTGGTTGGTGAGGAACCAGAAATTCTGCATTTGTGCTGAGTAGCTGTTTTTATACTCAGAACTATACAAGGATCTGTTGTCTTAATTCCTACTTTCTGCACTTGTGAATAAACAAAAACTGAGATTTTTGAGTGGTTTCACCTTAATGGATTTCATCCTGAAGATATGATCTGTCATACCTTTGCTTGTAGAAATAATTCTTGGGGAGAATTATTTGGAGAAGTAGTCTTGAAAACTACGGTGTCCTTTCCTCATAGCAGTCCTTTGGCTATCACCTCTAGGTGGTAGGAAATTTTCCCGTACTTTTTTTTTTTTTTTAAACTCAGATTGTATTTTCAGGTCTGAAGTGTTTTGCAGTAAATGTGAGGTTTTTTTCTTCCATTTTTTTTGTGAAATGAGGGTTACACTGTTCCATGACCTATTCCATGAAAATACGATTTTTGTTCAAGCCACACGTCTTCTCCTTGCACTTCCCCCCTTAAAACTTTAAATGGGTAGATCTGCTTTTCCCCAGAAACCAACACACTATCAAATTTTTGATTGTCTATAGAATAAAAGTCTGTTTGTTTGACTTGCAAAACTGATCTATAGCATATTAATTTGTGCTGATGTGTCAGAGATGAAAAACACATTTATATATGAAGAGTTTGTACGTACAGCAGCAGGAGGGAGTGCAAATGAGGGCATGTATTTATTTAAGTCAAGGCATGTCTGGGGAGGGAAGTGCTGGGGAAGGGTGGAAATGCAGATTATTAAACTTTCTGCATGCTGTGTAGAACATCTCCTTTTCTCTCTTCAGGGAAAAGCTGTGCCTTGTTAGTGTGCTATATACAAAGCTTCCTTTCACCTTGTAACTTCATCCACCCCAAAAGTCTGGGATCCTTTTGTAATTTTAGTGTAGTTCAACCCATGCTGCAGATTGATAAAGGCATCAAAATGCAATATTTGGGCTTATTTTTCAGTAGTATTAATCTTTGCCTTCTTATTGAATGGTTCTGCTTTAAATTTTCTTCTGCTTTAAATTACTCTTCCAATTCTTTTTCTTTATAGCCATCAGCATTGTAAGGCAGCATCAGCACTCATCCCTGTCAGATAGGGGGTGTGACAGAGGAACAAAGTTGGACAGTTGCGGGAAGAGTAGAAGCATTTAAGAACATGGGATGATGAGAAGAGCTATAACTAAACTGCTGCTATTTTGTATATTGAAATTTTCTTTTCATAGATGGAAAAATTCGTTTGGCAACTTTAGAACTTGGCTGCCTATTGCTGAAGCAGCTTGTGTTTTCTAAAAATGGCAGGATCATAAAAAATGTTCACCTTCATTGTCTTGAGGTGAGTACTTTCTTTCAAACTGCCAGTCACTGCATTACTGGTGTCTGAGTCTTGTAATAATAGTTGAATAAATTTGTTTCATTTCTGGTTGCAGTAAGCCTCGATGTGAAATTTGAGCTTCTAGAACATCTTTGCTTTGGTAGCACTGTTCTGTGAACGTAATAACCTATGTTCTGTTCTCAGCTCTGCTGTTTTAACTTGTAGCTTCTCAAGCATTTTTTGTTTCTCTGAAATTTGTATGTCATCCATCTCATTAATGTAAAGAAAAGTGCTTTTGAAACTAATAAGCTCACATAAGCTGTGTTTTTGTAGATGCAAGAACTGTATGCTATCAAATTCTGGGATTAAGGCCATGAATCAGGATATTATTAGACAGTTTCTTCTGTCTGAGTTTTTGGGTGGGTTGTTTGATGTAGCTAATAAATGGTGTATGTATTCCCTGAAATGCATTTTCTCTTTCCTAGGGTGCAAGGGAGGAAAGTGTTCATCTCCTCCGTCGTTTCTATAAGGTATAAATGCAAAATGCTGTAAGAAAAAGGTCTTTTACATAATGGGGAGTGTCTGCAGCCCAGTCTTTATGTAGTGCCCAAAGCAGCACTGTTTTTAAGATGGGAACTCCAAATTTGTGAGATGGAAGGAAGTGTTTTGTTGGAGAATTCCTCTCCTTTCTGCCCTTCTCATACCACCCTGATGTATGTCACAAAGGGCTGTTGAAAGACTCACAGGGTTTATACTGGAGATCAGGTTTACCATTGACACTAATATGGAATATATTTGGTTTTAACATTACTTTTTGTTTGTGTCATATCTGAAATGATGATCTAAAGTTTTACTTAATCTTTTTTCCTTATTGGAAACCTTTGCAGCTTTTTACTTTTGTGTGTGTGTTGCAAACAATGAAAGAAATTAATTTTTTAGCCTTAGGCATTAACTTCTAGATAAGGAGCAGTAAATCCATGACAGATTTCAAGTGTCTGAAATACCTTCCTGTTTTTCTTGGAATTCTCTTGAAGGATGTTTGCTCAATGTGGCTTACAAAAAATAAGTAACTTGTGGTAGGTTGACTCTAGCTGGCTGCTAGAGGTCCACTCAGCTGTTCTCTCACTGCCCTTCCTCAACAGGATGGAGGGAGAATAGAATATCTCAAGATAAAGAACAGGGAGGTCACTTGCCAATTACAGTCATGGGCAAAATAGACTCAATTTCACAGAGATGAACTTACTGCCAAGAAAAATAAATTTAGATAGTGAGAAACAAAGACAAATTAAAACACTGCTGTCCCCCGCCTCTCCGTTTTCCCAGGCTCAGCTTCATTCCTGGCTCTTCAACCTTCTCCCCCTGTGAGTGGTGCAGGGGCAATGTGAAGTAGGGATTTAGTGTCAGTCCACAACAGCTTCTCTCTGTAACTTCTCTCTCCTCACCCTTTCCCCTGCCCCAGTGTGGGTCTCTTCCTCCATGGGCTGCAGTCCTTCAGGAAAACAGTTGCTTCAGTGTGGGTCCTGCAGACTGCAGCTCCTTCAGAGCACATCTGCCTGCTGCAGTGTGGGTACCTGCTCCACCATGCTCCTCCAGGGGCTGTGGAGGAATGTCTCTCCCTTTCCCAAATGTGTTTTCCCAGAGGTGCCATCAGTGTTGCTGAAGGGCTCAGCAGTGCCGTGCAGCCCTGGCCTCCCCTCACAGACACACTACAAGAACCAAACCTAACAAAGCCCCAAACAGCAAGGGTTCATGGGATGTCTGTATTCTTTCTTTTGGAAGGGAGAAGAAATCTTTCTGGATATGTTTGAAGATGAATACCGGAGTATGACAGTAAGTGAGAGCCCTTCTGCTCTGCCAAGCCTCAAACCCAGATGCAGCACAGGAACAAGGAAAAGTACTGATAGCTGCTGAGGCCACTGGGGTCTTCATTGCTGGGAGTAGGATAACAAAATGTGGGTGGTGGTTTTGTCTCTGAGAAGCTGTCTATACTTTAAATAAATCATCTATGTGAAAGTTCACAGCTCTTTATTAAATAAACTTTCATTACTTTGTAAAATTGAGTATACAAAATTTACTTTAGCCTACTAAATGGGAGACTGGATTTATTTTTTTTCCCTAAACACTTAAGAAAATCTTCCTATATCTGTCTGAAGCCCAGCAAGTTCTCAGTTTTGAGAAAGTTCTTTCTTGGAGAGAAAAAGTTATGAGAAACTTTCTTGTGATTGAAGTAGTCACAAATTCAAGTGAAAACTTAAACCTGGCGGAATTGGTTTTTAGTATTTGGGAAATACCTTTTCTTCTGTAATTTTCTGGAGTTTTTCCTGTGTATTATCAGTATGGAAACTTTGGCAGTCTGGGAGCAATGAGAGATTGCGTGTAATAAATGAGATTGCATGTAAGCACCTTGAGTAAGACATGGCATTGAAAATTCTCAGAATTTTAGAATATGCAACAATGAGTTGTATTTGAAATTAAAGAGGCAAATGCTTATTGTTCTGTTTAGTAACCAGTGTTAAAATATTTTTATAGATGAAACCTATGAATGTCGAGTACTTGATGATGGATGCCTCGATCTTGCTACCCCCAACGGGCACACCACTGACTGGTATTGATTTTGTGAAAAGGTTGCCTTGTGGAGATGTGGAAAGAACTCGAAGAGTGAGTAAGACTATTTTTTCTTACATTTGTTCATGACAAAATGATGCCAAAAGCTTTGAGCAATTCTAGGAATACAAATATTTTTCTTTGCAAACTGATTGGAAGCTTCATCCATAAAATCGTAAAAGCTTGGTGAAGACAGATCTGTGTAGAGTGTAAAATAATTACCTGCCCCAGAGGAGAAATTTTTTTCTCTGATTTCTTGTGTCTAGTCAATGCAACATGTTATTGCACTGGGGTTTTAATTTTTCAGACCACGCAGGGAGCTACATACAAAGACATTTTGATGACGCTCAATATATCATCAGCTACTTCTGTGATCTGCTACCTCAGTCTATCTCTCAATTATATTCCTATAGTAAGAATCTCCATGGAAGACTGACTGGCTTTGTATTGCTCGTGTTTCTAGACATGGCAAAAATTTTATTTTTACTTCATAGTTCATCTTGCCAAGGTAATTTGTGATAGAGATTTGAGAAGAGTAGAAAACCAGCGAAATATCTATTTCTGTGACTGACACAGTCTGTAGAGGTGATACTGACCTGAGCAACAACATCCTTATTTCCATTCTTGGTTAATCTGTTCTTGGCCCTTATCTGGGCGTGTCCTGGAAGCCTTGCAGTGTCAGTAAGTGTAAGAGATACGTTACTGCACAAAATCATTATTTGGAAAGTGCTGTTCTCTGAGTTTCTTTGCATTTATGTAAGTGTATTATGTGAGTATATTCAAGTACTCTTGAAAAAAAATATATATTTCCAGGAATCTTCTGAAAATACTTGTTTTCATTACTTATTATAAGCCACACAGCTTTTGTTATCACAGCAAGTTGTTTGATAGAATACAGTGAATTATTTTGAAAAGTATTATTCTTAGAAAGCAGAAAGGCTTCCTGGAATTCTGTTTGAGGCATTTAACAGAAGAATACTTAGAAATGCACATTAGTGGGAAATAACCGTTCCAAGATTTTCATCTGCTAAATAAGGAATAGCTTAACTTCTGTTGGTGGAAATAAAAAAAATCAGTACAAATATTTCTGTAGATACTTTGTGATGAACGGGTCTCCGTCAGCATCAGGAATTCCCAGAATGATTCTTTGTTGGTCCTCCTTCCCCAGTCACATTGCAATCAAGTTTTGGTATCTCCTCAGTTCCTGTGCTGCTTCCTTCCAGCCAGGCTGCCTCACCCCAGTTGAATTGTCACAACAAAATGCTGAACTCAGGTGTTTCTTGTGACATTGCCGCTGCCACTTAACCTGCTGAGGTTCTGCTGATGGTTTCAAATGGAAGAAGATTCAATTCTGAGCATGCTCTGACATGATTCAAAAAAGTTCTCAAGTTTTATTTCACTAGCAAGTGAAGTTGTCCCTTACTTTGATTATATTGTGAGTTCTTAACCGTTAGGATCTTACTTCCTTGTTATAGAAAGTCCCTCTAAGTGGCAGCTCGTCTCCTCTTAATGATTTTAGGAAGAGTTCTCAAAAATCTCACTTTGTGAGAAGTTTTTGAAGTACTAAGAACACTTCTTCGTGGGACTGTAATAAGAGGAGTGGTAGGTTTCCCTGCAAATTGCTGTTTCTTTGCAAATGGAACACGTATATAAATGAGGAGGTCAGCATCATAATGCATAATTCTTTACCGTAGGTAGAAATCAGTATTTGTTTCAAAAAAGGCAAAAGTCAGCCAAAAACAATCAATGGAACTTTTGTGTTGTTTTGTTGAGATCTGAGAATGTGTGAGGCACAATATATTGATACTGGTAACAAACTGAGGGCTGTCAGTGTTGTAGGAAGCACAGCATGATTCCCATTTCATCTGATGTTCTTGTTTTTTTGGTTTTTTTTTTTTGCAAAGGCTAATGTTTTAATTTTATCTTCTACTCCTGTACTTTGTTGTGCACTAAATGTGATGACACGTTCAGAGATGGGTGCCATTCGTTTTATAGGAAATGAGTGTGATAAAAATTAATGCAGCCTAGGACAAAGAGGTTTGAGGGGGAAGATAAGTGAGGGCTGACTGGTGGTGGCCCTCCAAATTAAAAAAAAAACCAAAACAAAACCTTGTTGGGTTTAACTTTTGGGTTACTAGACTTTCCTATTCTTGATTGAATTTGGCAAATTTTAAACTAAATACTGTGAATTCTTTTTGAAGCATGCTTTATAGTAGTCCTAAATAATTTCAGTGAATCCACAGTACATTAGAATGCAGTCTGCTTAAATGGGAGAGATCATCTCCCATTCTAAGGTGACTCTGTTCTTATGAATTAAGTAGTATTATCATCATATTTTTGTTAGATACTATTGACATCCTTTGCTCCACATAATCATATTGCCCTGTTAGATTTCAGCAGTCTACCGAAGTCATTGCTTTGGGGTTATTTCATGGAAGAACCTGATACATGGCTTCCCTTTCCTCATCCCTGCTCTGCCAGAAGTTTCTGGAAGCGCTGCCAGTAGAGACCTGGCCAAGCACTCACAGTTCTGCTTCATAGGAGCCACTGTTCTGTTGACTTTAAAAATAGAGGGGTGAAGGGTTTTCCCTTAAAGCACTTTAGATTTGTTTTTCCTAATACTTCCTGCGATCTGGGAGTTTCTGGGCACTGCAGCTGTTCATGAATTCAATGCTTTTACTGTAAGGGAGCAGTTAATTTACAGTATGCCACAGAATTACTGTGTAGGAAACTCTTAAAAAAGCAGAACACCGGAAGTAATAAAAAATGATTTTTCAATTGCTATACTGAGAATACAGTTCTTGTAGGGAAGGAGGATTATAAATGGTGCCTTTTAAAATGTGGCTAATAAAATGATTGTTCTTTGACACCATGGGTCTTTGCATACCATATGTCATGAGTCTGTAAATCAAAACTAGCATATTTATTTCACAGAGCAGCTGTTGAAAGTTTCTTGGGACTGTTGCAGCTTTCAGAATGCTTTACCCTGATGAAGACCTTCTGAGAACATAAATTAAGTGCTCCAAGAATGTTACATTACATGTGGCTAGTTTTGATGAGGACAGCAAATTAAAATGCAGAAATCCCCACTGTTTCTCTCTTAACTTGTAGACATCTTAGCTGGACTTGGCCAGAAAAGTTATTACTTTTAAGTTCAAAATGTGAGAGTCTCTGAAGGTTGGTTGTGTAGGTGTCTGTAGTGTAGAAGAATTGTAAATACAATCAGTCTTAAAATAATGATTAAAGAAAAAAATTCCGAGATCGTTGTTTTTGATTACAGCTCCTGTGATAGTTTCCCTGTCAATCACAATTGGTGTAAGTGTGCCAGGGAGACAAAAGTTCTGCTGCTTTTGCTTCATTGAAAATAAATAGCACGTTTCAGCTTCTTTCATATGTCTTCTTTTAACTAAGTTGGAAATTACATTCTACTTTTTCAATTTAAAATGTATTAAAATCTTAATTTCAATTTAAAATGTATTAAAAAGATGTACTGTAGGACAGCAAACTTGGGAGTTGTAAAAGCCAGTATATGTTTGTAAGATTCTGTTAAAATATGTAGTATTGGGTGTAAAAATATTTTAATATTCTTTTCTCTAATTTCTCAAGGCAATCAGAGTTTTCTTTATGCTCCGTTCACTGTCACTGCACTTGCAAGGTGAGCCGGAAACTCAGTTACCGCTCACAAGGGAGGGAGATCTGATAAAGGCAGATGATGTTCTTGATTTGAGTAAGTAGCCCCTCAATTTCCTAAATAGTCTGACATGAAAAAATTACTGACTTTATTTCCTCTTAAACTGCTCATTACTGCTATTCTTACTTAAACTACCTGAAGTAGTACGAAGTAGTGTTGAAGTTCTACTGTGTACTGTAGCATAAAAATGTGTTTTCCAGTTTGTGTCTCTCGTTGCCCAAACAGGAGAGACAGGAGAATATCAGTGTTTTGGCATAAAGCATGTAGGATCCACATCATTGCATAGGTGCCATACCTTGGGAGGAGACTTTGCAATGGGCAAAGCGAGACCCGAAAAGTTACATTTGTGTGCCTTTTTAAATTATCAGTTTGGAGATATTGTTGATGTAACTAATTTTCCTCAATCTCTATTAGTACAAGGCTTTAAAAATTCTTCTGAACATTAAGATGTCTTCAATGTTTATGCTTGTTTGTATACAAATAGTGTCATGAGGGGGAGTAGAGGTTAACATGATCCAGTAATGGTTTCAGCTTCTGTTTTGATTTGGAAAAATCCTGCAAAACTGTATCAAAATGGCTTCTTTTTTCCTTTTGATTGAATGCAATGATGGTGTTTTATGTGAGCTTGATGAGAGAGATTAAAGTTTCTTGTAAAGAAGCATTTTTAATATTTTGATGCAAATATGTTGAATGCAAACCTTTAGGTGTAGTTGCAAGGTTGTCACCAGTATACATGGATGTATGTGTAGAGTGTCAGGTAATTCCACAGAAGGTTCATTCCATATTGCTCAATATGCTGTCACCAGAATTATAACTACTGTTGCTTTTCAGTGGCTTTCTACTGTAAATAGTTTTGAAGCAGTTGTGATAACTGTCTGCCTTACACTGCCTGTGAGGCTGTCGGTGTGGTTTTGGTCTTATTTAGCAGCTCACTGTGTGAAGTCACTGGCAGCTCAAATTAACAGCCTCAGTGCTTGGTTTCAGGTGGTAACAGGATTCTGTTAGTGGCAGTGTTTTTAATACCATGGCTAAGAGGCAAATGAGGATACATTTAAAGCTGTTGTTTCTTTGCTGGAATGGTAAAAAGTAACATTATAGTTAAGTTTCTTTGCTCACTCTGTCTTTGCCAAGTACACAGGTTTTAAAAAGGCCATCGCAGTCACCATTTTTTTTTAAAGGTTGAGGAAAGTTTATAATGGAGTAATTGGGGTTGGAAGAAACCTCAGTAGATCATCTAGTCTGACCCCCTTGCTCAAAACAGGGTGAGCTAGGTGTCCAGGACAACTTGTTGTCACATTTGTGACAAAGAGAGTAAATCAAAATGTGGTGCCGGTGTCTGACCAGGGACATATCCTCTTCATTTCAGCTAAATGTACTTCATGGGAGCAAGGTGGATTCATGATTGGTTGCTTAGTAAAGCAGAATATCATTCCAGATGAGTTGCCTGCTGTTGGGAAGAGTTCTTCCTGTGGAATGGGAGGTGGTGCATTCACTCTCTCCAGCCTAATGCTAATCTTGGGCTGCCGGCTCTGCATACAAAGGGCTAAAAGTTTTCTGTAAGAGCTTTTAATGTCTGCAGATGATTTCTGGAATTGTGATGACTGTAAATTATAAAATCATTGAAGATCAAGCCCTGAGGCAGATCAGGTGCATTTAGACCATCTCAAGTAGCTGTTAGATTCATAGAGATTTCTTACAATACAGTCTTTTCAGGCAAATATTTTCATAAACACAGGCAACTATTTTCACTTAATTTACATCTTCAGCACTGCAAGCAGCTGAGGTCTATGAACTCTCCTTCCTTGGCTGTATTTCCTAAAACTTGTATTTTTCTTGAAAAAAGTCCAGAGAAATCTTTGATCTATGTCATGGAGGTGTAGTGTCCAAACTGGTTACAAGCTTCATTTTGCATGAGGAGTAATTAGCCATTGCTGTTAATCTCCAAAAGGACGCTACAGTTCTTTGCAGCAGTGTCACACCAGGAAGCTTTTCAGCCTGTGGTTCACTGTAATCCCCAGACCAAATTTGATTAGCAGTGAAGTTTACTGGGTTTGGTATTTTCATCTGAATGTGGTTGGGTATCTCTAGCTGTTTCATAGCATAGCTGTAAGTATTCTTAGATCAGGTCATTGAAAATGTGTTTAACCACACTTTCTCTTCTGTTTTTGTCATCAAGGATGACAGTTTGACTCTTCAACAGCTGTGAGCTAGAAACAGTCATGTAAATGGACTACATTCAGTTGTATAGACTCAAAGGATTCCTGTAACAGATGCCTAGTAAATGAGTAACTTTCTGTTCTTTGAAAGACTTTTGCAGTAATGCTTTACTTCAAAGTGTTGTCAGGTCTAAAATAAAACCTTTCTGTTCTGGAAAGCAACTTCTGCCCTTTGAGTTCTTAAAGTAGTGCATTTTGTAGTTGGGCAGTTGAATTTGTACAGCAAGTATTTTGACCTGCTTGCTGTTGCACTAAAAACTTCATAAGTACTGCTCCAAAACTAGTATTTGAGAACTCCACAACTCTATTTCATGTTGTGGCCTGTTTGTTGAATCTCCCAATACATTCAAAATTCATGAGCCTAACACTGAGTATTTGGAAGGGTCCTAATCCAAGTACTTCATGTCTTAAGAAGAATAGGACTGCTCCAGGAATTCAAGTCAACTGAAATAAATATATTAATGGACTAATTTGGTTAAAGAATACAAGAGGCAATAAATAAAGCATACCAAAATAAGACATATCCAGTTCTGCCTGGTGTCTCAGCTCCTTCTATAAACAGGAATAAATCTTCCACAGGTTCTTACAGTAATATTTGCCAATCCTGTATGGATTTCTTGAGCCTTCTAGGGCTATGAGGAAGATAATAGCAATCAATCCTCATGTTAACTGAATCATGTCCTGTATGTACTTCACTTATTGATGAAGCTTGTTCTCTCAAATTTCAAAAGCTCACAGTAGATTTACACCAGTTAGCGTTAATTATCCTCTTAATTGTGTTAGGGTTCCATATTTCATGCCTTTCTTTCCTACCACCCAACCAATTTTGAATGGATCCTGATGGTAAAGGGTAGTTGGTAGATTCATAGTAATGTTAGTTGGAAGGGACATCTCACTTGTGTTGCAGGGGGTTTTTGGGGGGGAAGAGGAAGTTAGTTTGGTTTCTGAAACTTGAAAACCTTTGGTGATGTAAATTCCACAACGTTTCTGGGTAACCTGCTGCGGAAAAGAATTTCTCCCACCTCCTGACCATAATTTATGGCTGTTGTCTATAGTCATATGACTGCCATTGTGAAGAACTGTATACTTCCACTTGTAGCTTATCCTGCAAATGTTTCTAATGTGAAATACGGTGCTAAATGCTTGTTTAGATGTTTGGATGAGTAAATAAGTTCTACTGTTTTGTATAGCCTTCAGAATATTTTACTTGCTGTAAGTTGAACTAGATGAGAGAGAAGAAAAAGACCTGTGTGTATGAAGTACGTGAATGAAAGTATCAATTTGAAGCAAAGGAAAAAGCAACTTTTAGTAGAGTTGTCTGCTGGGAGCTGGCATTGCCAGTTTAAGGGCTGCTTGGTAGATTTCAGCTGGTGTAAAGAGGGTGATGTAGTCCCTTTTCAGGAATGATGGGTTTGAACTGAATGGCAGTGAGGAAATGCTGGAGGAGGTATTTTGGGGCTTGTTGGAGGGGTTCTGGAGTAAGAGAGGGTATGTTTGCTCAGTATAAGTGAATAAAATACATGGATAAAGTAAAAAATGTTACCTCATGTAACAAACGTTGTCAAAATGCTGCTGTGATTTACCTGGAGAGTCCAAATAATCATGAAGTTGAAGGATGTCCAAGAGTCTGCATAGTCAGGTTTCAGACCTGTACAAAAGTACCTTGTGTCAGGAGACAAAGTTTGTAACAAGGTGGAAGTAATGGCCTGCAGTGTGTAAGGTCTGTCTGTAGTTGTTAACAAGACTTTTTGAGACTTCCACTTAGTAAGAGAAATCAGCACTGTTGCAATTTCACCCCTGAGATGAAGGGACCTTTTTTCTGAAACGTAATGAAGGTGGTTAGAGAAAGCAAGGTGCCTGTAGTACCCATCTTATATTTAACTTGTAAGATGTCTGAACCACTGTTGTTAAAATCTTTCTTGCCCTTTCTATGTAACTATGATAGGGAAGTTAAAATACGTTAAAAATGTGAACAGAAGCTTTAACCCTGTGTTGTCAAGGTTATTACATTTTTATATATTAACATTTTCTGTTATGTAAAATACCCACACCCAGAATTCTCAACTTCGTTGTTATGTAACCTTTTCCCTTTCTTCCTTCCTTTAGACAACAGTGATCTGATTGCTTGTACAGTCATAACAAAGGATGGGGGTCAAGTTCAAAGATTCCTCGCTGTGGATATTTACCAGATGAGTTTGGTTGAACCAGATATTGCCAGGCTTGGATGGGGAGTAGTTAAGTTTGCAGGCCTTCTGCAGGTAAGGGAAGTTGTAGTCTGGGTGGTCAGCTTTTCTGAGCTGACAATCTGCGTCTTATGTTGGACAAACAGTAAAATCAGTATTTGCTTATATATTTAAGCTATGTACCGTGCTTACTTGATTCTTTGGTCTCTAGTCTTTTTTCTGGTTCCTTCCTTTTAAAACATTTCTGATTTTCTGAAGAAGTTTACATAGATAACCAGACACAATTGCAGATGGGGTAACTTCCCTAACATACGTTGGGCTGTGCTTATTTGAACACTGAAGTTGCATCCAGTTAGGATTGTGTTCGAAGCGCTTTGCTCAAGTAGCACACTAATGAACTCATCTAGAGTTTTGATCTTCCTGCACAGGTAGGGAGGGTTACAGGTTGTAATTTCAAAATGATCTGTTCAAAATGAATGCTTATCTAAGGAGTTTTCTCTCATTTGTCTTTTTCGTGCCTTGACCATCACCCTTTGTTTCCTGAAAATTTGCTATGCTCAAATAATTTAACTCAATCTCTATGAATACTGATTTCTGAAGAAGTAAATCCAAGTTGTACAACTTGCAGAGTCTGCTTTGGTTTTATTTTGTTGGGTTTTTTAACTGTCTTTGTAAGAGCTTTAATGGAACATTCATAGGGTTTTCTTTCAATGTTAATATTTAATCTGTAGTTTAGAAAAGCTTACTTTTTCTTTAACTACTTGCCTTCTGTTTCTCTTTAGGATATGCAGGTGACCGGAGTAGAGGATGACAGCAGAGCTCTGAACATCATAATTCACAAACCTGCCTCAAGTCCTCATTCGAAGCCCTTCCCAATCCTCCAAGCCACATTTATTTTTGCGGATCACATTCGCTGCATCATCGCCAAGCAGCGCCTGGCCAAAGGCCGCATCCAGGCTCGGCGCACGAAAATGCAGAGAATAGCAGGTGAATGTTTGTTCTGAAACAATTCTGGGAGACAAGACTTGGCTGGCCTTGCAAGTCACTCTGTAATGTAAGGGTGAGGCACAATAAGGAATGGTGGACCGCAGAAACCTCTAAACCAGGGCTGAGTTTCCAAGGAATAGATTTGGTTTCATATGTAACTTTGAGTTTATGAAGTGGATATGTCACACTTTTATGGCTTGCTTCATATAAAAATATTTTAAATCAAGTTTGAGGCTAGTACAGATCTACTAGATATTAAAAATTTGGGGTTGGATGTAATGCGAAGGCATTTTTTTTTTCCAGTTTAAAGCAGATTATCTCTTTAAATGGCTTTTGCAGTGTTCAGTTGTAACTAATGAATTACTTTATTTGTGCAGGGAAAAACAAAAGGGGTTTTTTATTGTTAATAACTCCTATGGTTTTTGAAGTGCAAGGGGATTCCTGTAATCCTGGGGTTTTTTTTCTCCTCTGCTGTATTTTGAGGTTTCCTTAGTGTGATTGTGATGTGGACAGCAGTGTAGGAAAGGTTACCAGAGGCATTATCTCTCTTGTTTGTCAGCGCATTTGTAACCATAATTAAGAGGCAAATGAAGGCAAGTTATATTAAAATCTGGTTTACTCTTAAGATCCTGAGCAAACTATAAATTTTCTTGTCACCTCTTCTTCCTTTTATGTATTTGAGTAACAAAAACTATCAATTGTGATTAAACATAGCTCTCCTGGATCTTCCTGTTCAGCCTTCAACTGAAGTTATGGGTTTTGGACACAGCTCTGGAGCTGCAGCCCAACACCTCCCATTTAGATTCTATGACCAGTCCCGGCGTGGGAGCAGTGACCCGACAGTGCAGCGCTCTGTCTTTGCATCTGTTGACAAAGTCCCAGGTAAGATCATCATTCATTAACAAGCAGTTTTTGCTTTGTGATTTCAATCTGCAGAAACTATACTATAATTTGTACAAGCAATGAAAAGCTCATTGTAATGTGTTCCTGAACACATAAACCAGGATGAGGCTTATGGAAAAATTTACGCCAAGAGAAACAAGTAATACCTGGGTGTGTATTCTGGGTATGTTGTGAGCAAGACGTCCATGGCAGTTTCCTCAGATGTCTTAATACTTTGCCTTTCTTACAGATCAAGTTAGTTTAAATCATGTTCTGCATATTCAGTATTTATGCAACACATCTGTCAGTTGTGCATGTTTCCTCCCTTAATTTGGTTATGAATGCTTTCATGCTGGATTGTAAAAACAGGTGGGATGCTGTGCACTGCCTCATTTCCCTCAGAGTGAGCAAGACAGAAAAGGGCCACAGCTATTCCTAAAACATTAGCTTGGAACTGGGATTAAAGGAATGATTCTAAATCAAGTAGCTCTTTGCTTTTTTGTCTCCTTATTGTCTGTTTCACAAATTGACTTCTCTGCAGAAATTCTTTTCCAAATGGTGAAATTTTTTCCTTTTGGGTTGAGTCATTTTAAAGGGGAATCTTACACTGCTTGAAAGTACTTAACTATGCTGTATTGTACAAAAGATCTCATTACCACTTACTGCTGGTCATTTCACAGAACTCAGCATTTCTCTTTAAGTGTGATTCAGAATTCAAAGCACGACTGAGAATGCACATGTTTTACTGCTTTCAGACTAAATTGCAGCTCAGTTTGCCTGAGTCATGACTGGGCAACAGAAATTATAAAACCACAAATAGTGCCAGTCAGGTGTTTCAAAGACAAGTGTATGTTGTGTGATGGGAGTGTATTTCCTTGTTTGACATGACTTCCATGGAAAGGTGTGGTTGGAAAGATGCCAGTGTTACTGTTTCAGCTTTCTCCAAGGACAGTGCACTTGTGTTCCTAATAAGTGACTTCATCTACTAATTTGGAGGGGGCTATTGGGGATGATGCAACCACAAGCAATGTTCAAGCAACCACATACTTTATTTGAATTCCAGGAAAGGTAGACTTCCACTTGCAGAGCCAGAGGAAAAAGTATTTTGAAGTGTTTATTTGGTACAAAGTATGAGAAATGAGGCACAGAAGTTGAAGTATTTCAAGTGCGGCATCTTTGAAATGCATTTTATGACAGGTAGTAATATAATAAAAATGGATTAATATCCTGTTTTACATCTGATTACAAAGCAAGTATCAAATGTGTGTTTGTTCCCTTATCTTTGCTAAGGAGTGAATGAGGTTTCCTCATTCCTAGTGATTTTCATAGGAATCTGTTCATGCTTGTCCCTTAATTAGGCTTGCAGGGATTTTTACTTCAAGAGAAGAATTTTGTGGCTTTGAAAAAATTATTGACCTAGTTACGGTTAGATTACTGGTTTCATGTATTCATTTCTTAGTGCTACAGCTCCAACTGCTCTTTGAGTTCTGCGAAGCTCACACAGTCAGTTAATTTGGTTGTACTTTTAAGAAACAAATTATGCTTTCCCTTGGTGATGATGTTTTTTGTAGATTTAAAGGAGAGCTATGTTTTTGGCAATATGTTTAGAATATTAATTACTACTTTTAGTAGGACCATGTTGGTTGTTAGTGCTGTACATCCAATGTGGTTTTTAAGAAATTACCAACCATATAAATGTTTTCATCCCTCCTGCAAATTTCAGTCTGTGAAGAATTTTAATACAACTATTGAATCAGTTTCCTAATCCCTCTTGTCAATGAATTCAGAATTTTCAAGAACACTTATTGCAGTTGTGTCTGGTTCAGTTTCGCTCACAGTGCCTCCATAAAGCTCTGCATATTATCACTAGAGAAGCTGCAGTTACCTTATGCGTTCCGTTATTGTTGTCAAACTGGGCTTCATTTTCCTTTGTTGTTTCACAGTCCAAAGTTAAAATCTGTTCTGAAAGTGCCTCTTGGTGTCTGAGGGGAAGAGGGTGAGGATTGTTATAGCTTAAAACTGGATTTTGTACACAACATGTGAAGGGTGATGAGGAATGTAGTAGATGATGCTTCAGAACATCCCCACAAACCCGATGAAAAGTGCAGGTTATCCAAGTGCAGGGAGATGCTGTAATCATCTCCTGCTGGACTGGGCAATTCTCTACAGAGACCAGTGTAACCAAAATCCTTCACTCGATCAATTTTATTATCATGAAGTCATGGCTATGAATATATTCCAAGGTCTATTTTAAGTTACTAATCTTTGCTAGAATGTTGGAGCATTTTAGGGATAGCATAGCTGGCTGGACTGTTCACCATCTCATGTATTAGCTATGTATGAATATATTGAACTTCTGAAGCACCCTTTATGTAAATAAGAATTACACTGTTTTCAAAGAAACCAGCAGATTTGGTAGGGGCCCTGTGAACATAGGTCTTGTATTGAAAGTAAATAAATAATGACTTCCTCTTCAAGCAAACTCAAGAATTAGTTTCAAGTATCAGCTCTATTCTGAGATTTATATGCCCAGTGTGTCTTAAGGGAAATGTTAACGATTTCCAGCAAAAGGTACATCTAAATATTTTAACAAGTGTGGTTGTTTACCTACTGAGTAAATTTATTTTGAAAAGCAAAAGAAATCAATAGATTTCTCTTAGTATTTTATCCATTTTTAATATCTTAGTTGATGATGATGATAAGGTTTTGAGGGAAAAAAGTAGGAAAAAAAAACTTCTTGTTAACATTAGCATGGCAAGCAAGCTATAACCATCTTCATTTTAAGGTCTGAAGGAAAAAAATCATCCATAGTTTTGGAACCCTTTGTGTAGTATGAACTAATATTCCTGTCATCATCAGATGAACCTTCTAAGTGTTATTTTATTTCCCAAAGCTATGATTAATTCTGCTCACCTTCTCTTTGCAAGTATGTCCTGAAGGAGTTTCCCCATTAGAATATTCTTTCTTGGTGAGTAGTTTCCCAATACTGTACAGTATTTTGAATGATTCAGGCTTACCTTTCCCTCCTATCTAAATTAGCTTCCTTTAGCACATTTAAAATCCTTCCTTTGCAGTTGTTTTGGGAAAGAAAATACGTTGAGGTCATTTTGAAGCAAATGCTCCCATGTAAGGACATGAATCCATGAATGCTGTTCTGCAGAAGCTTTGGGCTGGCAATTCTGCTAAATCAGGCCAACTTTCCCTAGGACAGTCATGGAAGACCTTGTTTACTGTTTTCTGCTATTTTGGTGAGGATGGAATATTTCTTCTCCCTTGAAGTGCAAACTTTTTGTGGATATAGAATGCTTCGGATGGATACAATTTTTACCAGCACTGTCAGGGAAAGTAAATATCTTGATGTAAGCATTCGTTATACCAGTGGCTTTAGGAACTGTTCTTAATTTCCTTCACTTTAACAGTTGGCTTTCCTTCACTTTAACACAAGTCTACTGGTTATCCCTTGTTTCCCTGTACTAACTGGTATTTCAAACTATGAAGTGTGTATGAAAAACCTAATGTACATTTTCTATGATTAAAAACTATAGCACTCAGGGTCAGTGATACATTAGAAGTCTTTCACATTGAGATAGTTCAGTTTGTGGCTAACTTTTTGCAGACTGTCAGGCATCACTGTGTATAACCTCAGTTTAACTTACCTAAATGATTGTAGAAGATCGATCCGTTTGGTTTCTGAAATAAAATACATGTATTTATTTACATTTATGGGATAATTAGCTTCTCACCAAACTATTTTGTTTTTAACTGAAAGAGATATCTCTTGCCCTTGATGGTTATTTAATTCTTTCAAGTGGTGTTCATCTTGAACATAATGAATTATAATTTAAAATAAGAGACTTGGCAAAAGTGACATTTAGATACCTATCTAAAACTATGATGCAGTGCTACAGAAATTCAGATAGCATTGTGTTTCTGCACGTGGTTTTGAGTCGTGGTTCTTGGGTAAGCATGGGAGGTAGAAGGTAGGAGGTGGGTGGGACTGCAGGTCAAGTCAGATTATTAACAGGACTGTTGGTTGTTAGCTTTTTTTCTGTGCTTTCTTCACTGTGTTGTTTTCACTTGTAGCACAGCCTGTCAGTGTGTTGCTGCTAACAGCATTTTCTTGACTTGTCATATCTATGTGTTAAAGCTTTCAGAGGCTTCTTGTAACATGTCCATTTAAACTGAGTTTTGAGTGGCTGCATCCTGTATGGCACCAGCACATTCCCCATGTAGGAGATTCTCTGAGTGAATCATGCATGCAGTGCCATGGGTCATTCTCCATATAAAAGGATAAAGAATTGTGTGGTGCATTTGCAATCTTACCTGATTGTCAGATCCTTTCCTTTTCAGTGTTGACTGTGCGGTGAAGAGAGCAAGTAGTGTATTGTTAGGTATTTTATAGTACACATTGTGGCTACTTTCAGTAATTCACAATACTGCTGAAAAAACTTTTGCATTAGTGCTTTCCCATGGGAGAGGAACGAGAGCTGCAGAAGCAGCAAAGTTGTGTACCTCACCTGACATACAGCCCATGGTAAAGACATTTCTTTTGCTGTAAGAAGTGCATCAACTTCTGAAAAGCTGATTGCTATCAAAACCTGAAGAGGTGACTATAGGTATGTAGTTACAGAAGGAGAAAGGAGTGAATGCAAGATGGTTAGGAAAGAAAAGGATGCTACACTGAAAGAATTTGAAGAAGTATTACACTAGAAGCCAGAAGACTCATTTAAGAAGTCAGACACTGTATAGACCTTTCCAGTCTTCAGGCTGGAAGAAGTTTAGTTTATGAGAGGCTGAATTAAATTCAGTGCCAGCACTAGATGTGATCGATTAAAATTTTCTGAAGTTACATCTACTAAAAAATGCAGGTCTTCTATCCAAGATAGTTTTTTGTTCACTTTTGACTTAACTATTTTCCTTATCACGATAAGGTCTGTGACCTGTGAATATATTGACTATATCAAAAATTGAAGAGTTTTGATATGTTTTGACTGTTTGTGCAAGCTCTGTTTTAAAATGCTTTGAATCCCTTAAGCTCTACTTCTTGTTCATTGATCAGCACTTGTCGCCTGTTCTCAGTAAGACACATTCAGATTTTCTGGTTTCCAAGATAAAGATGGGAAAGGGCACTTCCTCTGGGGCACTACATGAGGTTGGCACCACCTTGATAAAGGATTTGTTTTTACCTTTTCCCGATTTGTTCAACAGCTTAACTCTTTCAAGATAATTTTAACTTGTAAACTTCACTGTCCTGTTTTGCAGGCTTTGCTGTAGCCCAGTGCATAAATCAGCACAGTGCATCCCCACTCTCGTCACCATCCCCTTCCAGTGGCAGTGGCAGTACAGGGCGCTGTGATTCAGTGACTGCAAGCTCAACATCCACTCCTTCTGCTGCTCAGAGCCCAGCAGGTATTCACTCACCATCTTCAGCCTAGGCACTAAGGGATACAGGGTAGTTTGTTGTAAAATTAAGGTACTATGTTATTGAATTAAAAGCAGTAGGGCTTTATGGTTTTAGATCATTTCATCAACTAAGCCAATTAAAAGTAAATTGTGGTACAAATTGCAGTCATCTCTTCAGCTGTCTGGAACTCTAAACACTTGGCATCTTTCAGTAGAGATTTTAAGTACTAGTGAAGAAACTCCTAGCACATACAGTTTACAATGTTGTGGGGGGCTTTTTGTTGGTGGTTTTTTTTAACTGAAGTATTACTTTGAATAAATCTTTTATGTAAACTGTTAGCCTTTCACCTTAGTGGATAAGTTGATTTCCACATGAAGCAGCTTTTTTTGAACTGGGTGACATTTGCTTTTGTGTGTTTATCTGATTCTCATGTTAATTAGTAATAAGGGGCCACATATGAAATATTCGAAAATAGTTATTTAGGATGTTAATATTGTAAAGTTTTTGCAATAATGCTCTTGTGGCTGAACACCTCCATGTTTCAGGAGGCTGTTTCATTGGTGTAGAAGAGGCTGCAGTATAAATAGACTGACAGTGGAATTTTCACAAATGTAGGTTGCATGTGTTTGCATTGGTCAGTATATTTAGTGGATGTGCCTAAACTGGAACTTCGTGTTGCATTAATCCTCCTTTCTATGTAGTAATTGTAGAGAATCTTGTAACACTGTCTGTTCTGAGGGCAAATTGTGTGAGGCAAAGGCTCAGGCTGAAGACTAAACAAGAAATAAATCCTGAAGGGTGCATACTGAAATGCTTTCATGCTAGAAGTGACCTACTCTACCTCATTTTGGTTATAAAACAGTAGAGGTAACTTGATTCTCAAGACCTTTTCAAGCAAGCCATCATTTAATGGTCTCTTCCAATGTCGATCACTCCTTGAGAGGGTTGTTGTGGCTATGCCTTCTAAGACATGCTGTTTTGCCTTCATTTTGAAGGCCCATCTGTATCTAAAATTTGTTGCAGTCCTACAGGAAATGATGCAACCTTTGTTAGGTATTGAGTGTTTTTAGGTTTCACTGAACAGTGTCAGCAGATCAATGTGGATTTTATGTTTAAAGTGAGTATCCCTGCAAGAAATACTGCTGGAAAGGGTGCTGATGAAGTTAATGAACAACAAATACGTAAAGCATTCTAGCACCGAGACTCTAGATTAAAAAGCATGTATTAGCTTGAGAAACTAACACCTAGTCAAAATAGTCCTGCAATATATGTAATTTCAGAATAAAATTTGGAACATTTTTTCTATATACCATCTATTCAAAACTTTGGAAGGCCCTCCTTTTATTTTCTCTGTTGGCAGGTGATTGCTCTTGATGGCCCAGGTAATATCTAGTCATTGTACAAAGAAGTGCTGTCATTTGTCAGAACACTCAGGCTGGATTGGCGCTACAAGAAAACATTAGTTTGATGACATGTTTCTCCTGTAAAAAGGCTCATGTACAGTGTCCTTTGCTGTATTTGAGTCCTCTGTGATCAGGAAGAGAAATGCAACTACAGGTTCTTTCCAATAGTGGCTAAGAGAAAACTGGTAAAAGGAATGAAAATGAAGAATATATTATTTTTGTTCGTATAAGCAATGTGCTAGTTCATACAAATATCAAGCAAGACAATTTCTGACTGAGGTCTTTCAAGCCCATATAATCTGGCTTCTATGAAAAAAATTTATAGATCCAGAACATACAGTTACTCATCAAGCATAAAAAGATAGTCAATTATTGAAGAATAATCATAGACTGTTAGTTAACAAAATTACAGTCTACTTACACAGTGTGTTGGCATTTGTGTAACATAAAATTCTGTTTGTTTTTCTTGCAATTTAAAAAGCCTGATGACAGGAGGCTGCTCATTGGTTTCCAAAAAAGAAAAACAGCAACAATAAACCCCAAACTCTTCCCTACCCTTCTCACCCCCAAAAATAAAAATAATGAAGAAAACCCAAACCAAAACCGGAGGAAAAGTATTTTGAAATGCCTGGTTTCAGTATGCACTTTACCAGTTAGGTTGCATGAACTGCCCACCTTGACCTTCATTGTGACTTAATCATTAAAGTATGTGTAAAATGGTACGTGTTGTGCAGGAAAACAGTGTCTGGGTGCACTTTGATTTTGTTTGTTTGCCTGAGATCTAGGCACACTGATGTGATGCTTTAGCAAATGTAGCTGTGAGGATCCACTTCTGTGCCCTACCACTGAGCACAGTCACCTTCAGCAAAGTCAGAGGAAATGACCCTGACAAAGTGCATCAGCTGCTTCAGTCCCAGATCAGCAGCTTGCACTAACCTGCTGCAGGGATGGCTTTTGAGCTCAGCTTCTGGATTTTCTTCTGCTCAGAGGGCAGTTGCAAAGAGGAAGACAGTGACTGTAGGTACATGAGCAGGTATTTCGTTGCGATAGGATAATGCACAGTTGGTACTGAGGTGCATATATGTGGCTTAGGGATTTTGCTGGACCATATTTGCTCTGACCTTTAGGACCAAGAATCCCTGCCATGTATGTGTTTGTTCAAAGGACCAGTGATGAGTTCAGACTAATATGTTGCTATTAATGTTTGAAATGTATTTGGTGCATAGTTGCAGCATAGCTTATAGTTTCTTTTCCTTGTAAAAGAATCTCATTAATGCACAGAAACTGTTCCTAAAGTCAGACTAAAGCAGTAAGTGTGCATAATTCTTCAAAGTTGCTGCCCTGGTCTGTACCAAACTGCTTAGTGCAGTCGCAGGCAATAATGAACAAGTAGTGGCTTAAAACCTGTGGCTGAGTGTCTGACAGTGTCTCAAGGTCCTTATCACAGACTAGTGAGAATTCTGAAATCCCTGGAGCTAGGTCTTTTGGGGGTGAGAATGCAGGTAGGGTTTTCCCCAACCTCTGGAGCTCTGTTGACACTTTTTGCTAATACTCAGTGTCAGATCAGTACTGTGGTTTTATTCTTGGGATCAGTGTTTCTGCATTAACTGATTGACCAGTTTACTGCAAGTTTGAATGTTCTCCCTTTTGTAGTACTTATATGTAATTGTGATCTTTAGTGGAAGCTTGCCAGGAACGTGGCATGAAAGAGAGGGTCTGTTTAGCATGTGTGGGCTTATGCATGAAGAGAACTCTGTTGAAATAGGTGACAGTGCCATGAGCACTGTCTATATTCTATCAGGTCATACTGACCACTGAGCTGGGATCTGGAAACAATTGTTGGTATTCACCCACTTCAATGTAAAACACTGATTTTTCCCTTAGCTTAACCAGTTGAGGATGGTTGAAACTGAACTGCCTTACTCTGCTGTGAAGCAGAAGAGGAGACTTGCATGATGTGAAGTGGCTCCTTTGAGGAGGAAATAACCAGTAGCTGATGAGCAGCAAGCAGTTACCAAAATCTGTTTTATGTCCCAAGATAGCACGTCACTGCTGCTGCCATCTGTCACATTTGAGTCTGTCTCATTCCCCATTCCATTTTGAACACACACAAACATGTAGGAGCTCTCTGCCCCTCCTTCCCTGCTCCCCTGTTTGTTCTGCCACCTGCTCAAGCTGTTGAGCATGAACAGCATCCTGGGTTGCTTAGGAACTTCAGACAAGGCCAGACAAGATAAAGGGGAGATGCCTATGTGGACTTCAAGGAAGCTACCTCAACTACCTTCCTTAAGAGCAACATCTTAAAGCAAACAGCTTTTTATACTGTGAACTTGTGATTGTAGTGTCCTAAGCTACTGTCCATTGACAGATTTCAACTGGTCAGGGTTTGATATATTTGAGATGATACTTGTAAATTTCACAGAGTTGTTTCAGAAAATGCGATTTGGAACATAGACACCAATTCTTACATAAAACAGTGATAGATGAGAACAAAATAAAGACAAATTACATGTTAGTTAAGAGAAAATAATGTTACAACATAGAAGCTATATTGATGATTAAACAGCAAAAGAGCTTTCAAAAATGTGTCACAGGAAAAAGTTATGCTAATTCAGCATTTTGTAAAAATAATTTCCTTGTTATCACTACGACCTGCATCAAATAGTCACACAGTGTTGCAACAACTGCTTTGTCATGAGTGCATTAAACCCCTATGACTCCCGAGTTTATTTGCTATCCTACTTAGTAGGTGTCACACTGCTTTATGGCACAGATATTTTAAAGCCTAGCAACTCCTCTATTTGCAGTGTTTGGGAATTAAGCTTAGCCCTTTACAAGATTACTGTTCTTTAAAGAAAGCAGAATGCCTAGCAAGACAGAAAAAACAGTATCAGGTTCTACAAGTGCTGCTACCAGGTTGGTTTTTTCCTTTGTATTTACATTTTTTTTTATTATTATTATCATGTCCTTTTGAAGTGCTGTTATGCATAAGGTGGAAATGTTCTCGTTAGGCAGATTTTAGTCATCAAGTTTCAGAGCTTAGAATACAGTCATGTCTTGGCTACCCTTGCTGGAACTGTGCACTTCTTTAAAGTGCTTGTTTTTATGTATGCCAAGGGTTAGATATAGAAGCTCTCTTACTGTAAGTTAGCAGTCTTCCAGAATTATGAATGTGTTAATGTCATCTGTATTGTATTTTATTACTTTCTTAAACTGTCGTAACTTTTAAAAAGCAGTTGGCTTCAGTACTTAAGAAAATGTTTACATCGGAGCAATAGATAAAGAGGACTTCACAAGGCACTGATCTGTGCCACTTATGCTGTATTTTGTGCTTCTGGCAGGTATTGATGATAAAAGATCTAAAATAAGAACTAAGAGCTGTCCCTTGTTGCAGAGAACATATTGGATTCCAGTCTGTAAAATTAAATTTCCATTCCAAGGAGAGGATGATTAGTCAAGCATGGAGAGCTTATAAGAGCTAAGAGCACTGCATGCCTTCCTATTGAAACCATCTCTGTCTCTTCCCTCTATAATTAGTAATGCAAATGTGGTTTGACCTCCTGTTCTTTGATGCTCTAGTAATTTTCTGACTAGGTGAGGAAGTACTTTTGTTCTTAGAAAGTTTCTTTTCTAGGAACTTTCTATGCACAAAGCATCATCATCTGAACTGCTGCTATCTTTTCAAGCCCTGTGTTTGGCTTTTTCACAAACCAAATGTAAATGCTAATGTTGGATTTGAGAATAGTAGGGCTGAATGGTCTGAAGTGTTGTCACCAGCACAGCACTGCACCTCATATAATTTATGGTAAGGGGAAAGGAGAATAATTCTGTGTCACCAGAATTTGTGGTAAATAACTTCTCTCAAGGTTTCTAAAGCAGGTGAGTAGATTGTAATGCAAATAAATACCTGCCAGCCCTCCTTGGTGTAAGTGCTGTTGGTATTGCTAGATATAGCCCAAACTTATGAACGTTTTCGGATAGGAAGCAAAAAATTAAATTCATTTAAGCTCATTTATTTCTAAAGAATGAATACTTCCAGCTTCAGAAGTATTTCCCAAACCTAGAAAGCTCTTAGTGTGGTATCAAATTGTATTCAAGGTACCAGCAGTTATGGGTGTGTCCTTGTCACTTATTCTTGTTGCTGCTCTAACATTTATCCTTTGTCTCCATTCCAGTTTCCCTTCCCTGTGTCATTGTTCAAGCCTCTGTATGATTTCTGGCTGTGTTTCCCTCTAGTAAGGTCTGGCAGGAAAGGACGCCGGCGGGTGTTTAGTCTGTCGGAGGCTGACAGTCACGGTGGACACTGGGTTTAGGCCTTCCAGCAGCAGCTGCAGCAGAAACTCCCGCAATACCCACTCAGGCAGGTTCCTCCATAAGCCTTCACAAGCCCATAACACTCAATAGAACATATTTGCTTTCCAGCAATGACAGTGAGGTAGGAAACTGAAGAAAGCATCATAATATTTGTCTCTGCATTTTGTTTTGGGAGAACTGTAGAGCAATAATGAGCTGTTTCTGAAAGCCTTGTCTGCAGCTTCTCCCGTGTCTCTGGGCTCTCTTGCCAAAGGTGGAAATTGTTCTATCAAGCCTCCAGCTTCAAAGCAGCCATGTCTTCATTTGCACAGGGCAGCCGTGGCTGTAGTGAAATTTAGTAAGCACAGGCTCCTGAATGGATTGTAATGCAGGTCCTTGGCCAACAGCAAGGAATCTATTTATAGTGCAGGTGAAATGGACAGGCATTCAGCATAAGACTGTTCCTGGACTCTGATGGCACAAGCTTAATATTTCTGTGATCATCAAGCTCTGGCAGATTAGTTTATGGACTGTTTAATTGTCCTCACCTGAGGAGGTGAGGAGGGGGAGCAGATGCAAAAAAGTATGGAAATACACTTCAGATGACCTTTGTTATATAATCTATTTTAACTTGTATCTAATTAATTTCTTTTGTTACTATCATGGCATGAAGATACTTTGCTAATATTATATGAACACCCTTTTCCATCTTTATAAATTTAATTTGCAACTTTTTGCTTAATGTCTTGTTTGTTTTTTGTTACTTTTTCATAGTATGTTGCTGTACCAGCTTAGGACACTTCTCTGTGGGTGATACTCATTCTTTCCTTTTTCTGTTCTTTTCTATCTTCTTTCACAATAATCCTTCTTAACATCAGTTATATAACAGAAGTTGAGTTGTTCTAGTTGGGATTTTTTGCTCTAATGATAATCTTGGTAGCATTAAAGAAGTGCTGAAAAACGTGTAAGGCTGCTGAAAGCTCTGCATCCAAACAGCTACTAATACCCCAAAACTTGCAAAATTACACCTTGTTTTCAGTAAGTACAATAAGTTTGGAGATGTGAAAGGCTGTTTGTTAGAACTGAATGTTAAGATCGGAACCATTTTAAGAAACTGACTTCACTCTCCCTGGTTTTGTTGCAGATCTGGCATATATTTTGTGCCAGAGAATTCTTGCCTCAATACGTGGAGGCTGGGCAGAGATAAATAGAAATGCTGTCTTCTAGTATTGGGTGATAACCTTTTGATATCTAAGATTAGAGCATATCTTAGTGACTAGTGGTTTTATCCAGGGAAAAATTACAATTATTTTTTTTCTTTCTATCCAAAAGTCAAACCGAAACAAAGTCTTGGGAGTTAAGAGTTTCTTGAAAGCCAGTTAGTATTTTTATATGCAGTATAAAGGGAAGTTCCAGATAATGGGTAGAGAAATTAATCTGTAAACATGCTGGGTACATGAAACTCTTTAGGAGCAAGAGCTTGGTACCTGCTTAGAGGTAGATATTCTTGTGAGCTCTCGACCACGTTCAGAACTCTCCCTCCTCCACCCCTTTTGTGTGTTGGGATTTGCCTTCTGGTCATTTTGGCAGGAGTGCCACCCTGGGTTACAGCAATGGGCCACTGTTCCCCAAAATCCAGTGCCAGGGTGACAGAATTGAGGCTGGCAGTGACTAAGGACATAACGAGAGGAGAGAGATCAGCTTCTAGCAATAGTAAATAAAAGCTGCAGGGAAGCAGAGGAGAGCTCTAATCTTGTATTCTCTACAAATGCTGCCACTGAAATACTGGGCAGTATGTTCTGGTTACATTTTTTTATATTTTTCTTGATTCTGAATGCTTTTTGAGACTTTGTGTGGAAGGTTTGGACTTGTTAACTCCAGATACTTTTTTTTATGGAGACTTTTTCAAATACTTTGTTTGTGGCATTAAGAAGGGAGTCACTTTAGCATTAACTTAGAGCCTACCTGGGAGAATTTGGGGACAATCCAGCATAACAAGAGAATATGTATGTCTTTCATGATTTCAGTAAATGCAAGTATTAAGAAAATACATTGATATTCTGTTGGGAGAGGGGAAGGAATGATTTAAGAAATGAAGTGCAGATTCAGAAGTTAAATAGAACCGCAATAGAAATTTGCTGTATATAACATTCTGAGCAGAATGCCATTGATTGATAATACTTTACTTACCAGAATGCTTCAGGTTTCTGAATCCTGAATTTTGGTGAATATTCATGCTATAGTGTAAGTAAGATGAAAAATTATCTTGGCAAAGAACATAAGACTTCATAAATTCAAAAAGCAGAGACTCACTGTTCTGTGCATACTGAAGTGTTAGTGTTTAGCTTGGAATTCAGAGAAATGAGAATGTATTTCATTGTTCTGGCAGTTCATTTTCCATGTGATTCTTGCATCTCTTCCTCTGTTATCAGTTGCTACATTCTCACTGAAGCTTCTTGACAGCTAAAAAGAATCTGTAGGGTTACTTTGAATCTGTCCTTATATTTCAAAAATAACCACTGATGTCCCTTTTATTTAAAAGGAGACTTTTTTACCATCTATAAATCTTGTTTTTATTAAAGCGAGAAGGTTTAGCCACCAATTCAGCACAAAGTACATGTGAGTGGTTTCTGAAGTGAGAATACACCATTGTTTGGGGTTATCTTACCAGAAAGGTAAAAAAAATCAATATTAGTGTTACCCACTGATACCTTACAGATACCCATTCCATTTTCCACTTTGTTTCTCTTTTTTTTCTTTTTTTTTCTTTCGTCTTATGTTCATGCTTTCTGTTCTTTTCCAGGACTAATTGGAATCATATTGAAACGGAAATATTTTTAAGGTCACTGTGTATTAAAACCATAACCTAATTCTTAGCTTCTGTATTCACTACATTGCCTTGTAGACTTTTCTGCAGATGCCTGTACATTTGAACACATGCTGTTTCTTACAAAATCTTTAAAAGTGGTCTGTCTTGAAGCTGGATACCTGTTACTTTAATGGCATCTATTTTTGTAGTCTGAAAAGGAAATATTACCTGACTTCCCTGGGCATACTTGCTCATCTAAGGCTGTATCACCTCATCCCCTCCATTCCTCTCCATCCTGAGTCAAAAGAACAGCTTGCTTGACAGTCCGCTGGGATTTTTAGGGGGAAAGGACAGTACAAATAGCTATTAATGTTGGAGGGATTATAATAATGTGAGAAGGTGCAGCAGCATATCAGTTTTCTGTAGCATTAATGCTTTTTCTCAGTTTTATCAGCTTAGGAGGACAAAACCCCCATGTCTCACAAGGCTGTGTAAAACAGGCCTCTTTTGCAGCACCTTTCAGTTGCAGTAAGGACATTATCCTCCTTCCTCTTCTGCCATAATTCTGCTTTCCATAGTTGAGGTGTTGCTTAAATGTGAATCTGGAGGATGAATTGAGAGAATGACTTCCAAATTTTTGTAAGAAACAGGCCACCTTTTGGGAAAGCTGGCTGTAGAGTGGTTCTTCAGCTTTTTCTTTTATTTCTAAAGATCTTCCTGGTATGGGGTAGTGGTTCATTTTAGTTCATACTAAATACTGGAGAGGTTTTCTTTCCCTCAGTTTCCTCTCTCTTAAATATTCTTAAGAATATTTCTAATATTGCTACATATTCTAATACTAAATGTGTATAATTGTCTGGTTCCTAATTTGAACAGAATCCTGCTGGCATTTTAGGTTATGCCTTTACAATATTTTGGTTTCTTTCTAATTACTAAAAAGTGAATGTGTAAGCATAGTGTTCACAGAACTGCATTTTCCACCCAATTATTCTTGAACACTCATGGATAATGGTATATTGTTAGGCTTAACGTACATATTGACTTGAATATTGATTGTTCTTGGGGTTTTCTTTTCTCAGATGATGCTTCAGCTCCAGAGCAGCCTCTGATGGCCAGTTCCGGTCAGACGATGTTGACTGATGAAACTCTTTCAGCTGTCTCAAAGTCCAGCAAAAATGCTGTAAAAATCAGTGACATAGAAACAGCCAACCTGTCTCCCAGCCTGATTCCTGCACAGCAGCCCACAATATCCTTAATCACAGATGACAACACAGACACGCTGAGTGTGGAGTCGCTCACACTGGTGCCACCAGTTGATCCACACAGCATTCGAACATTCAGCTGCATCCCTCAGGCCTCTTTGCAGTCTGAAGTTGAAGTTGACAAGGTAAAAGAGGTAGAGGAAGAATGTTCTGACTAAAGCCACCATGCAGACTGTAATAAACAGTGAAGGAAGTGCAACCAAATTGTGATTTGCTTTTTCTCTGGGAGTGCAGATACTTCTGGAGGCCTGAGAGGCCTCAAGTCCGCATGAAGGGACCAACTGGTGACAGAGAATGTCAGCAGCTTTTAGAGCCAACATCAGATTCTCAGCATATCTGAACTGGAGAAGAGATAAAAACCCCAAACTTTTGAATCTGGACTAGTTCTTTCCTACCAATTTCTGTTATACAAGAACATGAACGTATTTCAGAGGACCTACTGTCTTTCTAATAGGTACTAATTCATTGTAAAAGGTCTACAGTATTACAGCAGAGTGAAGAGATTTTTGGATACCCAGCTTCATGGTACTGCATTATTACGTCTCTGAAGCGGGAGACATGCCATGGACCAGAAAAAAATTATATATTGTAGGACAGAGGTAAAACTTCCATTTGAGTCAGGGTGTGTTTTTTCAGTTTGGTGTTTGGTTTGGGGTTTTTTTGTGGAGGAGGGTTTTTGGGGTTTTATTTGGGTTTTTTGTTTGGTTGGTTTTGTTTTTTAATCCTGATTTTGTTCATCTTTTGGACGTCTGCACCATACCAGCAGGCTTGGCCACTTTCAGTATTGTCTTTGTAGGACTTCAGACTTCAATATTATGTTTTCTATATGTAATATTTATTTCAAGGCTTGATTCAAAGCTAAGATACAATGCTTGTTCAAATTAACATAAGGGATTTTTGAGACTACTTTAGTCTTTGCTTAGCCAGCTAGAGAGGAATGTAAAATATTTTAAAAGATTGCTATAGCTTGTTTGTTCACTTCTGACAGTCAAATTGCTACACATCTGAGGAATGGTGATATCCCTGCAACTGAAAGACAACTTCAAGAAGCAGACAGAAGCAGTTTTGCTCTAAAGAGATTTTTCAAATTTTTCATAGTCATGTAGGAAGAAGGTCACCATATCTAACTGATAATTCCTTTGCAAGTCTGAACTCGAAAGGTATTGTGTAATTTTTTTTTTCCTGTCTGGGATAATAACCCAGTTAAACAACATTGCTACCTAGAAGGGATTCTGAGTTAACATTACTTCCTAGATCCTGACACCAAGTTGACAGAAAGGGGAAAGGTGTTGATTAAAGTTTGGAATGTTCTTTGCTGATTTAATACATAATTTAACATGAATGGAGTTTAAGATTTTTCATCAATCTCCAGTAAGTTAATTTAAATTAGTAGTAAAATGAGCAGATTGTCATTGCTGGTCTGTTCATAACACTGAATTGGCAATTCCCCAGAGAAGGAGGACTGCTGTTTACTTGATATTGATTTCAGTCACCACTGCAATCTGTTCCCTCATTCTGTCTCTACCACCATTGAGTTCTTATCAAAGAGGTGAATCTGAAAAACTTACCCACTTCCCAGTTGCTTATTGTACCTCTTCCTGGCTGCCATAGGAAATACTTGAAGTGATGTTTCAATGGTATATATATGTATGAGTTTGACTAATTCACAGGTACCACTTTTCTCACTTTTTTCCATCTTCTCCTTCACATAATAATTGAATGTTTGCCAACCAGGTATATGAGGTGTCTGCTACTGAATGCCAGTAATTTTTTTCTTCTTAATAACTTTTCCATGCAGTTTTGTTGATTTCTATTGTTCTGTGATTTCTACTTTCTCTCAAATTGAATTAACTGATACTCTGACCATTCCAGAGTGGCCCAAACTCTAAATGAACTCAGAGTTAGGTGTCCTCAGCACTGCAATGGATTTTGTGTAAAAATTCGACATTGTTGGAATAAGAGCCTACTTTTTGGGTTTTTTGGTCTCATGCTTAGGGTGAATTTGCACTCATGCAGTCACTGTTGCAGGTAACGTGCATGTACCTGAACAAGCCTAGACATCAGCAGCAATTTGGGCACAAGGACCACATGAATTTTTGTTAGCTGAACTGGTTGCAGTCTAGACTTTCTTTAGAATGTTGCAGCATTACACTGTAGTCTCAGTAATATTCTGAAGACCCTTATAAAAAAAGCCTTACTTAATTTGAAAGCATTTTATGTTAGCTGTTAACCTTAAATTCTTGACCTAGATTACACAAAATGCCACTGTGCAGGCTGAGTTCCCTTAAATAGAATTCATTTTAGACAAGAAAACCTTGGTCTTTGTTTATCTCATTTCACATTCAGTTCTAGCAAGATTAGACCCATGCATGAGGAGTCTCTTCAATGCACAAGCATAATCTCATCCCTGGGCTGCACTGCACAAGAAATGGGGCAAAGGGGAAGAAAGTTGACTTTGTACTTTTCGTTACCTTTGAGTGGCTCTTAATTTATCTCATGATCGGTTGTCTAGTGAGAGCTTCACAGGAGATGACTGAGATATTATAATAATATTCCCTATTATTAGGGAAATAGAAGACTACTGTGGAGTCTGCTTCTGGCACAGCCTTGCCCTGCTCGAGTGGTGGTCAGGTGGGATATTTTCCAGCAGCTCTGTCCAAAACTCTCTGCAGAGATGGAATTATAGTAGGAAAGCTCTGACTGCACCAGCTTTACCAACATTGGGTTGTTACATAAACACTGCAGCTGACCTTAAACTCAGACCCTAAATCTGAGTGCCACAGAAGAAATTGATTTTTGACTTTGCTTCTGATATTAAGGCATATGTGTCTAACATTTATGCTTCATGCTGCATTAGGAGACTTCAGAATGCAAAACTGGAGATACCAAAATAATCTGCCACTGGCAATTTTTAAGCTCTGCAAGTACAGAGTTACCCATTTACAATTCCTGGAATGGTGTTATATCTCTTCCTTGTCAGAAAGTCTTATAGGCTATTTCCTTATCTCCCTTTCACTTTAAAAAGGAAATTCACCTGGACACTGCTCTTCTATTATCTATAAATCTTTGGTGCAATTCTCCTGTGCTTGCCTGCTGTGTTGCTCACATTAGCACATCAGCCACAAAAAAAAAAAAATTGATGTGAGTCAGTGTAACATCACTCCCTCTAACCAAATCCAAATACCAAATTGCAAATGAGAGCAGCAATTAAACAACTGGTCATTCAAAAGCCTCACTATTTCAGTGTAATACTGCAGATGGAGGTAGAATCACTGTAAGTATAGCAATGTTTCAGAGCAAAATGTCAAAATTTTGGAGATATGCTAAATTCTCTGTGTATTCATAGAGGCTGTGCCTGTCTTCAGTCATGTTCTGTCAACACAATTCTATTCTCTTCCTTTTGTGAAGCCAAAGAAGCCAGGGCATACTTAATGTTACTTTGTTACTTTATGGTTGGTGTTTCTTATTTTACCAAATTTTACGTAACTGTTACTTGTTGAGCTATGTGTTGCCTTCACACTGTTAGGTCTCACTGCTTCTTGCTGGTCTCCTTTGCTTTTCTGTCATCCAGTGTAGAGCAAAGAACCAGCTGAGCTTTTCATTTGTGAAGTGAGTATGTGAGCAGGTAATTTGGTAAAGAAAGGGAGGGAGGAAGCCCCAGTGCCCAGTTCTGATGTCTGCTTCACTATGTGAGTAATCCTTGTAGTGTAGAACTTGGATGGAAAACTGAGTTGTTTTGCAGAAGTTCTTTGATACAGAATGAAACCAAAGGTGAAGCTTCCTGTGCTTCATTTCACAAGCTGTTTGTATTAAACCAAATTCATTAGATCATGTGTATTAGTACTAAAAGCTGTGTTTTGTCTATGAAGTCATGAATTATATAAACTATAAGGACTGAGCTCATTTGTATTCTCCACTGCTAAGTCATGATAAACTAAAATTCTGATTACTCTTCCTTAAATTAAGCTGAGCTTAAAAAAGGAAAGATATAAAATCACACCTGCTGAAGAAGCTCCTCAGTATTCTTAGTTTTACAACGCAGTTGGAATTTTTGCTTGAAGTAACTTGGAAACATTGGGAATATCTTCCAGAGTTCATTTATTCCTTTGCAATATTGTTGCTAAAGGACAGTCAGGTATGTAACATTTAAAAAAAATCTTCTTCCATATCCAGAATTTAAGACACTGTATTTGGAGTTTAAGTCAGTGAGACAGAATGCAGGAGGAAATAAGGTTCCTTCCTGGATTTGAAGTATTTTGGTTTGTAAAATTTGAAAAGTGAGAGTTAAAATAGTTTGTTTATGGCAAAATTTACCATCATCAGGATTAAATTACTGTGATTTTATTTCCTAACTAAGCAGTAAGATATGAGTGACTGTAATTCCCACACTTACTGCAAGTGTCTTGGGATGATTATTTCAAGCAATCCAGGAATTCAGTAATTGCCCTGGAATTGAGTGTCATTTCACTAGCAGTAAAATAAACTTTATGCTTGAAGACATAGTTAAGCTATCAGACAGGCAGATCAAACTGTATGTGTAAGGATGAAGCCACTTCATAAAAGTAAACCCTTCACTCACGTGGTCCTGTCACACTGTGGTGTAATCAGTCACTTCACTGCACAGTACAGGGAGCTCCAGGAGCAGTGGCACTGACTTCCAGGGAGTAGTAGTCAATAAAACCCCACCAGGCTAAACATTCTGCTGTTGTCTCCACTAACCAGCTTAGTTAAATTGCTTTTAAAAGAACATTGCCCAGGCAGGCAGCTGCTGTCTGGGAAAATGAGTGGTTTAATCCTGTAGTTGAATCAGAGATCTGCAGAGACATCTGTTGGGGGCAGGGAGATCGAGACCTTTTGCCTCAAAGATAATTAGTCTCCTACTTTCAGACAGCCTAATGTAGCCACCTAAATATATGTTGAAAATTTTTGTCTTAACTGCTACTGTCCTTCTTCTTGAAAGAGTTTTCTGGTTTGTCCCTGGTTCACCACCACTGCCCTACCCTAGGATATCACTCACCTGGGCACTGCTCTTCTATCATCTAGCAATCTTTGGGGTAGTTCTGTGCTTGCCTGCTGTGTTTCTCTTGACCTTTCCCAACATTTGCAGCATGAATTAGAAACAAATAGAATAACTCTTCCCATCTCCTATTGGATTCTGAAAAGCAGATGGTGATCCAAGCAGGGCTTGCTAGGGTGGGATGTTTTTAGGGGTTGGGAGGGGGGAAGTGCTTGGGGGTTTTTCTGCTGCTCAGGACTTGAGCAGCAACAAAGACATAGGAGATGCAGTTCTTGACTGAGTCTCAATCAGAGGGTTCTTTCATATGGAAACATATTTTTATATTGTATTTGTACAGAATTTTCCCTATTTTGATCTCCCAACATTTTTAGATGTGCGTGCTGCTCAGATTTGATTTCTTTTGCAAGGTGTTATAAAATATATATTTTGTGTTTGTTAATGTATTATAAATATAAAGCTAAATTTTGGTTGTCTAATAAATGTGCACTGTGGTGGTACCTGGTTTATTGTTTTGCTGACTTGAATTCATTGGTTCTTAATATGAAAAGGAAAAACTTGTTATTGTTGGGACTGTCTTGTTAGCATAAATAAATGTGTGGAGTGCATCTATTTTATAACTAACTAAAAAGGGCTTAAGCAGGTAATGACTAAGAATACTTGATAACAAAAGTTAGAGTTAAGGTTCAGACTAGTTCACAGGATTCTTTTAAGATCATAATCTGAAGATTCATGAGACTTTTTATCTTGTTCCCCATTACTTTCGGTTATGGATACTCATACTAAAGTGAGTTAAGGACACATAGTAATTGCAATCTGATAACTTCAGTATGTGTGAGAAGATCCGAAGGTTAGTGTTTGGGTGTATTTAGGGACTAACTGTGGCAGAAATATTTACAATGAACATGAAGATTTTTTTAAAGATTGAGAATAGATTCAAGTGTGCAAATTTATAGACTATTACAATGTCTAGGAGCTTTGTTTTGCCCAGGGACAGCACTGAATAGACATTGTCGCAACTTCAGGAAGCCCTCTGGAAGCATTACGAACCTTAGAAGATAACTTTAGGCATCTCCACTTGTGAATAGCTGTGTTGATATTTTTGTTGCGAACTTTTTCCTTCATTTTTAGCTGTTTTGTAAGTTTGATTGTTTTCAGTGCAAAGAAGGAGAAATGTATTTTTCTAGAAGAATGACTGTACCTGGGATTTAAGCACTACAAAAAGCATTTAATTAACATGAAGAGCTGTTCTCCTATGAAGTATATTTCAAAAAGTTATGTCTGAAATGTAGTTCACTGGAGGAAAAAAAAGTCCTGAACATGCACTTACATGTTCATGGAAAAAAGCCCAAACACAGTGTGAATTGAGTTCTGAAATGTCTTTCTACAGGCAATAAGTATTAATTATTTAATGTAAGTTATGTTAGAAGTTTGAAGTAAATGTGATAATATCGTATGTTAATTTAAAGAAAAATGTAACTGTCTGGGAAGGGAGTGAAATTAGAAAATACTGGTGTGTGTTTCTGAAATCCAGATTTCTGTAGCTGAGTCTGTATTTGCTGGCATTGATCATTTGTCATGGCTATTGAAAACTTGGACAAGAACAAGGAATAGACCTTTCTTTGTAAATGGAACTTGGCAATAAAAATGGTGTTACCAAGAAAACTTCCTTCCCTTTCATGTTCTGTTGCTGCATTTTGATGCACAAGCACATCCAAAAGCAGTGAAAGGCAAAATTGCAGAACCTTTTATTTAGAAGCTTTTATTTAGAAGCATGTTGTGCATATGCCAATCTCAAGCATTTTCATCTTTAAGCCAGGGTAATTTGCACTGTGTATGCAGGAAAGACATACCAGGAGAGGGAACAGAACCAAGCCTGGAAGAGTGATGGAAAGTAGATGAAACCAAGGGTTAAGAGTGGCTGGGCAACATCTAAAACATCTGTGAACCACTTTGAAAGTGCCTGTCGTGTGATTTCTTCCCCAAATATATCCTTTTGCCCTCTGCCTTTTTTCTCTAGTGCGTGTTGCCAGTTCAGTATATGGATTAAATCCAACCAAGTTATTAGTTAGATTCCTGTTAATTAGCCTCTACATCTATAGGAATTCATCACAGTCAATATACATTCCTTGGGAAATGTTATTTCTCAAAATAGTCACTGCTCCAGAAGCTTTCTTAGGAAGAAATTCAGTTACATTGTACCATCAAATAAGCAAGCCAGGTATCAGAGGTAGGAGACTTACGATTTACTATAAGATGCAAATATTAAAACATGGTGTATTGTGGAAAATTAGTTTAAATCTGCTCCTGGCAGCTGAACTTTCTAAATTTTGCCAGTAATACTGCTTTAAGGATGCCAATTTGTGGCCAGGAAGTTCCCTTCCTTCAAGTCTGAAACCACTTTGTGGTTCTGTATCCTGATGCTTCAGTACTCTTGCAGCCTTTTGTCTTGTCATTTTTCTGTGTTTCTGTATTAACCTTTCTAGACATGGACACTGAGTCAGATTGAGTGTCTTGCCCTGTGTTACCAATGATCAGAGAGGGAATGATGAAAGCACAGCCTCCAAACTTCTCATGCTGATTGGGTTGAAAATGAACTGGACAGAAATGCAGTGCTGCATTAGTCCACTCTTTTCTTAGTCCCCAGAAACATCTAAGTGTAGCAACTTGAACAGTCCTATAGTGGGTAAATCCACATCTTTATCATCAAGATAATTCCAGCATAGTTATATAAGTAAGCAAGTGAAACTCTGTCAATACATAGGTCTTTGTCAAAGTAACTCTTGTCTAAATAAAGATATGGAGATTGCTATCTTTATTCTTTGATACTTTACCTTTGTTTCCATGTCAAGGAAGGAGTTCATTGGGACTTCATAGCTGCAGCTGTTGGGGCAGAAGAAACTGCATTTCTATTCTGCCATGTTAGAGCTTGTGTGAAGACAAAAGCTGAATTGGTACTTTCTGGTGATCTTGAATATGTGCTGCAACTGGGAATGAGAGATCACTGTTTATGTGAGTGTATTCCCTGAAAATTCTATTGAATTTTAAACTCGTATGTTTAATCTCTTAATTAAGGAGAAGTGGAGGGAGTTGCAGCACCTGGAGTTGCGGCACCTGGAGTTGCAAATTTTGCCACTGGAGTTGCAAATCTCCAGTGGCAAAATTGGAAGAAAGGTTTCAGGCAAATGTTCAAACACAGTTAAGGCAGTTGAGCTGATGGGGAATAAGTCAGTCTGGTTGGACGGTGCTCAGTTGTGTGTCTGCTTTTAGCCAAAGGATTTTACCAACAGCTTATCTGCAAATATGTCTAGGTCTTAGAGTTATTACTGATTTTGGATGCTACTTCTCTAAAACAGATTTTATGAGGTGGAGTTTTAGATTAGTAAGTGTCTTATTATTCAGACTTGAGATCTTTTGAAATAAGTTGAAAGCTCTTGCCTATCCTTAGACACTAAACTCTACAAAGCTGGGAAGTGTTGTGCTTGTTGAATGGAAAATACTGATCTCACAATTCCATTCTCACTGTCTTGTCCCCAAATAAAGGTTTATATTTCACACAGGCCACAGTTTTCATTTTTTTGGCTGCTTTGGATGACTGATAAGGACAGATATTTGGGCTCTGTTTCTTAGTTCACAACATTTTTCTCAGCTTTAGTATGGAATAAACATTGTGACACCAGAAAACAAGCTGTTATTTTACTACAGAAAAAAAATTTGTCTTTTGGTTAATTGGATTAAGACATTGTTGTGTAAATTTGTCCCTATTTAGGGGTCATTTATTTGAAGCAGATTTAAGCAGCTGCTTGAAACTGCATGTTGATGGACCAGTGCATTGTGAAGGGAGGTAGCCAGGCTGGGTCACCACTACAGAGGTGCTCAGAGCTGGCTCTGCCTCAGCAGCCAGAGCTACTAGAGATAGAAAAGGAGTTTCTGAAGGAGGAGAGAGGCAGAACCATCATAATGTCTTAGGGAAAAGGATTTCTAGTCTGCAGACGGAGGTGGGGTCTGCAAAGGGCAAAAATAGTCTCATTCTTCCTAATAGCTAATTTGAGGGACAAAGGAAAAGACATGTAATTTTATAGTATTTTATATGTAATCATGGCCGCTGCTCTGGATATCAGTTACTTAACTGATACTACAAAAAGCACATCACCAGTAGGAATATCAGGTATAACTGTCCATAGCCACACTTGTGTTTAAGTCTTACTCTTTCTACATCACCGTATTATCCTATGCAAACACTGTTGCTGGTGTGAGAAGGGCGTAGCTTAATTCCAGAGTTCTTAGGAACAAGATGTGAGCAGCTTTGCTTTGCTGCTTCTCCACTATGCAGTTCACTTGAATTTGCTTATCACAGTTTATCAGCTTCAAGGCTTTCCTCATAAAGTGCTGTTGATAACCACTGTCTGTTAGATAACTTGTAATTCTTACGTAGCTGCCGAAGTGCTTTGGAGGGAGATAGGCTCACTCGGCTCACTAAGTTTTGGTTAAAACAGGTCTTGCAAGCTTCTTTGAGAGTTTCTGAACAGATCTTCAGATGAGATGTTTCTTGAGGGAGGGATTCTTGTCAAATTTTGTCAAACCACAGATCTCTTTGAATAAGAGTCTTGGAGCTGAGCTTCCTCTGTTTTGTCTGAATCTGAAAAGAAAACCAGACCTGTTATGGAAAATCAGAGCTGCCTTTTCTCTCACTGTGTTTAGATCAGCTCACACTGCAGAATGTATGTTATGCTGGTATCAGCAGGCTTCACCTGTGCTTTAGCTTGACAGGACATTGGATAGGTCCGTCCTGCTCCTGAGTTCACCCTTTTTAAACGGGTTTACATCTAAGTTAGGGGTGCACTTGGGAAGCTTAGTTCATGATTGTAAAGTGCTTTGACGTTGATGTTACACATTAATCTTTTTATTACCTTGTCATAAAGAAATGTCATTAAAAGCATCATTCCAGTCTTACTGCTTGCAGCAGTTAACATAGTTCCTGCTGAATACCTGTAATTTTCAAAGCAAATAACTTTTGGGTTTTTGTTTGCACCATATCTCTGAGTCATCTGAACAACTTCATATGGAAACAAGTCTTTCTCCTAGCTTCTAGGAATGTTTGATTTAAGATTTGGTCTTAATTTACAATGGTTCGTTATTGTTCAGAATTATTAGTTCACAGGAATGGGTTTGTTTGAAAAGCCTGGTTTCCTTTAAATTTAGGGAGGGGAAAAAAAGGAAGGGGAAAAAAATCACCATATTTAAAACCTTTTCAGTCTTTCCTGCTTGACAGTAATGATAGTAAGGAAATGATTAATCCTCTTAGAAATCAAATTGAATGTGAGTCAGTCTTAGGATGTTGAAACTGTTTTAAGTGTCTGTTTTTATATATAGGCTAAAAGTAACATGAAACTTAAGAAGGAGAGAAAGAAATTACTAAGAAAAGCAAGAAACTGTGAGGAGTTTACATTCAATTTAACCATAGCAGTATGATGTACAGACCACCTCTTCAGAAGCCTCAGTTGCACTCCACTGCATTTGGAGAAAAAAAAAATTGCAAGAATGGCACCATTTAAGACATGACAGTAAAATGCCGAGTCACTACAAAGGAACATGGGAACACTTTTCATCTGCTTCAGTGGCAGCCAGGTGTCTTATCTGAAACTGATGGCAAGTGTAATGTGAAATAACGTGGAGGGGTTGGTGTAGGTGAGTAGATGTTCCGTTTTGTCATCTCTGAGTTGAGGCCATGACGAACTCTCCTCCTTTGCTCTGCTAGAGGGATGTGTCACATATTGGCAGTCACGAAGAAATCCTTAACTGCTTGAGAGTTCTCAGTTACAGCACTGAGAACAAGGTATCTGTGAGCCTAAGAACCTCCCAACAAAGGTCAAATACAATATAGAACTGTTCATCAGAATAATTGAACAGTCCCACTTGGTCAGTCTTTGCACAGAGTATCTGTCAAAGACTGTAGGAAGCTTGGTTTTGGTACAATTTTTTATGTGGAGCCTATTGTGTTAGAAAAAGATTTATCAGGAACTAGCTGAGAACAACTGGAGTGGGCATAGAAAGTCTGTATGCAGAAAGAAACAGAGAATTCCTTCTAAAGGTTTTTTAGATATCCCAAAATGAAGAACCAGAAGTGGCCAGCAGTCTAGGTCCTATGAGGCACTACAACAATGAGACCTAACCAAGACACACTCATTAAGTATTTCTTACAACAGTAAATTAAACATTACCTGAGTGAATGAAGGGAATGTATCTGAGGGTAACTAGTCTGTTGATTTCTCAGTATTTTCAAGACAACAAATGCAGAAGTCACCACAACCTGGTGCTAGAATGTACCTTTGTCTGTTGGCAGGATTTCCTTAGCTCCCTGGTTGATAATGGACCATTCATTCTGGAAACTGAAATTTCTGGGCAGTCCTGTGACTAACCTTTTTAAAGTGAAACACTTAATGATGTATTCTTTCTTAATTGTTTACTGACTGCTTGCTTACTGAGCTGAGTAACCAGAAGTTGATTCAAGAACTTCTCATTCCCCACCGTGATAGGTCACAGATGTCCCTGCTCACACTGAAAATGCAATAATAAAACTCAGATGTGAATTGAGTCAAACCCTATTACAAGGAGTGTACAGTGTGTAGGAATGACTTCTGTGTAAGGTCGGGTATGTAACTCAAGTGCAAGGCAGTGGCATTGTTTCTGTACTAAAGATAAGGAAAGCATATCACAGGCTGGTGGCTCAGAACTGTACGTGAAGTCTGTGAATGACTCAAGAACTGAACACAAAGCAACTGCCTTTACTGATGACTGATTTGAATTTCCAGTGGCAAGAGAGATTGTATGTAATAGCTGATCTTAAGATACATCTTCTAGACAAGATATTTTTTCTAGTATGCATGAGGAAACTTTTCCATGTAATGTTAGTCCTCAGAATAATACGATGACTAAATAGATATTTTAAGAAAAGTAGTAAGACAAACTCAGAATGATTATCCAGCCAGTCTGGATGAGAACCATCTGGAATATTGCCTCAGATGTCAATAAGAATTGATAAAACAGCAGTTTCCCATTGTTTGGTTACATATGAACTATCTAAACCAACAAACTTTTGGGGACATTAAATGAACAAACTCTGATTTCAAGCTTTTTGGTAAGAGAAAATGAGAATGAAAAAAATATATTTTAGATCTTTTAATGGGAATATTTAATTCATAAGTGCATTAAGAAATTTCCATGCAAGCCTTCCTTAGCCAGAATTACTAGAAATCTTGCAAGAAGTTATCTCTTCTGTCCAAGCAAGCACAGACACAAGGTGTCTTTCAGAGTTCAGTAGGATGCACTTTTGCTCCGAAGAGCCATTTTGGGGGACAGGCCGCAGACAGACATATAGTGCTGACTAGGGATTTGTCAGTGTTAGCTCTTGTTATTCTGCTTTAGCCATGGAGCTGTGCTGTTTCTGAATTGCTTTTAGATTAAGGAAACAATAGGAAAGAAAACCACAGTATTTCTCAATTCTCAGAAATAAAGTTCCATAAATAGGCAGTTTTCAGACATTGCAGTGCAAATATTCTGCCTTTGCCCATGTTTGAGATATGCCACAGGCTTGAGCTCTCGGGCAGTTATTCGTTTACCATTGTGATGTTTTCTGTTGTTTTGTTTTGGCTTGTTTTGTCTCAGTGTGAGAAAGAAAACTTAGAAACATAATCCATCCCACCTGAAACCAGAAAGCTGTGACATACTTCCACAAGTATGAGCTGGCCCTTGTAAAGATACTCTTCTGCACTGGGCTTTAGATCTGCAGCTGGATCCAGCTTCAGTCGGCCTGGAGAAGGAAACTTGTACCTCTTCACTCAGACACTCCTTTGTGAGAGCAAGCCAGTGACCCGTGGTGGGGGGAGTTCATTTTGGAGCAATTCCAGATCTATGCACAGTAACATTTCCCTGTAAGATGTTTTATTTTCAAGTGCTTGCATTGCAGCAAGGAAGAGGCATCCTGAATTGTACTACCTACCACGCCAGGAAACTCCTGGACTTTTCTGCCGCCTCTTAGGCTTTGGTTCTGCAGTTTCCAAGCTCTGTGGCTGATAGATAATCTTGTTTATAGCCCCAATGATTACAGGACCTAAGTTGTACTTTGCACTTCCAATCATAGGACCTAAGTATGTAAAAAAGTACTTTGCTGTCTCTTTTCCTTCACTGAGGATTTGTTGCCTGCCAGAGAGCAGCAATTTGGAGTTGTCCAGGCATACTGCAACTGCAGAACCAAATTCCTGCTTCCATGCTATGGTTGCTGGCCTCCAATGTAAGAGCCAGGTGTAAGATTTTTGTAGGAACATTAATTTCAACAATTTCATTAATAGAGACTATTTATTTGTGTTTATATTAGTGCATTTACTTGAATAGCACTTATATTTTTGCCTGGAGGTCATGTATCATTTGGTGCTTGCAGGAAAATCTACACAGCTGCTTCCAGTAAAAATACTAGAGTTTTTCAAGAAGTAGATTAATAAGGATGAGCATCAGTACATGTGTGCATATGGACTCAGCAATGTTCACTTTGTATCTCTGACTGCATGTTAATTCAACAGGAGCTAAAGTAGAAAGGCAAGAGAGGAAGTAGAGCATTACCTGGTGCAGGTGCTTGGCACAGAACACCACTGGCCTGGTTCTGGTTCTCACTGCAGAATGGAGACCTGCAGACTGATCAGGGAGCCTGTTCTCCCTGCATAGGCACTCCAGAGTCTCCTTGGTTTCCCTTTTGCTGTTCCAGCTCCTCTAGGATGTGGTTAATTCTCCAATGTTGCAGTGCGGCTACAGGGCAATTACTGTTTGTGTGAAACTGGAGAGCAATGGGTGGTTAAGTCTGCCTCAGATGTAATTAAGTTTGAAATGTCTCAGTGGTCACATTAGAAACACTAATTTTAAGCTCTCTTACTGGTTTAGACCATAGCCATTTGTTACATAAAGAGGCAAAGGATTTTTTTTTGTCCTTCAAATGATTTGCTGTGGGAACATGAAAAAAACAGGGTTCTTCAAAGCATCAAGACAGTAATACCCACTACAGACTCCTTGGCCTGCCAAAATAAATTAGTTAAGAAACCTCAAACTATTTTTTTGAATGGAAAAAATATCTAATCATCCTTTTTAGTCCATTGGTGAAACAAGCCGTGCCTGCAAGCTCATCGTTTGGGTGACTATTTTGCTATCTGTGATCCAGAGATGGAATTTTAATGTCAAGTTAGAAATGCAAAAGCTTAATTTGCTTGCTCTTGGGAGTGTGTCATTTAAATATATTTTTCCATGCAGAAAATGGTTTAAGAAGTCATTTTCTCCTGCCTTTATCTAGTAAGTTTCTGTGTCCTTGTATATATTGATGCAATCCATTTTTGTGTTTTGAAGGAGGACCAGAGCAGGGGGAGGTCTGATTTATGCATTCTTGGCCTTTGGACACAGTGCCTATGTGTCAGGAGTTTTCTGGTTCCTGGGAATGTTTGTGGAAATGTTTAAGGATTCCTCAGCTTGGATGCATTCCTCGTCAGACTGCAGGCAACCTATGGGTACAGAGACTGTTTCTGAGAAACAGAAACTGAGCTCCTCCCTTCCAGACAGGCACAGCAGAATGAAAAGTGAAACTATCACTGTGCCTTCAGGGATTTCAAGATAGATGGTATAGAACAGTAGTTTGGATTGTTACCCGAATTGGAACTCAGATCTGGCTCAACTTTGACATCTGACTATTTAATTCATCCACCTCTGGCTCCCTGCTAATGCACCAGGTGAGAACCCTGAACACAGGAATCAACATGTGGTGAAAAATCTGTCTGCAGACTGGTTTAAGTCTGAAATAGGTGTGTCATTTCAAAGTTAGCTCAGTTCAAAGTTGGGTTTTTTCTTAAACCACCTAAGAAAATGTATTAAAGCATATATTCCTTTTTAAAGTGGTGTTTGAATTCCCTACAAACTAGACAGAGACTTTTTGTCTTAGTTAGCTTTGAACCTGGATGGGTTAGGCTGATGCAAATTTTGTCTGATGCAATTAAGTAGTCTAATTTCCCTTGCCTTGCAAAGCCTTTGCAGAAGTTACTTTCACTTTTATATGACACTACGTGCTGATGTGGTGATACCAAAATGTTCATTTAACACGTTAGGTAAGTAAGCCTAAGTATCATAAACAGAATTGGGTTAATAATAGTCTGTCTAAAAGACAGCCCTACAAAGGTGTCTGTGAAGCCCAGGTGTCTGTGAAGATCTGTAATCTTACAAATACCACAGAGAGATTAATCACTCAGGTGGTGGTGGCTTTTGTTTCCCTTCTCTCCCCTGGCAAAAATGAATAAACTACTGAATATATGTCTAAGAAGACAGCACTACCAAAAGAGCAGGAGTGAGATGGCAAGTAAAATGAATGATAAATAAGTGGAAAGGTGTAAGGGGCACAATCAATAACAGCAAAAGTCAGGAACTGTGTCTAGAAAGCTGGCCCTGGAGTTGTTAATTTCCAGAGTGTTCTACACACCTGTGCCATTGCTTTTCCTGTAGTTCCCCTGTGGATCCCTCTACAGTTCCTCAAAGCCTCTGACAAATTTGAGTGACAGGACAGGGTGTAGGGCTTCTTGCTTTGTTTTCCCCTCACCCTGTCTTCACAGGGTTAACTTCCTGAATTTGGCACAGTAGAAGCAAAGACCTCATGGAAGAAAGTTTAAGGAATGACTGATTTTAATTTGGAACTAGATTGATTGCGAGAAAAATTATTATTTGGGATTGTTTTTCTGGAAATTTTCCTACAAATGCCTGCCATCAGATGACTGAATGAATTTTCACTCAGCTGATAAGTCAAATTAAAGACATGTCTTCAATGTAACCTCCAGAAATTGAGAGAAGTGCATTTTTAGCTATTGAGAGTGTTTAGGTAACAAATATCTTAGGAATCTAGCAGACAAATATATTAATACTTGTTCAATATTGTCCCCCTTTTCACCAGCACAAAGCTTTCTTGGAAAATGAAACAGTAAAGCAAAGGAAGCCAACTAAAATCTCAAGCCAGAACAACTGTTGAAGCTTTTTGGAAAACAACCCTTTGATATCTCTCACATCCCTGAGTTGTTCTCTGCAGCTTTCTCGCTGATCACCATCTTACTTCATCTGCTTGGTCTTCTGTCGTCTCATGTCCACCCTCTGTTTAGCTAATGCACTTTGACATGGTTTCACAGAAAGGATTTAATCCTAAAACCAAAAAGTATTTGGAGCACGTGGGCACTGTAACATGGATACAGACCTGCTTGTCTTGTGCCCCTTTGCCAGCCTGGGGCTGTTCTGCCTGCTTGGATGGGACACTACTGGTACAGCACCTACCCTGGCCTGCGATGGTTTGGGGCCTTAGGCCTGCTCCAAGAAACAGGGCTCTAAGTGATCAAGTGCGAGGGGGCAGGATGGAATGGAGAAGAATAGAACTTTCATTTCTCTTTGTTTTTTTGCAGGTTTGTGGGTGTGAATTGACAATGGTCTGGAGCAGTAATGCAGGAAAGGGAGAGGAGTGAGGGAACTGTGGACTTCAAGGCAAACAAGGGAGGAAGCAGAAGAGTAGCAGAAAAAAAGACAATGCCTTCTTGAGATACACCAGCCAGAATGTCCAGATTAGTCTTGGAAGCATTCTCCTGTATGATCAGTGTGCCCAGAAAAGAGAGAAACAGGTATTTATGCATGCCCAACACACTCTCTTTGAGTCAACTTGCTCAGTCACTAGATTGTTTTCTAGTCACTGAAGGATAGGTCACAGCATTCTTGGGAGAGGAACATGCATTGGACATACAACTTTCAGCACTGAAGGAAAAGGCTTTAGCCCAGTGGGAATAGTTAAACATATTAAATACCCTTCTAGGAGTAGAGTTCATTCAGCTTCTTACCCAGGAAACGTTCATTTATGCTGTTTGCTCAGGCAGGCACCTCCTGAGGGCACAGTTTCAGCTGACCCATGTAACCAATCACATGCCATTCTCTGACAGCGCTTGTTCTTTATCAGCCCATTAAGTGTGGGCTTTCAGCCAGTGAAAACATTGGATATTTGGCAAAGAATTTATAATTAGTGTTGTGGCTGAATAATGGAATCTGAGGTCTCAGAAAAGTGTGTCCGTTTCCAGCCAATAATCCCATGGAGACAACAAAATGGAAAGAGAAGAATACCAAATTGAAGGAAGCAGTATGCAGTGTTTGTATTTACTGCAGAGTATCCAGACTCTTTCCAGAGTTTGATAGTGCCTGAAGACCTTGCAGAGAAGGATGTCCTCTCCCCCTCCCTTGCTTGTGTTTAACAGGCATTGCCATGCCATCTTGCCTGTACCGTTTGTTCCTTCCCAGTGCAGAATACTTCTTGTGTTCTGACAAGAAGGGCTCTTAGGGAACACATTTTCATGATCTTGAAATGGTTTGCTATTGAGGACACAGTCACATTGCTGGGAAGGGAAGCTGACAGAGGCTTGAAGTACACTTTCTGTAGGTGTGGCTGTGCAGATTTCTACTCAGTCTCACCATTTATAAAGTGGGCATCTCCTTCATTTATTTTGGCTGATGATCTAGGGTTTGTATCCAGCCATCAGCCACTTTCTGCTCTCAGGCAGGGATATCAAGACATCGCCACTTTCTGTCAACAATGTTTTTGTTTTCCCCTCTCTTAGCATGCATTTGACAAGCTTGATTTGGCATCTTCCATGTCTTGCAGCCTGTTTCCTAAGAACTGTCTTCCAAGCTTCTGACATTTTCTGGCTAGATGTCATCTTCCCATAGCAGAAGTTCTTATCTCCTTACGTCAGTGTCCACTCGGTATTGAGAGCCAACCTGTACAACTTCGAAGAAAAGCTTTTCTGCACTCAAACTGGAGAGCCTGAAGATAAAGTGTTCCAGTGGTTTGGTTTATTAATGCCAAGTGGGTTGGCAGCGTGTGAGATTTTTTTATATATACTTTTTCTAGAAGGTTGCAAGGACTGAGGTGAGGCCTTTGTGAACTTGTTTACTAGCAAATAGTGCTCCTGTGACTGTGGTGAGGGAGATAATCTGCCTGAACTCTAACTGGAAGAAATGAAGTTCCAAAATACTTAATTTCTTTTTTCTTTGCCAGACATTTTTGTTACAGAGCCACATGAGCTTTACTGCTGGCACAAGAGAGAGGTAGGGAGGGAGGGACAGGCACAGGACCACAGCATCTGGTCTGCAATTCACTTAAACTTCTATGAAATCTTACTCAAAGCTCTCAGTATGTCCCAGGCCAAGTGCCAGGCATGTGCTTTCTCTGAGGTACAGTCTTTGCTGCTACTGCTCTCTGCTGCTTTCTTATCGCTATAATAAAGCCTGTCATTCACTTTGTCACTCCTTCATCTGTGTCCAGTTTAAAGGAAGCCCTTCAGAAGTATGATTTAGTCCTTGTCAGGACTCGATATGTGCAGCAGTACTGTGGGCTGTAGCTTCCTTTTGGTTTTATCTATTATACAAATATTTGCATACAAAGGAACAGGATTACTTCTGTTCGTAGTCTGAAGTGCTGAGTGAAAGGTGCTGAGCAGATCTGTGAGATTTGCACTGAGGGATCAAAACTGTACTTGCAAGCAGTCCTTAATGGCATGATGACAGTGTCCTTTCCATTTAAAACAAGGGCTCAGAACATATGAAACAGATTTCTTCTAAATGCCTAGAAGGGGGATTGAGAAAAGCAGAACGTCTTATTTTTGAATCACTGTATCCAGCCAGCATCAGATCCAGCAGAGTCTGTATTCTTCTGCTCTTTCTGGTTCGTTTCCTTCTTTGGAGCATGAGGGATGGCCTGGGGAGGGAAGACACTGGCTCAGTAGATACAGGGTTTGTGGTCCAGGGGCTCGGTTCCAGTGCAAAAATCATCTGTTCTCAAATGCTTGTTTCTGCACTAACATAAGAGACATAACTGGGCTGTGCAGCTACATTAAGGCTTTTCCCTCTGCAGTCTGAGCAGTGTCTCTGTGGGTGTGTTTCCCACAGAATCCAGGCCCAGTGCATTTGAAATGTGCTGAGTTCCAGAGCACCCCTATGCCATGCTGCCAGTACATGAGCACTGGAGATGTCTGGCAGGTCGTAACAAGTATTTTGCAAAACTAAATGCAGGAGTGGCAACATGGGCACATCAGTAACACATGTGCTATTGATTAGAGGCCAAGCTTTTACCACTGTGCCCATAAATTGCACTTAGTCCTCTTTTTCTTACAAATGGGGTGAAGCTCTTCCCCTCAGTGAGTATTTGGCCCAGTCCTAGGTGTTAGAGCAACTTCCTACAGAGCAAACTGCTACAGAGTTGTGATTTGTAGTGCTGTTTTGTTTCCAGGATTGTGGCAGACTGATATTGGCACACTCAGTGGTAAGGCAGTGTTGGACAAGAAGGAATTGCAGGATTTTTTAGCAGAGTAGTTTCAGTACTGGCCCTTGGGCAGCCTTGGTACAAACCATATCCATGGGAACTTGCCAGACTGACTTTGCTGCAGCTGAACTGATCTCTGCACTGGAGGCTTCTTTGTCCAAACCTCTTTTCTCCCTCAGCACCAAGCAAGGCTGCTTCTATGCAGAAGTTTTTCCCAAAACTGAGGGAAGAGTTGTTCTTCTAAGTGTTTTCTTCCTTACACACTGATTAATTTAAGGTGTTCCTTTGTGCCACCACTGAACTGTCTTACAGCAGCTTTGGGGATGGGAAACCATATGAGTTCCTTTGCAGCTGCTGAAAGATGGTGTGAGAGTGTTCTAGTAAATGCCTCAGGTTGTGTAAGTCAGACCCTGAGATAAAGTAGCTCAGTGAACTCAGATAACATTCTTTGAGACTGTACATTTCACTTTCAGGTTCTTGGATCTACTGCTTTTCCCTGATGCAGTAAATGGTAGGGCACTTATTTAGATATAACTTTCATTCTCCAGTTTTGAAACAGAAGTAGTAATCTTAAATTTTTCAGTTTAGTTTAAATTTAAAAAAAACTTGCTTTCATGAAATATAAAGATGGACCTCTTCTGAGTTCAACATGCACATTGTTTTGGTTTTTTTTCTTTTAATGTTTAGAAATATCTACTGCTGTGACATTTTCCAGTTGGCTCAGAATTTAAACAAACTTTTTTAGCCTTTTATTTCCCAATAGGAAATTTCTGAACAAACCTTGCTTTTTCTGAGGCCCATCTCCCACTTTCTTCTCCCTGCTGAAAGGTATAGCCTCATTTAATCTCCTCAAGGGAGTGCATGGAAATCCTAATGTCTTCATAGTTGTGGGAGAAGGCAGATGGAGAATGCAGAGACAGAAGCAAAGACAACTTCATTAAGAGGAAGCAGTAGATAACCATTGGGATAAATAATGACACATTATCTGATAGGATATGGGGCAAAGGCTTGTTTGAATAGGGACAACATTGTGGAAAATGGTTGATGAAGAATGGATCACAGGAGATCAAGTGCTCCAGGCAAATAAATCCACTGATGCCTAACTATAAACACTCTCCCGCTACACTGACAGCACTAGCCATAATGCAGAACTCTGTTACGATCCCACCATTAGAACCAGACCCAAAGCCAGCATGCTGTCTGGAGAGCATTTCAGTCTTTGGCAATAAAGCCAAAAGTGATCTCTGCAGTTAAGAGACTCTTCAGAGCCCAAAAATTGCTCAGCAGAATTGCACATTTGTGAGCACGGTTTTGAATTTAGGAACCCAAAACCTGCCATAATCTTGCTTCATAAACATATATTTCTTATCTAGCTTGCTCGGGGGAGGGAGTTTAAATGTCTTATGAAAATGAAAACCTCATCCTATGAAAGAAAAACATGGACATAAATTATGTAAGACTTCTTTTTTATCAAGCAGAAGCTAGGAAAGAGCAATTATGTGAATTATATGGTGAGAGGAAGTAAGATGATATTACTACCTATCTCTATGCTTTTGTTTTTCTCAGTTTTAACATATTTTGGAACAAGATGAGATAAATATCTGTATAACATGTAAATGAAGGACAGCAGGGAAGTAGCTGGAGAGCTTTACCTTATACTGTAATGGACTATCAACCCCAAGCAGGAAAGATAATTGTGAATTTCCTGTGTATTCAGGTATTTTTTCCCTCTCCATGAATTTTTTCTTACCCCTGGTAAAGTGAGGAACTACAAAATGAGGCAGTCTTTTAAAACTGTACAATGCTTCTGACAGTGATGCATTGGTATTTATGCAGGAACTATTTTACCAGAAGTACAGATGGGGGGGAAGGAGGGATACATGCTATATTATTCCCTCACAGAAAAGAAAAATCAATCCATTCTCATAAATAATATACAAAATTCTCAGGAAGATCTAAATTGAATACACTTAAGATGTCACCAGGGTTCTAAGCCTCACTGGCCAAAGAGCTGGCTGGGAAGAGCTTTATTCAGTTCAATTACTAGCAAAATCTAGGTGGATCTGATCACCCTCACTGTCCATCCCAGCCTCTGGAGAGAGGACAGCTCTTTTCCCTGGATAACTGAACAATCAGTGCATTGCTGCAGTAAAACATTTGGGGAGGGCAGGGGGGCTGCTCCTACCTCCAGGAGAGTAAGCAGCACAGCCAGGGGATGGACTCTAGTGGTAGATTTTCTACCTTCAACTGAAACAATGTCAGACTTGTGTAAAAGCAGGAATTGTTTGGTTTAATTCAAGAGCTGGCATTGTTGTCATTTATTTAACCCTAAAAGAAGTTTAATGTGCCAAGAGCTTCAGTATTCAAAGTAAAAATGATACCAGGTCCTGTTTACTGGGGTTTGGAGTTTTTACCTTGCAAATCCAGTGTTAATTCCCCTATTTTATATCTGCCTTGCCACTTTACTTCTATATTTGCAGAGCAAGATAATTGAGCTACATGCAGTTATGAAAAGGCTGTATCCAATGGCTATATTTAATTGTTTTCTGGACAACTGGCTAATTCAAGACTTGAGTACATTCACATGGCAAAATGTTGACATTTTGCTTCTCTTGGATTTCAGTGCCCTTATCAGAAATTTCATTGATTGCTCCATAGCCTCGTTTCTGATGTTTGCTTTAAGTTTGCCTTCTAATGCTGTAAAAACATAGGAGTTTAAATCCAGCAGTATAGGGGAAATCAGTACATCACAGGCTTTCCATCACTTGTAGTTAGTTTAATGTTTCTACTGATTCTGTGACTAATGGTCTGTGGTGGCAAACTAGGAGCACATGGGCTCCCTGTGGGTCTGTGAGTTCAGGTGTTCCTAACGGAACCTCCTTTGGGTGCTCTCTTGTTGGGGGTTGATGGTTTCTTTTTTCATGATTGTTGAACTGAGTGTGTTGCTATTGGTGCTGGTCCCTGAGTGGTTAATCTGTTGTTTGTGAGCAGAAGTTTTAACACAGCCAAAGTACCGGGTCATTAACTTTCCAGGGCTAATTAAGAAAGAGGCGGGGCCCTCTGCCTTTTGGGTGATGAGTGCAGTGGGAGAGCAGCTCAGCCATCAACAGCAGACCTTACACAGCTGCATCTTTCCTGTGACTTTGTCCTGCATTTCTGAGCAGCTCCTCAGGTCTGTATAAATTCCTACACAGATGTACTTTTAGCTCCCTTCCTGTCAGTACGTACTTGCCGAGCCTCCACCTCCTTTTATTTCTCCTGCTCACAGGGCAGAGAGCAGCACATCCTGTGGCTGGTCAAGAGCTAAGTAGCTGCTGGCTCTTGCCTCCCAAGTAGGAGATGGGTCATCCCAGACAAATCTAAGTGGAGCTGTTTGTACTTTTTCCTCTCACACCTGTGGTATTCAGAGGGCTGGAGAGAGTGGGTAACTAGTGTTTTAAGATTCGTAGCAAACTGGATTGGAATCAATGAATCCATTGAAGCTTTCATGGCAGGAATAGGAGGCAGAAGAGGCAGCACAGTAACATGAACTATATTTTCTCGAAAAATCAAGAAAAAAACCAGTGTGCTTTGAGAAAATTCTGCTATGTGCGTCAGCAGCTGCTGAATTTAAGGCAAGGGAGCTGTTCCACTGAAATTTCCTGGCTGTCCCATGGAACCACAATTCTGCCTCCACTGTATTTCTACTCCAGCTGCTTTCCTATCCTAGGCATTCTTTCTAAAGTAAGCTGACACTTCCCTCCTCAGTCCCCTCCCAAAAAAAAAAAACAAAAGCAAACAAATCCTCCATCATTTTCCAGAAGTGAGTGTGCTGCAGGTGGTTTAAATACCAAGTGTCTTTTTAGAAATTAAGGCCTTTTCCTTATCTCTGGGCTGACAGATCTTTGACTAACGGACCTTTTTTCCTATAATAGAAAGTTTTTAAAACTATTCAGAAAGACTTTGGCAAATATTTCTGTCAGGCAGTAATTGGATAAAGTCTCGAGTTGCTTGATGCTGCCCCTCCCTTTTCTCCTGAGTTTTTTGTATGCATTGCTTTTTGCCTATAAATAACACAGAGATATCCGAAAAGGGAAACCTCTTTGAGAAGAGATATTGTCATCTGGCAGCTACCCAGTAAGGCCCTATTGGCTGTGTCAGTGCTGTGTTTCCCTTAGAAAAAGAATGTCTAATGTTAGTTTAGGCAAAAAAACAAGCTAACAGCAGCAAAAAAAAAACGACTCAAAACCTCACTGTATTGTGTTTGCTGTTTAAAGGGAAAGGAACAGAGAATTGTTTATCTTCCTGTATAAGCAGGCATGGACTGACTTTAATGCTGAAAACACTTCTTAATTCCTTTTATCACTGGACATCCTGTAAAGCTGAGGATGGTCTTTTCTGGCAGGTACCTGGGAGCCAAGAACGGGGCAGCTGGAGCACAAAGAGCAGTGCCAGGTTTTTGCCTGTGCAGGGAGGGAGCTCCAAGTGCTGGGAGTAGAAACTTCTCTGTACTCTGTGCATCTGCAGAGCCTAAGCCTGCCTCTGCCTTGGCTCAGTGCTTCACCACACTTAGAATGAGGAATCCAGTAGGCCAGAGAGTTCTGTGATGTATACCTATGGGATATGTCTGTCATGCTATTGTAACTGCCTCTGTGCTCTAAAATAATGCAGCAGAAAACTTGTGTGCCTGTGTGCAAACCACAAAATGTAAATGAGTGTGTGTTGATGTCATGGTTCAAAACATAGCTGGTCACCTCACTGCCACTAGTTATTTTTATTTGACCATGCCTAGGAACTGAAATTGTGCAAAAATTTGTTCTGGCCAGCGAGGCATCCAAAAAAACAATGTCTACTCTTCCCACATCTTGTCCTGTTGATTTCTTAGTTGCATTCATGCTATTTTTCTAAAACAGCCTGATCTGGTTAGTATTACTTCATCACATTGTAGGATGTGATATTAGGGTCATAAAAATAGTGTTTTTAAAGATTCTTGAATAGAGAAACTCCAAATTAGACTGAAATGGTCACAATAACTTCATGTAAATGTCTTCCTTTCACTTCAAAATGTTAAAAGATGAAGTACCAAAGTTAATTACATCTTTATCAGATGGGGTTTTTTCCTCTTCTCTCTCTACATATAATTCAGTGGTATGTGCACTCACACAGCCATGGTTTACATGTAAGTTATTGAGTCTGACACCTTCTCTGACCTCTCTTTATTACATAGAAGCTTATCTTAGATTCTTAGTTACATGTTACCATAGATAGTCAAAGCTGGTTTTTCTGTTATTATTTTGAAAAATGTGGAAGGAGCAAATAGCACAAACCTACTCTCCATTTTAGACAGGATTCCAGCCTGAAAATAACTTTGTTTGTAGTTTGGATATAGCCAAAAGTTCCTTGTAAACTTAGATTATTGTTCCTGTGCTTCTGGAAACAAAAGGAAACACACTTGGAATGAAATGCTTAATATTAAGGTGGTGGCTGGGCTTTAATCAGATTTGAGCATAGTCAAACAGCAGTCCTTATTAGAACTTGAACCCCTTGTTCTCTGCCCCATATTAAACTTCAGAAATCTCAAGCACAAATAAGATAACATTAAGCATGCACATGAAAGTTAGGTCAGTATCTCCATATGATGATTTATGGTCCAGCACTTTCAAAACTTTAATGAGCTCTGTAAAGCTAATTTTCAGATGCCCCCTCATATACCTCATACCCAGAGCCATATGAGCTGCCACCTCCTTTCTCCCAGCTATATCAACTTTGATCAACTTTGGACTGTACCGAAGCCACTCATACTTTGCCTACATCTTGAACACAGCAGGAAGATGTACCCTGGGTTCTCTTACAATGTGTTTTCCCAAGGCACTTCTGGTTTGCAGCAGGAGCAGGGGAGAAGTTTCAGAACTCAGGTGACCTGGAAGAAGGATATAGTAGACTGTGATGAGAAGTGTGTGGAGAAAGGTAGGCTCATCCTCATATCCAGAAGGTAAACCCATTTTAGGAGATGGCTTCAGCTGTCACTTGGTGTTTGAGCTAGAGATTTACAGTGTTCATGTAGTTTAAGGAGACTTAGAATGTTGATGGGTATCTTGTGTGGATTTGCCTTAAGAGTAAGGAAGATATTAAGCAGAGACTTCAACATAAAAATACAGAGGTTTTCATTATTTCAAAGTTGAATCATTGCTGCTGTTTCCTCTTTTCTGGTTAATGTCACCAAAATTCCCTAGGAAATGTTTCACAAAGAAGTACTACCTGGTTTCTGTTTCTGCTCATTGTCGTTCTACGAAATAAGCAGTTAATTAGTTGCTCAACTGAAGCATTTGGAACCATGGAAGTAGTATCTGATTCATCAGAAGGTGAAATTCACTTTTCTTAATTGCTGTTATGTGATAAAATTTGACTGTTAAAGGCTTTGTAACCAAATCCCAGTCCACGATAAACAAATATGGGAAGGCCAGGGAATTATTGGAGGTTTAGACTGTCTTTTCCTGGAATGATAAGGAAATAGATGTCTTGTAAAAGCTGGTACAGCTCAAGGTTTTGTAATGGTTCATGATGTTGCAAGGACAGTGCTTAGACAAAACCACAGAATGGGTCCGACTGAAAGGGACCAGAGTGGCTCATCTGGTCCCACTTCCCTGCTCAGGCAGGATCATTACAGAGCACAGGACACAGGATTGTGTCCAGATGGTTCTGAAATAGTTCCAGTGAGGGAAACTCCACGGCCTCCCTGGACAATCTGTCCCAGTGCTCGGTCAGTCATGGTGAAGAAGCTCTTCCTCGTGTTCCGGTGGAACTTCCTGGGCATCAGTTCCTGCCCGTTGCCTCCTGTCCCATCGCTGGGCCCTGCTCTGAGCCCTCCCTGCTCACACTGACAGACATTGGTCAGGTTCCCTCTCAGGCATCTCTTCTCGAGGCTGAACAGCTCCAGCTCCCTCAGCCTTTCCTCGCAAGAGAGAGGCTCCAGTTGCCTCACCCTCTTTGTCACCCTCTGCTCTAGCAGCTCCATGTCCCTTTGTCCTGAGGAGCCCAGAACCTGACCCAGCACTCCAGAACTGTCTCAGCAGGGCTGAACAGAGGGGCAGGGTCACGTTCCTGACCTGCTGGCAGTGCTCTTGCTAATGCACCCCAGGATCCCAAGGCTGAGCTCAGTGCAAGCATTGGGACTTGGGGGAGGAGAAGGGTTCCTCTTACTGACAAAACAAATTAAAGTGCTCTGAGTATGTTACAGTCCCCCCTTCAGGATCCTCCTGGCACTGATAACCACCTGTGTTTGTTGTGGGGTGATCTTCCTCCCACTGTGTGAGCATTCCTGTGAACCCTTTAGATGCTCGTGAGCTGTAATTGCACTTCCAGAGAAGAGAAAGGATTAATTTTGAGGCATGGACCAATTTTCTTTGGTTTGTTTTTTTTTTTCCTGTTTATTTTGGATATAAGAAGTAAGCTAACAGAAATCACAGAGAGTAATGCAAAGGCTGTTTCTCAACGTGTTTTTATGGGAGAAGCTGTGCCAGAAAGACTGCTGGAGAGTAGAGCATGTCATATCAGCCTACTTGAATAGGAGCTCTGCATATGTGCACATTTCTCTCTTTTCAACAAAGCATTTGAGCAAAAGCAATGATCGGGAGAACCACGTAAAGCTACTGAAAAATTATTTGACTGTCATCAAGAACAGTTTTACTCTCCTTAACCGTCTTTCCTCAGTTGATTAATTGAAAAAAAAAATTAACCTCCTTCTAACATTCTCTTGAGTAGAAATTGGTGGATATAAACTACTAAGCAAAGTCAGTGGGCAGCTTGTTGCAGGCTGTATACTGTAAACTTGATATTCTATATCATGTTGAATTGTTTATCAGGAAGGAGCCTTTAACCTGGCAGCAGCTGCTTCTGTTGAAGTCCACAGAACATTTCCCACCTAGCTCTACTTTCGGTTATACTGAACACTGTTAAGTATCTGAGGGAAGTCCTGTGAATTCAACAGGAGTTACTTCCCCTAAGTGGGAGCTCCAATATCTTGTTAAAGAAATCAGTGCAAACTGTGCAGATCACACCAAGCCGAGATAGCTGGGAAGTTATCTGTGCTGACCATGGGGCTTCCCCACCCAGCTGAGAGCCCATGTTTGTGTTCAGCACCCTGCTCAGTAAATTAGTTCTGCTTCTCTACCACCCAGCAGCTTGATAATCCTAAGACTCTTTTATCCTACAGCTGATCTATTAACTTGCCCCAAAACCATTCAGTCCGCAGCCATCCTCTGCAGTTAGTCCTTTATTAAGTTATTGACTAAAAAACAGGAGACTGTCCAGACAACTCCAAAGAGCCATTGTGCCATTGTTATAGAGTGCTGATCATGCGGCACTTCAATCAGAAAGTGTTCTAAGGAGACAAGTGGATGTTGCATCCTTAGCCAGCTGCTGCCTCACACCTTCCTGCTGCCACACAGCACACTGTAAGGGATCCCTGCATTCCCAATAACCTACTTTTGTTGCAGAGGTGTTTCCCTGATAAAAAAAAATTAGCAGATGGATGAAATTCCCCTGGAAACTAATACAAGCTTGCTATCCAAACATTCATGGATATCTATAAGATGTCTCTATTTACATATTTTTGGGTTCTCAGCCTTGACAGTACCCGTAAGTATTTTAACATAAGTTCATTCTAAAAGTAATTGCATTTTTTGGCTCTCTAAGCTTTTGTTGGGAGTACAGCAGTTTTTTGAGAAGCTTGATAGAAACTTTGGCACCACCATACATAAAAGCAGGAGATAAAACACTTTGTGATGTGATATGGGTGTATGTTAACATGCACGGGCATCTGCTCTGCTGGAATTGTGTCTGTAGGCATTACCATCCTGTTTAAATAGTCCCCATATCAGGCTGCTTACAGGTGCTTTCTTTTGGAATTAGCATGGTTATGTCATATTTATCCCGGTGAGATGCAGAGCAGGATACACTCCCAGGCAGCCTGCCATGAATGCTATGGAACAGAATAGAAAAACAGACTGGGTGTGATGCAGATCTTAGGATCCAAAGCTAAAATTCTGTACCAAGCCAAATCAGGGAGACAAAAGGCTGTGGGGCAGGTTAAAAAAAAAAAAAAGGGGGGGGGGGGTGGAATTGTCATAAGACAGACAAACTGTTGCTTAAAATGACTGTGTGAGACCACCCCCAGGATGCAGGGTGCCCAGAAATACCACACTGAAAGTGGCAGAAGATTTACAGTTACCAAAACAAGTCCAAAACTCTATTGACTAATAAGTGTACCATACAAAAATATTTGGCATCTGTCACTGCTGGAAGCATTTTTTTGTATGGCAGTTGTTTGGGAAATCAAAGCAGTCCATGATGAATTGGTTCCTTACATTATCTCTGTCTGTCTCTAATAAGAGAGAACTACCTAGGGCAAGCCTGGAGGTATACAACACCCTCAGTACTCTCCATTAGATCCACCTTTACTGAAGTTATCTCAGGATAACTTTGTCTCAGGCAAACTCTTTTCATTCTTAGCATCTTTCTTACTTCTTTATAGTTCATCGTATCACTGAAATGAGTCCTCATTCTCTGGGAAGAAGAAATTTCCCTGCAATTCAGACATCTTTGTAACATAGTAGTGTATAGCAGATGGAGAGGTGTCATGTCCTACCACCCCAAGAGACTCCAGCCTGTAAGTGTGTTTCGTGTTACATATTGCACTAAAAGTGGTGTGAGACCCGACTCACCAGGGCTTTTTATGTCTCCTGAGTGACTGCTGGGTGCTGCCATCCTGTTAAATTGGTTGTCTTCATCTACTGAATGCTGCCTTCATCTGCTTCATGATAAAAGTCACACAACACAGTGCCAAAAAGGGTTGTGGTCTCTAAAGAAAACAAAGGGGATTTTTATGCCTTTATCCTCAAATCAAGGAAACTATGACTCAAATTGCTTAGAACCTTTGGAAATCACAGAACCCTGGCTGGTTTTCCTGCAGGAGGCAGCATTTTTCTCCTCCCAATGCAGCAACAGGAGACAGATTTTTTGTCCTTAGCTCTTCGGCATTAGCAATCAATGCTGCCCTTTGCCTGCCGCCTGCATGGCCACATTACTCTCCTTCACCCTGGTGTCCTCATCTTCCACTTTCCCTTTCCCCACTGCTTGCTCATGGTATCAGAGAGCACCTGCTTCAGTCAAATATTAGTAAGATGGCCACATTTCTATTAAAACCAGTGTTGGTTTTTAAGAAGAATTTGAAGGAACCATAGAAAATTCTGATTACTCTGTGAAATGAAACTGAATTACAAAAATGCTTTTCATTTACATTACTGGTATGGTGCAGCATCAGTGTAGCCACCGTAGCCATGCAGGGCTGTAAGGACAGAGCATTGCACAGCCATGGGAACACCACCTTGTGTTGAGTTGCATCACACAAAACAAGCATTTCACAAGGCTTCTTGCCATGATTTGCTTTATAGCAGCTCAAATGTGAAACCTGAAACATTTTGTTTCTGAATGAAACTTTCTGAACTCAATGGAGAAATTTTTTTAACATCCTACACCCAAAAACTGGTAAGTTCTGTGCATCTAAACATAGATTATACTGGAAAGTGTAAATATGTCCAGAGGAGCTCTAGCCAATTACTAGAGAATTGGCACTAAGGAGTTTACTCCAATGCTGAAAAGAAATACATTAGGTCAAAATCTAAAATACTTACTTGGATTTTATTGGTACTGTATGGTACCTTTTCGGTACATTTAGTTATATCTCAGTGACTAGTGGTTTATTGTGGTACGTGTAGGATAAGCTGTGATGTCTCTGTTGGTGTCAAAAATTGCTGATGGCCTATGAGTGAGCCTTCTGCCTCCAGAAACAAGGGATATGTGACAGCTTAATTGAGAAATTAAGCAGGGTGGTAGAGGGGAAATCCTGGAAATAGCGAGCAGAGGCTCTGAACAAACAGGCTGAACCAAGGATAAATCTGGGGCTTTAATCGTGTTTTCCCACTGATTCGTACAGTAAAGGTTCCTGAGGAGCAAAAGTCTGATGATTCATTCAATGACTGCCTGGCCTGCAGTGTCTGTGGTTTGCGATGTAACAGTAACTTGGGATGTAGTGAGAAGCAGTGCATTAATCCCTCCCTGCTGCCCTCCTTGCAGCAGAAAGAAGGCAGCAATGTCAGTCGTGTTGAGACACTGCAGAGCACAGGTTAAACAAAGATTGCACAGCAAGTCCTTTAATTCTTGTGCTGCTTCTCTCAAAGTGTAGCTGCAGAGGGAGGTCAGAGCAAAAGACAACTTCATCTGAAGAAAGCAGCTGTGTGAGGGCTGCAGGTCCCCCCCCCCCTTGTGTGACGGGGCCAGCACTGACTCAGTCCCTCCCCTGGGAGCTGGGAATGTTTGCTAGAAGTGTGTCAAACCAGTGCTTAGCCTAGCTACTCCCATCTGGAAACGTCATCCAAACACAAATGTTGGAGCTATGTTGGTTTACCAGGCCAGCAAGTTAGATTTATTCCTGCTCTGATCTACTTCAGTGTACTGGAGTTATTCAAGGACAAGTCTGACAGCAGTGTACCTGGCAGAGCTGAACATCAGGTTTAAGGATGGGGAAATAGGGAGGTGAGGGAAGAAGAAGGGAATATTGGGATGGGGCCTTTTTCCTTAATGTTGTGAGGCTGAAAGTGATCCCTTTCCCAGACACAATGGATCAAGCATTTCCAGGATTAATGAGGCTTCACTTCCTCCACACTTGACAAGTTAGAGTTTTCATGTTGAGGGGTGTACACATAACGCTTTGAATAATTTTTCCTCATCTTACTATTATACTCTTATGGATCTCCCATACCAACAACATACTCTCTGCTTTTCTCACTGGCTCAAGGCTTTGACCCCTATTGGGACCTCTTCTGAGCAAGGAAATCACTGGCCTCGACTGCCAGTCACAATTCCTGCCTAAGTGCAATGTCTGGGACAGGGCACAGGATGGTCTTGGTTTCCCTGTGCTTTGGCTGCAGTCTGCAAGGAATGCTTCATCTGCAGCAGATGCAGAAAAGATCAAAAACTCCCCCCTCCTATTTCAGATTAAAAATCCACATCCCTTTTTTTTTTTTTTAATGAATCCAAGCCAAACAAATGAAGAATTCTGACCAAGATTTTACCCACTGACCACAAATAACAGTAGGAACAATGCAGTAGTGGTCCTTTGTGATACTCAATCCCAAAAGACTGTGGCCTCTTCCTTATTTTTAACAAGCGTGTTTATGTGCTCCAAACCTCATCCACAGGAATGAAAACAGAATCAGCTGAAATTCAGGTGGTACGAGCATGAATGACTTCGTCTGAAAAAAATATATTGTTTAGATTTCAAAGCATGTTTTACCAGTCAGCTAAAGAAATCTCTCTTGCAGGAGAAAGAGGAGGCTTTGTCATTCCCCACCCCCCAACACAGGCACAGATCTCCTGTCATGTGAGTGAAAAAGGCTTGATACCCTGATGATAGAGATCCCAGCTTTTTCAGGATTTTCTCTTGGGTGAGAAGGGACTTGCAAAGCAGCTGAAGTTTGTGCAAGGATATGTTATGTCAGGACCAGGGAGAATAATTCAATGTTTGTCCAGGCATAACAATGACTTGGCATGGGCTCAGTTCTGCTCAGCAGCTTCTTGTCTGGGGCCAGCCTGTAAATTCAGGAGCAAAATATCTAATCAGCTGGTCCAACTGCTGTAGGGTGGTTTCTTTTTAAAAACTGCCATCGTGTTAGAACATGTGATTTATCTTCTAATGAAATAACATCCCCACCCTTAATTCGTAATTTAAGGACACAGAGACTGTGATGAGCCTTTTATAAATAACATTCATAAAATCATTTACATGTGTCATAACTGTGCTGGAGGTTGCCAAGGCTTTGCCTTTCTCTGGAGAGAAAAGGGCTGAGACAGGCTTTGAGTGTGGGTGTATTGTCACACTGTAAGAGTGTTGATCTGTGGTACATTTTTTGCATCCCAGTCACCTGAGTTGGAACAGCTACAAAGCTCCATCAGATGAATTCATGCACAGCAGTTTGAGGGCTGTCTGTGCAGCACTCTTTTCACTTACTTCCTTTTTCAGTTAAATTTTTTTTTAAAGTAAGAATTAAGAGATAACTGACATTGTAAACACTAAATGAGCAATAATTGTGAAAGCAGGAGTGCCCCAAGATGCAGAGAGCAGGATACACACAGCAAACAAGCTTGGAAAGGAACAGGAGGTTTACAACATCCTCTGTCTTTCTTAAGCCTGCCTGTGCACATGATCAGTGAAGGTAATGTGTGACTGAGCAGACATCCACAGCAGCATGCTACAGGGCAGGGATTAAACTGCTTCCAGCTAATTACTGGAGCGGCATCCTTTGGTAGTGCCAGCAGCAGGAGGCCCCTCAGTTGCTCATGCCATGTTTTGCAATGTTCCAGCAGCGTCCAGGGAGGATTTCCTTGCAGAGCACTACCAGCTGTGCTGGTGTCCCAGTCATGCATCTTCCCACTCAGGGTGGCCTATTTCTAGCCCTCCTCTTGGAGCCCAGTGCCCTCATAACTGATATGCCACGGAGACCTCGAGTTTTAGGAAAAGGGAGCTGCATTTGGCATTCCAGATGTCAGTTTTAGTCCCTGTAGAAACAAAATAATCTTCCCGCCTTCCCAAAATACAAAGATGAGCTGCTGAGGATCGGTTAGGTTATCATTTAGCCAGGAGCTGATCAGATTGCCTGAAGGGATGTTTGTGTGTGCCAGGTGTACCTGTTAATGGTTTTCCAAGGAAAACAAGGGATCATCAGTGTCTGGAGGGGCCACCTAAGGAGTGGGACATTGACACATCTTTGCCATGAGCTCAGAAAACCTTTCAGAAGTGAAAGCAGTGTTAGCAATAGCAGTTTCCCTGGAAAGGAGATTCAAATTCCTGTTAATCACATGTTCTAACACAAAAGCTGAAGTACACCACATGCCTCTCCTATCCATGTTTTTCTTCTTCATCTCAGTCCATTGTTTTTCAGAGGCCAAGTTTTCCTAAGGCTACTTTTTCTTTGCTTTTTTCTTCAATTGGATTGATTGATTCTTTGTTTTCTTCTTGGAAATGGCCTCACTTTTCCTACCCCCATATTTTTTTTTACCCTCTTTCTCTTTTCCTTCTCAAAAAGTGCAGCTGAAAGAGCTGGCATCACCACACAGTGCCTGCCTCTGGCATGCAGGAGAATGGGGGTGGCATCCCCTCGCTCTCTTCGGAGTCAGTGGAGAGAAATGAGCATTTTTAGGGCAGAAATGCCCTGAAGTGTGTTAGATAATGCTTTAGGCTGAAACATGTCTAGATTCTTTAGTGTCCAAGTCAATCAGGGACATGAGTACATTTAATTGTATTTATATTTAACTCCACTCTTAGAGTCAGTTACTGACATAGTGAATGACTTGGGCAAGTCACCAACCTGTAAACAGAATAATATTGTGATTTTACTGAAGACTATAACTTGGTTAAGTTTTACTTTGGCTACAGATGGATTTGGCTTTGTGCAGTGCTGTTATCCTATATTACTTTTGCCTTTTTTTTAACCTTTGGACTCTTTTGCAATAGGAAGTTGTGTCATTTCTTTAATTGGCAAGGGCTGGCCCAACATCTGCAGGCTCAGAGATCAGAGCTGGAGTTTAAGACCCCTCTCTTACAGGCCAGGGCTCCTCTGTCCAGAGAGCAGCTAACCCATCTCTTTCCAGAGGGCTGCTGCTGTTTTGGGGAAGAGAGCAAGAAAGAATGTTGAACACCGTCCTCTTTGTTTAGGAGCAGTTTCTTGTCCTGGCTACATGGTAGCACTAGAAAGGTTTGCTGCATCAAAACAGCCCTCCAACCTGTGACAGGTGGAGGCAGCAAAAGGCCAGGATCTGCCCCTCTGTTCCTGTCTCCTTGGGGGAAGGTGGGGATAGGACAGGTGGAAGCATCTGCAGGTCACAGAGTACCTGAACTCAGACAAAGCACAAGCCATGGGTGAAGGGCTGAGCAGAAGGCTCAGCAGAAAACGTGCCTGATGCAGTGGCTGTGGCAGCCTTACCAGGTCTCTCAGTTTCATTATGGATTCATAATATTTAGTGATATAAAATTCTCAGTCTGTTTTCAAAAGCAAACAAATCCCCAAACAAAACCAAGTTTTTGTCAAGGAGAAACAAATGGCAAGTATAAACCATGAAGTCCAAGCCAAAAAAAAAAAAAACTGTTAACCAGCAGGATCCAAAGTTAATTGTAAAGTTGCACAATTTTATTCAATGCTATCAATTTCTAGGGTCCAATTCACAGATGTTGAGCATCCCTGTGCTTCCTCTATTCTCTGTGGTATTAAGACACATCAAGGGCACCCCATGATATTTTCTGTCTCACTCCCTGCTTTATCCCATTTTTAACTGCATTTCAAATCTGAAGTCACCATAAGCAGCTCTGCTTGCTTTTGCACAATTAATGAACTGCGCATCAGCACAATTGAAACCATTCTGCTATTTTCATCCATGCTGATTTTTACCCAACAACATTAATATTCTTCATTTTTATATTCCACAGCTTTACCATGCAGTTCTCTGCTAGGTTTGTTTCTACCATACATGATTTCCTCACAGGAACATCTTGACTTATAAAGGGGAGGACAATTCATCCATCTCTTCATCCTTTGCAGGTTGGGTTCACAGGTTCTGCAGGTTAAGGTGCTGGTCATGTCCTTGAAAAAAAAACCCCTGCATGTTCAGTTCCATGCATGACAGATAAAATAACAGGATATCCGGTTATTAGTTTTCTTAAACACTTCTGGCTTTTGGTACAGGATGTACCCAAGGGAACGGCTTTGCTCAGTCATCATTATGGTGACAGCTTCCTCCATCTGCCCTCTGTGGAGGCATCTGCAAGGACTCCCTGTTCTTTCACTTCTCCCCAAAAGGCAAGTTTGTGCAGTTTGATGCCCACAGTCCACAGGTGCTGTGCTGTTTTACCACGGTGCTATCTAGCTGTTGTATGTTGGACCACATGCATGAAAGTGGCCTTCACCTGTGAGAGCATCAGCATTTAAATAAGACAGGATGGTTCTGATGTTGTGCAGTGGGATAGCACTTCTCAGCTTGTTAGTTAGATCTGCAGGACCTTTGACCCTTGTTACCCTCAAGATTTACAACTTTCAAAGTGTGCTGCCAGAAAAATCTCATGCTGTGATGGTGTGAAAGAAAATTGCATGAGAAAGAACAGCTTCTTGATGCAAACCCCTTTGGTTACGTCTTCTCTCCTTTTACTTCCTTCTCACCACCTGAGCAAAAAGCAAGCAAGAACAGCAAGGACCACAAAAGCAATTGTAGCACAGAGAAGCTGCCCATAGTTCTGTTGTTGGCAACTGAGCCCCCCACAGCCCCTTGCTCACTCCCTCCCAGTGGGAGGGAGTTGAGAGAGTAAAAGTGCAAAAACCCGTGGGTTGAGTAAAGACAGTCTAATAGGAAATGCAAAAGCCCCATGCAGAAGCAAAGCAAAGCAAAACAAAGGATTAATTCACCACTTGCCATGGGCAGGCAGGTGTTCAGCCATGCCAGGAAAGCAGGGTTCTGCCATGCCTGTTACTTGCGAAGAAAACACTCTCATTCTAAACATCCCCCCTTTCTTCTTCTCTAGATTTATATGCTGAGCATAACACCCATATGGTCTTGGATGTCTTGTGGGTCACTTGGGGTCAGCTGCCCTGGTTGTGCCCCTTCCAAGTTCCTGCACACCCCCAGTCTCCTGGCTGGTTGGGTGGGGTGAGGAGCAGAAAAGGCCTTGGCTCTGTGTAAGCACTGCTCGGCAATAACAAAAACATCCTTGAATTATTAACACTATTTTCAGCACAAATTGAAAACACAGCCCCATACTAGCTAACTAGTAAAAACCAGCACAAGTTCTAGCTCAGCTGACTAGCAGTTCTTCCTACTGGAGCTAAAGGAGAAGCTGATGCAGAAGATGTTTTCTATATTCTTAGATTTTTGGCAGTTACACGCACTAAAAATATATATGAAGGAAGAGGACATAGTCTGAAACCAGCAAAGACTGCCTAAATTTGAGGTAGCAAAGTGACTGAGTTTCCCATGTATCATTTGGGAGTGGGCATCAGGACAGGCTGTGTCTGTTAGTGCTTTCTCCAGTTACATTTGAGTTTGTGGGTCCAGTTTTAAACCGTAGTAGTTAGTTCTGCCTGTGTATTTTACTCTGCTCATACTCATAAATGCCTTTCCTCTTTCCTGTTTAATTATGTGGAAACATACCCTAACTATGAATATAAGTTAACTCCTACTCTGTGCTACTAGCTGCAGCTGGCATATGGAGGCAGCCTTGAAATCTTCTGTCCTGAATCGCCAGCTGTTTTTCCCAGGAAACATTCCTGGAATAGAATATATCAATATTTTCCTGCAAGACATTTGGCTAAATCATTTAGCACACAGTGCATATGGTATCTTTTACCTTATCTCTTCAGAGTGTTCTCGTATCTAGTGAGCTGCTGTTGCCTGCACAGAATGTACTCATTTGCTTGAAATTCTTGTTAACATCAGCTGAGCTCTGTGTAACTTGGGAACAATCTGTGTTTCCTGTAGTCAGAACCTGCTTCATGTGCCTCAAAGGCACTTATGCCCTGGAACATCCATGCCACTAGGACAGCTGGTGGCAACCCAGTGCTTTTTTTTGTTCCTGGATCTTCAAGAGGATGTATGGAATGCAGTTATAAACAGATGTGAAAATAGCTTTGAATTGATACCATAAATCATTAAGAGAAAGATGCAGATACACATCCCTGCAGGCAGTGAAGAAAATGTTCTTTGAATGACAGTCCCTGCCACAGTTAGGAGTAGAACACAGGAGTAAGAAGTCTTGTGAAAAATTCGGGCTTCAGGTAACCAGTTAAAGTATTCTCCCAGAGTGGTTGAGTCTGAAGTACAAAGAAAGGTCATAAATAACATGCAAAGGATTTTGCAGCTGCCCAGGATGTGGGAAAATAAATGTGGCTTTTTTTCTAAAGATTGCATCTATCTTTAATTCTGCAAGTATAAAGCCCTTGCTTTGTAGTTTAAACAAATTGGTACCAAAAGTTAAAAGGAAAAAGCTGTTCTCAGGCAGAAGCATGCTTGCATAAGAGGAGGTATTTACAAGAAGTATGAAGCTGTAACTCCTTTTGGTTTCTACATCTTGTACTAGAATAGAGACCATTATCTCTCTAAAGGCAGAAGTCCTTGTTCATGACTGTAGGGTTATAATGGAGTCCAGCAGCATCAGATGATTAGAAATGCACTGAGTTGGAGGTGCCTTAGGCTAATTAAGGTAATTCCTATGGGAGTGGAGAGTGAACTTTATACTGGGGCATATTCTGGTATAACCGACCAAGTAATTTTAGCAGAGTAAAACCAGGCTTGATTAGACCAAAAGTTAGTGTGGAAATTCATTAGTAGTGGCAGACCCTGTAGCACAGTTTGTGCTTCAACTCTTGGTTCCTGCACAGTTGTCTTTCTGAACAGCCAACTCATAAGGTTCATGCTGGGGTTAAAGCCTAACATAGGTAAGAGATTCAAAGCTGTTAGGAGACAAAGCTGAGAGCAGGAAGATGAAGAGAGTATCCCACGTGAATGACAAGTTTGTGCTAAAGTCTCTCTCTTTTCACCCACAACCAAATCTCTGACTCTCCATTTGCTAGCTGACAGCCTTGTTATTAAAGGAGCAGTTTGGCTTGAGGGTAAGACTTAAGATCCTGGGATATGTGAACCCTTTCATAACAACTTTGATCTTCACTGTGGGAGGTCTAAAGCCTGCTCTCCATACCGAGTATCAACAAAAGAGGATAAGCTCTATAAACAGTGGATTGTTTGCTGGTGTCATTAGTTTTATCCTAAAACATTGGTCGTTAGCACTGTGCCTCTGAAGATCCGGCTCTGCTGTCACACACAGGATTCTCCTCACCACACAAGCTGGGTGTCCCTGCACCAAGCAGCTGCTGCCTGTGTTTATTGATCCTAGTCCTGATGGCAGGTGAAGGGCTGCAGGCACTGTGTTCCTGTCACTGCACCGGAGCAGGGAAGCAGTGGGCACTGCAGTGAGGCCACGAGCTGAGCCAGCCCACAGCTGCTGTGGGAGCCATTCATGGTTTGCACTTGCTCACAAGCTCTGCTGTGTTCTGCTCTCCCTAGCAGCAATTTAGGAACTGGATTTGGAGCCACATGTTATCTCTAGCATGTAATCAAAATTGTGTCAAAATGTTTTTTATGCTTAGAGCTGGAGCTCAGAATCCCCTCTCTACATGCAATTTTGAAGGTTGGCTCTTGAAAAGAGAAATGTCTAAAAGGAGAAGAAAATGTTTTGCCAGCTTGTTCAGCAGATGTCACTGAGTTAACCTCAGCAGGCTGCTGGGTGAAATTGTGCTTTAAAATCCTGCTACAGGTATACACTTTTCTTCTGACACAGTTCACAGCAACCCAGTATAGCATTCCAGAAATCCATTTAACTACACTCTGATATATTTTCTCTATCAAAATCTTTTATATGTCACTTACCTAATACCCAGCTGAAGTTTAAGGCAGCTCAAGTCCCTGTGCCCTTTTAAGTTTGGGCCCCAGTGACAGATTTGTTCTGTTAATCCTCTTCAGGACTCTGCAGTATACATTTTTCTTTTATACTAAAACAAATAAAGCACATTTTTAATAATAAAATAATAGAATAATAGAATAAGAAAATGTTTATACTAAAATATATGAAGAAAGGGAATCCTTGTGTGGTTCATAGATGGGACATTTTATTGAGTGTTTTTAAATTAATACAGGATTTCATCCCATCTCAGACCAAACCATATCTAGTAAAGATGCCAAAGTAAACTAGGGATAATAGCTTTACAATGACTGTGTTCCTGTAAGCCACTTCTTCCTTATCTGTGGACTTTAATTTTTTCTGCACCTTCTTTCTTATTTCCTTCTTGCCCCTATTTTGGCCATATAGGGTTGATATTTTCTTTCAGTCCCCTCTAGCCTTTTGCTCTGGGATTCACTGCAGACATTATAATCTCACATCTTCCCTTTTTTTATCTTCAAACATTTCTTTTTTGCTTCTCTGGACCTATGTGTATTTCTCCTGCTCTTAAATCATTAAAGCAGTGTCCTTTAAGATATAAGTTCACTAAAAGTACTGTACATTAGTTTCATTGACTATGCTCTATAAAAAGCTGTTATAAATATAGCTTTTTCCAAAGGAAGTATAAACAATCTAAGAAATTGAGATCTGTCAGCTAGAAATATAAATATTCACCTATATTAAACAGCATCAGGAAACTGTGAATTGGAATATTTACCATGTGAGTATTTTCATTTTGTGGTTTATCAGAGCTAGACTTTGTGCAGGTTTTCTGCTCAATGTGATCTTGATACTAACTGCAGGTGTGTGTTTTTTGTCAGTAGGAGTGAGTGGCACAGAGCACAACCTAGAGTGAAAATATAAACTATGTTCAACTTGTCTATGGCATAGCAGCAGGATTTCCCCTTCTGTTCATCATGCTTCCTGATGTTTTTCCCAATAATTTTAACTACCAAATAAGGGTTCTTCTGGGATATTTTCCTGAACTAGTTAAGCTCAGTGATATTAAACTGTATTTTCCTTTGGTGATGTTGAATTCTTCTTTGCCTACTCTTCTATTGCTCTTCAATGTCCCCTCCAGACCACTCATCCTGGTCGTTGGTTCATATTTACTACAGCAGGAATATTTGTTCAGGAGAGGAAGGGCCTCAGTAGTCAAGGGGAGTTTCAACCCCCAGCTGGGGGATGCACATCTGAATGAGCAGCCAGCCAGAACCAGCACCACCACCAGGCATCTCACCAAAGTGGTGTGGCTGAATGGCTGATGGGTGCTGTGAGTACCCACCTGGCTGAATGGCTTGCATGGGAGACAGGATGTGTGTGCATGAGGTAAAACCTGAGGTCATTGACCTCCTGTTCCAGAATAGGTGAGTGACATGAGTTCTGAGGGGACTGCAGCAATGAATTGCAGCATTTCTGAATATTCCTGGTAACAGAGCTTGCATAAAATGCTCCATCCTCTAACAATGAATCAGTTTTCTTCTTCCCATAATCAACATATGTGTAATCCACCTTTGAACCTTATTATTGCTGCTGAGATGTGGATTGTGTGTCTGGCTGTTGCCAATTCCTGTAATTCGTACTGCAGCACTGAAGGAGCCTGTCAGGTGACAACCTGAGAAGAACAATACTATCAATAGTATCATCTGCCACTTTTCATCACACTGAGTCAGGACCACAGAGGATACATTTTTTCCAGTCTAGCTTTTTTTGGTCATAAAAAAACCCCTTGTTTCATTACTGAGTAATTCTGGTGCTTAAGTCCAGAGTTTCCTCTCTCCAACTAGTGAACATATGTATCTCCAGAAATGGGTAAGGGTTAACTGGAAATGGTGATAAGAACCGGGGATTTGAATACAGGTAGAAAGTAAAATGTGAGTCAAAAATAAACTACTTTTTTAACATTAGTGAAGATGGCACTTAAAATGCTTGTCTTTGAAACACTGCATGGCATTCAGTGAGGCATGAATTTTGGATGTGGGCTGAAAATAACTGGACTCGAGTCCTGGTTAAAGACTTCATCTTAGAATCTATATCTTAAAAACTTCCAGCAAGAAACATTTCAGCTCTGCCCCAGTCAGACTGGGCTGCACAATACTGCGATGCATTTTGTTACTTTCTCTGTTGCAGTTACTCCAGAAGTAGGGGGGAATTCTCAGCATATAAATACTTTGCAATGAGATTATTGCTTAAACAAAAGTTTCATGTGTCTGGATATGCTTCAAAATCCCCCTGTATTCTGAGGAAGAACAGTGTAAATACGAATCATTGCTCTCAGTGAACATCAGTTCTGGAAGGCTGCCAGATGAGGTGGCTTTAGGGTCCTGCTTTTGGCAGAAATCAACAGAGTGATGCTTGCTTAGTTTGCTGAGCTTTAATGGAGCTATTTTGGGACCTGGAACTCCTGCTCATCATCCACACATGTCTGGGCTAAATAATTCTCTCACCAGATTATTTTCAATTAAGGCACTCTGTCTCTAATGGATTGTGGGCACTGTAGAGTAATTCTGGTTTGAATGAACAGACACCCAGCTAAGTGACTTACTGCACCATCTGTCTCTATGTGTATTTCTGATATCAGATCATACGATCAGCCTGTGTGTAGGCTAAAGAGAAGTTTGCTGTTTCTTCCTCTTGTTTTAACCCTGAACCTTCTCCCATCTGGTTGACAAAGACGAGTTGAAGTGTCTGTACTCTCCCTGAACACCCCATCTGGAATTCAGCTTCATTTCTCTAGACTTAAGGAAACATTACTACACTAGCAAAGGCACTTGTGAGTCAGCTTTAGCCTGCAGGACACTTGCTTCTGGTCTGTCATTTCTTCCCATAGAAGATATTGCAAACCCAATAAAATACCAGGTATTACCTGGGCAGCCAGGCAGCACCATAATAGGGGAGAGAGAGAGAGAGAGAGAACCAGGGTGCTTGTGCCTGCCACAGGGAGGGAGGGAAAGAAGGAAGGAAGGAAGCCAATGCAGTCCATGTAGTGTAATCACAGCTGCTGCTGTTTGACAGTGCCATCATGATGAGGGTGTCTGCTTGTACAGGAAAGAGCTGTGAGGAGGAGGGAGTTGGGACAAAGCCAGTTGCAGTTCTCTGGAATGGGGGGAAAACCTGGCTGGGGTTGTATAGAGGAAGAAATCTTAAAATCCAAACTGAGTGACACAGCTGCTGACTGGTCCTTCATGCAGGCAGTAAAGAAAGTTATACAGAGGTCACCATGCAGCTGCAGCAAAGCTTTCACACACCCTCAGCTGCAGTGTTCCTATAGGACACCACTGTCTCTACAGGAAAAGGAAGCCCTTGTGCCACTTCTCTGACCAAGATTAATATGTATTTTTTCCTTATTTACCAACCCTACAGACCTGACAGAGAGACAGCCATGTATAAATCTGCAACCAAGTTCTCACCAGGCCTTGGTTTCATTGAAATTACGTGACATCCTGAAATGCCCCAATATGGACGAGTTTCACTGGGGTTTGGGACCCTCCTTGTAAATAAAGTTGTGTTCAGGACTCTTTACAGTACAGGTTCTTCAGTGAGAGCATTTTTTACCCTGGGAATGATGGTGAAGATTTTGTGGTGACTGTCACAAGGCAGCCTCTTAGCCAAACTGCACACTTGTAAATTTTGATTGGTTTTGCTCTTTGTTTTTTCAGCGCTCTGCTTATAAACCCAAGTTTCCTCTACACAACAGCACAAGAGTCTGAGGGAAAAGGAAAGTTAAAACAATTTCCTCTTAGAAATCTTTTAACTTTAACTAAAAATAGTTTAATCATAAATTATGTTGTGGCAGTGTTAAATTCAGTTATTCTTACTAAAAGAGATGAGTCTCTTCAAGGAAAGTTTTGGATCTTTTTTCAGACTAAAACATCTGTCTTTAGCTGCTATTTCTGCTCTTGAGAGTTCACCCTGTGATAACAACAGATGAGGCAAATAAAACTTAAGGAGACAGTCCACCCTAGCTGATGGTGGGGGGAAAAAGAAATATTTAGCAGGGTGACTTTTGTCCCATGGACAGGCCAGAGGGACAGTTATGTCCACCTCTATCTTACAAGGATAAAGCAGAAGGGCAACTAGTTACATTTATATTATGGTACCACAATTCATCACAAAGTTATCTCCATTTGTAGCATATATATATATATATATATATATATATATATATATATGTATAAAATATTCCAAAGACAGAAGAACTAAAAATTTTTTTTTAAAAAAAGACCCAAGATAAAATAAATGCAAAAATTTGCCTTGCTGCAGTCCTTTGCTCACAACCCTGTCAATGTATTTCTCAGAATAGGCCACTTTCAGCTTTTCCATGTGACACTTATACTGTGAACTCCTTAGAAGCTTTATATAAGTCAGCTTCTCTGCAGTACTAACAGAAACCTGGCTTGTCTCCAAGGTGATTTGGTATTTCAGATAACTTGGATTATGAAAACTATCAGCTGTAGCACATTCACTTTCAGTGCTCAGGTCTTTGAGTTTGTGCCATTCCCTTCCAGGGAGGTACCAGGCCACCCATCTGCACAGCTCCGGCAGTACCAGGGAGACTGCCCTGGATCTTCAGTGTGTGAGGCTCTGGCCCTGTCTGCTGGGAAAATTCGTTCAGTGATGTCCAGACTTTTGCAATGCCAACTCTTCCTCACAAACCTGACACTTCTAGAGGAAGAGGGAGGGGGGTTTCCCGAGGCCTTTCATGTATCTGTCATGAGGACAAGTTTCTTAAAAAGGAGTAGGATTACTATAACCCATTTACAAGCCTGTTAAAAGCAAAACAGAAACTGAAATTACACATGCAATTCTGTTAATGAGAGGTTTGAGGTAACTTTGTTTTAATTCAATGACCATTTGACAGGAATGAAATCCATAGACTCAGATATGTGTTCATTTAGTCTCTTAGAGGAAATAATTTTTAAAAAGCTTTCTGAGTTTTCTTAGCCATGCCACTAACTTGAATCCCTTGATAAAAACCCAATGTTGATCTAAACCAATGTTACAAGTTAAGAGTGAAATGCTAGAAAAAGGCAGCTTCTTTACTGGAAACCCTTCATCCAAGGGCTATTTCTGCTGCACAGGCTCCAAGCAGCTGCTTCATGATATGACGTGATTATCTGAAAGGCTGTACTTTGGAGTAAAAGGAGTGCTATTGATTTTCATTTTGAAGAGTTACTGAAACCGAGGAGGAAAGGGAGTGAGGGGTTGTTAAGTTCAGGTAAAGTAAAACAGAGATAATGACAGCTGCAAGGAAAGCAAGTGGATGGGCAGCCAAAATGTCTGGCTGCCTTTAAAGCTGCATAATTCTGTACCAGCAAACTTCGGGGAAACAGACAGGTTTGTTTTCCAGGAAGAGATAATAATGTAGAAACCTCTTTCTTGTGGCTTTCTTTAATCACATGGAGGGATGGTGTTAAAAGCCATACATGTAGAGAGACGCTCCCTTTGAACTACAAAAGCACAACTCTCCCAGACTCAGTTCACTAAACGGGCACTTTACTGAAAGTTACAGTCACTTCTCATGTTGAGCTGACCTCCTGTACTTCTTTTAAAAACAACTATTTTAGCAGCCTTTGCTACTAAAGTACTGTCAGGACGATTCAAGTGTGCAGGGAGCATGCCACTGGAACTGACGTCAACATGCATGTGCCACATCGAATGTTTCTCTGCAAACATTTTTGAGCCTATTTGACAAGAGTTATGCAAATCCAGTTAAAATACTTTTACTAGCTGAGTAGTCATTTCTCCAGAACTGTGCCTGGGAACATTTTGTTGATGTACACCATAATATACTCTTTTAATTCAGATTTGTAGGTCATCTCTTGCTTCTAGTGCAGATTGAGCTGCCATTTTTTGTGTGGGAACAAATAAATCCCTGTTGTGTATTCCTTCAGTGTTTCCTAGGACACCTGAGTTCTTTGGTGCTGTGCATGCTACATCTGAAGCACCTTCAGAAAGCACAGGTGTGCCAAGTTCTGCTACAGGCAGAAAGAGGCACATGTATGACCCTGGCAGGGATCTCTCTGGCACAGATGTGCATTTCTGGTCAGTGAACAGTGAAAAAGTTAATTTGTCCTGACCCAGCCCTGCCAAGGGCTGATTCTGTTGCGTTGAGTTGAGGTGAGACCGTGTTGTGGCAGAGCAGTTGGTTTATGGCCCTTTTTGTTCCCCCTCTAGCCCTCATTAAATCCATGCCATGTTCTCCAGCCAGAAGGAGTAACCAAAGCACAGCAGACTCAGCACCCAGCCTTAGCCCACAGTCCCTGCTGCTTCCCTGCGTGGGAAGGACATCCTCCAGGGAGAAACTAACTACTGCCCTGAGGGGTTCCTCTCACAGAGCTACCCTCTTGCCTCAGGTATGAAAAAGTTTTTAAAAAGTATTCTGCAGCAAGATGAAAGGACGTAACAACTCCTATGCAAGAAAATAAGCGTACTGGCCTAAAGCCTGCTCTTTCTTTTCAGGGAATTACCAACAGGCAGATTGCAACAATCATTTTCCAAATTACAGTAACCAACCACATTTTCTGTGGAAATGATTTTGGATTCCAGTAAGTTAAAAATTACTGTTGTTTTTTCCCCTCCTTTTTTCCTTCCTCTTCCCATTTTTCCAAGAACTCAGTATTGTCTTGTATGCCTTCTTTGAAGCAGTGATGATGTGCATGTACCAGTCATCCAAAGGAAGCCTTGTCGTAGTCCCTGCATGTGCCTGCTGTTGGCCAACAGGCTTTGGTTCTTTGTGCACTCAGAAAACTCTCTGCTATTTCTTCCTCTTCTGAGGTCTAAACCTCCACAGATCATTGGAAACATTCTCTCCATCGCCAATCGCTTTTGGATCAGACACTCAGGCTCTTATTCAGCTGCAGCTCTCCCCTGAGGAGAGTGTGGTTTGTGCAAAGCTAACATTTGATGGCCCTACCCGTGAAATCACAAATTAAATCTGACCCGATGCAGAAGGTGTAGTTACCCAAATAAAACTGGCTGGTTTTCTCCAGCCCCTCAATTAGTTTTTGCACAAAAGAAATTTTTTGTGTTTTAGGAAGAACTCAAATTTTTTTGAGATTTCTTTGAAAATCAGTTTTGTGGTCACTGTCAACTTTCTGCAGCAAATTCAGTGAGAATTTTGCCTGCTTTGAAATATTTTTTGATTAGTCAGTGACGTGTTTTTTCTCTTGGGCAGTCTTTCATTTTACTCCATAAGTATTCAGCTTTAATTACAGCTATTTTGTTTTATTTTGGGATTGTTGGTTGGTGTTTTGGGGTTTTTCTTTTGCTACGAAATCTAAATTTAGTATTTAAAGTTTTAACTTTCCCCTTCTGGAGAATTAAGAGGTAGGACATTTGTACTCAAGTTTTTCTTCAGGATTTTCATATCAGTAAGGTACTTTCTGCAACAGAATTAGCAAAATCAATCACTTTACATGTTTTTTGGATCCTACGTGTCACATTATTAATAGACTCTGAATGATTTCTCTCAGCTATGGGATATGTGTTTTCAGTTCAGCATTTTATTTCCAGTCTGATTCTGCCAAACTCAACAGCAGGTTCCTGCAACAGTTGTCCAGTGACTCTGGTCTGGAATGAGAAGTTTGTCATTTATTGATGTTCTGCATGATGGGTTTGCCAGTTTTGGTACACAAACAGGAGCTGGCCCATCCCAGCCACATGCTCCTGCTTCTGCTTTGCACCAGTTCTCACATTTCTTGGACACTTCTTCTTAGCCATTTTTTCTCCTTATTGTGACATGACTGGATTTTTTTCCCCCCCTAAAACAGCAAGCTGTTTTGGCTTTAGAGGAGTCCAAGAGCCACCATAAAGGATCCACCATAGGATTCCATGGCCCAGGAGCAGGAATGGAGAAAGGCCAGGTTGGGGGGGAAGCTGCTGGATTGTCTCAGCTGTCTATGACACCACACTCTTGAGTTGTTTAGAAAACACTGTCTACATTGTTTCTGTCATGAAAAATACACAGCCAGCAGCCTTCTAGTTTCTGGGTCACCAAAAAAAAAAAAAAAAAAGATAAAATTATAGAGAAAAATTTCACTTTCAGGAATTCAAAATATGCATTGGGACTGGTTTTACTTTACCAGACTTGAGCAGTTTTGATTTAGAGCAACTCAAAGAAAGGTTATACTGGCTGTTGAGGGTCCCAGCTACTTGGACTAAGTCCTTAAGGTTACCTTTAACACTTTCAAAGGTAAACGTAAGGTAAGGGGTGGGGACAACATAAACAGTATGGATGAGTGTGCTTTTTCAGAGCTTTTTTTAACCTGCTTACCAGTTTCAGCTTGGAGGATCAACCACTCAGTTACAAGAACAGACCGAGGGCACTGCAGTGTTTGTGTGGGAAGTGGAAAGAATTATCTGCTCCAGCTAGAAAGAGGAGTAGGATCTGCCATGTGTGAACGGTTAAAGGAATTACCTTACAGGTCCTTAGATGAAATGAGTTCCTTTTTCACTTTCCATGAGTAAATGCATTTGGCCTACCAAGTAAGGGCTTCAAAGTATAACAAATCACCATTTTAAGGAAAATCATGGAAATTTCACATGGCAACATCATAATGAGTGCATGGGCACCACTTTCCCAATGGTAACTGTTTCCATCATTACTTTCAAACCGTCCAGCAGTCTCTGCTTTGGTTCTCACTTACCTGAGTATATTCATTGGCCCAACACACGTCTTTGTGTGCTCACACCACACCCACCTCCTCTGTTTTGCTTTCCCCTAGCCACTAGCAGCATATGTTTCAGCTGATACGGGTGCCCCCGGGACTCTTTCTATCAGCTTGTTCATGGCACAAAGATTCAAGCTTGCCAGGCAGTAACTGGGTTGCTGCATTTAGACCATTATCAAAATGACTAATGCCTGCTGAGAGCCTGAGTAGGTTGGCTCAGAACCAGCTCCTCCTGTACTACAGAACTTCTTATTCGTGCCAGTATAGGCACAGGGTGAGAAAGTCTGCCTACCCCTGTCCTTTGCTGTCATCCAGCTCCAGCAAGTCTGTGCTTGCCCCCTCCCACTAGGAAGGGATAGGGCAGATTTCACAACTTGGGTAACAACAATTTTGGAAATCACACAGGAGGAGAGACACAGGGCAAAGCCATAATAGTTTCCTTATAGAGCTCTTCTTGGGAAGAGGAGAGAAATCCTCCACTTTTACTTACAGGTGAGGGCATGATCCCCTTCCCCTACCACTGTATTTTCCAGCTTTTTGAGGGTGAAGGAGTCAGGACAGCCACCCTTGTCACTTTTTCCTGTCTCTTCCTTGCTTACTTGCAGCCTGGTTGCAATGTAGGAGTTTTACAAGGCTTCTGAAGCCAGCAGAGGTTTTTTTAAGAGGACTCCCATCCTCCAGATTGTCTGTGACAAATACTCTGTAATTGTCATTGGGTTGAAGAGAAGCCAAATGGTGGAGAAGAGAGAGTGGGGTTGTGACATGATTTCCCTGTGTTGCCTCTGTAGAAAGTTCTCTGCAAAGCCTTGTTTTTTCATGTAGAGCAACTGGGCCCCTTTCTGCAGGAACTGTAGCTAGGTATTGATCAAAAATCCGGCTATTAGAATTATGCTATATTAGTGGAAATTAATACACAAATTTTTCTCTGATTCCCAGGCAAATAATTTTTCCAAGAGATTCAATAATCAGATGTGCAAATCTTGACCCAGATATTACTATGGTTTTTAGCTATGTCCTTTGGACTTGTCAAAATAAAACAAAAGAAACAACAAAATCCTGACATGAAATCTCAGTGTTACTCATATCAAGTGCTAAAAATCAGAACAAAGCCTCTAAGCATCTGAGCACTGGCAAGCTCCTGAAATATAACAGCCACCACATTCAAGTTTGTCACTGGTGAGGTGGCAAATGGAAGACTAATGTTCTGGTCTTCAGACTGTTTCTCCTGAATTAGGCCATGCACTTTCTGTCTGTGCAAGAAGAATTGGCGAGGACGCATTTCAAACTTTCTTGTACTCCAGCACCTGAATTTTCTGTCAGTACTAACACCCTGCTTCTGTTACTGTCAGAGCTACTCAGGTAGAACTGACTGGTGCAGGCCAGGTGATGTTATGTGATGGGTCACAGAGTGAATCTTTGTACTGAAATCAAGACTCTTGATTGTGTGTAACATGAAAGTCCTGATGTAGTAGGTGTATTTGCCAAGACTTCTCCTTCCCCCAGCAGCCAAACAGATCCAGTGCCAGGAGTGGATTTGGTTTCAGTCCTTGCTGCCTCCCTCAGAGGTGAAGGTCCTGCACTACACAGGCTTCTGTGGCAGAGGGGATGGCACTATGGCCTGTGAAGGCTGTGCAATAGTGGGGTATCCCTAGGGCATCTCTGGCTGAGCAGAAGAGAGCAGGGGAGGTCTGCAAGCTGCTGCTCCAGTTGCTTCTGTGCCTGAGAAATCCTGTGATTTAGTCATTGCTCCAGAAATATTTCTGAATTTTATTTGTTCACTGTTAAATCCTTATTCCATCTCCTATGCACACTCCTATGCAGTTTCCAGATGCTTTATTTATTTTCCTGGACTTACTCCTGGGTTACCAGCTCTATTTCCTAAAGTGGCTGAGCCAAAGGTCACAGACTGGAGTATTTCCAAAGCAGGACTAGTGTTTGCAAGTCTGAACTCTTAAGTTGATCATATATTTCCTTCACTTAGACTTACGATAAAATTAGTAAAACTGGACCAGATTTCAAATATTGACTAGTTCATCCTCTTCAGATCTCTTTGTATTGAACTATACAGAGCAGAAAACATGAATTGATTAACAAAGCAGAAACTGAGTTCAGTGGAAAGATGGTTGCTCCCCTCCCCCCCCATAACAATAACATTAGAAACTATTTTTTGATGATTCTCTTTCCCTTCTCAGCCCTTAATTTCCTGGAGGATCATATCTGACCAGCAAATTTAGATGGCTGTGACTGTGAGATATGTTCTTCAACTGTGGTAGTGCTGGTGTAGTTGTTTTACAATAAATGTGTCATTTATTGTACATCCTGCATGGAATGTCATTGTTTGTTCTATTTAGATTTTTAACCATCATGTCTGTTTAAAATGACATTAATAGCAAACAAGATTACCACATATGATTTAGCTGTTAGTAGTTACCAAGAGGAGATAATATTTATGCCAGCTTTTTCATGGCAGGTCAATTATTTTGTTAGCACAGGCAAGAGTATATTTGTATTGTGCAACTTTTCCTAGGAACTGAACTGTACTGGAGAACAGGAAGTCATGGGAAGCCAGATGGACTTGAATTAAAAGGAAGGGATTTGTTTTCCTTGTGTTTGGATGTTAGTGCCATATGATTTACTGTACAATCTTTACTTCTTATTATGCAACTAGGCAAAAGAAAAACCTGCAGAAAATTAGAGTGAATGGACTGTACCTATTCTTACTTGGAATTTAGTTTCTTTTCTCCTAATCAGTTTTGATATGGTGCCATGTGGTCTCCACAGGTCAAGCCTCTAGATTCTGAACAAAATTTCAAGGTGCCATTTTAAAGAACTTCCTGAGCTACACTTGGCCAAAGCTGTCCTAGTGCAAATGGACAAATGGTCACATAACCCAACAGAGAGTAGTTAAAATTCAGCCAGTTCTGTATATTTTAGAACTACTGAGACCAAGCTACTTCCATAATCTGCCTGCTACATAAACACTTTATGACTCAGACTGGGGGAGTTTCATAAATACTTTGCTAATGGTTATTTATGCCTTATGAAGGTGCTTAAAAGGTGTCGCTTTCTTCTTTTTTCCCTCTTCAATCAGCACATTATCTTAATTGTACATTGTGGATTAAACTTGAATAAAAGGGATTACATTCATTTCAGCTCAAGCACTGGATGCTGTTAAAACTGACTTGCAGTCAGTTTTATAAATAAAGTAATTTAGTCCAATAAAATAATAAAGTCCAACAAAAAAAATTGGACTAACAGTAGCATAAATTGTATGGAAAATAATTGGCTTCTTCAAGTCCTTAATAAAGGCTCAGGCCTTCACTGTTGTCAGTGGAAGCAGAGCAGTTTTGGACTATGCTGGATTACATAAGAGGCCTGAATCTTAGAAGCTCTAAATTTGGTGTAGAACTGTTCTGCACCTGAGACTCCATTTTTGTAATGGAGATTAGAGCTGGCATGAGAACTTGTGAGAACCACCTGTATCCTCTTGCAGTTTTTATTCCCTGTGCAATTCTTTCAAAACCTAGCTCATAGTTTCTCTGGCTCTCTCAAATACACTACCTCCTTCCAAAATTTCACAGTCTTCCAGAATGGAAGAAATGGATTTTCTCTGGCATGCTACAGTCGTCCCATATTTCACACATAATTTTTCTTTAGAAAGAAGAGATTTTCTTCCAAAGTTACTTTTCAGCTCAGGTCTGTTGATTTCACTAGAGATTGAATTAGGCCCCTTTAATTAGGCCCTGAAGTCCACTGGCTGTAAATTAAACCTGGCATTTGCTTCAAGCTAGCCCTGCAGTTATTTTTTTTGTTCCCCCAATGGCCAACACTCAAGATACAACATTCATGGAATTACACATGCACCCATAAATTCACTCAAAGCCTATTTATACCAGCTTGGAATGTGTCCGTGGGTTGTGTTTAGCATTTATATGCAATTGCCCTTGGGTTTCAACTGGGATTGTATTCAACATTAACAGATAATAGTTGATGTACTGCAGACTGTGTGCAGCAGTCAGCTCTTCCCCATCATGAATCAGAAGTTCGTGTCTGGCAGATAAACTGTAGTATTTTAAACTCCAGGGGGTCAGAAGAGATTGTTCTTCCCCACTAGAAATGTCACTGCTAAAACCCATCTGAGCTTCCAGGCCCAAAGCATATTTTGGGATGATGTAAAATGTGCTTCATATTAAAATCACTGTCTTCTTAAACCTATATTGAAATTACAAAGGAAATGAGATATGTAGGAGAGCGAGGAGAAGATAATATGGCTGAGAAAGGCAGCCCTGGACTGTGTATCCTCAGTTGATACTTAGTACACAGACATAGCTTTACCTGTACTCTTCACTTGTGTCTTTTAATGCAGGTTTGGAAGTTCTAAGCTAGTTCAGTATCAGTGATTGAAATTGTCATTGTGTTCACCTTGGCAGTGAGGTTGAGTATGGTCTTGCACACAGTGCATAAATTACACTTATCAGGAAGAAAGATTACCTAGGTTTAATTAGTTCCAAAGCATAATAAAAAGATACACAGTGCAGGCTGTGCAGCTCACAAGGATAGTGTCTTCCTCATCAGACATATTTGCTTTAAGGGTAGATATAAAATAATACTTGGATACATGAGAAAATAATCAGCAAGTATTTCTTGATACCTAGCTAGGCCTTTGTACTTCTAGTCCCTAGAGATAAAAACTCTTCCTAAATACATTTGTGTATTACAGTAAGACTTCCAGGACTTGAGCATGCACTGATAAGGAAGTGAATGCATGGGGAGGTTTATAGTCTCAGAGTTTGTATCAAGAGACTTTTATTCCACTGTCAAAAAGATGTGAAGTTTGTTGTTGTTTCAGCAGGGCAGCTGTAAAAGGACTAGAAAGAGAATAGGCCTTAATGAACTAAAAAATAAGCCAAACCTCTCTTTACTGAGTACTCTATTACTGAGACACTTGTAGTGCTGTCTAATGGTCAAAAAAAAAAAAAGATGGTACATATTCTGTTATGTGCTGTGAAAATCAATCTAAATTATCCATACATTTAAAAGCTGGGGGGAGATTACAAAGTAAAGTAGTATGACATATAGAATAATTTGCTGGCAGAGTCCACAATGAAACTCAAACTATATAATGCAAGATTCCAGAATCACAGGGCAAAAGAAAATTTCCTTGTTTGGAGTTCAGAGTCCTAAGCCTCATTTCAGTAGCACTTCACCCAAGGGCTGGATTTCCATTCTTTCCTATTTTCTTTTCCTATCCCAAGTACTTGTGTGCCTAAGTGGATCATCCTTTGTGCCTTACAGCTTCAGCAGGCCCTGATGTTTCACATTCCTTTTTACTCTCTGCTCCTGAAAGAAAAGCTGGCCTCCTTTATTTGCATTTTATTTGCATGTTCTCCAGAGAAAATCCCTCTGACCAGTATGTACATGGCTCCTATTCCTAAAATTCACAGCCAGAGTGGTATGTAGGCTATTCTTTCAACTTTGCATATTAGAACTTAGCAAGTGTTCCAGGTGTGCTCTGAACGAAGCTGAAAGTCCTCAGAACTGTGCTGTCCCTGGCACAAAGTTGAAGACATTTAGTCTCACCAGTGCTTGAGACCTTTACAGCTGCAACACACAAATTATGTGAGATGTTCTTATTTAGTTCCCAAGGACAAGTGACACTGCAGCCTGCTGAGAAATCCCTTAACAACATCCCTAAATGGCAATGTGACCTGGACCATGACAGTCATGGCCCTAAAGACAAACAGGGTAGCTGAGAAGGTCACCCACACCAGCCCATGAAGTGTTTACGGTGTCTGGCTTCTCAGGCTTTAGAGGAAGATGGAGGAATCACTGTCCCTGTATGCAAACACTCATTTCATCTCTGAGCATCCTTCTAGACTCTTGTTGTCTCAGTTATCCACTCCAGAAGGGAGTGAAGTGCTTTGTTCCGAGGGGTGAGGAGTTACAGCAGCACGTGCACATCTCAGTTGTTGAGACTGCAGCACAGCAGTGCTCCAATACCCTACATGAGCCTTGGGGTGCTTTAGATAGCTCTGCCCCCTGGGCCAGTAGTGATTTCTCTGTCGGGTCAGAGACTTCTGTCATTGCAGCCTTTTTTCCTTTTCTTTACTGACCGTAAACTCAGAGGAATCATTGTCAGCATAGCTGACAAATTAGAAGAACAATATTGGTTGTAAATGCCATTGTACACCGGAACCTTTGTAATTAGCATCCATAGAAAGGAAAACTGTAGCAAACTCAGGTTGAACAGCAGGTTGATGGCACGTTCTTTTATCACAGCTCAGCCTGACACAGCCTCAGCTTGTTCTGTGCATCAACAGTAATGAGAAAATTTACAGCAGCCAGAAAACCTGGTATGAAAATCGAAATTACATTGCCAAATGTACTGGCCTGAGAATACTGGAACTGAAAATTTTTCTTTAAGAAAGGCACCATCTACTTTGCATATAATTACACAAATATGGTGCATGCTGAACACATACAACAGTTAACAGGTACGTGATACGTTGCAGAGCTTGGGCTACAAGAGTGTACTTGTGCTCAGGACTACTGTGCTGTTGTAATGTCTGTGAAAAACTTCTGTTGGCTGCCAGTTTTACAGACATTGACAAGAATTTTCTCCTTTTCCTACAGAAACAATGTTTTCTGCTTTTTCAAAACAAAAAGACCTGCATTTGCATAAGATAGTGAATTACACAACACATTTAGTCTTAGGCCAGCGATGGATTTACCGTTAATCACGTAATTGTTGACTGACTGTGAGAGATTAGATAAAGAAGATTCTGTACTTGTAAAGGGAAGATCCTATCTCAAGCTGAAAAAGGCTTGAGGTACTGAAATGTAGTTTCAGTTTATTTTAAACAGAAAGCAGTTGTATATAATATTCATAAAGCTTTCACAGCTCATTTCATTTTACTTCGTACAGCTGGCCTTGCTGGGAACTAGGGAGAAATGTGGAGAAAGGTTCACACAATGTCTTTTAGGCACCTAGTTGGCAGGTCCTGGCAGTTATGCAATTTTCTGAAAGCTTCTGATTTTCATCTTATTCAGCTGTTTAAATTAGCTGGTGTGAACAACTTACCTGGTGAGAGCAAATGGGAATGTAAGAGTGATAGAAAAAAAAAATAATTTCTGAAACATTTGTCAAAGCTATTTCTGAACAGATTGTGTATGCAGAATAGATGCCAGAAAAGTCTAGCAAGAAGGTTTATTGTTTTTTATCTGGGCAGAGCTAAGAAAGTAGCTACTAATCTTACTGGTTGTGTAGCAGATGTATCTCCCAAATTCATCCCAATGATAATGTTAGAGAAATAGCTATCCTACTTCAGTTTCATGAGTCTCAAGGATATACCAGTTCCATCTTCAGATCTCTCTGGACTGTCTGAACACTGATGGTACACAGGCAAGTCAAGAAATAACCAAATAAGACTATTACACTGAGTGTTACAAAATCAGTAAGCCTCAGTCGAGTCTCTGTTGTAACGTTTTGGGGACAATATTTTATGTTCGTTTCTGTTTTCAGTGCTCAGTTTGGGAACCAGAAGTTGTTCAAATCCCAGAGAGGATACCTAAAATCTCAGCCTGAAAGTTCAATCTGACTCAAATTCCAGTAATAATTAGTTTCTGCTGTAGGGAAGTTGATTTGGGGAAAGTTTGGTTTGGGTGAAAATGGAACACGGTTACCAGTTTCAGTTTGCGGGGCACAGGGTTGATTTGCACATGCTCTGCAGAGCTGCAAGGAATGGGGGTAGGAAATTGCCCAGAACCTTGTGTAGACACAGCATCAAAACAGAGCACCGTCAGCCTTCGAGTTTGTTGGGGCTTTATCAAGTAAGAGGTCTTTGTGATGCAATTATAGCTCTTGCATTTAATTTTAAAAAGATAATTACTGTTATTTAATAAAACTGTCTGTAGAAAAGTCAATCTTTCCCCTGGATTCAGTGGAGCTAAAATTTTTACTACAGATGTTTGGATGTTCTGATATGCAATCTAATATGGTCAAAATTTCATTTTTTTCCACAATAAGTGTAAATGTGACCAGAACAGATTTACTGAGAGAAATAATGGGTCTGCGGTATCCTCTGTATCTCTTTAAGAGTGATGACTGGATTTACCATTCTTCTATGTGACTGGGAGCTACAAAGAATAACTGAAATTAAGAGTAACTGAGACTAAAATGACAACAGAAAGGTGATCCTACTTTGCGTTGCTAATATTGTGAAGAAGAACAGAATGAAAGAAACTGGGCAAATGGGGATTGTGGCACAGTTATTTGCTTTATTCTGTTTGCCTTGTATTCTATCTTCACAGTGTATCTGCTCCTCTCATAGCTGAAGACTATAGAGTAATTGTTGTGCTATGCACAATCATCTATGATTCTTGTCTTCAATAGCTACATCCAAAGCATGTCACTGAGCTGCAGACAGAGGGGAAATACTTCTGGTATGTGGCTAACTCAGCCATCTGTCAGTCAGTTTATATTCTCACTCTTTGGCCTTTCCTGCTTTGCCCTACTTGAGCAGTGGTTTGTGTGGGAGAAGTTGGGCTTCTCTTTATGCTTCCTGCTGGTCCGTGTTTCTGTTATTCCATGGTGACACAAGGAGCAAATTGGACTAGGGTGTTGCAAATTTTGCTGCTGTACTGGGAAACAGCTGTGGAGGAAAACTACAGATCCAGTGACAGGATCTGAGTTATGCAGAAGTATGACAACAGACAAGTCAGAGGCGATGACATGGGCAGTTGTTAGCTTACACTTTGCACCGAAAGCCATGTAGAGTCCAAATTAAATCCCTGTTACTCTGCCTTTGTCTCAAGTCAGTGGAATCAATGAATACATGCATTGCTCACACAGCTATTGGCACTGTGAATGGAGAGGGCAGGAGAGTCAGGGCCTGAATGCCAGCCCAGCACAAGAGAAAGAGCTGACCCTGGATCTGAGGAAAAGGTTCAGGAGATGGATGTGCTGTTCAGCAGAGGATTCAGTATGAGCTGGGTGAAGAGTATTGATGGCTAGATACGGGCAGCATATTGCCCTAGGGGACACTTTTTTTCTTGTCTGTTGAAAATAGCATCAGTGCTGACTGCAGCTGAAGCCTCACTTCTTGTAAATGACTTCAATCATAACAGAATTAGTGTGACCACAGCCTCAGAGCGGGACGGCCCTGCTTCGCGTTCAACAAGCTCCTCCTCCTGAGCATTCAGTAGCTCTCCACAGCTTAAATAAGCAGCTTTCTGAACATCTACAGGTCTATTAATTGGCTCTGCTCGTTAGCAAGTGCTTTACAGCTGCTGCATTGTATGTAATTTAACCTACTCTGACAGTAAAGGTGTTTCAGTCTGAAAGGCGAGGAGGCCTCAAGCCCTTCGGCCTGTGGAGTCCCAGGAGCAGGGTTGGGTCCAGCAGGGCCCTGCTCAGAGCCCACCCTGCTGCTCTGGGGGACACAGGGTCCTGTGGATGATACAGCCATGCTGCAAATGGTATTATTTTAAAGCTGTCCCGTCCCCACTGTAAATATTGCAGCCTTTTCAAAAATGGGGCTTTGCTGTGCTCCTCAGTATGGCTCAAATTCTCCCATAGTCCTTTAACAGATTGGCTGTTTACTTCACTTTTCGGCCGCAGTCAAAAGGTCAGAGGAAAGAGCTGGGCGAGAGGGGAAGGGACTGGAATCACCACTCTTCATGTACTGTTTAGCAGGAGGGATTAAAATCTCTTGTGTGTTTCTATTGCTTTAGGGGCAGAGTACTGCGAATTCCCTATTTGACCTTGCTGGTGCTTTAATAAAGCTGAGGATGAGAGATTTGACAGCTGAAATTACTACAAAAATCTTCAGGAGATTCCTGCTGTGCTCTTCAGATGTGACACCACCCTTAAATCAGTGTACACAGGTGAACTGACATTTTAGAGAGCCCTTCATTTGCTCTTACAGAGGGAAATTCAGAGTGACATTGTGAACACACATACTGTGGTTAGGATTTCCTTGTTGCTTTGGAGCAACCTACATATACCTACTAGAAGGAGGATCTGCCTGGCCACTGTATTGTATGCTGGGGAGAGAGAGAAAGAAAAGGAAAGGAAGGGGAAGAAAAATAAGGCAGGTAAAGATAATGTAATTTAAAAATACAAGTCAGCTTTGTCTCCTCTTTACTTAAGAGACATTTTATAGAATTCTGACCTTCTTGTCCTTATTAATAGTTTTGGTTATATTTTTTTCTGAGCTATTCCGTATTTGCATTTCATATTAAAGACAAAATGAAGATACTTAGGCATCTCATGTGGGAGGATATGGCTTATTTCTGCTAAACTTATTCTAAAGCAATAGAAGAGAGAGAGAAAGGAAATAGGTTTGTTTCTGCCAGGAAGAAAATGAAATGGGCTCAACCCTTACGTTTTTCATTCCAGGCCTCTCAGTGGAAGCCCCTTCCTGTATATCTAGATCTAGTTTTGCTTGGTTTTACCAGAGGTAGCAGAGAACCTCCTAAATTATTACATTGTGCTTGTTCTACCACTAATGCTGTCATGTGGACATTCTTCTGTGTAGCAGGGCAAGAGCCATTAATTTGGGGCCTGAAGGGTTAAAAGATATTAGTGGGGAGCTGGAAAAAAAAGAATATGGGAAAGGGATAAAAATCTCTGCTGACAGCAAACCAGTTTGGCAGCCTTCACCCTACAAAGACTTTTTTTTCCAATTTAAGAGTGCTATTCACATTCAGGCAGCAGCTTTGCTCCTGTCTTCTATCTGCTGCATAGAACAGCATTCACTACTTCCCAAATTTATATCCTTGCAGCTTCTGTGGGAAAATGCATCATTTGGCAACTAATTCCAGCTTTAGAATTAAGCAGAAATGCTGTCTGCTGTTTTAGGACTGATCCAAAGAGCATTTTTAGGGAAACAACACACCAGAAACTCACATGATACTGCCTGTGTGTTCTTTTTCCCTTTTTTCACAATGTCCAGTCCACTGAGTGATCCTTAGTCATGTCTGAGGAGGAAACCTACTTATTCCAAAGAAACATCAATGAAGTAAGAGCTGATTTGGTAAATATTAAACAAATGATTCGGTAAGGATCACTACAGAACATACACTCAGTGTTGCCTCAAAGTAGTGGCTTAATCTTTAAAAGGAATGTGAATTACAGCAGGGGGAGAGACCTTTTATCTCCCAGACTCTGAAGATTACTTCATTTACTGCTTGCAGTTCCTGTAAGCACTGTAGATCTGAGCTGATAGAGTACATTTCTGTGAAAGACTCTGTGCCTTCTTTGAAGGGATTTGGTTCAGCTGGTTTTCTAAGTCAGCTTTTCATGGATTTCAGGAAATGCTCGAGGGAGGGGAGAATCACTTTCTCATAATGCAGGTGACATTTTGCCAAATCAGGCATCTCAAGTCATTCACAGTTGCAGTTCTGGAGGCACTGTTTCTGCATTTCATGAGCAGATGGAAACAGAACAGTCTAATGTCGTTTAGCTTTCTCTGAATGCAGTTTAGCCACTAGAAATTACAGCTGCAAATGTAGAGGCTTATGCTCTCTGGATCCTGTCATGGAGCTAAGTCATAGACTCTTTTAACATGTCAAATTGTGCTCTGTAGATCAGGAGGAATTTAAGATGAGAAACATCTTTTTAGGTCTAAGGATGTCTACACCTTTGTCCTTTTGTGTATGCCAATTTTCAAAGAGAACTAAGCTATCCTTTCCCCAATGCACCACAATGATACAGTGTTCACAGACTTTTAAAGTGTGTGAAGAGCATTTCTGGATAGTTTTATTTTTCCCCACCGAGGTTCATAGGGTTTGGTTATGTCAGACAGCAACCTTTTCTAGCTTAGGGCTTTGTACCTTTCAACAGAAGTAAGTCAAACCATAGTTGGTGCAGTTTGCTCAGCCAAAGGTTTGATTTACTCTATCAAAAACTATGCATCACTGCAGTCTCAATACATTGTCCCTGCTCTCATGGATTTAGGAGAGAGATGGATTCCTGGGCAGATTCACCCTGAGTATATTTTCTACTGCTTGTACCTTTCTGTTGTAGGCTTTTGCAGGCAGGAATCCCCTGCCTGCTGGACTAGCACTAAGACGAATTTGATAGGGCAAAGAAGCAGGACCACGTGGAGACCTGTCTGCAATTACACACTCAGTTACACAATTTGACTGTCAGCAGGATAGGTGCCAGAGCCTTTAAACTAAAACCAGAGATGCTGTTTTTTTTAAAAACTGTGACAATAAAGTTTATTATGTTAATATCATTAAAAATATTATAAAATAATAAAATATTCTGCTTGGCAGAAAAATTATGCCAGGGTTTTAAAACCCCAGGTTTGTGCAAACAGTTTTTGTAAACATAAGAAGTCAAGTGTTCAGGTTCCATCACAAAATACAGTAAATTGCTACAAAAATAAGTTTGCTCACTGTCAAACATATTTAAAAACCCAGGAAGCTGGATTTCGTTACACATCTCTAATGGTTCCCTATACAGTTAATGCTGCACTTATATCTGAAATGGGAAGGATTTCAGATAGTCTTTTAAAACAGGATTGAGTGGAATCTGATTTAAGTTCTCTCTTCCAAAAGTCTTCACGATGCTTTTCCGGCAGAGCTCCTGCAGCGGCTGCACCCGGACTTTGCGCAGGGGGGTAACCAGTACCTTCCTCGGGGAGCTTACGTAATGTTCCAGCAGCTTAAAAAGACAGTCAAAAGTCTCTTTGCTGCCATCCAGGCTGAAACGCCCAGTCTGAAAGTTAATCCGGATACTGGTGGGCCCAGTTGCAGTCTTAACACTGATAGCAAAGAAGCAATTCTTTTGTGTGCTGTCTCTGATGAGGAAGGTACCCTCGGGCTCAGACTTCAGCTTCTCGTGGGCAGCACTGACAGTCAGAGGCCCCCAGTAGAAGCCACAGGCATCCAACAGGCTGCTGGCTCGAGTGATGCTACTGAAATCCGCTTGGGAGCGAAAGGTTCGGAAGTGTGTGTTGCCCTGTGCCTGCACAGTGCCGGGCCGGCCGGGGCCCTGGAAGCCTCGTGCCTGTGAGTGATCTCGTGCAGGAGGGTCAAGAAGCCGTCTTGGGTCTGCTCCAAGTGCATTATCTGCTGACACCTTGCTGTGCGCTACCATCCTACAGCCGAGAGCAGCGGATGCGGTCTTCCATAGCGTCAGCAGCTACGGCAGGGCGGCCTTCCAGCAGCTATTCTGAAATGCCAAGGAGAGACATCATGTGAGACAAATCCCCAGGAACAAACGGCTGCAATCGCTGAATGACCAACTCTTCCATTGATACACCTCCCACCCATTATAAAATAATAAAATATTCATTTTCCAATTTACACCAGGTAAACAACTGCTCGCTTTCTGACAAGATTAGCAGTCTATCAACTATGGCAAAGTCCAAAGCTCCAAAAATATTTAGCAGGGATCGTTAACGGCTACAGAAGATAATACAGTTTCCCTTCTGTGAGCCACCTTCAGGGCCAAGCAACTCAAACGACTGCTTTATGAGTTCTCATGTACACTGTCTCCCATTCTCAAGTTTTTACAGAAGAAATCAACAAGGTTTTACAACTGAATTATCAATTTTTCTTTCCCCAACTATGATGTCAGAACTCAGCAGACAATGTTGTTATTTGTTGCATTGTGTTAAAAAAAGAAAGTGGGTGAAGGCTGTGTTTCCAGATAATTGGGGAAGAGAGTGAGGTGAGGTGCCGTTGTACGACTGAAGTGTAACTTGTAGAGGCAGCCTGTAACACGGTCAATTTACACAGTAATCCCAAAACTTCTTTCCTCTCTCCTGTTAACCTGAGGCTCAGCCATAAAAGGCAATTTCCATTCCCCCAAGTTTCCCTCGGGACAGCAATGCTACAACCTACTAGCTTACACAAATCAACCTCTGTGAACCCTTAAAGCATTACTCCGCAGTCTCTCTCTCTCTCTCTTTTTTGTATTACATGCACTTTAAGTGGTCCAATCTAAATTGCTTCCTATTGATATATCTTTCAGCATGAGGGACTAAATTCATCCCTCGTGTTACTTCAAAGGAATTAGCAGTGCTGCACCAGGAATGAGTTTGGCCTGAAATGTCTGCCTCTGACAGTGTGGTTCAATACATCTCCGCTGGCTGCCTTGACCTTACTGGCAAGCATAGATTTTAGGATTTATCCCTATAGTCAGATATAGATCTGCAGCAGCAGCTTGTTGAGAAACCTTGAAGGATTCTCAGAAATGAATCCCTCAGCCGTCTCACAGTTCAGGGTAACATGCTAATGAGGATTTCAAAGAAAGCATGCCGCCGGATTCCTGTCTGTGCTAATTTAACAATTTGATGTTTGGTTTCATTTAGGTCTTATTACCTCCTCAAGCAGCTACGAGGGTTATAAAATCCTTAAGCTGGCAAGAAACAGGCTGAAAGTAGCATTGGGCTTGCTTTGCGCAGCAGAAGGAAACTGATGCCAGTTTTTCCAATTACTGGGCCAGGATTATCACCCAGTATTTAAAGTTAAAAATTCAGTTTCAGGACACCCTGGGGAGAAATAAGCACTAAGCCCGAGATCTAAAAATCAAAGGGCTCTCTAGCAGAAGCCGTAGGGAGCCAAGCGAGAGCTTGCAGTGCCTTTCCAAAGGGCACAGAACAAACAGGGGACATGCAAGTCTTCGGAGCCCGAAAACCAGCGCAGGAATCTGGGGCAAGGGTGCCAGACTGAGGCGGAGCGAAGCCTTCGGCGGGGTCCGGGGCCCGGCCCGGTTCGACCCGGCTGGTCCCGGCGGCGGCGGGGCCGTGCGGGCACTGCGGGCCCGGGGCTGCCCCGGCTCCCACCGCCGGCGTGGGGCCCTGCAAGCCCCGCTGCGTGTTCGGTTTAGTGCTTATCCCACTGTTTTACACCAGGCACGACAGGTCTGTCTGAGCACGGACACTGAGCCAAAAAGGAGGGGGAAAAAAATATTTTAAAAAAAAAGAATTTAAAGGGCAAAGACCCCCGAAGCCACCACGCTCTTGCACATCTGTCAGGGCTCCTCCTAAATCTGATCTCATCGGACTGCGGCGCCCGAGCCTTTCGGTGCACGTCGCGGTTCGCGAGGACCCCCCGGGAAAGAGACCCTCCCTTACCTCGGGGCGCCGCGAGTGGGGGCCGTCCCCGGAGGGCAGCACACGCTGCCAGTCCCAATCCTGCTGCTAGTCCTGGTCCTGGCCCCGGCGGCCGGCCGAGCATCCTCCGGCGGGGGCCCTGCCTGGCGCCGCGGCGAGCCGGGGCTGCCGCGAGGCGGGCGGGGGAGCGGGCGAGCGGCACTTCCAGCGCTCTGGGGCTGCGCATCGTCCCGGCTTGTATTTAAGGCGGCGGAGCTCAGCTCGGCTCCTCCCCCGCATTCTCGGAAAACACGCGGCCTCTGTTCACTTTCGCTTTCCCAAAGAGTTTGGTGGCACTGAGCCAGCGGTACCACCGGCCCCGGAGAACGCCCCGCGGGCTCCCCGCCCCGCCGCTGGGGATGCTCTTCGACCTCTCTTCTCATGTCCGACTACGTCTGGGTTTGCTCTTTTCTTGCTTTATTTTTTCGGACAGCCCCGGCGGAGCAGGCGGTGGCCGCGGGCACGGCCGAGAGGTGCTGCGGGGGAAATGCGAGCACGGAGCGCTCTGAGGCCCCAGGGAGGCAAGGGGACACTAGAGGTAGGTGATGGATGAGGCTCTGACTGGCAGCTACCTCAAAACGTGGCGGGGGCGGGGGGGAGACGGCAAGAAAAGCAAGCAAGAGACTAATGGGGGGAGGTTTAACGTGAAAATAGCTGCTCTCCTCAGAGCTAACAGGTCGGCGTGGACAGAAGAGGTGAGAGGACTTAATGTATAACTTGAATGTCCAAGAAAGGACAAAATAATAGACCAGTAATCACAAAGCGAGAAAAGCATTCAGAGAAGCTCATGATCCCTCCACTGAGAAGACTTTAAAGATGATAAATTGGGGTTTGAGTTTTCAAAGCAGAATTTCCCTGGGGTTTTCTGCAGAGTAATCAGAATTAAAAGTAACTGTTTTAATCGCAGCTGTATTTATAGCTTTGCCAGCAGCCAGTGCAGGAGACTTGGAATGCTGTTCTGCTCACCCAGGAGATTTGAAACCTCAAGTACCACACCAGCGTCTTCTGTGCTCCCTTAAGCAGGCCCAGTAAAGTGTGCTTTCTTCCAACGAGGATGTTCCTTAAAGTAATAACCAACACGTTTTAAAGGCCAAGAAGTTTCCCTGCAGTTAACGTGATGTTATGTGACAATGAAAAGGAAATGTCTCTATCAAATGATTAAGGGGAGAGGGGCTGGCAAGGCCTTGTGAGTTGTCCTTTGGGATGAAGTTGAGGGAATGTATTTCCTGCTTTGAGTCTAAATATTCTTGTCAAAATCCAGTGTGGTCACAGACTGACTTTACCTGATGGCAATACAGCACCTTACAGTGATGTGCAGCCAGTGTTCCAGGTGAACCTGGAAATTTCTGATGATGCTTTAGCCACCAAAATTTACTGCTCATGTTCTGTCATGCAAGAGCATAGTTGTCATGATTTTGGAGTAGTAGTGTGCCATTAATTTTAAGACCTGGCACAGAGATTCACTTTATCACTTTGCAGACTGCTCTCTCAAGTTTTGAGCAACACAGCTTTAGTCAAGGTTTGGTGTAAGCAGCTGGGGGAAGCTAATCTGCTTTGCTGTGTAAAGCAAAAGCATGAAGGAATGGTGGAACTGAAACTTCCCTTAGAATTTGAACATGCAATATCGCCACTGTTCGCTTTGGCATAGTGTGCTCCGTGCAGGAATAGATTCCATGGCTGGTTTGGATATGGCACTGTTGGTGTTCACACAGGTAGTACAGAGAGGCCTTGCCCTTAACAGCTTAAAGTCTACTTAGCCAAGACAAAGTCCCCTTCCTCCCCGCCCACCCTTCAAAGAAAAGGGTTTTGAAGTGTTTAACTCTTGTCAAGATAAGGTAAATCAGAACCAAAAGTACAGCTCAGATTCTCTTAACTCCTCCCTCCCTGCTGCTGCAGCCTTCTCCTGCCATCGTTGTGGCTTTAAGAAGCAGAGCACCGCATGGCTGTAATGCAGCACAGTGGGGTGCATGTTTCTCACATGAGATGGAGTTGGCTGAAGGTTGCTGTAGATGTGCCAGGAAAGCTGTTTCACTCTCATGTAATTTTTAATTTTGTAAGATCACAGGGGAAAGAGAGATCCTGCAGGTGCACATGCAGCCTGTCTGCCATGGACTGAGTAGTGCAGCTGACAAAGTGTCTGTCCAAAAAGTCGTCTTCATTGAGCAGGAATGTGGTAATAATATTCAGTTGCAAAGCTCCAGAGCTTGGCAAGGCTCGAGTGGGTAGGTGAACTCCCCAGCCACAGAGGAAAGTAATGGAGTGAACCTGCCAGCTCGGACACCAGAAGCCAAGTGTGTTAGGCTGCTGCTTATGGAGTTTGACACCATCCCTATGTGAATCAAAGTGAGAGTGGTCCGGGGTGCTCCATGAAGTGCCTTAGAAAGGCTTGCCCAGGAGAAGTGGGCTTCAGCTGTAGTATGTGAAGATTTTCAGAGTGAGTGAAGTTTTTGTGATAGGAGTTGAGGGTTTAATGTGAGGGTCGCACAAGTTAAGCTTTCTTGAGAAATCTTCAGTTTTACCCACTCATGTTTCGTTTTTGCAATCCTCCATTCCCATCCTTTCGTTGCCTTTCCTGCATCCTCTCCCTCGACTTAAGCCCCCGGCAGTGTGTGCCTTGGGAAGAGCTCCGTGCCAGCAGGATCCGGCAGGATGGGGTCACTGTACCCAGTAGAGGGCAGTGCAGAAATGGGAACCGAGGCAGAGCTGCTGGACAGAGCACATGGGGAAACGTCTCTAGATAAAGGGCTGAAGGTGAAAGCACTGCTGCCAGTCCAGGTGATTCTGATCCGTGGTCTGGCAGCTTAATGAGCACTTGCTGCTTTTTGCGAAGTGAATTAGACTTAGAATCTGTTTGATAAGTAAAGCCTTCCACGTGAAATGCCTATTTTTATCTTTTTCATGTGGAGGAACAAATTGTGTTCCCATTCTTCCCTGCTGATGATCTCAGAAAAGAAAAGCAAAATCTGGAGAGAAAATTATTGGGAGATATTACCCCATCTTCCTTTCTCTCTTGTTTCCAGAGCAGGAAAGTAAATGCTTTTGCTCTGAAGGTTTGTATCAGTAAACCTCCAAAAGCCAGGATAAAGAACAAACTCAGCTTTTGCTAAAAATAAGAGTCCTTAGCCCTATTTTGTAGATATTGTTTTGGAAAATGACAGAAAATTAAGAAGAATTGCTGGGCATTTATGCAGCAGGAGCATGGCTCACTGGCTAGAAACAGGGCAAAGGCAACAAGGAATCTGTTCAGAAAGCACTGGGAATAGGGATGCCGGGTAAGGTCTGCCAGGAGGCAGCAAGAGAAAAAACATGGTTCTGAAGGTGGTTTTGAAGGTAGGAGAGTACTGTATCTGTTGGGAATACATGAGACATTTGCCTGTTGGTTAGTTTTCTAAACTCCACACTCTTAGCCCAACTAACAGCAGAGTAGTACAGGCAGAGCTTCCTCTGTTTGTGCTCCAAGCCTTTCCTCACCCTCTGAAACCACCGGGAGGGAGGAGGTTGTGATACCATGTATGGTGTTCCCCAGTATAAATTCCATAATGGGGCACTCCACACCGTGCTGAATTCATCCCCACTGCAGGGACAGTCCTGTGGGAAAAAAAAATCAACCTGAAAGGCTTAGGAAATCAGCAGGCACTCCCCATTTTAGCTTTTTCCTAACTTTTGAGAATAGAAGCAGACACTGATTCTGTTATGAATCTGGATTAATTGGCAGGCCAGTGTGTCTGTGGGACAGCATGTTGTTTAGAGTTTGGTACAGTAAGTGGGTGATCAGTGTGGGAATTAATATAGAATTGCTATTTTCTTGCAAGAACAGTTCAGTAAATAGGGTCACATATTTTACTATTAGTCTTTTGAGGTTAGAGCCTCTCTTGTGCTGATACTGTACATGGTAGCTCTTATGTGAATGTGTTCAGTATCTAAACTGATCAAATCACCAACACCATCTTGAGAAAAAGGGAACTGAAGCACCAAGAGATTCAGTGATTTGCTTGAAGTCAGAGGGTGAGATATTCTGCAGAAGGGCTAGGAATGGAACATAATTCAGGTCTTCGCAGCCCTACACTAGAAACTTAACCACAATACCATCCTTCCTGTTTTAGTGGGTTTTGTTTTCTTCTCCAGAATCTGAATTTTCATTTAAACGAAACCCTTGAAATCGGAATTCTTTGATTTTGCAAGTAAATTAGACACCACACTGTCTCTGAGTCTGCTTTCAGACGCAGTGAAACCAGAAGCACTGAGCCAAGTGTGAACCTCTGTCACCCACTTTGGTGAGGTATTTGGGTTAGAGTTTGCTGTATTTAAACAGGACGTGTGTCCAAGAGATGCAGCTATTGTGATGAGACATTTCCTCACACATCTCCATTCCCATACTATCCAGTCAATCATTTTCTAAGTTAAGAGGTAGTAAAGTGGGCCTGATGAATGCAGGTCATCCTCTTATCCTTTTAGTCAACTCTTCCAGGTAAAACAGCTACAGATGTGACTCACTTTACACTTAGTTATCATGCTAGGTATCACTGAAGAACAATGCGTGTCTGGCCAGGATGTCAGTCACAGCAAATTCGTCATTATGCCAAGAACAAAATACATTTTGAGGATGTCACCAAGCCTTGATAAGCATCTACCTAGACAAGGGCAAGCCAGTTGGTACAGCATTAATAAATTCTGTCTGATCTGGAATTTGTGCTGTTCTGCAGAGAATGTACGAGTCAGATCCCATCCAGGTAGGATGGATGAGAGGAATTTGTGGTTTTGTCTTCTAAAAAGGATCACTGTTTTAGTTGTTAGAAAGTGCACGTCTGGCTAGAATGGAGAACTGTGGGGTTGGAAGTTAAGCAAATTAAGCTTAATTACACAGAATCACAGAATAAGTTGAGTGGAAGGGACCCACAAGGATTGCCAAGTCCAGCTCCTGGCCCTGCACAGGACTTGTGGACTAAGGCTGAATAACAGCTGAGCTTCTCTGTCCTTTAAGTTCCTTTGAATAGTCCATGTTTGAAATATTTCACTGTAAGAGATATAAACTGCTATTTTTCAAATAAGCAATAAATTAACTGTCTGAGGCTGTGAGGGAAGTTTCTTTTTCAGCTGGCTGTTTGTTTATTTTAAATGCTGTTAATTACTTTTTCAGGGGTAGTTAATGGTGGTTTCCCTGAGCCCAGACTAAATGGATCCTGTCTGATGTTCAGTGGAAGTTCCTTGTTGATACTAAGTCAAATCAAGATTCGCATTAGTCTCATGAATTCAAATGCTGAGCGCTTAACCACACAAAAATGTGGTTTAGGCTTTCAGCATTTCAGTAGTTTAGACATCCTTCTTGGTAATTAGTTGAGTGGGGGGAAAAAAGGGAAAGTCTCAAATTGTTGGTAAAAATACTGCGAAAGGGCAGCCTGCTTTCTGCTGTTTTTTCATCCAAATGACAAATTTGTCGTGTTGGATTGTGTGTGTGTGTCTGTATGTGCATAATCCAAAACTGATGAAGGAACTTTAGGTCCCTAAAAATAATGTTGGTGCTAATTGCAGAGGTAGCAGGGTGCTATTCAGGGGAACTGCAGCAATAAATACTGGGCTGGACACTGTAAAGCAGAAGCATATAAAGCTAGTTTGGCTTCCAGATACACCTACAGAGCTTTCAGTGCTGGGTGGAGGAACACAGATCCTGAATTCAGAGCCAGTTGCTAACTTTATTCCAGTCTGGCTGAAATAAAACACTGGAGTGATCCTTTCCAAAATGAGACAGTACAGAGCTCTGCTGCCTTTCCGCTGCTTCCCTTGTTCCCCAGTACTCCCTCCCTTGCTTGAAGCCACACTCTGTTTCTCTCCAGCTCCCTGTTCTCGTGTCTTTTCAGATCCCAAGCCTGTGAAAGGAGAGTGGTAACTTGACACAGGAAAATCAGCTGAGGTGCTGAACTGTGCTGTGGGTTTTGGAGCTGAGGGTATTGTTTGCATATGCAGTTGAGTCCTCAGGCAGATACAGATCCATGAAATATGGGAAGGGGATTCTGACTGTAAAGAGTGAACAGGAGAGGTCGTGAGCTTTCGGAAAAAATTATTTTTGAGTGGGAACCTTGAGGATAACAAGCAAAATATCAATTAACAATCCAAAAAGGTCTCCGGTGTATTTTTATTGCTATTTCAAAGGTATCTTCACTCTCTGCTTTTATAGTTTCCCATTCTTTCAGGCATTTTCCACCACTTCTCCTTTTCAGTGCCAGTTTAGATTGTCCTAAATGGTTTGCATGACTACAAATTTTCATTTGCTGATGCAGATGGATAGTGTTGATGCTCTTTCTGGTGGTCCCACAATTCCAGAGGCAAACACTGAGCTTCTACTGTAGTAAGTCAAGGATTGTGGAATCAGTTTCTGATGCATTTTATTCTTGGGCATAATCAACACATGAGCAGATTTTTTATGGTTGAGGTGAGGTAGAGGAAATTATTCAAGTGTTCCCTCACCTTTGGTTTTCAGTCCACGGAAACTGATTAAAATTCATTCTTAATATGGTCAAATGGATCCAAATCTCAGTTCCATCTCTTTGAATGTAGAGAGATACTATAGTCCAAATTAAAAGGAAAAAAGTGGTCTTGTTCTTAAGGTGAACAAAGACTGATGTGGTACTGTTCCAGAAGACAGAAGTAGCACACTGGAAGTTGAGAAATCAGAAGGTGATGGCAAAGCAGTGTTTTTCAGCTTGTCAGCCAGATCCAGGTGGACAGTCTTATTTCTTTCACAATTCACTAAGACACTTTCAGATTATTTGGTTGGATTTGTAAAACTTGAAGCCATCAAGCCTGGATGACTAAATCTGAATAAATCATTATGAATACTCAGGGAAAAGATCTTCCATGGGCATGATATGCTGACCTCTGTATTCCTACTGTGCATGTAATTTACCTTAATTGACAGATCCTTTTTACAGTTGCAGTCAAATGTCAAATCCCAAATCATAAACCACCAAACTCTTTTGATGATGGAATACATTAGGTTCTGCAGTATCTAATAACTCCTATACCCAACAAATAGAAACTACTGAATGTGCGCCTTTTATTCTACTGTACAGATAGATCCAATCTAGATTTTATTATTGGCTTGTGGTCTTCAAAGTATTGAGAAATAATCCAGATTTCTGTTCCTCCTCTATCCCTGGAGAAAGGATAGGTCCTGATAGGTGGGTCAGTAGTTTTCTTCAGAGTACAAATATTAATTCCTCATTTGTCAAGAAAAGAAAAGGAAAAAAACTCCACCATAATTGCTCTTGTGGAAAAAGAATTGGATTTTTTTCTTCAGACATTTTCCCTCTCCAGATTTATTGCAAACCTCAGCCAATTTTACATGTGACCTCAACAAGCTGAGTTCAAAATAGATTAGCTTCACCATATTCCAGCTCCAGGAAAATTTCTAGGAATCAGGAGAATAAGCTGACAGTTTCTAACGAAAGATAAAAAGTCCTTTAAATGTAGAACTTTTGGCATCTGATGTTAAAGAAACATCATCCAAGAATATTAATGAAGCATTTTCTAATTTTAGAAAGATCTTTATTAGTTAGATACAGACCTCACCACACACACGTTTGGATTATTTAAGAAGAAATATTATGTTATGTAAAATTAGTGTAGCTTAGCATGCAGGCCTTGATGTCCCCTATCAGTAAATTAGATAATTAAGAATATGAAAGTGGGAAGAATGCCCAGCCTGGAGGATTTCCTGTAGGAGTTCTGGAGAGATCTCACTGAGTTGCTGTTGTAGGGAGGTTTTCTGACTGTGGTGACTCACTTTTCCAGGGCCACTTTGTCCTCTGAGAGTGCAAGAAGTCCTATTGTCACTTATGTTAAACTGGAAATGCTGTGCTGTGCTGTATTTCAATTGCAGATCTATTTCAGTTCACAATAACTTCAAAAGAAAATACTGGGAAAATGTGTGATAATGAGTCTAGAGGAAGACTTAACCTTAGTCACATAAACTGAATTGAGCTTGGCAAAATGACTGTCAAAAACTTACTGGACATGTGGGTAGTGACATGTGGCCAGAAACCACAGATAATTCTGATACACCTTTACTCACAGAAAAGCCTTTTGGAAAGGTAACTGGAGCTATTTGTACAGGGGAACAGTTTAAATTTGTATTTCTCCTTAGTTCTTTGCTCCAGCTGTCCTGTACTGGCTCTGTCATATACCACTGGAGTATGGACTGAGTTACCTCTCAGTTTTTGCAGTAGTACCAAAACTGTCTGTGACCTTCAGGATTTACTTCTAAACAAAATGATCTGTATATTCCTGACATTGCAGCCTCATCCAACATAAATTAATATAGCCTTCAGGTAGTTGCTGATTTAGTACATATCTAAGCTGAAGTTCCTTAATTAGATTTCTCTAATCACCAGTTTAAAAATTCAAATTAGCTGTGTGATAACTTGTAAAGAAAAAGCAGATACAATTCTTCCCATGCCAAGTGTTGGGGCTTTTTCCCTGTAGAACTTTTACAGGCAAATAGATGCAGTTAAGCACCTACTACAATACTACCAAGAAATACCAATAAACATATGAATGTAAATTTAATGTAAATTTAAATACTGTGCTCTCTCTCCTAATTTCCCATATAAATATGTTTATATACTCTCTTCCTGAGTCTGTAAGAAAGGTTAAATTACTAACAGGGAGTACTTTTTGCAGTTAGACCCTTTGTAATCCTCATACAGTGCTGTCCTTACCCATGGCAAAGGTGGAGCAGGCTACAGACAACATCCTGCACATCCTGAGAGGTTTGCTGAGCTTCAGAGGCCAGCCAGACACCCAGAATTTCTGGGTAAGTTAAAAATGTCCCAGTATCTTCCCAAGTCCATGCTCAGAGTCTGTGCTCTGGTCAGGAGGGCATTTCTGTGAGTTTAGACTTCTTTGCTAAAGACTTGGCAGGAGTTTAATCAGAGCCCTTCAGAAGATTTCGCATTCCAGTCTGTGTTCTTAGGAAGTGTCTCAGGAATCTTTTTTTTTTTTGTGCAAGGTGAACATTTTGTTCTGTAGTTGCTGCTGTTGCTTTAATAGGAATGTGATGGATGTGCCGTGGCTATAGGAGAATGCAAGCATGACTTCACGTGCAGACTTGACCTCTGCATCCAAAATGCTGCCAGTGGCAGTTGGGCAGAGCTCTCCAAGTAGATGTTTTTAGCAAAATGGAAAAGCAGGATCGCACCCACAATAGAGTAGTCCTGACCTTAGCTCTACTGCTAAAAATAGCCTATTTTTGAAGAGATTAAGGACAAAGACATTCAAAGGTCTCTTCTAGATACACTTGCCATTACAAATTTTGAATTATCTGAAAGGATAGTGCCTAATCCCTCCTGGTTAATTCTGGCTTTTTATTCCTTGCCTATTTTATCCTTACTTTCTTAGTGTCCCATTTTCCCCAGGACAATCATTGACCATTGGGCCACAAACAAGAGGAGCCTCAGGCAGAGGCTGCCAAGAGATCCCTGCACTGGAGGGTTCCAGGTGTCAGGGCTGGAAAAAGCAGCTTGCCTGGTTCAAAGAAGTCCTCACTTCTTGCTTGCTCATGGGCCATACTAAAAATAGCTCACCACTGATACGGGTGCATTGTGGTATTCCAGCAATAAGTCATAGCATTCCACACTTTTACTCCTGTGTTTCTAGGAAATTCAATAAAAAACTTGGTCCAATACACACACACAAAAAAAATGCATTTACTCCCAGTGGCTGCATTTACCATCAAAGTTGGTAATGTTTCCTGAAACTGGTTTCTGATCCCCCTGAAAGGCTGTGGGGTTTTCTTTTCCCTCTCCTCTCCTCTCCTCTCCTCTCCTCTCCTCTCTCCTCTCTCCTCTCTCCTCTCTCCTCTCTCCTCTCTCCTTTCTTCTCTCTCCTCTCTCCTCTCTCCTCTCTCCTCTCTTCCCAGTTTCTGCCAGCGAGGTGGCAGGCAGATCTGAGTGTGGCTATTTCCTGTTCATTTTGTACCAACACGTGGTTGTGATGGGGGAAGAGTAGGAGGGGTGTGATCTGAGGGGAGAGGGAAACACTGGGCTGGAGCCTGGGGAGGTAAAACCCATTGCTGTTGGGGAGTCGCGCTCACTGAGTTGTTTCAGGTCATGAATGAATCCTCTTCATGTGACAGAGGTGCTGCACAAAATGCTGCAGGGCTTTGGCAAACAGATCATCCCTCATGATTCATGCAGCATCCTTTCTCTGCCCTGCCTATGATGATCTCTCTAATGTGACCTTGAAAGGCAGGGCTAAAGCTGAATCTGGCTTTAAAAAAACAGCAGAGTTTTGTGCAGCACAAAAAAGAGAAAGTGATCCTGACTGTCTGAAGTTGCCAACATAGCTTGCCAAAGCAATTCATTTTGGATGAACTGCATGTTTGTACTGGTTATTTAGAAACAGCTTTAAGAGATTTCCCTCTCTTAATTTCACTCATACGTTAACTTTGACACACTGACAGTGTCACTGCCAACTTCCCAGAAGTCCTGTGGCTGATTCTAATTTACATAAACTATTCTGCATACTGCTATATGCAGACAGAAATGGTATCTTCTTGGTTTTTGCTTCTTCCCTTATCTCCTCCCACCCCTCTTCTCAGGGCTGGGGACATATAACAAATGCCTCTGTAGGCAGAAGCAGATTTGGGAGCCTCTGTGCATTTTTCTCCACTGTGTTTACCATGCTGAGGAGCACTCCATGACTGGAGACAAGTCCTCATCACCGGGGATTTACTTGCCATTCCTTTCTGAAAATGGGATTTCAGTGCAGTCATGAGGCTGTGCAGAGAGCCCATCACTCTTCCAGAGAACCATTACCCCATTTCCTTTTCTGTTCTCCTAATCAGGAGTTTGCACTTTAGTAGAGCACATACCACAGCCTTCCTGCCATCCTGTACCCTCTTACACACGCCACACCAATGGTATTTGGTTACAAAGCCAAAATCTGAAAAACTGGGCAATATCAGATTTATATTTGCATATGCAGCCTGAAATCTGCCCACTGACACATGTGTGCACTGACTGACACAGGGGTGCTGGGGAAAAGTGTGATCTCAGCTCTAAAAAACTAGGACAGAGTTGGCAGGAAACACAAGGAAGGCCCTGTCTTAATTTTAAGGGCTGAAATTTGCAAACAACCAGATTTTTTAAAATACAGTTTCCTGTAGATAATTCTGTGTTTTACAAAGAAGAAACTTTGCTAGCGTTCTAGAATGGGGTTCTTTATACTAACTTACTGTTGTTTTAATTATGTTAATTGCCAAAAAGATAATGTGCTGCACGTGGGAGAGAAGGACTCTCGCAGGTGCTGAACATGGAAATCACTGAGTTGAGGTGGGATAGGCTGGCAGAACTGGGGTTCCCCCAGCTTTTCTGGACTTTGGAGCTCCTGCCTTCCTTAAAATTAATCACGAGACACCAGAAGTGTTCAAATTTTGAAGATAAGTGCCTTTGTGCTACTGCATCTGCCTGTGCTCACAAGGTACACACTGCCAGTGTGCTGGTTTCTAAACAGATGAGCTGAGCAATGCAAAGCATCTGTGTAGGTCAGGGATGACTCAAATCCGAGTTGATGGAGAGAAGGAGGCAGAAGGGGCAGTATTTCTTCCATCTGAAGTGAATGTATTGAAACTTCATGAAAAACCAACGCTAAACATATGTGGCCTTTTGGAAAGTGTCTCTGTGCAACTGCATCCACAACATGCAGAGTGATAAAATCACCTACCGAGCTGAGTCGAATGGCAGAGCTGAAGGAGAGCTGTAAATAAAATGGTAGGCGGTTTCCTGCTAAAACTCCCCTGCATGTCCAAGAACCCACTGTGACTCAGCCGTTGCAGTCACTGGGAACTCAGCACAGACACCCTTTTCTAGTTGGGTGGTTTTACTTCTCTTTTTGCATTCTTCCAAGAGGGGCTCCATTCATCTCTGGAAGAATTGAATTGACAAATATGACCCATTACTTTTTAGTGTCTTAAGGTAATGATCTCACAGTAGACCCAACAGGACTGTTCAGACTTCTTGTCTGGTTAGTAGTGACCCCACCCACACCTGCAAAATGATGTGCCTGCTTGGATCTTTCACGTGAAAGGTCTTGGGACTTATATTCACATACTTTTACTGGGCTCTTACATGCATCTCTTGATGGCCTAAAAATACTATAATTTTTGTTGCTTTCATTTCAAGTGCAAGAATTCTCAGAAATTACCTTTCCTTTTTTCTTTTTCTTTTTTTTTAAAGAGTATGTGTGTAAATATGCTGAATGGGAGACAATTACGTATTTACTTAAAATACATTTTCTAATGTACCTACTGTTCTTTCAAAGAATTAGCACCTATGGAAAGATGAACTGAGCTGGAAGAAGCCCTTATTAAAATAACAGCAGTAGCAATGTCTAGTAGCTTTTAGATCAGCAGCATCCAGTCTCACTTGCACTAGATTATTTTATGTCTGAAGCAGTCAGATGTCAATTTACTCCTCTGGGCTCGTGGTTTTGGAACATCCTTTGCCATTGAGATAATGCTTACCCTGGTCCATTTTGAATTTGCACAGATAGTTGGCTTTCAATGTAAAAAGTTCTGTACGCACACAGCTTTAAATTTGGCATTGGGAATTAATAAAACAGGTTTGGGAGATCTGCAGGTTTCTATGAGCTGACCTAGAAGGGGCTGTTCTGTTCTTTTTTCCTTCTTTATCCCATACAATATTTATTCTGCTGCTTCTTTCTTTACTCTTCTGTTCCTACCTTGTCTCTTCTCCTCCACAGTCCTTTTTCTTATTTTTTTTTAATTTATTGTATTCCCTCTGTGCTGGTCCCAGCTAACTCCTTAGTGGCTTCCTCCATAATAATGCTGAGACTTTGTCCCATCTGACCTTTCTCCGTGTGAACAAATACCAATGTCCCAGGTTGAAAATTTACTCAAATCTGTTTTTTTCTGCTTTTCAGCCCGATGTTATATAAGAGAACCTTTTATTTCTGTTTAATATCTCTTTTAGTTTCAAGATCCTGTCTGTCTTTTGCTTTCTGTCTGTTATATTAAGTATACCTTGTACAGGGCTTTTTTTTTCTTCTGAGAATTGTCTACTTTCTCCAGAGTTTTCAGTTTGGCATCTGAAGGTTATCTGTGGTTCCTTGTTAGTGAACTTCCTTTCTGGGAAGTTCAGCCTCCTTGTATTCTGACTCAAGTCATTAACATCGAAGTACATTCTTCTTTTTCTTTCAAATTCCTATAACTGCCCACCTTTCTTCTCTTTTCTCTTCCCCAAACCCCTTCAGTGCCCCCCACAGCAATGTTCTGCGGGGCATAGCCTTATCAAAGCTGACACCCAGTTGTTTTCCCTCAGCCAAGGCCACAGTGGTGAATGGTGGAGGACTTGGTGTGTTTCGCAACCCTCCAGTCTGAAAAGCAGGAGTCAGGGTTTTCCCCAAGTGCACCCGAGGAGAGGATACCCGAGGAGCTGGTGCCAGGAAGGAGCTCAGATTATTGCAGAGGCCAGAGGGAACTGAGGGGTGGCTGGCACTGAGGACCTGGCACTGGAGGTGGGGGGTGAGGGATGCAGAGGACGCCGGGTCCAAGGACAGGGGGAGCTGGTATCAGTGGGTGGAAGTGCTGGAGATGTGGCCTGGATGAGGGGACTCAAAGGCAGGAGGGGCTGGGGCTCACCATCTATCAGAGCTGGTGCCATCAGCTGAGATTCTGGCTTGGGGACTGAGGACACACAGTGACCTGCCCCATCCCCCTTCCTCCCAAATGAACTGTCCTAAACCCCTTTTTCTTCTACCAGAAATACTAGAAATAGTGTCAGTACATAGTACATCCACTTCCAAATAGAAGGTTTGACAGACAATCTGATCAATCCGATATCCACGCTAAATGATAATTTTATTTCACCAGGTGACCAGAACTCTCCTCCTCCTCCTCCTCTTCCTCCCCCACATATTCTTATTTTAAGTATATTAGTACTTAAAGAAAATTATGGGGCTACGTGGGTGGTGCCCCACAAAGACGGAGTGGGTGCTGAGATCTGCCTTCTGAGAAGAGCTCTCCAGAATGACCAGTGAGGGCAGTGAGTGGGCAGAGCCCAGTGCTGGGAGTGCTGCACCTCCCAGCATCCTGCAAGGTGACTGCTGACTGTGGCTGTGACAGGACAGCCCGTGCCCACATCAGGGAGGGAAAGTGCTGCACCCTTACTGATCATGGTGAGTCATTTGCACCTTCTGCTACATCTGGCATGAATTTCATTTTGAGTTACTCCTGTGCATCATTATTTTCAATATTTCCTTCACCAGAAGCTGGAGCCACAGAAGTGAAATTACATTTACCAGAATCTGTCATTAAAACTGACAGCTAGTTCTCATTAGAAGTAAAAGAATTAGGTTTTGAACAGCACTGAACAGTGCCATTTTCAAGTAGTCACATGTGGAGTAAGACTATTCATCAGAAATAGTAAAGAGAATATAATTCCAGGTATTCAAATGCACCTGCCTGTATACTTTTCCCCATTAGAGTAGAAATTGAGCAAGGAAACAGTACTTGGGGGACAAATCCAATTAACCATGAAAAAGAGGAATTTACCAGATGACTAGCAAGCCTGTTTTAATTTAAAGGGAAATGTTGTGTCACTCTTTTGTCTTTACATAACACTGTGTGCAACTTAACACTAAGCATTAGCTTCAAATTGGTTTTTGTACCACCTTGGATTACATCCACCATTTTGGTCTCACCCGTACTGTGAGGTTGCCAGTGTCTCTTTTGGCCCTCCAGATTTATGTCAATTCTTTATGACCTCAAATAACTGTACTGTAAACTCCTGGAGTACTCAGAGGGCGTGCTCTGCCTTCAAATACTGACCTTTGCTGTGGCTTGGAAAACTTTCCACCAGGACTTCACCTCAGTGTCTTCTCTGTTTTTTCTCTTGTACGTACATTGAAGTAGTCTACAGGGACAGATTTAACAGGAACTTGGACTCAGCTTTTCGAAGGGATTAGGAGCAAAACCTTTACTTGCATACTATGCCTGCCAGGTGTAACTGCAAGGGCTATCTGCTGAAATAGAAAACCACACTGAGAAATAAGGGAAACAAAGATAACCAGAACAACACACACAGAATTGTGTCTGTTTATATTTGAATCTCTTGTTTGGAGGAAGTTCTTTTTTTTACCTATAATACTATGCAAGTTCCTACAAAAGTCAGTTTAATTTTGGTATTACTCAATTTCCGAAGAAATCATTCCGTTTTGTGTTTAGAAAACTTAACTGCCAAGCCCCCTCTGCTGGAGGAAAAAACCATGTTTTCATCCCTGCATGCTGAAGACATCTAGTAAAAGCATTCCAGCTTATTACTGTGCAAGTAATTAAAGGCTCAGAGTTCACAAGAGCTTTACTATATTTCTATTTTTATCTATCCTTATCAGTCATGAGTTGTGCTCTAGAGAATAGTCTGGATGATCACTGCAAATTGGTTCAAATTTTTCCTTCTGAATGAGTCAGTGTGTTGAAAATTCATCTTCTCAATTGGTTCTTTTATCATCCAAGTTATTTTCAGTAGTGTCCACCATCTTCATCCTCCTGCTATATCTTGTATGTATTATTTACATCCTTTGTCAGCAATCATTACACACAGAGTGAACTCACAGCAAACAGGAAAAATCTGACTGCAAGAAGCCACATACTTTTCCAAGGCAATTCAAACTGCAAAGGTGTGCTTTGCTTGTCTCTCAAGTGTGACAAGAGCAGCCACTGGGTGAAAGACAAGAAAATGTGCTGGTTAAACCACACTCATCATTTGTGTATGACAAACCATTTTGGAAGGACCAGCTTTACATTTACAGATTAGGAAATAGGCACACCAAGGAAAGACAATCCAATAGCTTCAGCATTGAATGAAGACATGGATTTCAGCCCTGCTCTGAAACACACTGCCTTGTTCTAGTTAATTGGGCCAAAAGCCAGAAAAGAAGTGTGTCACAACATTGAGCATTGCCAACAAAAGTTGGAAGTGTCTGAGATAAAGTGCTGGACCTGTTTATGGTCCTCTGTGGTGTACACTGAGAGCACTGAGTTTCTTCGAGAGGAGATCCAAAGCAGCCAGTGTGCCATGCAAGCAGCCAGCAAGGAACTATTGCCTACAGAGCTGAAGCTTTTCCCCCTCTTAAGATTGTTCAAAAATCAGTCTCTGAAGAATGGCAGTCTTAAAAATGGAGCAAGCCAAGAGAACATTGCTGAGGCAGCTGATTAGTACTTAGACCTCCTCAGAATGTGGAAAAGTGAGGCTTATGTCCCTGCTTGGCAGGAGAGCAATCAAACTTCAGTTTCTCCCTTTTCTTGCAGTTGTCCTAACAAGTAAGTAGCAGTCTCCTGTCATTGAGAGGGAATGAGGAGTATTTGTTAAGTATTTGGGAACTTAACAGCTAGAGCAGTCACTCGGGGATGGGAAACACTGGATTCTGGTGAGTCTTCTGAGTGCTGTTACTTACTTACATTAATCAGTTATTAGATAAGCTACTTAAGCTGAGACAGAATTCAGTGGCTCACCTCTGTCAAATCAATGCCCCACCCTGCAGGCCTAAAGGCAAGGCCCATTCTTTCTGTAGGTCAATGGCTCTTGAAAGCCTTTCTGTGAACTCTTAAGCAAGTTCACAGGAAGACCAGAGAATGTTTCCTTCTATGGTCTGAGGTCCTTTGTAATTTCAAAATAAGCTTGACAAGCCTGTCCTCAAGTCCATGCCAGGAAAGGGTTTGAGCCTGATTTCCCAAATTTATGCCGGAAGCACCCACATTCCCACAAAAGATCTCACTAGTAAACTGCTGGATAAAACTGAGGAGGTTAAAAAGATAATAATACCCCTTTAGGAAAGCGTTTTTAATGAAGTCTCTGAAGGGATGAGAAGTACTTCAAACCTCTATTATTTAATTCAGTTCGAAAATACAGTGACAATTGTTCCACAAACATGAAACCAGCAACACTGAGGTAAGGAAAACCATACTGAATTGGTGGTTTATGTTAAAAAATATCTTTTTAAAAAATGTGATTGTATTTCAGATGAAAACATGAACTAATTAAAGTTTCCTAGAATATACTGTAAGCACAACATGTGAGGTTAAATGAGTATTCAGCCTTAGCTGCAGTAGCCAAATAAATGTTAAAGTTAACAACAGGTTTGGACCAGAAAGAAATCTAACTAGCCCTGAGTTCTAGGGAAGCTAGAGAACCCAGCCCATCTTTGGAAACTGATGCCCAACAGGGCAGAGGGTTAAAAACAAATAGTCTCAGTTCTCCTGTATGCAACATTTTGTGACTGTGCAACATTTCCTGGCTGGTGAAATGCAGCTGCAGTACCTCCCAGGTGTAAGTCATCTGTTGCTTTACCATTTCAGTGCAATAAAGAGGTCCCTTTCCTTCTGAATGAGAAGGTTTTATTGCAGGATCTGTGCACACTGAAGGAAGAAGAGAGGAAGGGGGGGGAAAGGTATCAGTAAGTGCTTCAGTCCCAAGCAGTCAGTAACCAGAGTCAGCTCTGCAACAGGAGGAGCACCATCCTGCTGAGGCATTTGGACATGCTTAGATACACCTCAGAGTTTCTAAGTCTGCAGTCTAGGGGTCTCATCCCACCTTCACAGGGCTCTGGTGCTTGTATGACCAGAGCTAAACTGCTTCCAGAGGCCAAACTCTGCCCAACCAAGCTGTAGCACTTAGTAATAAGTGCTGGAAAAACAAGCAAATGTTCCCTCCTGCCACTCAGTGGGATGTAGGACAAGGACTGACCCAGGACACAACGTGTCTCTTTCCAGAGGCCTTTTCATGCAGAGCCTGTTCATTTCTTACCATCTGAAATGCACAGTCTGCCCATTTAGGCAGAGCTGCAACATGAAGATACAACTTTAGAGCTATTGAGTTGAGGCATTATATATCCAGCCATTTACAGATTATTATATTTATATTTAAATGTGTGAATGTATATTATTTATATTTATATTTAAATGTGTGAATGAAAACCAGCAAAATGAAAACCATGATGGAAACTTGTTCTTCAGTGTGAACCTGCAAGAGACAGTTACCAGGAAAGATGAAAGCATTGCTCCTAGGGCATCCATCTGTGACTTTTCTGACGAAAAAAATAAACAATAGCACACTCTTTCCCACTCATGTACCAGGAATTTACCAAGCTTAGTGTAAGGTTACAGACCATAAACTATAATTTGAGGACATTGCAAAACATGAAAATTGCTTGGAATTCAAGGACAGAAACTTTCCCCACAGTTTATGAGTAAGAATTTCATGGCACTGCTCCTTTTCTGACTTGACAAGTACTCTTTACAAATGTTATGAGTTCGCAATACTCCACAGCTGTGTGACAGAGATTGCGGAAGTATCGGTGGAAGGACCTTTACTGTTTTACATCTGGGAAATGCAGCCTTTAGAAGGAAATGCATCTATCTATTGTACAGATCAAATAATGAATGAGAAAGATTCTCCAGTTACTTTCAGTTCTGTTTCCTTTGGCTGGAATTTCTGTTTCCCCAGACAATCATGTGTCCAGCCAGAACCCAGGGTAGTACAATGACATTTCTAAGAAACAGAAGGGAAAGTTGCCACAAGCAAAAGGGGCATTCACCAAACACTGCCAGCTTTGAGTAAAATGTGGCACTATTTAAATGAACACTCCTGTGACTGTAAACTTCAAAGATTTTCTTAATAAGGACTGTTCCTCCCAGCCTTGATTTTGTAAGTTGCTAGTGACCGTTACTTGGGCTGATACCACAGGAGCCTGAGGTGTGTAGCATTTTTCAGAAGGCACTGTGTACCCTTCAAAACAAGGAATACAGCCTTCAGACAGAAGAATCAGTGATTGATACTGAGCAGCACTGGTTTTATGAGCTGTATATACTGTTATTTAACTGGGTCAGCCAGTGTTTTGTGAACTATCCACATTATATATTCTGAATCTAACCTAGATACCTGAATGCTAAATTTTACCGGGCAGGGAAGAGCACTGGAACTGGAGAGTGATTGGAGCCAGCCCAGTTGCATTTGAAAAATGTCTGCCCAAATGTATTAATTCCTTCATCAATATGATTAACTGTTGTTCACAACCCTGGATGGAGGGAAAAAAGGGACCTGGAGAATATTTTTTCTATCCTCAGATACTCACTCAAGTATTTCATTTGGCAGAAATGAATGTAAAACCAATTGCATTAAATGGCAGCATAAATGCAATAGTGTGCTTCAGCCTCCTTAGCTCCACTGGTGAGTGCTGGAAGCTCTTGTGGTCTGGGGTGGACTCAAACACCACTGAGTTCCCAGCAAAGGAAGAGCCAGAGGTACCAGAATGCAAATAAACCAATGGTCTGTGTCAAATAGTGGGGTCAACTGTTAAGTCTCCCTTCTGCCTTAAAAATCTATGAAAACAACAAAAATGAAAATACCTAACCCACATCTGTTATGGTTATTAGTAATCACAGTGTTATCTTTTGGAGTCTAGATAACGCATTGGCAAACTAGAGATATCTGTAGGTAAGAAAAAGAAACTTGTATGTGCCTTTCACTTTCATCCTACACGATTTCTCATAAATGAAGCTGTGACCGGCAACAGAGCCCAAGATCTGACAAGCTTTGCCTTGCAAATTCAAGGTCGTGTGCTGCCCTTTTCCGTTCTCAAGTGTCTGTTGTCTGAAATTTGTATTTGTTCAAATTGTAGCAGAGCTACAGCTCTTCAAATGCTCCTGTGTAAGATTTGAAATTACTTGCATGTAAGTGCTTGATGTTTGGAACGTCAAAACTCCAAAGGTGCAACCAAAAATGTGCACACAGTGTCCTGCCAGCTCTGCACAGCCACTCTGTGCTATGTGACATTTGCATGAATCTGAGGCACCATCTGCACTGAACTGATGTCTCCTGGTTGGCTCTTAAAGTATTGACAGTTTCTATTTTGAACAAACAAGCACTGATGGCTTTTGCAATAGAGTGCACTACTGCAAGTCTGGTTTTGTGGGCTTGTCAGGTTTTGAAAATAAGGTTTACTGGGTCTGCATTTATCATTTATTGCTGCTTTTCATGACAAGCTGAAAGCTTACTAAGTTTTTGGGTCCAATATTTTTGGATCCCTGATGAGTCATTTTTTTGGTTGTATTTGAATTTCAAGTCCAAGTTTCATTTAGTTTGGAGGGCTGCCCCCAAATAGAGCTACATTCAGAAACAACCATTGTGTTGCACAGCTATGTGCAATCTTCTAGCCTTCTATAAAAATCAAATATTTTTGTATCAGTCATTAGTATCTATTTAAATATATTCAGGTAAATAAATGTTCTTACAGTTGCCTCACTGCAGACTTCACACAACCATTAGTTCAGTAGAAAGGTCAGCTTACCTGTCCATAAAAAGTTATTTTACTATTTTTCCTTGAAGTAGATCCTTTTTGCAATCTCTTTCTATGTTCCTCTGGTTTGTGTTGTTTTCCTGTTCAGTTCATACCATCATGAGGTTCTAAAGTCTCACTGGAATGAGCTGATTAAAATCTTGGAGCACCAGTAGGTGTATTTACCTTAACAAAAGCTGAGTACTGAGATGCTCATGGATCAGTTGTCAGTGATGGCTGTTCAAGACAGTGAATGCCAGCAATAATGCCAGCAATAAGACTCTGACCTTCATTCCATTAAATTCATATTGGACCTTGCATATTCTGGGCTTAGTGGAAAGAGATGGGTCTAAATTAGAGAGTTTCAACATAGTGCTTAGCATAAGGTGCCGTACAAACTACAAACTAAAACCTGTGATTAAAATTACTTAAATGAAGAGGTGGAGGCAGTTTGTGACATTTTAATGTCAAATTGTATTTTAAAATTTGACATTTCCATGTGGGTTGTAGAGGTCTTTCTAAAATGAACTGATGAGATGTCTCCCCATTGGTTCATGCAACCTTGTGTCTTTTGACTTTTTAAATAAATTAAAGAAACCTAAGAATGTGAAAACACCTTCAATTATACATTGAATGTTCTGATTTAGGAAGAACTCTGTGATTTAACATGACATTTCCTATCTTCTCTTAGACCTACTAACAGATAGGTAGGCCTTGTATATCCATACACTAATGTGACTTCCATCCAAAATTACCGCTATTAATACGACAACATTTGTTCATCCATTCATTCACTCATGCCAGTAGTTGGGGAGCAGGCTGCTAGTTGTAGGGGCTATGGCAATAAATGCATTCTAGATCCAGGCTTGTAAGTACTTCTAGGTCTGAACCTTGCTTTACAGAATGCACACCATAATGTAAGCAACTGACAACTCAAGCTCCTTTAGGTCCCAGTCCACCTGTGTACACGAAAACATGTAAGTGCTATTGTTGAGAAGCTTTAAACAAAGTTTCACTGCTGTTGATTTCCTCTTTATATTGTTGTTGCTTTTTCAGTCATTCAGCTGTTGTGAATCCATGCCCGGTGTCCCCCTGCCGAGCAACACAAGGCCAGCTGTTCCTCCAGCTGTGATTTTTGTTTTTGCTTTCTGAAGTACAAGTTCCAGGGCCTTCCCACTGAGCCCTTGGCAGCATCCTCCCCTCCAAGGCCATTCCTCTCCCCTCCCGTGTTACTGCCAGCACCACGTGAGTCAGGACACCATTGCTCACAAGCACTTTCTGAAGAAGATGCCAGTGCTGCTGGTGCCCTGTGTCCAGTCCAGGATCCTTTTTGTCTGCATCCCTGGGCAATCACATGGACAAAGCTTTAGTTACAGCTTCATGGAGAACTAAGTGCAGCCATTTTACGTGAAGATCCTCTGATCTCAGAGCAAACTTTGGTTAGTTAAGGACAGTCACGACACGTGGGAATACATGGGAATACAGGTAACAAACATTGGCCAAAGCACAGGGAGTAGTGAGGACAATTCACTTTTCACATGAATTATCAGTGATTAGAAACAGCTGTCTGGTCTGCTTGGCTTTGCAACCTGCAGCTGCCACCAAACCTGCCTAAATGTGTGTCTCCTGAAGACTGCAGAGTAGCACCTCACACAGTAACAGAGGTGTGGGCTTTCTCCTCTCTGGCTCCCTGTAACTCTTGGATGCTCACTTCAAACTTTCCTCTTCAAGTAGCTTGATGCTAACTTCCAAAAGCTTTTTCCTAAATTAATGCATGTGTGTGCTGAATGTGAGACTGGTGTAAAATTCTTGAGTTATATTAAAATTCTGGATTCCTTTCAATTCTGTTCTAACACTTTATTAATTTGAAATTACCTTGGGTGGTGCTGTAGCTGTGACGTTTTTAGTTAAAACAATATAAGGTTCATAAGGAGATATGGTCTTTTTGATTGGACCTGAGAAAGATCTTGTGTGCATGAAAATGGGACTATTAGTAAAAGCCTGTCCCTACTAAGCACCAGAAATTTATTTTATTAATATTTGAAGAGGCCTTGAATATTGCAGAATCCTGCCAATGTATGCCCTGGAATGGCTGTACCTTCTCAGCCTTACTGGTTTCTATGTAGATGTCTGATATTTGACAATATCTGATATTTTAAGGTTTTGGCAGTAAAATTCCACTCTTCTGCTTACTGTTCTTTTGGAAAATTATTCTTCTGTCACATCACTGAACTGGATGCTGACCATGCTAATCAGAGTGTATTTATGCAAAGGCAGCAGCTGCCAAGGGAAGGCACTATGATCTGTAGGGACTGGTTGTAGGGACTCTCCAGTCTTGTTAAGCTTTTGCTAAATACTCAATTCTTTTATAAAGTGAAACTCAGTCACAAAGGCTGAGTGACTGAAATCTCCTAGCTACTGGCTTGACTTCAGTCAGGATGAAGATCTAATGTTTTGGATGCCATTCATATTTCCTGTTTAAAGAGTTCTTTTTTTCTTGTGCAGGAGTTTGAATAAGCCCACCGGGAAGCCAGCTCTGCAGACTGTTTCCAGAGCAGCAAGCAGTACTGGTAAAGACTCTGATTAATTAATTCTTTTCTTTAATCATGTCATAGTCCTATCCCATAGAACACTGATTTATTTGATTTACATGCCAGCATATTTATACCATGGAAAGAAACAAACAGGTGACACCCACTTCTGCAGAACACAACTGGAGTTCTCTAAGTATTCTTTGTAAGTGAAATGAGTCAGCTAAGCAGGACAGCATCACCCTTTTCACAGCCTGCAGGCTCCGTGGCAGGGATGTGTGGTGAGTGACAGGAACTGAGTAAGCTTGCATGCTGGTGGGAGCAGTGAAATAATTTCTCATGCTAACGCTGGCTGTACCAAGCTGAGGTTTTCCCACTCTCTGAGGAGATGCTGTTTTTCTTTTCCACACGCTGGATCCAGCTGGCATCTCCTGGCAGCTGCAGGAAGGCTCTTGCCGTAATCCTCTACTGATTCCACTAAGCATAAGCTCACTTGCCATGTAGAGCATCTGTATTAGGTCTCAAGGAAAAAGAGGACTGGGGGGTGCCTTGCTAACACTTTAGTTGATGGTATTTACCACAGAAGTTAGGTCACCGTATCTTAGAGTGACTCCTGTGCAGTTTTGGCTGGATGACACTATGGGAGAGGCCAGATTCTTCTTCTTGTTGTAAGTAGTGGAATTCTGATGTCTGTCACTTACATTTACCTGCCCTGTCCAGTCACATCTAAAATACCACTTATTCAGAGCTACCTCCTAATTAAAACCTTGGCAGGTTGCACCTAGAGTTTTCCTGTTCCAGCAGATGACTTTGCTGGCTCCAGGTCTTTAGAAATTCCTGGTTGAACACAATTTAGTATCCCTCTGCCAGACTGCTCAGTCCAAAAGCATAAATTATGAGCAGCTGAAGCTCATGTTAGGGATGTAAATATGACTGACTTCCAATCCATTAATTCCAACTCATTGATCCATTAATTTCAAATCATTAATTAAATTCAGTGATGATGAGGTGGTCTAAAAAAAAAACCTTGAAGGATGAAGATGTTTTTCCAGACTTCAGATGCATGTCCACATTGCATCTTTTATGCAGTACAAAACAAACACCAGGAACAATCGAGTTTTATAATTTTTTTTTGTTTGTGTCATATAGTTCTGTGTTCAATGTAAGAAAATAACTCTAAATTAGGACAGATCTCTTGAAGGTCAAACCTGATGCTGGTTGTGCTAAAAATTGTCCTCCATTAAAGTTTCATATGAATACCAGGGAAAGGAAAACAGTCTCAGACCCATCACTTAGAGAGTAATGCATTATTGCAAAGGATTGTTTTCACAACTTTCTTCTGTGATGCTGAGCTCCCATGTGCTGCTTCCTTCTGCTGAAGGAGAATATGAAAGGCTCAATCATATCCCTTTACTCTGTGACTGTGGGCAGCCAGTGTTGGTGGAGATGCCAGAATAGAGGAGATGTTGGCCTGTCCCCATCACAGTTGAATCCTCTGAGTTTCTGGGCTGCCAGAGACAAGGGGTTTTTTAATGTATCTGTTTTATGCACATTTGTGGGCCATTCAGACATAACCATTATGATCCATGTATTTTTTTCAGCTCCACACTTTGTGACTTCTCTTGCAGTCAGCTGTGGAGGTCCCAGGTAGCCCTATTTCTAAAGCAAGTGCTTGCAAAAATACTAAAAATAAAATTAAAAAAAAAAACCCCATGATTACTTGGATTCCAAATCTTAGGAAAAAAAATGAAAAATTTGTTTGAAATCCAGTTCATAACTTCTCAGTACTAGGAAAGAGAAACAAATAAAATTGAAGAACCTGCTTTGTACACACTGGCAATGGACTGGAAAGAAGATATTTTGTTAAACTCTTTTGGGTAGGATGAAAGGCTGTAAAAGATCAGACTTCCTGACCAAGGGAAAGAAGGATTTTTCTGCTTGTGTATTATCAGCCTTTTACCAAAATTAGGGAGAGAAGCAGGAAATTACTTCCATTTTAAGTAGTATTGTCAGTGGGAGCGTGAAAAGGTCCGAGCTGGACAGAAAATTTCAAGTTGCTGCTTCTTTGCAAATCTCTTTTCACAGAGATCTGGGGTCGAATTCCTTTTCTAAGCTCTCTTGGCATCATACCAAGAAAACAGTCCCAGTGCAATTGAGGGAGCCCTTCTAATATAGGGAGCCCTGACTCCTGCTATCATCTTGACTGTGTTATCTAGGTGCGGTTTGACTTTTTTTTACCCACAGCGTGATCTCTCACATGCATGTCAGCCTGACAAATAATGTCCTTGAAGATTGCTTTGAAGTGAGGTGCATATTGTACTGGCAGGCAGAAGAAGATTGATTCCTTCTTTTTTAGTCCATGCAAACCAAAACTCTCTCATCCAGCGTGATCTCAAAAAATCTGCTCATGTCTAATCCAGTGTAATTTAGAGCCTGGCAGCCACCAACTCAGTGCCTTTTCCAGCTGTGTGCTGAGCTTCCTCTCCTACTCTTAAATCAGAGGATGATTGCTGTGGGGTCACCTCCAGAACAGTCTGTTGAGGCATCAGACATTTGTCCTGCAGCTGCAGAATCTGTCTCTGTGCTGAGCTGCACCAGGTCTTGGGTAAGAGCTTTGCAGATAATTCAGTATAACTTTGCGTTTTACTGAAAGACAAGGATTTTCTGGTTTAGGAAGACAAATCCATTTCTTGATGTTGCCAGTGCTTCTGCCCTTCTTACAACACAGTTTCTTGAAGGCAAATCTTTTACAAGGAACCTTTTAGTCTCTCCTAAAGATTACACTCTTGTAGGGGTCTTGCCTTGATCTGTAGATTTAATGGCTTAATAAGCATTAGACCCTCCTATTATGCAGTAACAAAAAGGAATACAATACTTTTATCAATATTTGGCACAATTAATTTTTTTTATGTGAAACTAAATATTGATGCTGTCAAGTGACTGCAGCTTAGGGGCATAAATTACAAATATTCTCCTGTGAGCCTCGCTCAAATCTTGCATTCATATACAGTAACCATCTAATGTCTTTCTATTCCTGTAAGCCATATGATTTGATTGCCAGATTACATGGTTCTGTATTGTGCTTAGATGTCAGTGTTTTTATTGTTATTACCAATATTATGTTTTATTCTTACTGTAAGTGGTAACAAAAAGTTAACTGCTTCCTTACACTATAAAAAGAATACAGTCCCATTTACAGAATGTCTCTAAACAGAAAATATCTCTGGGAAAAAAAAAGATATACTGAATAAATAATTCACAACATGATGGATGAGTAGAAAAAAAGGTCTTTTGATGTATTTTGCTACTCAAGACAAAACCAGATTTTTAAAATAAAGCAACTGCTTATTTTAACAGAGAACAAAAGCTTTTCTAAAGAAGAATGATTGCAGTCAGTGTATTTTTACCCATTCTGCACTTTTGTTGGTAATAGGATTTGTAAAGTAATTAACCCATCCCCTTGGTTTTCCTGATTCTTTTGTTTGTTCCATCCTCCCGTTTTTTCATTAGCTTATTTCTTGGCTTATTTTCTAAATGAAACGTCAACCCACCCACCCAAAAGAAACCGTAACATTTCAAGAATTTCAGACTGCAGCGAAATGAAGTAGCCTGTCTGTATTATAAACAGACAGCAAATAAATTCGTAAAGCCCTTGGAATTAAAGTCTCCCATCTTAAATCTGCCCATGCTTTCAGTGCATTAATCTCCGGATTTCCCCGTAAGAGCATCCCTGGGAAAATCATCATGTGCATTTCCCTGTTTTGTCACGAAACCGGAGGAGCTTCACCAACTCCAAGTAAACACCAAGCACCCTTTCTCGCTGAGCAGGGTGGGAGCCCAGGGTGGTTCCAGCAGCGGGGGCGCGGGGCAGGGGCAGAGCGGGGCAGAGGCAGGGGCAGGGGCAGGGGCAGAGCGGGGCAGAGGCAGGGGCAGAGCGGGGCAGAGGCAGGGGCAGGGGCAGGGGCAGAGCGGGGCAGAGGCAGGGGCAGAGCGGGGCAGAGGCAGGGGCAGAGCGGGGCAGGGGCAGAGCGGGGCAGGGGCAGAGCGGGGCAGAGGCAGGGGCAGAGGCAGAGCGGGGCAGGGGCAGAGCGGGGCAGAGGCAGGGGCAGAGCGGGGCAGGGGCAGAGCGGGGCAGAGGCAGGGGCAGGGGCAGGGGCAGAGCGGGGCAGAGGCAGGGGCAGAGCGGGGCAGAGGCAGGGGCAGAGGCAGAGCGGGGCAGGGGCAGAGCGGGGCAGAGGCAGGGGCAGAGGCAGAGCGGGGCAGAGGCAGAGCGGGGCAGGGGCAGAGCGGGGCAGAGGCAGAGCGGGGCAGAGGCAGGGGCAGAGCGGGGCAGGGGCAGAGCGGGGCAGAGGCAGAGGCAGGGGCAGAGCGGGGCAGGGGCAGAGCGGGGCAGAGGCAGGGGCAGAGCGGGGCAGGGGCAGAGCGGGGCAGAGGCAGAGGCAGAGCGGGGCAGAGGCAGGGGCAGAGGCAGAGGCAGAGCGGGGCAGAGGCAGGGGCAGAGGCAGGGGCAGAGCGCGGCGGAGCGCAGCGGCGGCCCTGCAGGCCGGGCGGCCGGGGTGGGGCCGAGCCACTGCCAGCAGCACCCTCCGCTGTGACACACCACCAGTGACATCTCACACTGTCTTTTGCACGTGAAGGGGCCGATCCTGAACTGAAATCAGGTAAAATGAGGGCCAGCCAGGCTGTGGGTCCCTTGTCCAGGTGAGGGGCGGTGGCTAGGGGGGCCGGTGCACGGTGCAGCCGCTGGGCAGTCGAGCGCTATGGGGTGGGTGAACCAGCTGGGGGGCACTGCCTGTGATCTGCACCGACACAACCCTGCCGTGCACGGGCATGCACATCCCGTTCACCGCCGGCCGCTCCACAGCTGTAGCGCCGCCGCCGAGGCGCTGCCGGGGCGGGGCGGGGCGAGCGCTTCCCGCCCCCAGCGGCGGCGCGCCCTCAGCCGCGGGCGCCTCAGCATGGCCGGGCCGGCGCCGGGCCCGCCCGTGAAGGTGCTGGCGGCGCAACTGCGGCGGGCGCAGCGAGGCGCGGGCGGGACGTGGGAGCTGCGGCGGACCGCGGCGGGCCGGGCGTCGCTGTCCCTGCGGGCCGTGTGGATGCAGGGCACCGTGCTCGAGGTACAGCGCGGCGCCGAAGGCGGCTCGGCCCGGCTGCAGGACGGCAGCGGCGCCTTCACGGTGCTGGGCGTGGAGCAGGTGCCGCAGGGCCGGCCGTGCCTGAGCGCAGGTACCGTGGGGCGGCGGGATCCCCGCGGGCAGCAGGCTCTGTCCCTGCCCGTGGCCGCTCTAACGCGGTTCGGCACATCCCCTCCGTCCGGCCAGGCCCGGCGGCCGTGCCGGGCCCCGCGCGGGAGGCCCGGAACAAGGAGACGGATTCTACTCCTGTTTCTCTTTTCTGTTTTTCCTTCTTTCTTTCCTTCTCTCCCCTTCACCACAACTGCCAGTTCAAACGGAGAAGTGTTGGTCTGCAGAATTGCAGAAACTGTGGTACAAAATAGGCACATTGCTTAAATTTTCAGTCTTTTGACCTATCCTCAATCCGCTTAAACAGCAGGACAAACTTGTATTTGTTTGGCTATTACCGTATGTGACAATGTAGTTAAATATGCCATGAAAGTGGCTGTACAGATAATTACGTCTTTTTCTGAAATTTAGTTCTAAGCAAGTTTCATTCCTTGTGTTACAAGTATTGTTATCTTCAATTCACACTGTTTACTCGGTTTTAGTAATCTGGTTTATTAATTTAAATGACAATACAAAGGTTAATTAAATTTAACGCTTACTTGTTTTTTAGGGAAGTATGTAATGGTCATGGGTGTGGTGCGGTCCTGCAGTCCTGAGCCCGTTCTTCGAGCAGTAAAGATGACAGATCTCTCTGAAAACCCCGTCCATAAGAATATGTGGGACCTTGAAGTGGAGGATTTGCACAGAGTCATCCCCTAATACTTTTACTTTCTGCCTAGAAGAACTGAGAATTTGCTTTCTTTTGCTTTTTGGTGCAGAACATTGGACTATGCTGTGTAACCACTCCTGGAGTAAACCAAAGTGAGAAGTTGGGCTCAGTTAAGTGTGGGGACCAGTGCTTATCTCATAATAATCACAGTGTTCGTATCTTACAGTCTCTTTTTATACCAACATATTTGAGAAACACCTATTTGATGTTTTAAGTAAGATGTCTACACTATTAAAAATGCTGTATGTTTCTGTGTGTGTAGCTGCTGTTTGTGGGAGCACGTGTTGAGGCAGTTGTTTTACAGCAATGTATTCATGGCAGCAAGGGCTGCACAGGACTCGTGTTACCAGGGTGAACTCAGTAACGTGGCATGAAGGCAAAACGTGTTTCAATCCGTTTGGACTGTGGTTGGAAGTAATCGTTTTCACCTGTATTTTCTTTCAGTAATCACTGTGTCTGTAAACTACTTGTAAGACAGGTGTTTCTTGGTAACAGTTAGCAGTGTCTTGTACTTAAAATATCTCTCTAGTTTCTGAAATACTGAAAGTGGTATGGTAATGACCCCTTTGTTCCAGTGAAGTGAAGTTAATGAAAAGATGTGATGCAGGATTCCTTGGAACAGGTTCTCCAGGTGCAAGATGCAAATACTTTTTACCTCCAGAAGCAAGAATTCTGTCCCTAAGTGCATTTTTCTCTTTGAAGGTTTTCTTCTTCTAATGTATGCTATTTTTAACGGTTTAAATAATTCTATTCTATTCTTATCTATCTTTCTTTCCTTCTCCTCTGAAAAAACAAACAATGAAATCACATCAAGAAACCTATAAAAAGTAGAAAGGTTACTACTGTTTATTTTCTATCTTGTCTGAAGAGAATTTGGGTCCTGACGAATGCATTGGCATTATCTCTGTGGAATGACTTTGTGATTAGGGACTGTATTGTCCAGCAATAGCGTTATGTTAATTAGGAATGCATATTGGAAGGGGAGATGAATTGTAGATCATTCAGTCAGAGATTAAGATGAGAATCACATGGTGGTAATTCAATTTTTTGATTGTGGGATTAGGTTTTCAAAGCATGTGGAAACTAGCTAGTGTCCTTTAAAGATTGCAGACTAAAGACTGGATTTCAGAGTACAATTCCAGTCTTGACTTTGGTATTCCAAACCAGACCACATCACAGACAGCTGGGTAGTGGAAATCCTGTGCTCTGAGATCCTGCTGATGAAATGCCAAAACATACAGGGATAAAGAATTTTGGTAGTCTGGGTTAATGTGTTCTGGAAAAAATCCACTTGTGGAGTGCTGTAGCCTTTCAGAAATAATCCATGTGTTCAGCATATTGGTTGGCAGCTGGTTCATATTAAGAATTATTTTCCTAGGAATTCAAAAGACACTTGTAACTGGGGTGAGTGTTGTGCTCTAAACAAAAGACTGCTGGAGATGGCTTTGACTCACAGCTCAGCTGTGCTTCACCTAATGAGAGGCTGCTTATGGATGTTGGTGGCTGTTTAAGGCTGGGCTGAAGGGTCTTCTCTCTGGATTTCCACAGTTTGGCATTGTAGGGCTCTACTGCGTACTGGAAATTCTCCCTTTTCCTCACCTTGTATCTCAACTTCTGCAGTAGAGCATGGGTTTGTGATTTTTGTTGCTATTGTACAGCAGAGCATGTAACTGAGAAGTTACAGGATAAGGGGCCTCTCTAGCCCTGTGTTGAGGAGGAAGAAGTCAAAGCTGGGCTCTTGTTACATCTGTTTTGGGGTTAATTTGGTGTAGTATGCAGAAATTCTGTGAACTTTATAGACCTTGGGGGTTCTGTATAAAGAACATGTTGGAGGTGAGTTGAAGGCACTAAAACTACACTGGGAAGAATGACTGAACTTACCTGTGCTCTGCGAGGACAGCTGATGTGGGCTGGTGTGTTCAAAGTGCTCTTACAGCAGGAGTTACAGAGGGAGAAATTCCTGTGTGTTGTGTGATGGGAGATCCTGATACGTGAAATGGACATTATGTATTTGCCATATGACAGCATAGTTTATATACTGCATTACCTGCATCTGAGGCATAAACATGTTGGATTACTTCAATAATGTGCTGCATTGTCAGTAGTTCTGTACTAGAAGTTTAGCCCTGATAAAGCCAGGGCTAGTGCAGAGAAAAAAGCCAGTTTTGAAATACAGAAGCTGATGGACTGACCTGATAAATGCTTCAGTCAGATACTTTCAGGCTGTTTCTTTTCCAGAGGTTCACATCCATGAGAAATCACAAAGGTCTCAGTCAGCCTGAGGGATGTTTTATGTACAGCTGGCACAGTGCCCTGCAGGGAGACTGCTGTCCCTCCCTCCAGGTACATCTGGAATGGGCTTCCCCACATCCCTGTCTGTCACAGCTGTTGTGTTTGCTGATAGGAGCTGCCATCTCTCCTCTGTTAGGTGGGAGGGTGATATGTTAGCTCCAGTTTTTAATTCCCAAGATGAGACATTACCATGCAGTAAATAAGACACACTTAAAAATTGTTTGGCTGGATCGTTTCATTGGTTCATTAAAGGTTTTACACAGTTCAGTTGAAGAACCCTGTGGCCTGTGACACTGCTGTGGTTGTGGGCAGGTATTGGGTGAACAACTGTGACAGAGCACTAGCCTTTACATTAACAGCAGCAGTCTGGCAGGGAGCAAAGGCACAGCTGCCAGTGCAGAAACATGGAGGTAAGACCTTGTTCATGGCAGCTATAAATCAGTGCTAAATTCCAATTATGAACATGATGTTGAACACTTCATTTAACTATGGGGTTGGTGGGGTTTTTTTCCTCCCTGGCCCCCAGGGGTGGCTCTGTTAGCCCTGCTCCATGTAAGTGGTGCCTTGTGCATGCCCTGTATGCAGGCAGGTGCCCTGCATCCGCAGGGTGTCTGGGCTGGCCCACAGGGTCAGCAGGGTCTCCAGCTGGCTCATGGCTTCAGGGTAGGAGTGGGGCTGGGTCTGGCCCCTGCAGAGCTTCAGGACTTGAGGTGTGTCTGGGGGCCTGTTAAAGTTCTTGCCTCTCTGGAGTATCTAGACAGGAACTATGCACATCCAGAACCTGGGAACAGCTCAGAGATATGGAACAACTGGGCTGAGCAAAGTGGCTGTAGTTTAAAATGTTTATTCGTAGTTAAATGGCTTCCTTATCACCAGTGATAAATTATATGCAGCTTGTAGGAGACCTGGTGTCTGCATCCAGCTCAGTGTTGCTGTCTGCAGTATTTAGTTTAATTCCTGTATTTCTATATTGCTGACTGAGCTCTTCTGAATCCTTTCCTCTACTTGCTGATGTTTTTCTTTGTTCCTGAAGCTGTCACCTCAAGACTTTTCAGAGGTGTTTGGTGTGCTTAGTTGGGCAGTGAAGTGACATTCAGTGACTGGAGAGAAAATGATGTGGTTTTTTTAATCAGTAACTGGTATAAATATTTTTATAAATTATAGAAATATATTAAATATTTTAGGAATATTTCATACAATTTTGGTTTCATTACAAGGGCGCAGGTATAAAATTATTACAGAGGAAGACTTGATTTCTACTGTGTTTTATACAGCACCATCTGATGTGTGTGGGAATCCTAAAAATGGCAGGATTTTTTCCTGACTAGTGTAGGAATCGTGTTTTAATTTGTATCAAGCTAGAGAGTGCTCAGAAAGTGAGTGCAGCTGCAAGCAGTGTACATGAGGCAAGAGGCAGCTGCTGATTTTGTCTATGAGCCATTCAAACCCAGCCAGTCCCAACTCTCCAGGTCAGTACAACTTTGTTATTACGAATAATCAATAAAAATGTGTTCCAGCATAAAAATAAGGCAGTCAAATGTTTATTAGCATGATGTCATAGTTCAGAACACCATTATTTCAATGTTTGCATATTATGCAAAGACATTGGATGGATTTTGCAGTGTTACCTTTTATCAAGGAATAGCTGCATTGCAGGCACTGTGTGGAGAAAGGTAATGCAATTTTTTGATCAAGTGACCTACAGTACAGAAAGTGATTTGACAGATGAGATGGCTGTAACACCTTAATGTTACTTTATGGGTGGGGTAGGTATTGGTCACCTTTTCCCAACAGATCAACTGACTGCTGACAAGGGGGTTCTAAAGACACAAAGGGAACGTGTGAAACTGGTGCACAGAAACCAAGAAGGCTGTTTCTCATTTAACAGTGTATACATTAATAAGGGAAAAATCAACCAGCATAAAAATGAGAAAATTATTAACTGCTTTCCATTATTTAACCATCTTATTTCTATCTTAGCCTTCTTAAGCGTTGGAGCACTTGGGAAAAAAAAAAAAAATGTAACTTTCTCCAGAACCACTGAACAGTGGAGTTTCATTTCTGGAGAAAAAAGAAGTCAGCATCTCTGCTGACTCAAAGCTGATAATGCTGCTTTTACAAAGTAGTCCACTTGTACTAATCTGAGCTGGAAGAGAGCTTGTCTCAGCTTTTCAGTGTATTTGTGCTATGGTTCAAGGCTTGTGGAGAGGCAGTTTTGCCACTGAATGGGAGAATTCTTTTAGAGTAACTGATACTTCATGTCCAGTTTGTTTTGGTTGATTATAGTTTCTGTACTGAAATAATTGCTCTTGCCCTCAGGGGTTCTGGGTGGAAGGCTTTCCTTTTATACTATATATACTTTATGATATTTACAGTTAACACTAATGCATTCCCACTTCTACTGTTCTCTCTCTATTCTTGCCTCTAGCTTGTCTACCTAAAATAACTGTTCTGCTTTGGGTGCTGAAAGGGTTCTTCCATCTTCAGAGCTGGTATCTGCTATTCAGAACTGGCTCAAGCTGAAAATGAAGAAGAGATGAAGTCCAGGTAAATAAAGTACAAGTCATGTGTAATGCAACCTCTCATTACAATGAAATGCAAAAAATCTATGAAGGGAAAATAGCATCAGATATATTTATGATATCAAAAAACTGTGGGGAAAGTACTCCAGCATTTTTAGATATGGTTTTATCTTAGATCGCTGAACTGAAATAAAGATGTGAGGTTCTCTCATATTTGATAAATTCACATTTAGGAGGAAAAGGGCAGCATTATTTTTAAAGTTTATGAGGTCTGGGTAGTTCAGCTATTCAGTGGAACATCCTTGATAAGCATGAATTTCTAAGAAACAGTGCAAAGGAAATTTCTGCTGACAGCCACTTTCTGTTTTGCTCTCATGACCGTAGCTGGTTATCAGTTAGTGTGCATGAGTAACCCAACCATTACAGACTCCTTCACTGTGTCAAAACTAATTCTCCCTTAGTTTGGTCTGTTCAACTTCCTTCTCTTTAGAGTGTTTACATATTTAGAGACTTAACTCATGTCTTTCCTCAGCCCTTCCATTTTTTCCTCAGGACTGTTCTCAACTCGTTCACAATTTAAATAAAACATGATGTCCAAAACTGGATACATAAAATAAGCTAGATAGAGAAGAAGTATTTCTTATCTTAAATATGTTTATTCACATGTACATCCCCAATGTACTTTGCTTCTTTAATAGTGTGTTCTCATTAACTGAGCTTGTGATCCACCTTCATTCCAATCTTTTTCCTCAGAAATGAGATAATGTAAACTGGCAGCATTAGCTGACTTCAATCATTCAGCTACCAGGCTATTCCCAAACCTTATTGTCTGAATACTGAATATTGTGTTGATTCACATTTAACAAAATTTGTCTCTGTATTTCATATTTATATGTTGAGAGCTAAAACCACTCACTGCCTACAGGATGCTACCCAGAAATGTCCTGATCATCTACTGCTTAGGAGCTGAGTGAACTGAACAGCTCGGGCAGATACTGACATGCGGCGTTGTTGCAGCATGTGGGAATGTGATGTGATGCACTTACACATACAGTGAGTGTTCTTTTTTTAGGTTTTTATTTTATGGCCAACAAACCCATCTACAAATACTACTCCCTTCCTCAATGGGTAAGAAATCAGCTAATAATTGTAGATTTTTAAGGCATACTACAAATGGGTTTGTAGGCATCAGCTCACTCTTTTGAGATAGTAGCGAGTTTACAAATGCAAATAAATAATGCTAAGTCTTAGCAAAGCATGGAGCATAAAAGGAGTAAACACAGAAGTGCTTCATTTCAAGCAAAAGCATAATTGGCTCTTCTGCATGATCCTGCCATTTATTTGGTGTACATGTTCCCACTGCAGTCTTGTAAAAGTATGGAAAATATGGTAAGTTACTACTTGGGCAAGAGTATCAATAATGCAACTCCAGTTAGCAGCACACATGGCTCCAGTGACTTTTGGAGAAGGAACTGTGCTGTTCTGCAGCAATGTGCAGTGCAGCAGTGTGTGCACTTTCACTGAAACGTGAGGCTCTGTAATGAATTTGCACAATAACTACAGATGTGGGCAAGGATTGTAATGACAAAAATTTGAAGCAACTGCTACTGCTCCATTCAGGCTTTTCATCTTCCTTAGCTGTATTCTGGGAATCCACTTAAAACTGCAGTCTGGCTGACAGCTGCGTTAAAACACAAGTATTGATAATCTGGGTATTCAAGGTTGAAAACATAGACAAATTTCATTATTAGAAGCTGAAAACTACAAAAATGTCTCTTTTTGTGTCTGTATAATATGTATTGTTGTTAATGTGACTCCCAAATGCATTATTCAGACCAAAAAAAGATGGAACCAGAAATAGTATCCAAGAGGAGAAGCTCCTAGGGACATCACACAGTATTCTGCAGGTATCCTTCTGCCTCTTTTACACAGCAAATTGGGATGAAGTAAGAAAGGCAGTACAGAATGTGCAGTGGATGGGCTCTGGTGTGCTGCTGAGTGAACAGCAGGAAGGGGAGGTAGCCAAGAAGAACATTTCTGGGAATAGGATCAGTTTTGCTCATGCCCACAGTCACATTCATTAGCTTTGTTTTCTCATGTGTTCTTGAATTGCAGACATGCAAGTACTGGAGCAATGCAGTCAGAAATGAAACTTACCACTGTGGAGGGATTTCCACAGGGACAAAATTCCGGTTGCACAAATGAACAAAAGCTGCTGCTATGGTGCAGGCAGCCCCCAAGGCTGGGGAGTCACAGGTGTCCTGTGTACACATGGTGTAGAATGGCTCGGGCTCCACCTGGGCAAAAAGGGATGAGTTAGGGGAGCAGGGGGACCTACAGGTAAATCCAGAGGTTGGGGTTGTGTCCCCTTGCTCCTGCCTACTTAGGACCATTCATAAACCTTTATTCCCTTCCTAGCAGTGAGGAGGTTATTTCTGTTTCCATATTCTAGACCTATATCCTAAAGAGTAGTGCAGTCATGCCACTACTCTGTGGATATCAAAAACTTCCCTTTATATTTATGATGATAAAACCACCTTTTTTTCTATCTGGATTGCTGTTTTGATTACTTCTAAAGTTCTCTGCAACTAAACTTCTATATCCTTGCAATGGTTATGTGTCTTCCTTGGAAGAATGACACATAATTAAGACAGTGCTTCTAGCTGAAGTTCTACTTACAACTTTGAAGCAGTTCCTAAGAAGTGAATGTGGTTCTTCAAAAAACACTTTACAGATGTTTTGCTTCTCTGTAATTGGACATGGCTTCTCTTTCTTTGGTGCAAGACTGCACTTGTTCACCTGAGAAAACAGAATTACGGAAGTTGGTGGATTTGGGGGTTTTTTTACATACATCAGGGTAGGACAAGTTCTTCAGATATCCAGTGTGAGCTGGTTTGAAGAAAGATATGGGCAGCTCAGTACTGTGCTCTAATGTTTATTGTTCATTACTGTTGAGAGGCACTTTGCAGATTAGCCAGTTTCCTTTTCCTATTGATTCTGTTACTCGCTGAAGGATTTTGCTGTGTAGTTGCTGACTTAGAAGGCAGTTGGCTAGTTCTCTTTTCAAAGTTGTGCTTTTACTAGCTCTTTCTGATGGAGAAAAAAAACTTCAGATCCTTGTTGGGTTGGTCAAAGGTAAAGGTGGCTTTAAAAAAAAAAAACAACAAAACTACACCACCAAAAAGTTTTAAGCAAGTGTAAATTGTAGTTACTTTAGTTACTAAGGAAAATGAACTGACCATTTAATCTGTGCTAACCCTCATCCTGCAGAAGTGAGACACTCAGTCCCCTTCTGTTGTGCAGCCCTGGCCTTGTGATGGTGGAGTTCTGCTGATGTCCTTTGCAAGGTCACTGTGTGACAAAGGCTGGGATAAAGCTCCTAGGAGCCAGTCAGAGTTTACAGTTCAGTGTAAACCCTTCCAATCAGTAGTGCAAGTGCAGCCATTCTGCCCCTAATGAAGGGCACTCAGGACTGCCTTGCTTCTTTATGACACTAAATTTCTTATGTATTGCTTTTAATGGATTATTTTGTTCAATGTCTCTGGGGAACTTTTCCATTTTTAGGAATATATTAGAAATTAATATTTCTAGCAATTAAGAAAATTGTGGCTATGGTCAGTCACATTGTGATCCTGCCTCATTATTAACATAAACATAGGCTGCAAGCTCATGAACTGTATCTCTGCAACAGCAAGAAGTAGTACAAGATACTTGAAGCAATTCTCTCTTTTACAGTAAAGCACTGACATAAAGCAGAAAATGAGATTTCTGTTCCCAGAACTCGGACATCTTCTGTGAAACAGGATAAATGGAACAGTCACAAAATCTTTGTGGTAATAAGATGCTGCTTCCTTTTCTTTTTGGTAATAGATTTGTACAAGGGATTTAGAGGATCCTGTCAACATGGCTTGAGAGCACGTTAAGGCTACTTTTCTTGGTTGGTTGCATTCACAAATGGTTCTGTACAACTGCACGTTTGTGTATTTAGATTATCTTCAGCTGATGACAGAGTACATGAAGTAAGCAGAGGTATAATGTTACTGGTATAAAATTGTTACAGCAAAACAAAGAGGCTCAACATACCCACCTAGAACTAACAGCTCTAAAGAAAACTTCAAATTGTGGCCTGAGTGATGATACAGATTTGGCCGAGACCTGATAGCACCGTCCCTGCATTCCAGGAAGAGGTGCTTTAAGGAGGAAAACATCAAAGATACTTGGCTCCAACTTCAGTTTCTTGTGAAAGCAGCAGCAGGAGCCACCTCTGTGTTTGACCTTACCACCTAGGCCAAAAATATTCAATGCCTATTTATGGGGAATTCTTAAACAGTTTTTAGCAAATTTGTGCAACCTCTTCCCTGGTTAGACACAAAACAATACAGTGTGCTGCTGTTTTCACTATTGAGCTTTAGTTCATCTAAGCCAACCAAGTGTGTCAGACATTGCCCTCTGTGCTCAGCAGCTCTGCACACAGAAGCCCCTCAGTTCATTACCTGCCAGCTGTGTGTGAACTCCTGCACATTGTCAGTGAAGGAACCATTAGGCACCATCCATTCATTTCCAGCTTCATTATCATTGGTACCAAAAAGCCCAGCTGAAATACCTGGGAGGAAATTAAAATGGAATAAAATAGGAGTTGTCCAGAGTAGGTGCAGGAGAATTACAGCAGCTGTCTCTGGGCTCTGATTATTCTGTCCAGCAGGGCTCAGCTCTAGTGTGGAAGAGGGGAAGCTGCCCAGCCTGCATTGCCATCTCATGTCTCAGCTGGTCATGGGCTTCTCCTGAGCATACCAAGACATCAGATCCATTCTCTGGTAATCTTTGGGGGGTGAGTTTTAGAATAGTGTGGGGTACATGGATAGGAATGCATTCCAAGTATACCAAAAGGCCTGTGAGGTTTTGGGCGTCCCTCTGTAGCTGTCTTGCAGGTCTAGCAAGCTAAGCCTGCTCTAGAGCAGATCTCTCAGCCGGGGTTTGGGGCTGGGCTGACTGCAGTACCTCTGCCTCTGCTTTCTGTCTGCTTTACTGCATTGAATCAACAGTAAAATAGAACTTGTTGTTCTTACTGGAATGGTGCATTCCATGCTCTAGATGGCAATTACTGGGAATGCCTAGGGCCATTTCCAGGGTGTGTATAAATGGAGAAAAACAAGTGAAGGACTGCACAGATGCTGGTACTACTGATCATACAGATAATTCAGAGATAGCAAAAATTATGAACAGCTGTATGATTGATACTCACCGTGGTGCCACCCAGCCAGAGTGACAGTACAGAGATCATACTGAAAGTCACAAGAAACAGAAACTCCTTTGTGATCAGATATTTCTATTTTGTTGGTTCCTCGCCTTGAATTCATGGTACTATTTTCAAGGGATTGATCCAGTACTTGGCAGTTCTCTTCCGTAAAGGAGAAGTTATACATCTTGGATATCTGTTTTAAAATGAAAATGCAATTTCAAATCTGTCATAGGGTAAGTTCAGTCACAGGCAAACACAGTCTGGATTTGCATGTGGGATGAGGCCAACTTAGTCCAGAATTACAGGAATAAGAACGGGGTTGTGTTAAACTTCCGAAAGAGCAGAAAGCGCAAAGCCTCCCTCACTGCCATTCTTTTAGGCCATGTCAGAGGAAAGTTGAAAAGTTTCTTTCATACACAGAGAGCAAAGAGGCAGCCCTTGAGTTAAGGGTTTTGCTTTGACGAGGTATTTTCTTTTTAAGAAGTGGTTACTTTAAAGCCCTTGTCTGAGAGTGCTTCTGATCTATGTTTTGAGAATTAATATTTTAAAAACTTCTTTTTTGTCAGTTGAAGAAAATTTCTGCCAAAAATAAAAAATGTTTGACTTGCTCTTCCTACCTTTAGTCGTGGGTAGATACTCATCACAGTCTGGTTCATCTTCACATACAGTGATCTTGAGTTCCTAGTTTCCTCATTTAGTATTACAGTGAAAGCATTGTGAACAAAATCCTTGGCAAGAAGTACACTGCACTTTGATGCCAAATCATACATTTTTCCATCAAAAGTCACAAGATGCTTGGTCCCCACTAACATAGCATGATCTGGAGAACGGCATTTCAGAAGAAACATCAGTGAGTTTTCCACAGAGCAGTAAATGCTGTGCATATTGCAACACACACAGCTTCTTGCTGGCATATTCTTAAAATAATTTCTCAACTTATTATTACACCGACATTACTACACTTACATTTTAATTAGTTACACTGTAGTTGCTCTGCAACAAAACTTTCTCAGAAACAAAGCAATTTCATTATTTATTTTTTGTTATATATTTACCTGAGTGCTGTAAAACTTCGATAAACTTGAATTGGGATTCAAAGCTCATCTTGATTTATCATTATACGACTTGATAGTCATATTTATAAACACACACACTATACATTCTTATGCAGAAAAAACAAGAATATTGTCTCCAAAAACGACCCTTCCAAAACAGTGCATCAAACAGCTGCAGTCCAGGAAATTCTGCTGATCATCACTCCCCTGATTTGGTCACTAGGACCTACTCTCACAGCCTGCTGTTGTGTCTCTGTCTCTGGGGAGGAAACCATTAAAAAGGGTTTTCTGGAAAAGCCATTCTCTTTAAGGGACAGTTGGGACTGTTAGTGCATTCCTTTAGCTTTTAGCAATACTTCTACAGGCAGTACTGTCTCTGAAGTTTTGGTAGGGCTGAGCTTGCTCATCCTAAAGGCAGCAGAGGTCAAGGCACCAGTTTCCAAGCTTCTCTGCCAGGACACAGAGCCAACAGGTATGACTGGCACTGAACCGTAGTATCAACTCACAGGAGCATATGGATAAGGCAATAAATGACACTTGCTGATTTCTAGTCTCGAGAGTAGAAGTGTAAGAAGTTGCAAAATTTGCATGAATATTAAGTAGAGCAGTGTTACTGCATGTCAGCTTTGCCCAGAGTGTTGCTCTTACACATACCATCACTGTCTTACAAGAAAGACTATGTAAGTTTATAGGAAAATTATTAATAACCATCTCTATGTAAACTACTATTCCAAATATGATTTTTAAAATAAAGAATTAAGTGGAAATAGACCCAGGTACAAAACAAAGCAGCACTTTGAAAGGGCTTACGTTCAAAGGGGCTCTCCATCATCCTCCGTTTGAATCTATAGTACTCTGCAAGGATGTTGAGATTGTAGAGGTCTTGCAGAGGCCTCATTAGTTTTTCTCCAATGAGGTAAGTAGTAACATTTGCCAGCTGCAGGGACAGGTCTGCTTTAGGCAGTACTGGCAGTTTTCCTGCCACGGAACAGTTCCTGTAGAATACGAAGAGAACACCCCTTACCTGCTGAACTGATGAAATGCTATTGCATTATTATTAGAAATGTGGAAGTGAAATATTCATAAGAACTGTAGTCTGCTTAGAACAGCAAAACACAACCCTACTCTGGCCAAGAGCTGCACTGCCCCAGGCCATCTCAGGCCACTTATCAGTTACTGATAGCCTGTTTGCTGCCCAGTAGGGCCTGGCAGCCAACAGAAATAAACATTAGGATGTGATGTGCCCAAAGCAAAGAGTGGTTGGGTGGCTGTCCAGAACCCTCAGCAGCAGACTGACAGGAAGACTAACTGTGCACATACCCATTTAGAACACTGCCCAGAGCAGGGATCCTGCAAAAACACCAGTTACCAGTTACCTGGGTGAAAAACTGTACAGGTTCAGCAAGGGCTTCCGAATCTTGCTCACAGCTCTGGAAAACATGGCCTCTGCCCACCTGAGCACCTGCTGTGTAGCCTGTTGAAGAGTCAAGAGATTATAAAACAAATTTCAGTATGGCTTCAGGGCAGGGTCAGTACTTGCAGGTGAGTTTTAAATAAATGTGAAATTCCGCTTTAGTCTCTCTTGCATTTGTCACCTGCCGACCAGCATCTTGTCATGTAGAGGTTAATATCCAGAGGACAGACTCTAGTCACAACACCAACAAATAATGGACAGAAATATATTCTTCCCAAATAACATTACTTAAAGTATACCAATGCTTCACTAAGTTAATGTGCTTCAGTAGCTTGGAAAAGACTGGTATCTTTATTAATATCAATTTGCCTCATGATATATCTTTTTTTGCTTTTCATTTCAACTAGAAGAGCCCAGATTTATTTGTACAGTTTATTGGAATCACAATTCCTCCTCTCTATTGAAGCAAAGTAAAAACTACATGGATGACAGATTACTGCTACTGTGATTTCAACCAGAACTAGTAAAACAACCTCTCCTCTAGCTGGAAAAGTACTCTTTGAAAGCAGGGACAAATATTGCAAGAACAGTAAATCAGCTGTGCACAGGCTTATTATGTGGCAAGATAACTACACTATTTCAATAAACAAAAATAGTTAACTTTTCTGTGTAGCCATAGTTCAAATCTGAGACTTAAATTTGTGGGCCTTGTCTTTCAAACCATTAAAAATGGAGAACTGAGTTATACCAACCATATCCAAGCTTGCTTTCACAACCTTTAATGCCACCTGGATTGATTCCATTAGCCACACATCTTTTAAAATCTTGGGCAAGAAAGCCTGGATTTTCTTCATGTGCTCTTCTGTCTTCTCTTTCCAGACTTCATCCAGTGGCTTCAAGGTTACATCGTAGTAGGCGTCCTTCAAAGTTGCTAATGGCTCTGAAGCAAACACATTAATGAGACAAACCTTCCCTGGTTTGGTACAAAGTGGCTGTTTGCTTGTTTGTTTCCACCCAATTTCCAGCATAAGTGCAGGAGGGGCACAGAAAAATGGAAGAGGCAGCTGTGTTTCCATGGCAGTCAGGCACATTGTACAGCTGTGAACTCAAAGAGGCATTTAGCTCTAACCCTGACCCCCTTACAAATACATTGCTGCTGTCCAAAAGGAACATAAGGGATGCTCTGCAATGTGCCTCCATCAGAGCTGTACTGCACAAACTGCACCTGCTGAGCAACAGGACAGTTTGGTCACAACTGATTTCAAGCGTGGTGTATCAACTAAATCCAGCCTTTGAGTGGGAAGTGCCTGAAGCTAAGTGGCTCAAAGTGAGTTTTTACCCTTGTGAGAAATGAAGGTTCTTGCAGCTAAATTCCAGCTGACCACCTTTCTCAAAAGTTTCCATATGGGCCACAGTCCAGCTGAACAGTGAATTAGTGGCTACTGGATAGGCTTGGAAAAAAACAGATCAAGTGAAATCCAATTAGTACAAGCATTAAAAACTCAAGGATGGATATGAACAGCCCTTTGGGAGGAAAGGCTTGCCAGGGGACTGTTAGCAGAAATACTTCAGCTTGGGAATTAAGAGCTCTGTTCTCATCATGTATAACTCAGCCTCCTATGACCAAGAAAAAGCCTCACCACTGATTTCATTAGAAAGGTGCTCACAGAGAGCCTTTTTAGAGCTTATTGCATCAAGGCTCACACTCTGTACACTGAGAGCCAAGGTCAGCACTTTTTCCTAAATCAAAATAGAAAACCTTGTGCTGTTCAGTATGTTTCATGGTTTACAGTCAAGTTTGGTTTGCCCTGCACTGACATTGCCCCTATTCTTGCTTTGCACTGTTTTGCTTACTTTGTAATTCATTCAGCATTTGCTGGACAATGTCTTGAATTTTCTCCAGATAAAGCGGGATCTTTCTTCTCAGAACGTGCCCAATGCCACTTTGCTTCCACGCCTGGGTGACAGCTCTACCCACACTGTGCAGGAATGCTGCTGCCCTTTGCAAGGCCGCTGAAGGCCAGCCAGCTGCTTCAGACAGGAAACCAACATGCTGCACCTACAGTGGTTCCAAAAAAGAAGCAATTTCAAAACACACAGTGATCTCAAGCAAAGCTTTGACTTCATTGCAAGGCAATTCTGACTCCACAGTGTTGGTGCAGAGATACAGGATCTCCACCATAAAACATGGTTTTTGTCTCTGTATGAGTTACAGGTCAGCACAGGAGTAATCATTGAAATGTTTGAGCAAAACAAAACAGCCACAGGCAATATAACGATGTTTAATTAACACTGCATGAACACTTCATGGTGTTTTCACAGATTATGTACAGATACTTACTGATCTCCTGAATCTCCACAGGTTTCCATCAAACTTCTTTATCTTCTCTATCAGTTTGGCTTTCAAAAGGCTCCCAATTTCATTAAGCTTGTTCTGTGAGAAGATTATTAAAACCTTGAATTCATTAACTTAAAATTGCTTGTGCTGGATCCAAATCATTCAAAGTTTGTACTAGTTTAAATGCCAGTAAACAGCCACAGTAGCCTCGTCTTAAGGGAAACAACTTCTGCATTATGCAGTGGATAGACATAGGAACAGAAAAGTCAAACCATGAAAAGCAAAAAGCAACCCCCAAACAGAGTATGTGAAACCCTATTAAAAGTGAAAGTACATTCAGGATTCTAATCATTAGTTTTGTAACCAACACGCTGAGCAGTTACTGCTGCTCTCACTTTATTTCCTTACCCTCCTCAGAGGACCCACCCTTTAGAAGAGGGTCCTGTATTTTCTATCTCTAGGCATGGCTGAACTTCTTAATTCTCACCATCAACGTGAATAATTTAAAAATTGCATAATTTTTCCTGGTTACTCACCAAGATTCACACCTGAAGCCTACATGGAAGGTGCTCCACCAAAATGACAAAATCAAATAATATTCTGGGAAAATCACGCTGCAGTTAACAGCCACTCAAGGGTCTCACCTCAGCCTTAAGAACTGGATCTCCACATCCATGCGCTAGAAAACTCAAGCTTCCATTAGCGGCTGCTAGAGCCACTTGTCCGACGTTTTCCTGCCTTTCACCATTGATGCTGAGATAGGTGTTAATGACAGCCATTTGTTGCCCATCAGAACAAGCACTGACGTCCATTCCTTCTTCCAAATCCCCTTAGGTAATGAAAAGAGCACTTCATTTACAGGAACAACGCTGACAGGCATTGTTTCAAAGCCAGCTTTTAATTACTTAGGTGATCAATCAGAATTGGAGTGTGTTAAGTGTGGAGGAAAAAAAACCAAAACACAAGAGATAAACAGGAGAAAATTAGATCAGTGTCAGGGTCTGATCCGCCTCTTCTGTGTGGCTTGTGAATGAATTACAAATACAGATTCGCTATTGCAAAGGAAGCACTGGATTAATGTAAATCTAAATCTCTCAGTCACACTGATTTACAGGCCTTTTTTTCTACTTTAGTCTTCACTGTCCCTTGTTGCAGATGTTTCAAAATTGCTCAGCCCTTAAATGAAGACCTGTCAGTTCCACCCAGCACACACACAAGTAATTTCTACAGAAGCACTGATGAGCATAAACAAATGGTTGGCAAAGTGCACATAGAATCTGGGTTGAGAGAGCTGAGTTGAGTCATTTCTACAGACTTCTGACTTCAGTGATTCACAAACTAATGGTCCTAATCTCAAAAACCTCATAGCACTTACAGGCGAAGACATGAACATGAGAGAAACTCCCCTGCAGAAGTGTGGGATGGCAAATCCGTAAGTGAAACAACGGCTGGGATTGTCAGCAGTACGAGTTTGAGACAACTGGGATGCCACCAAATCTACTTGGTTTGCACTCAACTGTAATGTAGCTGAAATGTGGATGAGCCCCACCTCTTGCAGCTCATTTCACCTAACTCACTAACACTAATTAGGCACAACTTGAACCAACAGCCGTTTTTACCTCTCTGTTGTCAGTCAGAGCTGACTGCTGTGAGACCATCCCCTGCAGCCAGTGGTTGCACACATCCCACTTCACACATCCCAGCTGTGCCAGCATGTGCTACAGTCAGTCTTGGGAGTTGCCTCCTCTCATTTCCTTTATTGAATATGGAATGTAATGATTGTCTTAAGGCATACAACTTTAAGATGGCTAAACCAAGAGGAAATTAATCCTATCTTTTGTTACCATCTATTGTAATCATATGAAAATGTCTCCCAAACTGACCTTTGTAACAAATTTTAAGCTTCAGCTTTTCTTTATCTGAAAGACCATAGCTTGAATGAACTGAGCTAGCTCAGCACTAGAGACAGGGCCTTTCTTCCTGTCTCTTCATAGCAATGACACACATAGCTGGGAGTCACAAAATAGCTCCAGTTGGAAGGGATGCATAAGGATCATCATGTCCAGCTCCCTGCTCTTTGCAGGATGACCTAAAACTAAGTCCTGTGGCTGAGAGCATTGTCAGTGAGATACGTACCTTTCAGATAGCCCATGTAGTACTGAAAACACTCCTTGTCTTTTGAAGCAGCTATTTTTACTTTCTCTTTCTGATCAATAATCCCCTCCACCAGGATTTGGCTCTGGACAGATGAGGAAGCAGCAGTTCCTGTCAGGCCTAGCGAAATATCTTCAAAGGCTCTTAACTGCAGCCATAAAGGAAAAACATTTATTCAAAGCCACTATACAGAATTAATGATCGTTCAGAGATGGTGCTCAAATATCTGTGCTTCCCACAAAAGGGTAAGTGGTGAGGGAAGTGTTTCCCAGTGCTTGTGCACTATGCCGGAGTTACACTAAGAGAGGCATCAGAGTGACTGGCCCAGGAGCTGAATGACTGGATAGCACAAGGCTTGTGGACAAATTTTTAATGAAAGCAATGAAAGAAACAATGTCCCAGTCAGCTTTCTGTGAGGTTGCTAATTTGTGCCGTTTATTCCAAAACACAGAATAAAGCAAGCTCATGCAGAGCGGCTGATACTTGTTTCATCTCCCTCCTCTCTAAAGAGAGAGACATGGAAAAATAATTTAGTATTTGTTACTGATTAAATCATCATGATAATTTTGTTAAGGGGTGGTCTATTGTCTCAGTGCCTGACTATCCACATTCCTGCTAATGAAAAGTTTGGATGGTGCTGACCCCATTAGTTTTCTGCCTCACTCTGTTGTCTCCATCTGCCTCTCCACCATATTGATTTCACAGGAAATTAAAAACAAATGCAAAATTGGGGGAAGGAGGTAGAGAAAAAGGAAGATATTTTTCTCGGAATGAGCATCATATGAGCTGTTCTGTGCCTTTTTTAGTTCTTTTTTTGCCAGTTCTTTTTTCTGGCAAATGATGCTTTGTGTAAGCATTGTATTTTGTTTCCCTCTTCTGACAAGGTGAAAACCCCATACCTCACACAACAGAGCAGTTACGCTGAAGGGAAGTTATAACAGCACACAGCCTCTTAAAATTGATACACTCCACTAGAAACACGCTTACTACATTTGTGACAGCTCTGCAAAGAACTAATGTTGGTGCTTTCCTTTGTATGTCGGTCACACCACATGGACACTGCCTAACTGCTGCTTTAGAGATAGCACTAAAGAAACCAGGAGTGTTTTGTGTTGCCTGCTGTTTTACAGTCACTGCCTGCACCTGATCCGTTTGGGAGATAGATGGCAGCAGGCCTTTAAAAACCAAACCCCAGTGCAAGTAAAATAAAATAGAAACTCACTTCAATTTCCAAAGAATAATTCTTCACATCAGCAGTGCTCTGATTCTTTATGGATACTCCAATCAACCCCTCATCTCTCCCGTGACCAGCAAGGTGGAATCTGCCCTCTGACTGCAAAATGATGTCATCTTTGTTGAGCTGGTGCTTTCCAGATAAAACAATTACCTAAGTATGCACAAAAAAGGTGTTAAAGATTCCAAATTCTTCCAGACAAATGGGCTCTACTTTGAGTACTGAGAAGTTGTACAGTGACAACATTTCTCATGAAATTACAGCATGAACAAAACTTGTAGTTTCAGAAACCAGCACATCCTCCTGCTCCTCACAGCACTGTCTTCATTACAGCTTCAGTTTCTGTGCTATAACAAAGCATGTTCTGTGATTACAGCTGAAGACCAGAGGAACAGTTGCAAGAGAACTGTATTTTGTTAAAATGTCCAATGTTTTTGCTCCTACATTTCTCAGCTACTCTAGCCAGACATTTTGATAAAGTTGGGGGTGCATGGGAGGTGAGGTGAATATTGTCCTGGTTTCAACTGGGATAGAGTTAATTTCTTCTCAATAGCTGGCACAGTGCTGAGTTTTGGATTTGGAATGGGAATGGGGTTGGTTATACACAGATATTTTGTGTTTTGCTCAGTTGTGTTTATCCTAAGTCAAGGAGACTTTGATGTGCGTTTGTCTCCTGCTCTGCCAGTGAGGAGGTGCACAAAAGCACAGCTGGGACAGATGACCCAACCTGGCCAAAGGTATATTCCACACCACAGAATATCATGTCCAGTACATAAACTGGGGGGAGTTACCCAGAAGGGGCAAATCTGGGTTTGGGAAGGGGGGTCTGGCATCAGGCAGCAGGTGATGAGCAATTGTGTTGTGCATCACTTTGTTTAGTGTTTTTCCTTTTTGTTATTACCACTACTACTACTACTGGTAGTAGTATTAACTATTATTATTGTATTTTACTTTGTTTTCAATTATTAAACTGTTCTTATCTCAACATACAAGTTTCACTTTTGATTGTCCTCCCCATTCCACAGGGAGGAGAGAGAGAGAGGGGGTTGAGTGAGTGTCTGTGGTGCTTAATTTCCAGCTGGGCCTAAACCATGATGCCTTTGAAGAGGTGGTCCAAAAATACAGAGGCACCTGCTTCTGGAGTGGCTTGCATATACATTCTTTGCATTATAGGCAGGTCCTATCACACCTTGGTCTGGGAAAAAGTTTTCCTGTTGCTAACAAAGTGTGACCTGCTCTGACAGTAAATAAGGAAACCAAGATGTGTTTCAGCCACTGGAAACTCGAGAGAAACATTTATTGCAAGTTCCAAGTTCTGTGTTTGTTGTGAGTCTCTACAAGCAGCTCTGAGGTCCAGCATGTGCCTAAGGAAGATCATAGATGGGCCTTCAGTTTATGTGTGTAATAGAAAAATAAGATTATGTTACAGTTCAAAAATCCATCAACTACCAGCAGAGCAATCATAAAAACCAGCAAACTTTTACCCACAGGGGAAGGAAAGCACTTTTACTCCTCTCTAGTTTTCTTTTTGATCACTTATGAGCCTGTTTTGGTATTCTCCAGAAACGTGAAATTAAAAGACTTCTGAAAGAGGAAGAGGAAAGAAAGAACATGGAGGAAGTGAGGTTTACAACCATAAAAGGACCTATAGAATACACTACAGTGGCAAACAGAGCCTTTCTGCCTCAGTCCCTCAAAAGACACTGTTTATTTATTTGTTTAAGTTACAGAAGTATGGTAATTCTTGTGAAGAGTTGCAGCTGAGGAAAACTAAGTCTCCAAATGAGCAATTACATTTAGAGTGAAGTAAGTTCAATGTGTTTATGTCAAACTTACATTTGGAAGGTCACAGAACTCAAAGCTTGTATAGTAATCCAGGCAAGAGCAGTAGTTTGTTTCTATTTTACTCAGAATCTTCTGTTTGGTACATGGGGTCAGGAAAATATTTTCCAGAACAGCTTCTAACTGAAACTTATCAGGATACAAGAGTTGATTTCTCTGCAATGAACCAAGAAAACAAAGTTAAAAGATGACAGCAGGATCTTAGACACTCCTTGGAACCCACTCATCCCATCCCCAGGCTGGCTTTTGTTATTCCAGTAGCTTCAGGATTTTAATGTAACATTTCCAAAACATAACATTTCCACTTGACAATGTTTTGGCTTATCAGCCTTGTTACTGGTCCCTGTCCTACAAGGTTTGCAAATTTACTGCACAGGTGAGGCCTCTAGTTTGTAAGAACCGTTTCTTTCTTAACTATCCTCCATTTAGCTTTCTTCCTGTGTAGAGAGATATGTAAACGGTAAAGTGAAATAATGTATCTCACCGAAGATGGTGCTCTACAGAAGCTTTCTTAAAATCCACTCAACATTACCTCTAAAATCAAAATAATTTCTCATCTACTGAGAACAGCTTCCATGAAAATGGTGAGTCAACAGATACAAGTATCTGTCAGATACAAATAACTGCCTTCTCTTACCTCATATGTGAAATTGTGTTTGAATTTTTTGTCATCCCAGTTCAGATCGAGGTATTCATTAAATAATGTAGGTCTTTGCTCGAGAGACCCGCATGCATGCAGGTGTTCCATGCTTACTATTCTCTGAAGCTGGAAAAGTGGAAAAAATTGACACATATAAGTAATTTTTTAAAAGAAGTATTCAGTATATCCTAGGGCAATAGGTTTCCTGGGCAAAAACACACCCTGTGAGAACCTCTGGATGGTCTATACCCATAAAACACTGCTTCAGTCTCTCCCAAGAAACCTAAGGGGCTGACAGGTCTGTCCTCAGGGAAAGCTGCTGCCCAAGTACAACCATGTCTGACAACATGAAACAGAATTTTTCACAGGGTTTATTTTTCTTCCTCTGAGACACAAAATGGTTGACTTCAAGGCTTTCATATGGTAACAAGTACAGAAAAAAAGTCATTCTGTGAGGACTGAACACAGGAATTTGGCTACACTCATCCGTTCCAAGGCTGCAAAACTCATACCTGACCTGCAGTGAGTGTCACACAGCCACCCCAGGCAGTGATGTCCATCCTGGATTTATCCTCCAGGCTCAGCTGGAGGTGAGCAGGCTGCCCAGCATTTCCTGAGACCTGCAGCTGAAAGCAGAGAAAGATTTGTCCAGCAGCAAGACTAGAACCAGCAGAATGACCCCCATCCAGTGGAAGAAAACAGAGCCACAGTGAAAGCTGTGAGAGATCCATGTTAAAACTCAGTGGAAATCTGTGGCCTGGAAGCTCCAAACCTGAGACAAACACAGGGAAGCTACACTTCCACAACCAAGGCCATGGAAGGCTTTTGTTACCCTCTCTGGAAGCTGCCTGGGGTCTGTCATGCAAAGCAATTAATGGCACAACTGCAATAATGACCCTACAAGAGAACTTATTCCTCTGAATACGATTCTGGAACCATCCTGAGTGTTGTGCAAACACCCCTGAGCACCAAAGGGCTTCAGATGAACAAACACTGCACTGCTGGCACAGCTTATTGCTGAAAGTCTTCAGCCTCAGCAGCTGCAATGATCCACACAGTGCAGTCAGATGGAAATTATACTGTAGTATTTGATCTTGAAGGATGGTTTGTGGAGTTCCTCCTCCTCTTTTTCCCTACATGTGCTTTGCAAGCGCACTTCACAACTATATTTTAAAGCCTCTCTAGCCATGTACATTTTCACATTTGTGTTGCAATTTCCTCTACATTCCTCCAAAAATTTACATTTTCTTCACAGGGGTATCAAAGGGTTTCTGGTTTGGTTTTGTTGTGGGGTTTTTTTGTTGTTGTTATTTTTCTTGTGTGTGCAAACTAGGAGTTTGTTCATTGCTTTATGGACCAAATTTGCCTCATTTTCATTGCTTGGCTGGTTCCTGTGCACTTCTGTGTTCCTCCCATCCAAAATGGGTCAATGCTGAAAGTGCAAGACTGTCAGCTAGGAACAGTTATACTTAAAAAGGGAAACAGTGCTGGTGGTTTGGACACAAGGCAATAACAGCACTTGGTGCTCTTTACATTTTTCAGGGTGATATCTGGTTCTGCAATTCTCAGGGGTGAAAGGCACACTCACAGTAAATGCAGCATCACAGCTGTGCATTTTGCAGCCCAGTCTCATGATCTCACCTGCTGGTTGTACTTTCTGCCCCTTCTTTCTGACAGAGAATGCACCTCCAGTTGCTTCAGAGTGTAATTAAATGGGTGCACAGCAGTGGCTCTGTAGCTTGTCCAGTGTCTTCCAAACTTCAGAGAAGACGACACTGATATCTGATCAATATCAACAGATGGAAAAGGAACTTGTGAAATAAAACACGTCTCACATACTGACCTCAAACATGCAGCCAGTAAGATTTCCCTGTACCTTGTCCTCAGAATAATTATGTGCACAATAAAGACCTTTCTGAAGTAGTGAGGAAAGTTAATGTTCAAACTAGGACAATTCTTGCTACTTGAATTCTCTGCATAGCACAGCTCAAAGCAGAACTATTCTCTGTATTTTACTAAAATCACGAACAATGCTTAAGTTTGTTGAGGCTTAATGTTGGTCTTATCTTTAGGCACTGCAGGCTGCACTGCCACAGAGTCATTAAACACAGCTTACAAAGTTAAAGCACAAGAAAAAGACATTTGGTTCATTAGGAACTAAATTCTGTTATGTTGTTGAGAGCAAAATATTTTTGGGGTAATTTAGATAGTGGTGGCATTTAAATAGTTGTGGTAATTTAAGTAATAGTAAAAAAACCCTACTGCTAAAGTAAATTTTGGAATTTTAACACTTTTTAAAGAAATCAAGAAATTCTGTGCTCTTTGCAGGCACATTTATGTTTATGTATGGTAGCATATTTTATACATTGTCTTCTATCTTTCCACTATTCAGAAAATAATGTAATACTCAGCCAAGATGCTGTTAGCAGCAAGTCAGAAAACTGTCCCCACTTAACATCCGGAAATCAACCTACCCCAAGTTCTTCTAGTTCTGTCTTTTATATTTTTAAAGAATACTGCTGACTTACTTTAAGAAAACAAAGACTGGTTTCAACTGTTCCATATTTGTCAGTCTTGCTAATAAAGAGGAGAGTGAAAGAATGAAATACAAAAGAGTTTTGACTGAATTAGTAAAGTTGAAAATGCTAAGCAAGGTCTGTGTATGGTATGTACCCCCTTCTGTGCGGGTAAATATTATTCTGTGGGGGTAAATATTCTGTGGGGGTATTATACCCATGCAACAAGTTCTTTATCCTTTTTGATCTCAACTAATGCTCACACTCGCTCACTTGTCTTAGATTTTCTTTGTCCCTAAGCTGCTTTAAGCATGACATTTGTGCTGTTCTTTCCACCTACTCTCAGAGGCCTTTACCCAGTGCTTTGAAGTTTATGCATTTCATTACCTTTGGTTAAGCAGCAAGGTGTGGGGTTACTGCAAACAAAAAAATAGTATGGCCTGAAAATACTTCCTACAAGAATATCAGCTGCTCATCTTTCATAGTCAGAACTTTGTATATATCCAAGAAGGGGGATAGTTTGCCTTATAGTTGAATTCCCTGACTTGCTTAGTGCCTTTTTTAATTAAGAAAACCCCAAAACTCTTGATATTCCTGTCATTCTCCTGACATTTATTTGCTCTGGGCCACTGTACCTTGTCCTTCTCATTCCAAACAACAGTAAGATCATCCCGGTGACTGCGTGCCGAATGTTTCACATATAAGTTGACCCTGGCATACCATGGAAAAGGGATGGAGAGAGGATGGAGAAGTTCCACTACAAGGAAAACAAACAAGTAAGATTTCCCACCAGGAATCATGACCATTCCCAGGACATTTTCCCACGGGCAGCACGACATCCCTTGGTTCCCAGGGAAACACGGTCTCTGCTCATACACACACACCCCCCAACCCAGCAGCCGCAATGACTTCAGTGTGCTGATATCTGCCCAACATGTAAGTGAAAACAGGAACCTTCTCCCTATTTACCAGCAAAACAGGAGTTACCTGCAATAATCAAAAGATTGACAGCTACACCCAGAGCAACTTCAGCAACAACAGCCAGGGAAGTAATTTGTGTAAAACTGAGATGGCCTCACATTGGAAGGGGAACAGCCTACAACACTCAAACCAGTAAGTGCAGTTATCTTCTCTGTTTTCAGATCATAAAGCCTCAACATAAGGGTTTAAAATCTCAAGGTAGCAGCCAGTGTGACCAGTGCTCCCTGCAGTACCCAGTACTTTAATTTTATGTTCCATATTCACAAAGCAGGAAGACTGTTCTGAAGTTGACATTTCTAACAGCCAGACCTATAATGAATTTAAAGCAAATAAGACCTTAGAAGCTCTAAATTGAAACCAGGATTGAAACCCTTTGAACGTGCATTTTGAATATGTATTTTGAAATCAGATTTATGTAGTTTATTTTATTTTATAGTCTGCTTTGAATACTTGTAAAAGAATTGAGAAACCTACCCTGAATGCCATGACCTCCAGGCAGCTTTGGGAAGAGTCCAGTGTAAGTGCCTGTTAGCTTTATCTCTTTGCCATCCCACAGGGCAATGTGCCTCAGCAGACGTGTTCTGTTGCCTTTTTGGTAAATTGTCATAAATACAAGTTGCCTTGGAAGAATTTTAAACTAAAAATAAAAGAGGGAAAACATTAAACCCCAAGTTCTCTGAGAAGTTGAAAACCTAAGTGTAATTTTGGTACCCCAAAGTCCTGTGGAGTCTGTAGGAATGTGTTTTTATAGGTTCTAGTACAATGATACTCTAAGCCCACTATTCTTATACAAGCAACTATTCATTTCTACTTGTCTTCATTTCTACAGAAAGTCATCTTTGCAAATGATGGAATGTACATAAACAACTGAGTATTCCCTTTACAACAGTCTTTGATTATTATACAGTTTTTCTTTTATCTCACAGAACAATTCTTACAATATCAAGAGTCCCACTATTACAGAATAAATCCAGCAGACAGCACAAACAACAATAGGTATTGTGACATCTTTTCATATTTAGAAAAAGAAATGTGTGATACCTGTATAATAAAAACTGGCAATTGTTCAGTTTGTAACACATTATTTTTCTTATTCCCTATAAATCCTATATGTGTGCTCCATCTATAGGAGCAAACAAATATGAACTCAAACTAATCCACAGTCAAATGTTTGCTCATGCTACTGGAGAAATCAAGGGCTGAACACCTCACACAGCAGGAGCTGCGTTTGCCCTTCACTGCTTGGCAGCCACCCCCTGAGTGCCCTTCTGTCACAGCCTGCCTTTGCCATCATTGGGTGGTACCAACCTGGGCCATGGTCTGTGCCACTTCAATGGCATTACTGTAGCTGGCTCCAGTGAAAGTTAGGTTTGCTGAAATATTGAAATCCCTTTTTTCCATCCTGAGGTGGAGTTTGCCTTTTGCTTCACTCATATCATAATTTACCTTTTCATGTTCCCATTAAATTAAAAAAAAAAAAAAAAGAAAAAAGAATAAACTGGGATTGTTAACATCTTTAAATACAGGAACATCCTCAACAATAACGAAAATGTTAGAGATCCTAGTACTAGAAATAAAGCAGCTTGATTCCTAAAATACTTTGCAGTGATGTATGCAATGGATTACTTGCAGATAGTTACCTTAGAAGACAGTTCTGCTGCACAGGGGAAGTACGGTAGAAAGAAGGGATGAGTCTGGAGTGCTTTTATATTCAACTCTTCACTAAAGGGAAGAAATGAACTTTTGTTCAACACTGTATCAGAAGGTCCACTCTGGCTGGCAGCACAAGTTCATCTGAGTTAGCTCCAAGTCTGCCACAGCTTTTAGAGTTACAAACGGCAGTGCCTTCCATTGAACACAGCAGCTCCCAGTTTTTGATGCATTCACACAAAATTACCACCTCTGAGCTCAATAAAAAAATCTGTGTATGCATCCCAGGGACAAAATGTAGCCCACTGGAGCAGAAATTACTTTGCCATAGCAAATGCCTCAGCTTTTTAAAAATGAGAAAGGTATGTTGGAATCTGACTTTGGAAGCACTGTCATGGTTTACAAACTTAGAATTTACAATTCTCAGAGATTTTAACAGAACTTACAACACCTCTCAATGCAAAGGTTTTTTGCTAGAAACTTAAGAAATATCTGAAATACCCCAAGGCTGAAAATATCAACCTATTAAACACCCTTTAAACCCTACAGTTTTGTGCAGATACAGCCATAATGATACCAACTTAGCAAACCAAGGCTCCATAATTTTACAAGTTTCAACTGTGCCAAAACAATTTAATCAATTATGTCAACTTAAGTTACATTTTTAAGTACTTGTCTGGCTCAGGCCTAGAGTTTTATGGACTCTTTCACTGTCTGCTCCGTGGATGCAGTGTGGGCAGGCAGAGAGACAGGCATGTCCCAAGCTGTGAGGGGAGGAATCTGTCTGCAGCCCTTTAGAAACTCCCTGAGGTTTACAGACTGTTTGGTGTGACTACTCACTTTACCCAGGTTTTGTTATCCATTTCACCAGTGATTTGGTGATTAATACAGTAACTGTTTTCCATGGAATCAAAGTGGCCTAATGACATTTTTTTATAGTGCTCAGAATGACCCTTTTACCCTTGCTGGTCTTTTTTTCTACTGATGGAAAAGGAGAAGTTTGTGTGTTGTTCATAGGTCAGCCTCAGAGCTCCTTTGGTTTCATTTCCAGTCATGACTTCTTGAATTGTTATCTGTGGAGGGGGAAAATAAACAAATCACATGCCATAACTTCTACCCATCATTTGACTTACTTAAAACCATTATCTTGACTGAAGTTTATCTTCCAGACAGGCCTTCTGGATGCTTCCTAGATGTAAACCAAAAGCCTCAAGAAAGGTTTTCCTTTTTTTTTTTTTTTTTGTATTTTTACATAGCTACTCATTTGCATTATTGACAAATATTAGTGTTACTTTCAATGTACCCTTATCTGATTTAAGTCTAAAGCTACTGGTTCTTGTTTACGTCTCCCCCACTCTCATTTTTCATATACTAGAAAGAAATTGCCTTTTCTCCTTCATTTTTTTTTCTTTTTAAAGAAACAGATGGGGCTCCACAATTTTTTTTTCTCCAGGGCATTTTCTTCCTCCCACAGCTGCTGCATCATCTACAGCTTTATCCTGAAAATGCTAAAGAATCCCTCTGGGAAAGATGAGGGCCGTCTACAACACTTCAATATCAACACTGTCTGTGGGAACAGTAATTTCTGAAGTCCCCTGGTTATACTCATACCTTATACATGAATAAGGCACCTCAAGAATTACCATCTCTGCTTTTATTTTTTTTTTCATTCAAACATTTAGAGGATAAAAGACATTTCACTAAATATTAATGGAAAAGAAGCAGTGAAAGTGTCTTATACCTTTCAATAAAATGCTAGCATTAAATATTCCTTTGAAACACTGATACTTAATATTCAGGTTTAATATTGATCTAATGTTTACGTTCAGGAAAGTTGACCTTTACTCTCGCATCCTTAGCTACATGTCCTGTTATTTGAAGAGAAGGTGGTGGATCATTTGGAAGTGTTTTTCTGTGTACTACCCTTCAAAAGGGAAGGAAACATTTCAATTAATACTTCTTTCTCCCAAGGGATAAACAGGTACAGCCTTTGTTGATCCTATCAAGTAGTTTGGAATATACATCTACTTCTGTTTATTCAACACTGAAGCATTTTACGTATTTGTGCTACGAGTGGTTTAACCAAGCCAAGGAGCTCTCTAGGTATGAAGGACAGCTGTTTTCTACCAAAAGTTCTTTCTACTTTTGTGAGCCCTTTTGGTTGCAAAGTGACAGTAAACATGTGCCTTCCTGAAAAGATTAACCCTGAAACCAGGGATTTCAGGTACCTGACCAGGTTCCTTGGAAACAGACCACTAGCTTTGTACTTAAGTTAAACTAGGATTCAGATAAATTGGGCCAGGTCAGCTCTCAGCTGCACTTGCATAAACCTGGAGTAATTTTACTGAGGCCACTGGAAGTGTTCTGGATTAATGCAAATGTACCTCAAGTGACAGCTTGAATCAAAGCACAGCAAAAGTTCTGTGGTGCGTTACCTTAAAAAAGAAGGGAAGTCCCAGGTGATGGAAAAGTGATACTGAGTGCTTTACCTCTGCCATGAACACAAATATACCAAAGAGTTCAAAGTCTGTGTCAACATCCACAGTCACAGCTACATCTTTCTCGTCATATTGGATTTCACAGATAGTCTTGGCTTTGTTTTCTATATAGAAGGGACAAAACAGTGCCAATTTGAGCAGCTAATTTTTGAGAAATTTCAGTACTGCCTGCATAAAATCAATCCAGCCAGCTTTTGGGTTAATACATTCATCAAGACAGTCATCATTCAGCATTACAAAAACTTTGGCCTATGGTTGAAGAAGGGCAGAGTTTTTCTGGATGTCCTTGAATTTTGTCCTTACAAAGTCTTGTGGTAACAGAGCTTGTGTACCCACATCCAGTGTTAAGTGGCAAGTCATTTCCTGTCAGGAATGTTTTTGTGCAGCTAGAGCTGACTAATCCATACAGCCAACTGCATTCCTGGCCTGTAGCAGCCTCTTCCAGGGAAGAGCTCTGAGCTGTTCTGACCTCCACTGACTCCTTTGGTTCCAGCTACAGCAACTCAACAATGTCCAAAGAGCGTGACCTGAAGACCTTCCCCCACTTTCCTACCAGCTTTTCATTTTTGAAAAGGAAAATATGAGACTGCTAAAAAGATAAAAATGAGATGAGAGATGTGAAACCCCCCCAAATTCTTTATGATAAGACAAAACCCACAGAAATGAATGCAATCACATGGTGACTGTGGCTGTCCTGAGAGCAACCTCTCATCTTGCTGCTTTTTTTCTGAATGGGTGCAAGGAGATGATGCCACTCACACTAGTATTGATTCAGTGCCTGCTAACCTCAGTAATTCCTGCCCTTTGGTGCTCTCACTGTTGTTGAGTTTTCTTCAAACATGAATGTATTCCCCTGGGGGCATTTAAGGTACCTGATCACAGTGTAAGAGGGATATGCAGGTAGGATTTATGCCAGGGCAAGCTTTGAGGGTAGACTGGCTTCATCAGCTAATCACAGATACAGTTTCAGAATGACAATTTTACTTACAAACAAGATAAAACTTCTTTTTGGGTACTACCAGGAAATCTTAGTTTGTAGCTGTTGAAGGAACAGCTAAAACATCCTCAAAGAGCTATTATAGAATAAAAAAATTCCTGGCAGGTACCCACCTGATTTCTGAAAACTGAGAATCAAGTTGATTGCCTTAGGGTAGCCAGATGCTTGGAGAACCTCACTGCTGTGCACACTCTGGCAGAAGATATCCACTTGGTGGCCAACATAATAGGAGTTTATTATGTATGTTATTGATGTTTCTCCAGCTGCAATGTGCACATATCTCTCTTGAGTAGTGGTTCTCCCTTGAAAAACCACATCTACCTAGAAAATGACATGTAGATATAAGTTCTCAAAACAATATTTAAATACTATTTAATCTTGAGACAGGAGAAAATGGAAGTGAAAGAAAATTCTTTAGTCTGTACTTATGTCAAAACCTGTCCATTAACAAAATGTATCTTGGCCTTTCATTAATCATCCTTGACTTTCCAGTATGAAGCTCATTCAACCGAATGAATGTCAAGCCATGCCAGCCTCACTGATCTATATCAAATTCTCTTGAGGTTCTCTTTTATCCTACGAACACAACTTCCTTTATATAAAAGATACTTAACCTACACCTACTGACAGTATTTATCAGATAGTAGGTACTCCAATACTCCCCTGAAAATAGCACCCAAGGAAATACTTCTTTAAGTATAAAATTCCCATTAAAGAGCACAGGAGCACTATTCCAGTCCCTGGTGCAATGTGCTCAAGCTATTCTCCTGTAGAGTTACTGTATCAACAATACCCAGTCTACTAACCCTAATCAGAATGGAAGAACCTCATTCAGAAAGCAGTCAAGAAGAAATTTTCCATTTCAGTAGTTCAGGTTTTAGCCATCCACAGTTTTTAAATATCAGAAAATCTCAGCTTCCATCCTGTACCTTATGAAATGGTAGTTTTCATTCAAGCCACGGGCTTGAATTACATCATTATCCAGGACAGTAATTGTAATTTTTAAAAAAACCAAAACAAAACAACAAAACCACCAAACTACCTGTAAAGTTGATGGGATTCTGGCTTGTAGCAGCCATGGCAAAGTGTGATGGAAGTTCCCTGTTATGTTGGTACTTGTTTCAAACTCCTGGATTTGTCCTTCAAGAGTTGTTAAGTGAGTGCCATAAAGTACTTTCAAACTAAAGCTCCTGGTCACTTTGAGGTTCAAGATAGTCTGTGTGCAACAAAAGTAGATTGTGAAAAGACAGAATTGTAAAACTTAAAGCTCCTGCTGGTCAGGATTCTTTCTTTGGTTGAGACAGTATCATCTCAAAGATGTGTCAAAAATGCATCTTTTATCATTTTATAACACAACACAGTTACAAATGTCCCTTTTATTTTAGAGTTCAACCATTTAACGCATATTCTCCAGTATGGCCATGCCTTAGTGGTATTGAAGCAGCTACATGGTTAATAAACAGTAAGTGGTTTTTTGGAAGTCTTGTGTTTCTCAGATAAAAAAATGTGCCAGGTAGTCTGGGAGGGAAATACCATTTGGAAAGGATCCAGTGAAATCCCACCAATGCTCCCCTCTGCCCTGTGTGTCCAGGGGACATTGCAGCTCTGTCAGACACACAAATGCAGTGCCCTCCTCTCACTCCACACTGGGAGCCAAGCTCCAACCCCAGGCCTGTGGAAAGTCCTGGTCTAAGCTATTCTCCCATGAGAACAAACTGAGCTTCTGCACTCCCCTCAAGAGCAAAGGGAGCATCTGGACTCCCCCTTCACCAAAACACCAAGCGCGTAAAGTCACATCTACAGCTGCTGGTCTTCGCCATCTCGCTTCCACAGCTGCTGCTCCCCGCGTGGCATGACTCCACAATCATGTCTCCCCAGCCATTGATAACCTACCTGAAACTCAATCCTGTCTTTTATTTGCAAAGTCTTCAATGTCTCTATGTTATGAGCAAGTTTGTAGTTAAGAGACACAACATCCAACTTCTGGACAAAATTCAGTTCTTCTGTAATCTGCTCAGTCCAAGTAAATATGACAAAAGTTAACTGTGGCACATCTCTGATACAGAGACTTCTCTGAATAATGTAATTATTGGGCTAATTACACATTAGAATAAAATTATGAAAACTGTGAAAACTTTATGGTGAAGGATTGTCTAATTTTTTTAGAAGTCACAACTTTGTACTATAAGAGGGAATATGCTGCACCAAGTGAAGATACCTGATAAGGAAGGTTTGATGTAATTTACAAACGGGAGTCATGGATCATTGCTGATGTCAAATTTGTTGCACAGAAGGAGTGGCTGAAAGATACTGCCTTCATTTAATTAAGGTCGTTAGAAGCAAACCAGCCCCAGCAGAGTATTGCTTTTGGGTTGTTTGCAGAAACAATGTTTAGCAAGCCAATTAGCTCACTTCAACCTCTATTTCACATATTACTGACATGGAGGAGACACTTACTTGCTTGCTGTTCACACAGAAATGAATAAATCCTTTATAGAAGTCAGTGGTTTTTTCTGATATCACATCAAGTAACACCCTCATGGGAATGCCAATGTCAGCAGCTCCTTGAATGTTATGGGTTAGCACCACATCCAACTCTTGCCTTTCCTGTTAATATTTCACAGCATAGATAGCAAAGCACGTGTAGAATCCAAAGCTTGCTGCAATACAGAGCTCAAACCAGAAATCTGTCTGTCCTACATTTAATATTAATTAAACTCCCACTAGCTACGTTGTTTGTCTATGGCACAGAAACATGCAAAAGTTACCAGTTGTGGCAGGAAAGTGAAATACCATGAGGAAACAGATACTTGTGTGTGTTCTCTACTCTCCTGCTCTGATGGCAAGAGAAGCCAAACTTGTAATTGTCAACAGAGAAGCCAGAGATTCACAGCCTTTCCTGTGCTGCTGTCTCACTGAATAAACAAACAGCTGTGTCTGAATAATCACTGCCTATTATTTTGCAGGGTAAATCACAGTGATATAAGGAACATCCAACAGTACAATACAAACAACAAAAATTTACACATAAAGAGCATGACAAGGAAATGATTCAGGAAGTGCCAGAGCCTGTATCCTATTATCCTACACATCGGTTACTGCACACTGAAGGTGCCAAATTTTCAAAGATTTTGTTATTTTATTTTTATTCCAGGATTTATTACTAAAGCTTGACTATTTGTTCCAAATAAAATAGGTTAGAGTACATTACTCAGTACTTTGTACACAAACTCCAACAGCCTGCAGGGTACTCACATTAGTGACTTTTAGTATAAGGAGTCCTCGGAATTTACTTTTATCAACAGTGATCAATGTCTGTGAATCTAGGTTCATTTTATCCATTAAAAGGTAGCCTGAACCATCAATTTTCATTGGTGTTCCAAGATCCTGTAAAAGAAGGAAAAAATTTTAAAAATTCACCACCACTTAACCACAAATACATCATACCCCTGAAACTTTTAATTCCTACTAGTAGCTTTAATAACACCTAGCTGTAAAATCAAGTATATCAGGCAGCATAGCCACAGGATGTTCCACAAATCTTGACAGCTTTTTAATACATTTTATAAATTTTGTCTTTTTTATTTTGAATATGTCTGAATATTTTTGATAAATGAGTCAGCATAAATATAACACTGGGCAATGTGGCAGCTCTTCCCGCCTAAATGAAAAGTTAGTTAATCTTCTATGTTTGGCATTGTCCCAGTGGCCCAATGCATCCATAAATTCAATGAAACCAGACAGTATACATAAGGTTATTATGGCAGTTCTGGTTTTGGGAAAGGGCAGATGAATCATATCTTTGTATACTCAGATTTTCCTTGACTTGCATATTGAATTCAGAGATCATACTGTGATAACATGTCTCTCAAACTTTCCATACACTGCCTTTTAGAAGATTATCTATTTACTTCATATATTTTTAAACTATTTCAAAGTTTGTTTCTCAGACTGCTGAGAGACTGTAACTGCTGATACAGCCAAAGACAACTTTGAATAATCATTATTTCTTGAATATAAAAAACCTGCAGAATTCTCAACCATGTTTTAGAAAACACATCAGAGCTAGTACAAGCAAGTGCATTATCTGCAGGTACTGATTAACAGAAAATTTGGCTTATGCCATATGAAAAAACATATGAATGACTGGCTCCAAAAGTAAGACGCAGCATCAAAAGAGAATGTTTTTATTACTTCTCTGCTACAACCTTGAAATCCTTAGATTATTCTCTTTTGACTTTAGCAGGTACAATTCAACATCAAAGAAGGAAATTCTTTTTCATACCTGAATTGTTTGGCACTGGTTTTCTATAAGTATTTTCCACTGAAGGTTCTTTTCAGGGTCAAAGTCCCCATTCATTTGAATCTCACAGGCTCCCAATTTCATCCCAATTCCAATAAGATATTTTGAGTGTTTCCATGCAGTGATGGACAGCTCATTTTCCCTTGGGATTTCCTTCAGCTGGGGGACATCATGCCTGAATTGAACTTTCAGAGTAATCCTTGGCTTGCACTCTGCTCTTACTTCAAGATGGGCACTTTTGCCTTCTGTTTCCAGGACAGAGAGAAGCTCTGCCTGGCACTTGTCTTTCTGAATGGATCCTGTGAGCCGTGACTGAGTTGGGAAACTGAGATCCTATCAAGAATTAAACAAAAAATCCTTGACAAATATACAAACACTTTAAGACAAGTGTGTATTGCATTATACAATATCAGAGACAAAACCTACAATCTCCATGCTGCCATTTTTCCCCCTCTCTACAAGAAAGGTGGTGATTTTTCCTGAATAGGACCTGATGGAAGATTTAAGGACTGTCCTGCAGAATTCACAATTTCTGTATCTTTACAAAGTTTTACATTTACAAAAATACAAAATACCTGTTTCTTCAGATTGGCAAAGTTTACTGAACATTCTATGCTTCATTCAGACTACACCAATCTCAGTTTTCAAACAAATTAACATACAAAAAAATCATAGGCCTAACAGACATTCTTGCATCTGGTTGTACAAGCTTTGGTTTTTTTAATAATTAAACTTCCAGCTTGTCTTGTGCAATATTCCAAATGAAATGTTTCTTCTCATTCTTTCAAAGGATTTCTAAAAGCACTGAAAATTCTACTATTTTTAATAGTTTAAGGGGTTTTCAGTCCCTCTTCACTACAACTTTCCTGTCATTTTTATTTTTATGTTGCCACATTGTAGTTGAGAAAGTTACTCAATTTGAGGATTTGAAAGCAAAATATAAATGCCTATGAACATCTAGAAAAAAACCCCTAATTTTCCCATAGTAATTCTTTCTAATGTAGTCAGTGGGGCTAACTGGAAAAATCAAGGAAATTCTATTTTAATATAATCTACACAGACCAGGGAATTTGTTTTTGCCAGAGTTCAGGCTAATATTGCTGTTCAGCCTTAGAGGGCAGTGTCGGCCTGTGAAGGCAACAGGCAGCAAAGGCTGAGCTAATCTCCAGAGAGCACCTGTGAGCAGGACGTGAGACACTGCCTCTGCCTAATGCTGTGAGACAGGTGTGCCTTTACAGTGCCTTTCCAACACTCCAGCACTGTTATTTAAGCTAAAAGCCACATGGCCTTCATTTGATCCCAAAACTCTCTTTAAAAGCTTCCCAGAACTACCTGCAGAAGTTGACAGTCTGTTTCTGTTTCCAGTGTCCAGTCAGCTTTATTCTGAATAGAGAAATCCCCTCTAGCCCTCAGTGTGCATCTGCCAGCCTGCAGCAGGAAAATGCCCTCTGTGGTGGAGTCTGTGGCTGCAGAGAACAAGACAGAGTTTTCAAAAGGCAGCCCAAGCTGGCTGAGCCAGGGAAGTGAATGCTTGAGCATCCCTTGGAGTGTATATTCATGCTTGCAGGAGGTGTCTATCTGCACATCCACTGCTCTGCCATCACACTGCAGGTTCATTAACAAGCCCACGTTGCAGATGTTCTGTCGAAATGAGCCCCCCAAGACTGCAGCACGAGGCAATCCCATCCTCTGCAACAGAAAAGATTACACTGTTTGAAACACACAAGGTAAAGCAACTGTCTTCCTAATTTGTTTCTAATTCAAGAGAAAGCATTTCTTCTTTCTGAAACAATCTGCTTTTGGAAAGGACCATACAAGACAGGCTTGTTTCATAGAGAAATCAGAAATTTCTCTGTGAAAAACCTGAAAAAAAAATGGGGAGGAAAGGGCAGGGGGTGGGGAAGAAGAATAAATCCTACAATAGCCTTTTCATAAATAATATAGAAGAAACAAATCTTAACCTCCACAATTACAAAACAAAAGAACATGCTTTTCACTAGATTTTAGGAAAAAAGTTTATTTTAATTAAAAAACTATTATTAAGCAACATTTTTATGGCAACAGTAACATCTACCATTGTATTACTCCAAATTATCATCTTCAAATACACTTCCCCCTGCAAGTGCTCTGACTCATTGTTCTGCCAGAACAATTTTAATGACCAAAATTGGCCTGTCCATAAATGTGTCAGGAGACAGCTTTCTGTGAGTCAGTGATGTGAAATACACAGACTGGAAGGGCATGCAGAAAACAAACTGGGCTTACCTCTAGACTGATGCACTTGTTTCTAAGAGCAAGTATCCATCCTGTCTCATTGCTTGCCAGGCTCACTTCTCCATCAACTTCCAAAGTGCAAGGCCCAAGGACAATACCAAGGATGCCCTTGTACTTGTCACTTATCATGGCTGACATCTTCAGTTGGTTCTCTCTGGCAATTCCCAAAGAATGAAGTGAAGGCAAAGAATGCTGGAAGTCGATTTCTAAATGAGGCTGGGTGTTAGTGGTGGCACAGAGTTGCAGGCAGGCAAACAGGTCATGAAAAGAAACATGTCCAAAGAAGATGACAGTAAAGTTGCTGGTAAATATTGACCCATTCAGTGAAACTCTTGCTGGAGTCTGAAAAATTACAGAAAACTGTTGTCAAGTTTGCTTTCCTGTCAGGTCACATACTGTTTTTAAAAGCCCATATTAATAGAAGAGAACTGTTCTCCTACACCATTTTGTATTCATCCTACATAATTATAAATGCAGAAACAAATGGAGAAATGGCCTAAAGCCTTTAGAGTTCCATATTAGAAATAACAGGAAGAAAACCCAAACCAACAATTAAGGGAGTGAAAATATTTGAAAGTGCACACAAAACTTCCAGGTAGTTCAAGTTCATTTCTAAATGTCTACACTTTAATACTTAGATTCCCTTCATGGTAGTTAAGACATTGTGTTATTGAGAGCAAAGTTTACAAATTAAGCCAGTACCTCAAAATGATGAAATGCAATTGCACCATTGCAAAGGCCAGAAAGTTGTTTGTTAGCAGATTCTCCACTGCAAGCAACCTGTTGACGTTGTCAACAAAGCACATTCAGAGCACGAAGAAAAGCAGGTAGGACTAAAATTCAAAGGAGCAAGTTACAGGGCTGCTTTAAGGATCAAATGGATGAAGGTTCCAAAACACAGATTTAAGATTAAAGGTTAAAGTTCAGTTTCAAAAAGATAAACAGTTCAGTGTTTAGTGCACTAAATATATTACGACATTCGGCAGGATTTCTGCAAACCTCCAGTACACGTGGAACAATGTCCATCAGTCCTCTCACATCATGGTGAAATGAAAGAGAAATTTCCATAGCAATGCCAGTGGTTTTCTTCTCTATTTCAATTTTGAGCTGCTCTGTCTCCACAGTGGTTGTTATCCCTGCAGCAATCTTTCTGGAGAAATTCTGTGCACAGAAGAAATCAAATCATGGAAAGAAACAAACAACAACATCCCAGCAACAAATGGGAAAGGCAGAGTCTGTTTCACTGTGCTTAAACATCACAGCTTGTGTCAGGGCACCAGCACTGGTAAAATAAAAGTGCAAATTCATCAAGGCAGCCTCATTTCTAATAGAGATTTTAGTGTTATGCCAGACCTTCTAAATGCAATGCACCACTAATTCTTCTGGCTCCAAAACAGATTGAGAACATTCAGTACCCTGAAGGATTTGAGCCCTTAGGCACAAACAATTAAAGCAGTAACACTACTAAGAATTTTAAAATTCCTTTGCCTTGCTTTTTTCTCTGCACACCTGTGTGTCTCACCCTACCATAGTGGTTGAACCCAGCCAAATATTAGCAAGTGACTTGATGTCTGAGATAGCAAAGGATTCTTTCATGGAAAGATAATCTGCAATGCCAAAGAGCTGTAATGTTGTTCACAGATCTATAGCAGAAATGCAGATAGAGAGAGCACTGGCAAAGCAACACCATACCAAGAATCATGGTCCATAGTGCTTCAGTGGGTAGGAAGTTTAAAAGGGAAAGCCGTGCTAACCACCCTTCTCCTCTTTAGCAGCCATCCAAAGGATGACATCAGGACCAGTTAAATCCAGTACCAGATGCAATGCAGGCCTGAGGCTGACACCTGATGGCTCCACACCTTAGGCCTGCTGGTCCACATCCCATTTATAAGGGAAAGATAAATGAGAACTGAATGTAGTATCTCATTTAGTCTAGATTCAGCTCCAAGAGCTCAGATGACAGGTCAACAGTATGACAAGGAGCCAGACAACACCTTTCTTTCACACAGTAATTTAGTACATCTCAAAAACGGAGCAGCTTTTAAAACAAATACACACAGTGCACAGGAAAAGCCTAGAGTTATTATATATACACAGATTGTCATCCCAGAAATGAAATTTTCACAGGCAGAACTTTTCTTACCTCATAATAGGCAGCAGCTTCTACAAAAAAAGGAATCCCATGTTTCTTTATCTTTGAGATGTTGTGCTCTAAGCTCACAGATAGCTGGGATTTTGGAGGCTCTGTGGCCAGTCCAAACACAGCAGCAATCCTTTCACTGCCACTCTGCAGGGCTATGGCAGTGGTGTGATTTCCTGTGCCATGCTCACATGTGGCAGTAAGGATGCCTTCCAATGGCAACCCTATTGACAGGGAGGGAGGGAAGGAAAATCAACACAGCACTTCCGGGTTGTCATTATCCAATACAGAGAATATGTATTACAGATCAAAAGAAGCCTTCTGTAGTTCTTCGTAAGAAAAGATACACCTTTATAAAAAAATGTGATCATTTTACTAATATTTATAGAAGGACATGATCTACCAGGTGAAAATTGTATTGAAATGGGACTGCTAAATTAAAATGTGGCATTCACTTTGGAAATCAAGGATTTTCCTTTTCTTAATAAAGGATATCTACCAATTGGTATTGTGTCCAACTCCAGAAATCAGCTGTCCAAAAGATTCAGAACAGATTTATTCTGTCCAAAAGAACCCATGCAAAATTACTAATAATTCCAGTTCATGAAAACCCACTGCTTTGCTTAGGAAACAACACTTGGCATAAAACTATACCTAGAGGAACTGGTCAACTTAGATCCTGTGCAGGAGCACAGATATACAAAAGAGAAACAATTTACTCTGAAGTATTTCAAAACTCTTTGAATTATTTCTGTGTCCATTTTACTGTATTTTCTCAACAACATTAAAAAGAATGCTGCTAAGACTGGATCACATTTTGTTCTAGTGTGAGCAAACACAACTCATCTATTTCCACTGGTCAGCAGTCATTTAGATAAATTCACCTTGTTACACCACACCTTCAAGTCAGAGTTTTCTTCCTACCTGCATTTTTTAAAAAGTTGATATTATGTGTGAAAGTCCCACTGACTCTGCTGTGCCCACGATCCAAGACATTGAAAAAATCTACAGAAAGAGCCTTCTCATCCACCTGGAAGCTAGCTAGCCCCCTTTTCTTCTCTTTACTCAGTTCCAGGTGTCCTTTCAGTCTTGCCTCCACTGGGATTGCCTGACTGCCATTCTGAAACATGGCAACAGTGATATTGTGTACGGTGGTATTCCCAAACACGTTCCTGTTCCTGACATGGAGTCCATATAGTCTTTTGTTGACCATCAGATTGATGTTACCTGAAACAGGCAGAAATTATTACTGTGGAGAGAGATTCTTGGGACAAAAATAACCAGAGTTTTAGAAGTAATATATAAATTAACCATCAATTTAATATTGGGAGGAAGCAGAAAAATTTCCATTTGTTATAATAGATAATTTTGCCTAATCAAGAGAGCAAATCAGTTTCACATTGAGGGTTTCTCTACTAGTGAGTGTCTGTGTTTAAAACAAATTACATAATAGTATTTCTAGCAGCTGTTCCTTTTTATTCACGAAGCTGCTTGTGCCCTTAGACCATGGACTATACTGCACTCCCTATGAAGGAAAATTTACAGAGGGACTGTGACCTATTACTAGTGTAATTGCAGGCGAAACAATCCCTCCAGAGCTCAGCAGTGACCTGCTCCACCCATGGAGCCATTCAAAGGAGTAAGGGTTTCAAGTCAGCTCCCACATTTCAGAAGAGGAAAGAGGCCACCCACTATTTCCTTCAATCCATGAAAATATGAAAAATTATAAACTGTGTTTGTTCACTGAAAAGTACCCTCAACCCTATGACCCAAGGTTCATTTTGCATGCTAAATACTCTCCTCTGCATTATACAGAATCACAGAATAGTTTGGGCTGGAAGAGGCCTTAAAACCCATCTTGTTCCAACCCCTCTGCTATGGACAGGGACACCTTCCACCAGACCAGGTTGTTCAAAGCCCCATTCAACCTGGCCTTGAACAATTCCAGGGATGGAGCAGCCACAGCTTCTCAGGGCAACCTGTTCCATTTTCCGATCACCCTCATAATGAAGAATTTCTTCCTAGTATCCAATCTCACCCTGCCCTCTGTCAGTCTGAAGCCATTCCCTGTTGTCCTTTCACTCCAGGCCCTTGTCCAAGGTCCCTCTCCAGCTCTCTTGGAGCCTCATTAGGCACTGGAAGGGGCTCTAAGGTCTCCCGGGAACCTTCTCTTCTCCAGGCTGACAACCCCAGCCCTCCCAGCCCAGCTCCAGAGCAGAGGTGCTCCAGCCATCTGATCATCTCTGTGGTCTGCTCTGGACTTGCCCTGACAGGCACACGTTATTCTTCTGTTGGGGCACCAGAGCTGAATACATTGTGCAGCTCAGGAAGGATTACACTAAAATTAAGAAGCTTCCTTAGGTAGCTGCAGATTAGAAAAAAACACAAAGGAACAGAGTACCATCATGTTTGTTGTTTTTGCACTTCAGTAATCCATCCAGAGAAAGAAGATGAGGTATGGCCTGTAATCCAGTAAAAGTGTGTTGGACTCTTCCATTTAGGGACAAAACAAAACCAACTTTTCGCTCCCTGGCTCCCATGAAATCCATGTGAAGCCTATTTTCGTTAAGATTCAACTCAGAAGACAACAGAAGTCTAAAAAGACAGACATAAAAATTGCTAGTAAGATATTATTATGGTTGATTCAGGATTGTCAAGACACCCCTCATTACTCAAAGCAGGATCAATGAGAGTAGGGTGCTCAGGAATGTGTGTGGTCAAGTTTGGAGTATCTCCGAATATGGAGACTCCACAGACATTCTGGGCACTTGTTCCAGTGTTGTGATGCCTTGCAGTCAGCACATGTTGTTCACAAGATGTTTCTAAAACTCCTCAGTAAAGCTTCAAAGACTGGCGGACTACTTTTTCTTTAAATTTCTTGAATGCTTTTGTTATGGTTCCTAATAAAAGAAAGAGTTGGACAGAGTTTGAGTTGGAAACTAGTCCCTCTCTGTCACAATATGAAATATCACTTTGGTGCTGATTTAAAACCAACATTAAGAATTCAGCTTAAAAAAATAATTCTAAGTGCCACCATCATTTGAGTTTGGTAAATGAACCAACAATATTTCTTTGTATCTTGGTCCTGAATTGAACAGTGTTAGAGAAACACATCACAGCTTTCTGGGGAAACCTGCTGGAACAACAAAAAGCTCCATTTTCAGTGTTTTAAGACTGAGACGGCTTTCACATTGCCTTCAACAAACTATCCACTGAACTATCTGACTTTCTAGACTCGAGTATACTACACAAAATACCTAAAAGTGAGGCAATTACTCCAGTTTTCATAGCGTTAGATTTCCCTCCTAGACACTGGAACCCTCTGAAACACTGATGATGAGTAAAACCTGAGTGAAAATCCACTCCATGGGAAGAACAAAACTAAAAGCTTAGGGAATTAAGATTCATTCCATCAGTCAGCAACTGAAGTCTGTACAGACTGCATCCTTTTAGCTGTTCCCCAGAAACATTCAACAGTTTATTTTTCTCTGTATTCTCCCTGTAAAACAAATCCTAAACAAATACTCGTTCCAAAAATTTTAAGTGTTCTGTTTTCCTGCCTGTGAAGTGAACTGTAATAAATTACTCTCGAACAGCTTACCCTGGTATTTAAACAAATTAGTGCAGTACTGGATGCCCAGAACCGTAAGCAAGCTGCAGAACCACATGAAATATCCTTCTTGGAATATTTTCTCTTATTTTTACTGTTACTAGTAAATCTAATGTGCTTCATCTAAATTGTAGTAACTTCTGATTTCTTTAACTCTTATTTCCTCATTTTCCTTATCTCATCCAATTGGTAAACACTGGGACCTCTGCAGACACAAAATTCTTCCCTATACACTTCCTATTTATAAAATTTGAAAAATCAGCTGAAACTTGGGAGGGCCAAATTTCTATTTCCCACCTCTGCCGCCTCAAAGCTTTCTACAATATCTTAAAAACCTTATAATAAACACTGGGAAGTGCCCTTTTCCACTGGCATAGCTTTCACCATCTGTTCATTCAAAGTTCTCTGTACAAAGTCCTAGGAAAGCAACTAGAACACACAAACACAACTTACACCAACTTAGAAAGCATAAGGAGCAGAAGTATTTCAATGACAGGGATAACACATGAACTGGCATTTACTCAGTGGCCTTGCTGCAGCCATATGAAAGCAGTTACATTTAAATTTGTATCACAGAACACTCCTCAGTTCCTCAATTAACCAACATTCTGATTTCTCTACCTTGATGGAAATATTTTGCCCATGAGCCGGAACTGTACTGATTCTGGGTTTGTCAGGACTGTCTGATGGAGAAAAGCCCTCAGCTCAACAATTCTGGCATTCCTCCTGTTTTCATTGTTCACATCAACCTCCAGCATCAGCACGTCCTGTCCATTGGAATGAAGGTGAAGAGAGCCATTGACACTGTTTTCACCATAACTCTTCAGGACTGCCTGGGCCTGCACATACAGAAAAAGGAGAGCAGGACATTAAGGACCTCAGATTACAATACACAATTCTGAAACATCAGTTTGAGCAATGAGACTGCAGACAACAAGTTGGGACTGGACAAAAGCAGAGAGGGGAGTGAAGGGGGAAAGGAGCTTTTAATTCTCATCTTTGTTTCTCATCATCTAACTCTAATTTGATTTAGCAATAAATTAAATTAATATTGCCCAAGTTGAGTCTGTTTTGTCTGCGAAGTTAATGGGTAAGTGATCTCCCTGTCTTTATCCTGTCACCATGCTAGAGCTTTCAACAAAAAAATGTGAGCTACATTGAATTTTAAGTACAATTTAACTCAATTTTAAGAGTTTTCTGAATTTCAGCCAAAACATAAGCCAACTATACCAACCACACGCAGCTATCTAGCCAGAACAAACTCTGAGTTAACTGTTTCCCTAACAATTTACACCTCTCCACTACAGTCATTGAGTGTATGAATTGCAAAATCTTCAAGTTCAAGCAACAAGACTGTAATTACCAGGGGACTGACCTGTGAAGACATGTTCTTGTTGATGATGGCTTTTACACTTACACCACAGTCAAAGTGTTCCAGTTTAGTCTGCCTGGAAAACAGCTCCCCACTTAGGCCCATTGCTTGTGGAAATTCAAGCTATTTGACAAAGTAAAGTATCAGAACAGAACATTGCATTCCCACCAATTGCCTCATGTGATTTAATGTCTGAACTTCTAGCATGAAGTGGAGAATAAGTATAAACAAATGTGTGTATAAAATGTTACCAATTTTATCCCAAGATACTGAAAAATAAATCAAATGCAGTAAAAAAAAGCATGAAAACAAAAGGTCAATGTATGTCTTATAAGGTATTATTGATACAAGTTATTGATCCACAATTGGACCCGCTGAGATACCTACAGTTTCTTGTCAGGACTAGGACTCAATTGGATTAGGACACTTACCAGCATCAATTACAGTTCTAAAGACAACACAGTAAAACAGCCACCAAGACATAAAAAATAAAATGCCAAAAATTAAAACCACCAATACCTGGAATGAGTGTGTCACATCCATGTGTAAAAGATGTCTAAAATCTGCCTCACTGGATTTGTCCTGATACCTCCCTAGAAAACTGAGAACATCTTCCTTATTCACCTTTAAGATAGTCTCAAGCTCATGCTTCACCTGTGTGTTAAGATTGGGAGTAAGCAAACTGCATTGAGTATTAACCCTGTGCATTATGAAAGATCACAGAAGTCATCCCTACACATCACGAGAAATGAAAGAGTTGCAAGATTTTATGTTTTGGCTCAGAATGAAAAACAAGAAAAGCAGAAAAAATAGCTACATTTGGTAAGAAAGAAGAATAGATACAGCTAGATAAGGGTGAGAACCCTGAGTCCATTCTATCCCAGTACCGGTTATTATTAAAAACATTCATGCATAATAACATTCTAAAAAAATAATGGATAGAGTATTCTTATCATAGATTACTACACAACATATTATTATACAAAATTAAGGAGGTCCAAGGACATAATCAACCTCTGAACATTTTGGTTGCAGCAGCTACGTGGTGAGGAACTAAAGACCTATAGCAAGTTAGGTCTGAAAAGACAGTGAAGTGTAAATAAACAGGTAATTAACATCTCCTAATTGAATTTAATGGGAAATTTACTCACATTTTGATGACTTAGAGTTAAAATGCACATTTCAACATCTTTGGGGAACATCTTGTAGTTATAAGGATGAGTTAAGCCAGCACAAATCTAAACAGAAGTTTGAGAGGAAATGCAAGGAACATAAGATATATGCAGTAAATCACTCATTTGCAGGCTGTTTTGGTATGTCAGATTAAAGGAAGTTCTTGGATAACTCACATAAGGGTTTTCAGGCTGGTAACCAAGTATAAGAGTCTGAACTGTTTCCTCCACCCCATTTATCAAAACTTTTGTTTCCATGAAATAGTGCTTTTGCTTTTTGTCAACAGTAAATGTCTCCTGCAGAAGGAAGCTCTGCAGAAAGGGCACTTTAAAAGGATGCCTGGAAAAAAAACAAGAAAGAAACATAGTGTAAAAGATCTTAATAGACAACTACAAAAAGAAATCATGCAAAGATCAGCTTGAACTCCAAATGTATCATTTACGACCAGGGTGTCAGGTACAGAAGTAAAACACATAGGACCAGGACGTTTAAGAAACTACAAAGCATAATTACAACTTCAAAAAAACTCCACACACTTACCAGAATTTTTGATAGCGTTTCCATCCTTAATTTGCTAAAGGCCTGGAAGGGCAGAGGAGGTGCTGCTCTAAAATTCTGACATGTATAACCAGCACATACACCTTCTATACCTGCATGACCAAGACTTCAGTTCAAATAGGGATAGTGCCCAAAAGCTCCTGGCAGGTTTGAAAATCTCACCCATCCACATTTTATGCTTTTTGTACAAACAAAAATCTACATGTCAAGGATCCAGTGCAACAGATGTTCAGCACTACACAGCTCTTGGAGTGGTTTACTACTTCAGTGCAATGTTTTATGGACTTTATTAGATGTTTCTGCACATTTACTTAGACCTCTTGGAAACATGCACAAACTTTTATAAACTCAGACACTGGACTGCCTTTATACATGTTAGAATATCTGATACAGCTCTTCATTTACATAATTTTTTACTGAAAAGACACCTCACAGTGTTTTAGTTATCTCTGAGTTGCACAGTGGCTCCTAAGGCAGCCTGTGCACTCCTGTTGATCCTGCTATGCATTAAGAAAGCTGAGATTTCCCCAGAGGTGATCCAGATGTCTCTAGTCTGAGCATATATTTTTAAAAAGGCCTTCAGGCCTTTTTTAGTAATGGATAATGAAGAGAAAAATTTCAGGGACAGCCAATATGTAGAAGCAGTGCACTCCTTCTCATCAGAAAATGGAAACATATTCCAAAATCTAAAGAAGACCATTTGTTAAATGTTTTAAGAGGATACCTTTGGCTTTAGAACGGCTATCTAATGCCTAAGGACCAGGAAAAAGGCACATGGATGGCACAGAGGATCAGATCTGGATTTTGGAACTTCTCACCACTTCCAAGTTTGGATACACCATAAATCCTGCTGTTTTCATGCAAGGAGGCTATATGACTGAGTTGCCAACAAATATGTCACAGCACACATGGCTTGTTGCCTTTGACAACTTTGTTCACTGTCATTTCAACAAAGAGACCAAAAGCTAATGGATGCAAATAACCAGCCCAGGAAGATGCTGTGCTTGAGCAAGTTCAGAGAGCCAGGCAGGACAAAGCACAGACTTCGTGCATGTGGCACTCTCACTTTGTAAAGCCCAGAACATTTCCTAAGAGCATCAAGATGCTCATTAAATTAGGCCAAAACATTCTTAAAATATAGAAATAAGAATACTAAACCTGAAACGGAGGGTTGCACGTTTTTGATAGAGCATCTTCTCCTTCTTCAGCTCTTTTATCTGACCTTCACACTGCAGTATGACAGGCAGACTCTTATAATCTCTCCATACAATCTCCACAGAAAAGTTTGTCGTCTTAGGCTGCACTCAGATCATGAGACCAGAACAGGAAAGGACAGTTGCATCAGATTTACTGCATTCATATTCAGGAACATCAATATGGAAACCATATTGTTCAACAGGATGCAGCAAGGCTGTCATTTCACAGATCAAACCATTTCTGCTACAGTTTCAGTCCAGATCTCCATTAATTTCTCAGGGGATTAAAAGTGACATCAGTAGAAAACTGACTCCAGCAGAAGACAAATGTCCCCTAATGTATCACTTGAGTGTCACCTATTTGCAACATAAGCAAGCTCTGGTACGTGAAAAACCTAACTGGATTTTCAAAGTATAGAATGCTATGTTTAGAAAAATACTTTTTAAGACTTCCTGCAAGGTATGACTGGACCAAAGTAACTGATCAAAGTACCTCTTTCAAGGAGAAACTGCTGATTACCCTTCCTCTGCTGCAGACATCAAGCAAAGGAAAAATTATTTTAAGACTGGAAGGGATGTAGAGATTAAAACAGCATATAAACATGGGCTGTTACCATGCTCACTAGCAGGCAAGAGATTCTGATTCTCCAAGACAGCAGAATCTTCCACACCTGTCATATATCTGCATCAAATTGTGAGTAATCACATCTCCAGCTCCCTTTCTAGTCACACAGTCTCTGTTCACCCTCTCCTCCCTGACTGTCTGTAGCTGGCCTCCAAAATAGGTGAGAAGTACTCCAAACTATGCCACACAAGTTTTTGTTTTCTTTTTGAACCTAGTTTTACACTGCAGCCTGTCAAAACAGACAGAAATAGATGCAGGACTGGAAGGGTTTAAGTTTCAACACTAGCAATAACATCTTTCAGGAAGAGAGTGCTGAGTCAAAAAAATTGCTTTTGTTTTTTTTTCTCACCATTGGCAGACTCTGATAGCTGGCCGTGAAGTTAAATTCCTGTTTTGTACTTTTAATCTTAAAGCAGAGAAGTTTGGCTCGTTCATTATTTTCCAAATGAATTTCATTCTTCACAAGCTGATTCCACAGAGATATCATTTCACTATAGCTATGCAGAACATTCCTCCCAAGATGATTAAATGTGGATGCCTGAAAAACAAAGACATTAGTCAGGCTGAGCTAGGACAGACAGCATTCCATTGTGCAGCAGCACAGCACAGAGGTGACAGAATGATCATTTACAAGAACTATTAGAAATGTGTGCCACCTTTTCCATTATAAAAATATTCAAAATTGCCATACAGAGCTCAAAGTTCATTTTATCTCCTCTAAACAAGGAGAGACAAAGACCTAAATAGTTGAGAAGAAAATAGTTGATGACCCCTTTTTTCTCATTCAAGAATGTTTCTCACATTCCTCCATGCTGTGCCTGAAGCAGTAGTGACCTAAGGAGGAAAAGCTGATAAAAGAACACCTTAATCATAAACATAAGTCAAAGATTTAGACAATTGCATAATGACAGAAGTCTACCATATTGCTTAATGCACAGCAACCACGATGAAATTAGTTTTAAACCTCTACTGCATAACACAGTCTAAAATAAATTACGAGGAAGCTTAGAAACCATAGACTCAGGGCGTAGTGATGGCACAGAGCCCTGTCCCCAAAGCCATACACTCTGTGAAGCACCCTGTCACCAACCTGCAGGTATGTGGTAGCTGGTGTGTAAATGTGAACTTTTCCTTCCTTCTCATTGCCTTGATCTTTATAGAATAGTTCCAGTACAAGGTCTTTAATGGAGAGAGCTTTTCCAGTTGTCAGCTCAGATGTCAATAAATAAGCAGAATGCTGAGGCTGATGCAGTTTGTGAGCTGTGTACAGATAGAGCCATGGGCTGTCCATATTCAACCCACCTGCAAAGGACATACATTAAAGCTGACAGAAACGTGAGATTTCAAGCTACCTGGATTCTAACTCCACAACAAGGCTGATAAGATCCTGGGGTTTCAGAATGAAGCTAAAATGCTACTATCAACCTTTTCCAATTGCTAAAATCTCCGGGAGGTATATAATGAAATTAATGTCCTTCACTAGTGTAAATGGAACTGCTGGAAGAGACCAGCCAGCTAGGCTTGGAGATTTCAAAAACTTAGCTAGACAAATCCACAACAGATGTGACCTACTGCTAGAAACAGTCCTGATTGGAGCAGAAAGCTGGGCTGGACAACCTCCGGGTCTCTCTCTTCCAACAAAAATCTTTATCATTCTGTTGCACTCACGCAAAACTGCTCAGAAAAACCTGGCAGCAGCTTCCAACACCTGCTTTTCTAATCACAGACTGGAAATGGCTTGTGGTACTTCACCTTCCCACTTCTTCAGGCCATTTCTGGATGCATCCTTCCACTGCAACCCAGCCACAAATGGTACATGGTCATTATACTGCACCTCAAAGTTGGTGCTGCTCTGCAAATACACCTGAGAGGTGTGCAAGTGCTGCAGCTGGGTTCTATAATTCACCTGTTTTTCCAGGACTTGCATGGTAAACTGGAAAAGAAGTGAAGCAAATTTAAATAAAAACAAGATTCCGTTTTTAGGAGTGTCTAAGTCAATACACACACAGTAGCAGGAAGGTCACAGCTTCTGCTTTTGCACATTTGCCATTCACTGTATAGATTTTCATGCATGCTCACCAATTACAGACTGAGGTTTCTTTAAGATGCATTTGTTACAACTACAGGAGATTCAAAAAGAAAAATGCTGTAATATTCTGAGTTATTATAACCTGCAACCTCCTTCCATATTGTGTCAAGCAAAGCAGCTTTTGTAAATCTCTACAATCATTTTATATGAGTTAACAGCGCAAAAACCTCAGACCAAATTACACTCAAACTTTTCCAGTATTTGCAAAATTTGTCTTTTAGCAAATGTCTGCAATCTCAGCGTCTCTGGGCTAAGACCTCACCTAACTCAAAATTATTAAGTCTGGGTACTTGCCCTATATTATTAGTACATATCATATTTACAAAAAAAAAGGTCATAATAAAAAAAAAAAAAAAATCAAAATTTCTTCTTAGTTTGTCTATTAAATATTTGAAGTGGAGGTCTTACTTTTCAACCATCACTATTACCTCTATGAAATAGCTGACTACAGATGAACTGGAACTGTTCTTAAAGGCTTGGCTGATCAGCAGTTTCTTCTTGTTGTTTATTTCATCCCAGTGTTTCCCATAGTTCACTTCCATCTGGGAGGAAATCCAAGATGCACTCGCTTCATGTTCCAGGTGAACCTAAAGAAGAGAGCATCACCTTTTTGCTGTGAACTCTGCTTTCTGTCCATGTTGACAGCCCCGAGTACAAGTGGCATGGGCATCCAGCACAGAGTGCCTGGGGCTGTACCCACCCTGTGGCTGTAGGTGGGAGCCTGCACACAGTGGAACTCATGCCCCAGCTCCAGTCTGTACAAGCCCTGTGCACTCGTCTCCACCTGAACCTTCTGCTGCGTAGTGCACTTGTGGCAAGGGGTTTTTGCCTCTCCTGTTCAAGTTAAATCACAAAGTTACCTATTCAAATAAATCAGAAGTAATCTTTCAAAATGTTAATAGTATAAATCTGACACTGGCTTCAAGACTTCTGTTTTGCAAAATATCAAAGTTAGATTTGTCTATTTTTACAGCTATATACTTGTTGATTTATCCTACAAATGCAAAGGAAAGCACAAACTTCATTACTTAAACAGAATTTTACCTGGTTGAAGTAAAAGCACTACAAACTAATCCTGATCAACCTTTGCAGCTTTCTTGATATAGCTCACAATATTTGATGATTTTCTGTTACCACCTACTCCCAACATCATGACATTACACGGTATTTCATTTGAAACAAAAAATAATAATGAACTTCCAGCCCTTCTGGAGACTGAGAAGGAAATTAAAACAAGGAATTTGAAGTTCCAACTAATGAGGAGGATAACTTTTTAAAACAAAAAATCCAGTACTTCTCCAAGGAAGTATTTGCTGACCACTTCGTGTGGAATAGATGTCAAACTGGGTTTATACCAAAGTGTAACTATGCTCCGAGTCTCTTATTTCACAATTACATAGCTATAGCCAGGCATCATAAGACACTGTTTAAGTCTTTTGATTGTTATTAAGTGTATGTATGCAAACATCTAAAAACACAAAATAATGAGGAGCAATTCTCACTGAAAAACTGATTTTTAATCAAATGTTGGACATGCTTGTGAAAAGCCCATTTTAAAAACGAATTGTTTTGATATGCAGACTCAAAGAGTAAAGTTTATCCAACTGAGAAGAGAAACTTGTCCCAGGTTACAGATCACAGTTTAAAAATGAACTGAAATCTTTCTATAGTGTTCTAAACACAGAGGCAAATCTTGTAGGAAAAATGAGTAATACAGAATACTTTTACTTTCCCTGTTTTTCAGTGTACCTAGGAGTCCATATTTTATCTGCAGACCATGAGCCCACAAACCCTCACGCTGCTGGAGAAGAGCGACGGCATGAACTCCAAGAACACCTGGAAGGTGAGTCTCCCCTTCCAGCGAGTATTGTCTCAGCTTATCATCAACCTTTTTCTCCAGAAAAGCTACAGAAAGAATAGAAGTGGTTATGCAGTGGCAAAACTTGAAGTTACTTCAGCTAGTCAAAGGAATACTACATACTCTCCCACCATGATGAACTCCCTGTGTAGTGAACAGATAAAAAGACACAGAGCTGGATGCTCAGACTCTCTCCTGCAGACCACACTTCCCACAACCTGCTTCAAGCTTACTGAAATGAATCCAGCCAAAGCTGCTTCTCAAAGGAAATAAATTTGACATACAGACCTTTTAATTAATTAAGGCCTAATGTGTGAACACGTGGGTGGTTACCTCTACATAAAGTCAGAGCAAGGCTGTGGCTTTGCAGCAGTAAAACTGGTGCAGCCAAGTTCTCAGGTGCTAGGAGTCTGAAATCAGACCAGAACTGGCTTTGATGCAGGCACTGGCAATCCACGTGAAAGCTAATGATGAAAATTTCACCAAAAGATCCTCTTCCAAAAGACAAACTGATCTTCTGCATTCCTTAAAAGTCAGTTCTATTTGAAAGTACTGTGTAACACTATGACACTTCAGTCAAAAATGAGATAAAATAAATTACGGGTTTATTCCACTGTATTATTTTAATTTTAATGTATTGATGTTATACAAATATTAAGGCTCTCTTTCTGATACTTTCTCTTGTATTTTCCTCAGCTTATTTGCGAGAAAAAAAGTCTTCAAGATGTTCAGAACAACAGGTCTTAAGAGACATTTAGCTACAAATATGTGTCTCTGCATTGTTTTGTACTAACAAAAGTGAAAAACAGCTGCTATTGTTTTGGTATGTTTTTGTTAAGTAATTCCTTATATCTTATTTTCTCCATCTTTTTCAGTAATTCAAAACAGACTTTTAAAAAAATTTCTTTTATTCTGAAATGTATATATTCATATTAATTTATGAAGAATAATAGTTTTAAAATGCAGTCTTTATGGATTTGAAAGGAATTTTAGGACTAGGTGTCCAAAACCAGTCAATCCTAACAAATAAGTGCTCCAGAACTTGCATTTATATGGCAAATACTTACTGTCTTCTAACCTGAAATAAATGCAGCATCCTTCAACAAATTATTCAGAGATGCTGAAAAAGCTATCTTCTTGCCAAGCTGTTTAGTCATGTTTCCTGACAGAATGATAGGACTGCTTTGCTTTATCAGCTTTACCTCCAGCTGGGTCATGTATCTCTGCTCTCCATTCAGCATCTGAAAATCTGTCATTCCCTAGAATAAACAAATAAATCAAAAAGCCAACTCCAAGACCCTCAACAAGACAAGTTGATTGAGTTTTGAGAAAGCAGTAGTATAGACTTGGGTATTTCAGGAACGAGATGAGAGGAAGAAGAAAATGTATGTTTTTCTATACATCTAACAACAAACCTTCCACACCCCATTCATAAATAATGGGGAGGAAGGATGAATTTGTTTTTCCAGTTACACTGAACTGATGCAAGATGCTACTTCCTTCAGCTTCTGCTGGTTTTAGGACTGGAATCACTACGAACATTGCAATACCAGGCCAGAAATTAATACGGTGTTACTGAAAATATTGGCAGTCTCACAGAGATTTAGGTTAAAATTTAGCACTGAGTCTATCTCAAAAATATGTAATAAGGAGAACTGGTAACTTCTCTGATGGATTGCTCACAAAACTGTTTTTCAATAGTTGTATTTTCATTGCCTTTCTTTTCTGTGCTTTTATGTAACTATTCGCCCTAGAATGAGAGCTCATTGAATACAAACATACCTTAATGTAATACACATCTTGGTCATCCACTATCAGCTCCAGGTGTCCAACTCGTGAACTTTTAGAAAACTCAATTCTCCCTTGGAGAAAAAGAAAACTCTTTACTTTTTCTTTACTGTTCAGTGATGCTTCTTAAAACTATACTTGAAATGATACTTGTTCTTGTTATGAACAATAGATAGAGAGATAGTGAAAATATAATAAATATTAGCTCAAAGCTAAAAAGTTAGGATCAGAATTTGCAAAGGTATATTGCAAAGTGTCCTCTGAATAAACTAGTAACTTTGAAAGGATTTTCTAAGGAGAACAATTGAGAAGAGGCAATGAAGCTGTCTCCAACAAAAACAGCTTAGTTCTGGAACTGATTTATATACTTCCTTTAGGCCTGTGCTAAAATTTGTAAACTGTGTTGTGCTGTGAAGACATTTCAGGAGCTCAGAACACTGTGCACACAAAGCTTTGCACAGTGTGGGTAAATCTTCCTTGCAATCCATTTGGAAATAACCGGGATCAAAAAAAATAAAAATGGAGTGGAAAATTCTAAATATGTGATATGGTAGAATACATCAGCCCAAAACATCACTTGACCAGCATGCCAAAGAAGCTGAAATATGTTGTCTATATTATTACCACGAATTTATCAGTTTGTATTTCCTCAACTAGACTTTGTGTTCTATATTAAACTGTGATTAAAATGTTATTTTTTATTATAATGCATGGCAATATCATAGTCAGTACTTAATTGATTTAGCAACACATAACTTCATATCATAACTAACAGAACACAGCAAACTGAAACAGCAAGGCAAGTTCAGCATATGTAAAAGTTGTCAGAACAATCCATGTCCTTTAGCCTTCATTTCATCAATCCTGGTAACAGCTTTCTTCTCTAACATGATTTTATGAACCAGGTACCGAACCTGTAACTGTGCAAAATATAGTCTTAACCTAGATGCAAACCCCATTGAGAATGGGTGCTACCTAAAGCAGTAAACTGAACAGCTATCACATCATAATGTAGTTTCAGCATTAGATTAGTGACTGAAATACACAGATATTTCTCAGTTAATTGTAACAAAGTTCTCCTAACTGATATTAGCTGACAATCAGGCTCTTAGTTGAAAAACCTACCATCAATCTCAATTTTTTTCTTAGGTTGTATAAATTGGATTCTGAATTTCTTCTGTGGGACACTAAAACTTAGGTCAACACCAACATCTCTTTTCAATGCTGACTTTGGAGTCCCAATGAAGAAGTGAAAGACAGCTTCACTTGGGATCCATGAATTATCCTGAAAGAAAGAAAAGATAAGCACGTTATCATTGGCACACCATTTACAAAACAATCTCTCACACTGAGACAACAGATTGTGTGTGCTGTTTCATAGACAAAAAGAGTATATACCTACTATCAGCATCAGTAATTTTTGTTCAACATATCTTCCTCCTATATTGGGAATGGAATTAATAATAACGTAGACCTTGGAATCCAGAGGGTTGAATATGCAGTACTGAGATTCAGCACTCTGTCATCAGAATAACCAACTAAAAAGCCAAAGTCCAGTGTGCCAGTGGTACCTGAGCAATGTAGTTATAGGCAGCTTCCACCACGTACTGCTGCAGGCCTCTGTCTTGCTTAGCTAATGTCACAGCCACTCTCAAAGGTACACTAAGGGGGAAAACCAAACCACTGTCTGGGTCAGGATAGGACATTTCAGAACACAGCTGCCAGCCAATAATCTCAGATACTGGTGGGAAGACAACAGTTGAACATTTAATTAGAACAGCAAACAAAGAAAACATGAAAATTAACATTGCATTGTAGACCTTTTAGAAATAACATGTGAAAAAAGAAACTACTGAATAAAAATGATCTGTCGTGGATATTTCAGAATGCATTTCTAAGACAAACATAATAGCTGAACTCACCGTCCTCCCTAGTGCAAGACCTGGTTTCTGTGTGGTCTTGGAAGACGTCTATATCTTCTGTATCATTCACCACTCTGAAGTACAGTTTAGAGCTACAAACAAAAATTTTGAACAATAACTTAAAATCAATTATGCTAAAGTTACAGTAATATTTAAACAAAATTCTCAGTTATAAGCCACCTTCTCCCAGATGTGAAAAACAAGATGAAGTTCTGCAATGGTCAGTCTACATTTCTACTAATTATCACTGACTTTTATCCACAGTTTTCATGTTTAATCTGTCACTATCTTGAGATTCATCTGCCGTTCCTTACAGTCAGTATTAGATTTCTCTGTTCTGAGCAATTTGGTATAGTCAGCTTATAGCAACTCCACTCACTTCCTGGCTTCTAGATACATTTTCCCCCGTTAGGCTATGTAGGGACATCAGTTTTGTTCCAGTCTTGACATTCTTCCAGGACTTCATTAAACTGCTGATACAAAAATCATGGTCTCTGCACTTGATGGGAGCAAGAGAGTTAATGCAACATCTAACAGACTCTTCAGTCAGGCTTTTGTTCAAACAGTGCACAGTACGGGTTAGTGACTATTTTGACTTTCATTATGGTCTGTCATCCATCCTAGCTGACTGAACCTGACATCTGTAAGTTTCCCAGAGCCCAAAGGGAATGAATGGTTTAAATGTGAAATCCAGAAACTTTCAGCACTTTTCTGAACTGCATATCCTATGGCACCATGATGTCCCAAATCAAGAGAAACACGAAGAAGCAGCAATCCACAAACTGTAAATACTTCATCCGCTGTCACGTCCAAGACATGCTGACATGTCATTTACAATGTGTCTTCTCTTGGACTTCTATCAGAACTAAAAGTCCAAATGAAAGAGAAAGCCAGCAGAACAAAATGAACTAAAAAGCCTAGATTGTATTAATACAAGCAATTAATCTGCTTAACACCTGACAGTTGTTGAGGTTGTATGTTACAATGCAACCTTTACCTAACATTAAGGAACCTAACTAAAAACCAAGCAGAAATGTTTGGGCATGTTTATTATTACTATATTCCAAATTACACCTGTGTTTTGCTAAATACCATCTCTGGAAGCAAAGCTAAACTTTTCCTCCACCATTTTAATATCCTGATCTAGATTCTTTGGATACTGAAGTTCCAGAAACAGCACTGATGTTCAGTAGGAAAAAACAGGGTAATACAAAAAATTCATTTCCATCTTTTGTTATAAGGCTTTGATATGAATGTATGTTTTAATGGTAAAATAATAGAAAATTCAAAGAATAATCTCCCCTTCCTTTTCTTCTGAATGGCAGATTTGGACTATGAGTCAGACTGAAACAGCTTGTTTTCTGACAAAATCTATTTCTGCTCTATCAATCTACCTTTTAGTTAAGCTCTGATTCAAGAAAGTTAACAGTAACTGGTTTAGAAGATTCCCTTGCTTAATCTTACCTGAAATTAATTATGTCCAGAGATTCTTCTGGAGTGTTCAAGAAAACTTTGAACTCTTTCCCTTTCTTCACCTGGATTCCCCCATCAAGACTAGTAGATGTCCTCATTCCTGTTAACCACTTTAGACCAGCTTGTCCCAGAGTCCCCACAGTTCCCATTTGGACAGAAAGCTGGACAAATGCACTGTTGAAAGATTCATGTACATATCCTTCTATGAAATGCAGTTTCTTTTTAAAGCACTTAATTTAAACCATTTCAATAAATACACAGCTCTTGATGCTGTAACACAGTATATTCTATGATTAAAATATATTTTGATAAATTGAACTATTTTGTTTCAGGAAATAACTGAAAAGATTGCACATACACCAACACACACACTCTAACATGAATTAAAGTACAGTTTTACTGTATCTCCTAAGGAAGGGATTTGAACCCAGACTTCAGCATGAAATACTAAGAAAGGGAAAGCGATGAGAACTGAGTATCACAGGGCAAGTTTCTCTCTGTCTGTACAGCCCTTAGTGAAGTTTAGCAATGTATTCAGCACATACAAAAGCTACAACAGGCAGGAAAGGAAACAGCATTAAATCATTCACTGGTTTGTACATCCATAACCTGTAACAGCATGTTTGATCCTGAGAAAAATCCACTTGTAACAGGTAAAGCATCTGCATGCAAGCAGGCTCCTAAAGGATTTTGATTTAGGGATAGAGTGGAATAGTCAGCTTAAACCAGTACTGGAATAACACAGCAAGAGAGTTCAAAATCAGACAGGAAGGACAGCAAAGCACTGCTGCCCTTACACCATGGCAACCATTCAGCAGAAGGCTGATGACTGCTTTTGTTCTTCAGGAATCTCCTAATTAATTAGTAGGCATTCACACAAAACTTTCACTTCAGGAATTGCTACTTTACATCAGGAATATGTGAAAGGGACACATTTGCAGCATTTATTACCTTGGCTTGATATATCCATTTAGAAAGAAATTGGACTGTTGTTTGAAATCTGCATTCCCTTTGATTTTCATGTTGATTGCTGCTGAGGCATTGACTGCCAGCTGAACAGGAAAGCCTGAAATTGCTGGAAACTGCAACTGTTCAGCAGCCAAACTCATCCTTTTGTTAAACTGGACCTCCTGCCCCTGTGGTGAAAAAAACACAAACAAAAACCAGAATTCTATTTTGCATAACAAAATTCGAGCATTCGAGAACTTTTCCAGATATAACTTTTGACTGCATCTATCTATTGTGAAAGTGTTTTTACCTGAGCTGATTTGGGATATCAAGAAGAAAGCAGCCCAAAGCCTGCATATGGCCATGGCAGGAGTCAGACACCAGTCCTACCCCAGTTAAAAAAAGAATTTGCACTTAAGCATGAATGGATTTGAATGCGAGAAGCAAGAATTAAGAACCATTAGACAAAAGAACAAGTCTGCCTAATGTACTGAATGCTGTTTAAACCAAATACACACTGGAGTCTTTTAGAGTTCACTTTAGAGAAAAAACAAGTAATATTTTGTATCTTTTACATATCTGTCAGAAAGCAGTTTCTCAAGATATTTACTTTCAAATAGAAAAAAGGTTCCTTTTACCTTCAGAAGTCTAACAGCCAACTCAGCCAGATTTAAGGAATAATGTTTCATCTGTTTTCTTAAATCTTCGCAATCTAAGAAGCTAAGTTCATTTCCAAAGATTTTCATGCTTAGCTCACATTTCAGTGCCTCCTTTCTTACTGTTCTCTCAGTGAACTGCCATGATAAAGAAAGAAATCAAAGGGAATGGTGTTATAATTTCCTTTCAAACTCAAAATAAACAATTCCTCAATGCAGGCTATGCTATTAATAAAGAGACATTCAAATACTTTGGAGACCACTTAAGACCCTGGATTAGTAGCTGTTCTTTCCAGCTACACTTCAGCTCCATATCACACAAGCTGGATGTCACTATGAACACTGCTCATGTCCAGTCCTAAGATGGCAGGCAAAGGAGAAGTATTGCAATACATACCCACAAACAGAGGAAGCTTTTAAAAATACAATCTCAAAACAACATTAGGGATGCCTTGATTGCTAAATAAACTGCTAGGAAGTAAAAATTTTACATTTTCTCTCCTAATGATTCTATAATACCTCAGCAACACAACATGATCATGAGCTTACTCTCTAACAAGAAACCCTAGGAAGATGAGTCCCAAGAAGAGAGATGATCTAAGACAAACTAAATGAATCACAGTCCCTGAGTTTTCCAGCTAATACATCAACAATTGAAGTCAATTCTCAGAGCTTTCCTGTTGTGTGCATAAAACATAGCGCTCTCCAAAAATGGGTAAATTCACAAAGGGTCAATGTAACATCTGACATCAAACTGGGAAGTCAGACTGCAAACAACAGGACTCAGGAACTCAACATCAAGTGGCTGTTTACAGTGGCACAGCAGTCAATAGACAAAAGCACATCAGCATAAAGGGACCAGAGCTCAAAATAATGAGAGGAAGCCCAAAACACAGGCAACATAATCCCATGGCTGAATGTCATTGTTTTGAGACAATAAAGCAATCTGAAAAATACTAAAGATCTGGCTCTTTGCTGCTCGGTATTTTCTGCAGCTGTTAAATTCTCTGCAAGTGAGCAGAATGAGTTAAATGTGTCTTATGCAAAGGAGTCACAGTAATCCAGAGCAGTTGTCCAGTGTGAGATGGGGCCCTGTGTTTGACTGGGAAATGTCATTAATTTTTCCAAGATCTGCAGGTTCAGTTACCTTTTTGACTAACTCATTCATCTTACTGTATTTTCTACCAAGACAATTTTGGTTTGTTTTTCTCAGCTTTGGCTTGCCAAACTTTGTCACAAGATGATCAGCAGGGCTGTATCGCTTCAAATTCGAGTTCCTCTGCTTGACTTTCTCTGCTGTTTCCACTGGGGTTTCTGACTTGTGGTTTTCTTCATTAGTATTTCCAAAAAAATAGTCACTGAAAGTAGCAGATTTCGGCCCAAAACCCTTCTCTATGAGGGTTTCAGCATTCTCCAATCGCACACCAACCTAGTGAAAAGCATACAGCAGTGAAAAGCCTAACAGTGACACGTACAGGCCATGGCCAGTTCTAAAGCAGAAAATCAAATATACAACTAGATGCAACCAACAGAAAAGATTTACCAAGCAAGATCACAGTAGTCTACAAAGTTTAGCATTCTACCTCCTTCAGCATTCAATACTGGATACTTCAGTATTAGATCTTCCCATAAAAATTAGATATGTAAAGCTCAGTCCAAAATAAAAATCCTTTTTCATTCAGGTACTGTGGTTTATTTACACCATGAAGGGCCAGAAGGGGCTACTGCTATTTTGGCATGTTAAAAACAGTATTTTGGCTGGAAAACACTAACATACCCTTTTCATGCTCTGAAACAAGATTCTGTCTGGAAGCTTGCTTAAAACAGAATTACTAACACACATACATCCATGGTATGTGACACTGAAAAAAAAATTTTGTTCTCTTGCAAGCTTAAACTTGAGATCTGAAGGCTACGTTAAATTCTTTCTTTCACGTGCACATTGTTACCTTGGTACAGCAGAGGCACAGCTAAAGATTATGAGGTTGCAGGCAGGTCATTGAAATATCCCAAGCACTGGATGCTCAACGGCACTAGAACAGTGACTTCAGCTCAGTACAAATGAGTCTGTCTCCTGTATTAAAGGAATGGTGTACCCAAGCCAATCCATTTTCCACTGTACATCAAGAAAAGGAGTCTCACTATCCTAAACAGGAGCCAGAGCAGTGTCTCAGGAAGCACTGACTTTAATGTTTCATTTGAATCAACAGGAGCTGAGTGTAAGTCACTTTCCTAGTGCATGGCACTAGCAGAATGACAGTGCTTTTATTTTGACTAAGCCCATTGCACAGAGGACTCACCAGTCTGAGGCAACTGTGCTACAGCAGTGAAAAGCACACTTTGCTAAAGGAACTGCAACAGGAAAACAGAAAATGTTTTGTACTTCAATATACCAAATGTCATTTGAGGAAGGGAATAAAAAACCCCCACAATTAAAAAAGATCCATAAACTTGCCTCCAGGAGATTTATAGCCTGTCCCATAAGGTGAACAGTCAAATTTGTCATGACTGATCGTGGTAGAAAAGATGCAGGAGAAAAGACCACTGATGCTTCCATATTTGCACCTGCACCAGCTGCAATGGAAAATACCAGATGTCTGTCAGCTGGGGATCAGCTGTTCTCATACACTGTGCAAAATTCATAATTCTTTGGAAAACTGTTACTCCACTCAATAAGAAGATGGTGAATGAAACATTGTCAATAGGTGAAACTCTTTAACTTTTTAATACAGCAAAGACATTACTGTAAGTAACTTCCATTTACTGGAATTCCGTATTTACTGGATATTACTGGGTATTATTTCACTAACATCAAAAAGGAAACTATTTATAATACATAAGATACATAAATGCACTGGAAGAAATGGACAGAAAATCAAAACGTGACTCTGAAAAACATCATCTAGCATTTTCACTGAAAACAAATGAACAGATAGTAAAACAGGAAGGAACTAGTTTGACTCTTTTCTTATACCAAGGACAGCACATGAATCAGGAGAACAAAAAAACATCCCAATCCCCTGTTGCTGCAAAGGAAGTTAACTAAGGAAGGAATTAAATGTTGATGCTCACAAAAATCATCTTAAATGTTCATTGGTTCTTAGTCTCCTCTCTCACAAGAGGCAAAGGTGTATGGTATCTGCTTTGCTGGAAATACATTTCATATACTCCAATTAAGGTCACAGCAGAATCAAGCTTACATTTGGATAGTATTAAAGTCATAGAAATCAAAGTTCTCTGGAGCAAGTCTTAAAGTGTCAGAAAAGCCATGTGGGATTTTAATAATCCTTATGCTACAAAGCATTAAGTTCTAAAACTGCACATACCTGAGTGAAATGTGACATCAGAATATGAGGAGTATTTCCATGTCTCCCGGTCAAAATCTTTGCTAAGGATTTCATCAGGAATAGAATCTCGAAGATGCTCCTTCAATGGATCATCTGTCTCCAGGAGCTGAGAGAGATGACTCCAAACAAAGGAGCCCACTAGAATTCAACGAAGAAATGCATTTGGAAATCAGAGAAAAATTACAAGAGTTTTAAAAACAGATGCAGGAAATATTTTTATTTATTTATACCACCATTAATTCTAAGCCATTCCCCTGGCCACAACAGAATTCATTCATTTTCAGCATGGTTAAAATCAGTCTGATGCACCTACTGCAACAGCACTTTAAACAAAAAAAAAAGGCACATACAATTGAACAATTGTGATTCAGAATTAGTATTCCTGCATGACACTCTGTGGAGTCCCAGTTTGGCCATGTATGTGCTGTGTTGTGGGGGGCAAATATTTCCCATATGTTCTGGAGTCTGGCTCTTAAATAGCAGCTTTGTTGTCTCCTGAAGATAAAAGGTAATAGGCTCCAGTGCTAGTTCAATGCACAGATACCGAATACGGATGTAACTGCATTTTTCTCAACACAATTTCTTTGTTTCAAATTTTGTTTTCTGAACGTTGGAATTGAAAACTAACATGTGCCCTATGCCTTCAAAAGCACTTGTTATTCAAACATTTATTATATAAATTATTTAGCTGCCACCTCAACAAAAGACAAGGGAAAGAAATTAAGAATATTCAGGAGTACTGCGTTAAATTGTTTAAAATACACAACATTTTGGATGGACATATAGAGCTCCTTCATAAATCAGACAAATTAAATTTTCTGCATGGAGTCACAGGGAGGAATCCCTGAGGGTACACCTTGACAGGATTTTGGAGGTGCATGCAATTTCTCCGTGTCTGAACTCTGAACAGAGAGGAATGAGTGCCCTCCAAACCACAAGCCACATCAGCAGGCGAACACAATGCTGAGCCTGGACTCACCATCACTGCAGGATACACTGGTCCGGACATAACATCCTGGGAAAACAGGTACCAGCTCCAAGTCAGAGCTGGCCAGGATCCAGACACAGTGCAGACAGAGCCTGCTTTCATCTGCCTGCAAACAATCTTCTAGATACCCTTCTCATGTTTGCTTCTTCTTGACAGATGTAAATGCAAAGGATTAGTCTAGAGGTATTCTTCACTGAACGTGGTGAAATAATTTTAGAATATGGGAATATTTTTTTCTGCCACCTGCTTCTTTCTCACCTTAACAAAACGCAATTTACAGTTATCCATTTGTATTTCTAATGCACTCAGCATCAAAGCTGTTCCATACATCCTTCTCAAGAGCCTTCAGTGAATGAAATGCTGACAGTAGAAGGGATTAAATCTATGAAAAGTCAGTCCTTACTGACTATTGCTAAACTAACACTATCGCAGTTTCAAAATAAAACTCATACAAACAATCGTTTAGAAACCATCTACAAAGCATTGAGATGAAATAAAAATTGATATAGGTTGGTACCATTACACCTGCAAAGTAAATATCACATTGAAGTATCAGTTAGGAACATGTAAGACTTCAGTAGATGCTTGGCTGACCTTGGCTGGATGTTTCTTTCAGCAAAGTCTTTTGAACTTGTTTAAATAACTCTTCATGTGGACATTTCATTGCTATATAATAAGCAGCAATTCTTATTTCCACATCTTCACTGGTTGCTTGATACAACTGAAGTAATACAGCATTCTAAGAGAGAAAGATAAAAATATAAAGACAATTATGATTTACTCCCCTAAAATACCTCACGTGCACTTTCAGGCCCAGGTAGGTTTTTGTTCTCAAAGAGCTACTGCTATATTTACAGCTATTGCCTTATAACTGACTAAGTGCCTTTGTGTAACATGGATACAAATGTATGTACATATTGTCTATACTACCTTACCCACAAATTTCCTGAACAAACTGTCCTTATGACCTTGAACCCTATACTGACGAATCGATACAGGACTCTGCAATGCAGAGCATCCCTTGCCAGCACAACTGTTAAGGATGGTTTTGTTCCACCACAGGGGAGACCTGTCTATCATATCTCTCACGTGCCACAGCCAATACACAGACAACAATGGCCATGGTTTTGTTCACAGGCTATTAAGATCATTACTTCTGGTCTCAATCAAAGAGCAGGAATGCAACAAATTTATTCTGTTCACTATTTCCCCAGTATCAACAAAGATGACTTTTTAGTGAACTGCCAGGAATTAAGAAACTGGTGACTGACACTACGAACATTTTTATTAGCATTTAGCAACCCCAGTCCACCCAGTTCAGCAGTTCATTTGCTAGACAATGATGTGGTATATGACAACATAGAGACTTGATACTTTGAACACGTCTAACGAGCAACACCAGGCTTCATAACTGCAGAACAAGTGACCAATCCATGCTGAAATTAAATTCTAGGAAGCCATAGAGAGATGCTTCTCCAAGTGCAAGTCCATGTGGAGCCTCTTGTTCTTCTGGAGCATCTCTGTCAGCTTTGCCCAGGCCAGCACTACTGGCTTTGCCATTCTTTTAAACATCAAGGTATTAGAGATAAACAAGTTTTGAACTTTCTTCCATTAAAACATTTAACAAAATGTTGTAACTATGGCAGTGTTATTGCAAATCACAACAAGCTTCTCACATTAATACTTTATATATCAGAGAATGAAACAGTGAAACAGACTATGGGAAAAATCAAGTCCTGTGGGTTCTCAGCCATAATGCCCCCAGACATAAGGCACCCAGCTGAAGTGACTAATTAGGAAGTCACAAACACTGCCCCAGTCACTGGATGTGTTACCGCAACCGCCGCAAAGCACATTATAGGACTGCTCATCTGGGTGGTTCTACCCTCTTCTCCAACAGCAGAGGGGGCTCTGCTGGAACACGTCTACACTTGTTCCTTATCTGTTTGCATGGTTTGTAACTATACCAAAACTCCCAAATCTCTAGCAGTGCCAGGAAGCCATCAGTCACCTCTGGCAGTAAACCACATACCCTGACAGAGCAGGGAATGCGCCGGAAGGCTTGGACAGCAGCGAGGCGAATTTCCACGGGATGACTCTTCAGGGAAGCACACGAGCTCAAAGCAGGAGCCAGCGAAGCTGCTGCTAGCCCCGCATTTCCGATGGCTTTCAACACCAGCTGCATCTGTAAATGCAAATCAAGGTAGAACAGAAAGCTCTCCATGTGCTGTCTGCTGTACATTGAATTTTATGGCACTAACATTTTCTGTGCAAAACTCTGTTTAAAATGATTACTGGTCATTTGGAGAGCTTACTGCAGCCCCTACTGTACCACCTATACTCTGGCTTTACTGGGAGGACAAGACATATATGGACCCCTGTTCTATTCTAATGCCATGTGGCACTTGTGAGAAGAACCTGACTTAGACCTGGGGGAATTAAAAAACATTTTTAAAAGCCTGCATTGCAACAGAAAAGAAAAAGTCACAAATTCTATGTACAGGAAAATTTTCTCAAGTTCTTTGATATTTTGTCCCTTTTGATTACAGGTATTTAGACCTTTTAGTGATTCAACATGGAGTTCTGCACACAATAGCTAAATTAAAATGGTAATTTGTCAGCAGGTGGGTGTTCTTCATACTGATCAACAGTATGAAGTTTGCTTCATAAGGAAACCCAAGACTTTTCCTTATTTCCACACACAAGAACACCCATACTGATAGGTCATACTTGTTGGATTACAAAATTTTATCGGCCTGTTCTAGCAAGGAATATTCATTCACTGAGCTTGTATTCATAGCTTTCTGGAAATCCAATTAATACCATTTTCATCAAACACGTTCTAGATCATAAAGGGAACAGAAAGCACTATATCATATGCTTCTGTATAACCAATACCTTGCTGAGATGTTCTGAATCTTGCACAGTACAGTTTTCTCCCAAAAATTTCCCAAGAGTCCTCATCACACTCTGCACAGCAGGTACATGATCACAGGAGCTGTCAGCTGAACAAAACCTATGTACAAGAGCAGTTACTCCCAAGAAGCAGCTCTGGCTTGCTCTAGGTGACTTCAGCAAAGGCTGTAAACAAGTACAAAAAGAGCAAGGTGTTTCAGAAAAGTCATGAGAATGACTATTGTAACATACCACAGATAATAAATGTATCAAAATATTTACATACTAAAACTCAATCTCAACAAAATTACCTGGACAGAGCTTTGTACGAATCTGTGAAGAAGACTGTTACTGTAAAATACAAAAATTATGAGCCACCTAGATTCATTACAAATTAAAAAAGAAAAAGCAACATCCACTCACAGCAAGAGATTCAATCATGCCTGAGGTGGGATTAGAAATGAATGTAAATGACCAGAAGAAATATTCTACTTTGTCTTCCTCAACTTCTGCAGAAGCTATGAGGTCTTTCATTAGGACAACACATGCCTCTGTAGCACAAGATGGGAGAGCATCTATTAATGGTTGCCTGTAACACAAGAAAAAAGTACAGCAAATCTAAAATGACCAAAATACTCAAGAATCACGTAACAAATACATTGATGCTGGGCTTCTTTCAAAGTAAATAAAAGTCCAGTGGCTTAGCAAATGCCAGATTTCACAGAAATCAATATTATCTTTTGGTTTAGTGGCCTTATGGAAATATGCCTCAGCCAGGATGTGATGGAAGTGCACTGGTGTTTCAAGAACTGTATCTAACCAGATCTTCAAGAAAATACTCAGTTGCTTTCTCTGAAAATTAAGCCACATCATATCCCAGGTTTGACTTCTAAAGACTGAGGTACCTTAAAGCCCTGATTTTTTATTAAGGTGGTTTTTTTGTTTCATTTCACCTGTAACAAATTAAAATATTAAACCAGAATTGCCTAGCTTTTACTTCCTGTGCTTTTTTAGACCTTATCTAAGGGGAAAGCTTACACCAGCAGACCATACACATTTCGGCTCTTAAGAGTCCCTCTGTAAATATTCTATACCTGCCTTCTATACTGATGGAAGGACACTTTTGCATTATCTAGAAAGCAGTTAAAATAAATGGCTTGAAAGCATCACAGAGTAGTCTGCATGGGATTCTTTTTCACTCCTAAACTTAACAACCATGTCCTGAGTAAAATCAGCCTAAAGTTAATATAAAAGAGGAAGAATAGTTTAATTACTGTCTAATACTGAAGAACATTAGCATGACTATTTGTCAAAGAATGAGAATAAACCTAACCCAAAACAAAATTTCCCCCTTTTGCATCAAGTAAAGATATTGTTGCAAACATAAAACCTGGCATTAGATTAATTTCAAACAAGCTGATGACATTTTGTACTGAAACCAAGTAAAAGAATTGTTTCATTGTTTTCATTTTTCTGAAGGGAGAAAAATTTAGTACTGATTTTAGTAATACTGGATTAGTATTTCTGATAGTCTCAAACCACTGGATCAGAACTACTCCTGACTGCAGAGGAGTAGGGCCTTGATCTTTAAAGCCATGGTTCTACAGTCGGTATAAACCACCTTGAGATCCAGCTGCTACTGAAAGATGCAGCTCCACCACATCCATACTCCCAGCCTAACATCTGTCTCCTCTCATCCACGACTACTAAGGGCATTGAAGGTACAGATCCAGGTTAAGCTTCTTCATAACAAATGGCAACATAAGCTTAAAACCAGCAGAACTGATTTCCATCCAAGCCATGACTCAGGTTTCCCATTCACTTTGCTTTGGAAACAGGAAGTCTGGCAATGGGAATAGGCATGGGACAAGAAAGTCTATTTTGCACATAACATTCATTCCGTAAGGAGAGAATATTATCCCTCTGCTACATAAACAAGATCTGCAATACAAATTATTCCTTTAAAATGCTCCAAATTTAAATCCAACATTTGGGCACAGACTTAAAACATTTACTATTTTAAATATTTGCAAAACATTTTTTTCCTGTATATTTTTGAATGCAATTACTAAAGGAGCCTTACCAGTTGTCTCTGCACTTAAATGAAGATCTTTGCCATAGTGCTCTTAAGGCCTCAAGAGAAAGACGTCGAAGTTCAAACACGAGTGTCATGAAAAGGTCTGCAGTCTGTAAGGGCACAACCACAACTGTAATATTCCTGCTGTGTAGAAACCAGCTTCAGAGAACAGAGCACAAGAGGTTATACAGGCATTGCCACTAATTTACCATGTAACCTGGGAGTAAACGCTCCTTTCTCCACCATGTCTTTACATTCCTTCCCTCACTTGCTTTTCTCTCCAGACTGCAAACACATATGGAGAAGGGCTTTTGCTTTACATGTCAGTCAGTCCCTCAGACAAGAGTGCTCAGCAACCACCATGCACACCACTGGCATACAAATGAATAATAAACCAAAATGCAACACTGTGGGTACAATCCAGAAGAGAAAGTTATAATCTTCTGTGAGTTTGTATAGCAAGATCCTGATTTATGACCAGAACTGCTGACATGGCTTTGACGCAAATGAAACAATAGTCAAGCTAACTGTATATTAATCTTAGGTTTATGCGAAAGATCATTTCACTGAAGTTTGGGCAACACTTAGAAGTTTCCCTTGAGAACCCTTGGGCTGTGAGAAATTATTGCATCTTACTGGAGAAAAGCCCAGGATAACTGCCCTTACCTCTGCAGGCAGCACAAGACTGGCTGGAAACATGGAGGCAGACGAGCTGTTCTCTCTCGCTAAGAGGAACTGCTACATCATACAGCAGCTGTTTTACCTGGTATTTTAAAGGCTATATAGCACATTAATGTGTTCCTCTGAGACCTGATCCAAAGCTCAAGAAAGAAGATAGGTCTCATTACTCGAAAAATTAGCAGAATGTTCAATACAGTATCTCGTATATTCATTTTAATCAAATTTTATAATGTGTAAGTTTTAAACATGGTCCATGTCAGATTGACTTCAATGCTTTATTCACCTCAGATGTGAAAGGCTTAGATATAGGACTAAATTTCTGGTCCCAAAGAAAACATTTTTCTTCATGTAAAAATCATACAAAGTCCAATTCCACTAAGTCACATTTCCAAAGGTTTGGGGAGAGACCTACTTTGACTTCCTGACCTTCCTTCCAGGAGCTACTCCAAAAAACAATGAAAACATGGAATAACCCAGTGCCAGCATTTGATTTTAAGACTGCCAAGACATTTTCAGTAACAAGAAGCTGTCTTTCAGTAAGAAGTCTGAGTAATTTCTTACGGTTTTGTTTGACAGGCTGAGGGAGTAATTTGTCAGATCCAACACAGATATAGTTTATGTTTTTATTCTTTTGGGATTTATATTCTTTTTAGAAATAATACATTAATTTCATCAAATTAAAATTTGTTCTCGTATGTGAAGCCCCACTTATGCATTAATTCTGTTAAAATTTATAATTCCATAGCTAAAATTCAGATAGATCCACATGCATTCCCTTCTCTTCCACTCCATCCCATCATTACCATTAAGGTCTATTTTAAAAAGAAATTACAAACCTGGACATTATGGAGCTGGTGAAATATATTACATTTTATGGTCAATAAAATATTCAGAGAACTGTGTTTTATGTAATTTTTTAAAAGCCTTTCTAAAGTGTGGGCCTTATGTGCGTTTTTCCACAGGCAAATCCACTGTGGGCAGTATGACTGGGGGGCTGGGGACCCTCACAGATCTCATCACAAGGAGTTGTTTGTACAGCTGCTGCTGAGCCCAGGTGGCCCATCAGCTGGAGCCTGCAGCACAGTTCAAGATAAAACTGCCAGACTGATGTTCTTTCAGGTGATACAATTTCTAGACTATAGACTGACTTCATTCTGCTTCACACCTGCTGACTAGACAAGCTCCCATCTAACAACTTCGTGCAAAATTTTGCAGAGAAACAGCTATTTTTACTTTCCAATAATAAAGCTTTAGAATGAACTGTCTGACCAGGTGGGCTGTTTTCATTTTTTTAAGGTCAGCTGCATTGAAATTGAGCTGTCATTGCAAATTCCTCTTTTGGAGTATCATAATAACAAACTACATTCAAATCTGACTTCCATGCCCACCTCTGAAACAAACATAAGAAAGCCTGGCTTTTATTCTACATAGAAGCTTGCTTTTCCTTCTACCTGCAGACCTGCCATATTTTAAAAAAAGCAACTAGGTAGAAGCAAGCAATTAGAATGCCTTGCCAGGAGAAAAAAAAAAACAACAAAACAACCAAAACATGAAAGATCATGCCCTGAAAGTAAACTTTTTTTGGGTCAGACTGGGGTTCAGGAGCAAGGCAAAGCAAATCTGACTCTTGCCCACATTGCTCAGTGTATACACAGCCACATTCACCAGAGCTACTGACCAAGCACCAAAACCCAGCCAGCCACTGGAAATGCAGCCCCAGAAGAAGTGGTGTGACAGGCTTTTCTCCAGCCTCTCTCAAGAGAGGGTCCCTTCTCCCCATTCCTTTTTCCATTCTTTGTCAGTATGCAGCTTGTTCACTTAATGGTCCATTAGCTAATCTACATCCACATTGAAATTCAATCTTGTCTCATAATAGCATTAAAAAATTAAACAACAACTTTGCTTCCTTGGAAATGACACAGTCTCCACCTCCATTTTCTCATCCCTTCACTGTTTTCCCTGGAGTTGAAGATTTTCCCTTCCATTTATTCTTGGTTTTGTGTCCTGAAAGAAATGCATAATCTCACCTCATTCAGAGTCAAACAATAAGGGGACAAACAAGCTATACATGCAGAACAGCACAGCAGTCTCCCAAGCAACGCTCTGGGCATTCCCATAACTTCTTTCCTGGCCCAAAGGACATTTTACTGGTTGAAATGAGGGATGATAAAGATTCTCTTTGAAATGTCTTGTCACACAGAAAGAACACCCTGAAACAGTGAAAATGGTTGACAACCAATCAAACCCTGGGATGGGATGGGCACATGATGAATAATTCACCTCTCTTTTAGGCAGTGGCACAGACAGCAGCCACTTGTGCTAATCTTAGTGATTTACAAAACAAATTTCCCACACATGAAGCCAGTAAGCCTCTTTGGAGGCAGAAGTGACATCCCACTGTTACTGGGAAAAATCATCTACCATTCTTTCAAAGACACTGAATTAAGAGTGTTCCATAGAAGGCAGGATTTAGAGAAAGTTTCTCAGGTCTGCTGCAGTAATTTCTTTTTTCAACATTTTCCAGGCAGTATGTGGCCCTCTAGCCTGGGCCTAAATGCCATTTCATACTGCTGTAACACTGACAACCACATGGAGTTAAGAATTATCATTCCCAAAGAGGCCGCTTTTATTCTATATTAGCACCAACCATTATTATATGGCTCTCTTAGCCCTCCATAGCTGCAGTCCCCACAGCATGCAGCTAAAAGAAATGGCAGACCCGCTTATAACTCAGAGACAGAAGTCTATCCCAAGTATTCCAGCACCCACAAAGGCCACCTACTGCTTTCTCCTCAGCCTGGTGCCAAGGCCTTTGTCAGGCTGTGGTACCAGGTCAGACTACGATCATGGTTTAACAGATTGGGAGTAAAGTCGGGGGTTGGAATTTATCACAGCTGACTGAAGGTGCTGGCTTCAGCAGCTGTGACTTATCCTGCTCCACCCTGTGCCTTCCCCTGAAGTCTCACACACAAAACATGAAGGCCCACCTGTGCTCATGAATCACAGGTGATGCTAAGAGAAAGGTGAACACACCCAAGATATCACTGCAGAGCTGGAATCCAGCACTGCACTTCTCTGCAGTCCCCATAAAGCCTCTACTCCATCCCCCAGTATCTATGTACAACCCAGGGGAAAGACAGGCAGAGCTTCGTTCTTTGACACGGGACTTAATCTAAACAAAGGAAGGTGAGTGCCTTCTATGCTGGGTCTGAAGTGTTCTGTTAACATCACTTGTACCTATGTGCATTTACAGGAGAGATCTCAGCCCCTCTGCACAGGAAATCACCTTGCTCCAAAGTACAAACAATCTAACAAGACATCAGAGGACAGGGAATATATCAGGAATGAGCTGATTAAACTCATCAGTGGCAAATTCATGGAGGCACCAATGCCCTGTTTAGTGCCTTTCCCATTAGACCATACTTGTTTTCTAGTAATATCCTGACCAAAAATTACTTAAAGAGTGTGTTCTGTTTTCACATGAACTTTTTTTTTTTCCTTATTTTTCTCTGTAGGAACATCACTACCAGCAAGAATCACTCTATTTGAAGGATAATGGGATATGAAGTGTCCTCTCTTTGCCCTCGGTTGATCTCAGGTGAACAGTGGTTAAGCACAATCATCTGTTGATCTTTCTGTATTGCACATAACAGGTATTCTTGATAACCTCTGAATTTCACAGAGATAGGGATCTTCATTTCAAACACAGTGACAATTACTGATTCAGTTGCTGCCAGTATCAACAAAAAATACAAGACCTAAGTGAGCTAAGGAGACAGGCAGACCCTCATCTAAAATGATGGTCATCATAAAAAGTATTTAAGCCACTGCCTGTTCCACATGACCAGAAGATTCCACCCTATCTTAGCAGCCTTCATCAATGAAAATGGTCTAGGGGGCAGAGATTCCCTCTGGACTCAAGCAGCATCCCCAGAAAAGATGATGGTTATTAGCAGAGTCCATCAGAAGCACAAGGAACCTACCAGCCAAGACCCAGAGGCAAGGGTTTCACATGCAAACTGTTTTGAGGGGATGAGGCAATATAAGGACAGCAGAACTCCAATAAGCATAGAAACAACAGCACTACCAGCAGTAGTATCTCACACTAAAGCTGTAAAAATGGTGTTTTACAATAAAGTATCAAAACTGCCAGTGACAACCCAAACCAGACACTTTTTATGTTTTTGGTTTTTTCACAGCAAAATAAAAATTTGGGACATTTTCTTTCAGATTATTTTAGAATATAATTCAAAATTGCTTTTGCCTAATATTCAGGGGTTACAGGATGGTTTGACTCCTCAGTGTGATTTACTGCTTTTATAAGAAAACAACACCTCAAACCATTTTCTCTAATTCCACATTTTAAAATGCCCAAAACAATGGAAGGCTTCAGTGTTTCAAAACTGCTGCTCTCCTGGCCACCTCTTATCTGTGCAGGAGAATTCTCAGCCCCCACAGAGCCTCACAAGGAAGCAGAGGTTGTGTGTACAGCTTACCTCATAACTTGCACTGTGTGCTAAGCAAAGCTTCCATACCAGTTCAGTCACTTCTCCCCCAGTGATCTCCCTCTCAGTTACCTCCCTTTCATAGAGAATATTGGTCACATACAGATCCTCAGAGTCCCCTGGAGAAAGGAACATAAAGAAAAAATCAGATCTCTGGTGGTTGCTGGCCATTTGCTATGGCTCACCCTTATATGCAAGGGGAAAGTTTCTCTCTGAGGCTTTATTTCTCTCTTTAAGAGTCTCTCTAGGCTCAGTACAGCCAAGGGATAAATATGAATGCCTGCAGTCAGCTTGAATTTAAGAACATAACAGGATAAAGACAAGTGTGACCCAAAAGAAAGAGTCACAGAAACAAGACAAAGATACACATGAAAAAAAGCCCTATTTTCCATCGATATGTCTCTCAGTATGGCCCTGCTACTTTACATTCATCACCTTTTCCAATGTCATCTAATCACTTGTCCCACACTTCAACCACCCAAAAAATCAACAGGAGATCTAGGTGCCAAGAAAAATAAATGGCTTGGCTCTGAACCTCTTCCTGAGGAAGAATCCTATCATCTTATGTTGGTAGAATTATAAACAAAGTGTCCTGGAAATTTGGGGGTTCCTTTAAAAAAAGAACCAAACAACTACTTAGAAACAGACAAAGAAAAAAATGTTTCTCAGTATTTAGAGTTCAACTTTGAAATCATTCCTCAGGCAAGCCACCTGTTGACTTCAGTAAAACTGTTTTCCTAGAGAAACACACAGAGCAAAGAAGCAGCAAAAATTGAAACAGTTCTCAGACATGGCATGTCCTTAGTTCCATTAGGACTTGCAATTATTCAGGCTCCATTTGTATAAAAAGTAGGAATTGTCCACAGACATGGGAAGGCTGATGCTCTACATACAAGGGCACTAGGTATGTAAAGTAGATAAACAGGAGCTGGCCATTACGGATTGTCACTTTTGGAGACCCACCCAGTTTTGAAGATCCACACAGTTTTGTAATGGCAGGCCCAAGCCCTCGAAGAAGGGACAGCTCGGCCCAGCCTGTAAGAACACCTACTTTAAAACAATTTAATACATTAAAGGTACGAATCATAGGTGCAAAGAGTTCTCACAGGCAAGACAAAGCCACAACATTTTTCTAGGAAATAAATTTGCTTCGCTTTAGCAGAAACATAGTTACCTTTATTGTAGAGTGTCTCTGTTTGCACTTGCAAGAGTTTGAGAGAAGACTGTGTCTGTGTCTCTGCCCCGCTGCCCTGGTGAGGGAACAGCGTCACACGGTCGGACTCAGTGCATTTGGCCTCCTCCAGGACTCCATCCTTAATGCTCTGAACACATTCCAGCTGGGAAGACAGGATCTGCTGTTCAGACTGAGAAGAACAGATACTTCAGGAAGATTCTTGATGACCTATGCTAGCCTATCCAATCCTTGCTCTCCCAACTTCACAGACAATTCCAGTTCTGGGACAGTGAAAAGTCTCTTGTCTATTCCTCTGACAGTGCCCAGCCTGTGGTTAATGCACTCCTTATTTTGGCCTAGTTTTTCATCACAGAAAAACAATTATTAACTGTCAGAGTCAAATAGTGTCAATTCATTTCAGTTCACAAGCCTCAATGTTATGCAGATCTTTTGTAAGCAAAGTAGAAAAAAGCAAAAGGCTGGTAAATTACCACTATCTAGTACAATACAAGAAACAGGTAATATTCACCTAAAAAAATACCACAAGATACAAATATTGACTGTATTTGCTCTCAACAGTGGAAAGCTGTAAGTCTGGCAAAACTTCTATCTTTCCAAAGTTTTCTACAAATACTAGTTTTATTTTCCTCATGTATTTTTTCTTACCCACATCTCGCTATTCCTCCCACAGTCTACCTTTGTTTACCTGTATAACATATTTTAATGAGTTTAATCCAGGTGCCTAAAAACCTCTTGCATTTATACTATAAATATATATATATATTTATATATATATATACTATATATAATCATCAACTACAAAGCAAATTTGAATTAAAATAGATACTATGAATAACAGGGAGAATAATATTCACCATTTCTTTACTAAGAACTCAAGTTTGGGCAGATGCACTTTTCAAATAAGTCAAAAGGCCCTGTGGAAGAGTCAGTGCCATTCCCCAAAACTTACCGACACGTGAGGAAGAACAACCGACTGCACAGAAGTCAAACCAGAAGAGCGATGGGAGCAGAGGTTTAGGTCCTTTGTCTTTACAAGAATGGGCCCCTTTTGCTGATACCTCGTTGGGCATATTCCCAGGACATCCACCTAGTAACAAATATACACTCTTGAATCACACATGCACACATACAATACAAGGAGGTAGTATAGGTTATTGCAATTAGTTTTAATAATTACTGTTTTTGTAATAACAACAGAGACCTAAATTCTCCCTTGCAGAACACCGGCTTTGCCACAAAGCCATGAAAAGGCATATAATTTTAAAGACCTTGGTCGAACTTCATAGTAGCCAGGGTCTATTGGTTTGTGTAATTTTACTGTGTTATTCTGAATCAGATCATTTACAAACATGTGCTTTTTCATTTAAGATTTTGTGGGCATGCAGGGAAGCATTAATTCAGAAGAGCATTACTAGGCAGAGTAACTTCAACTACAAATGGGTGTGCCAAGCCTTACTGCAGAACATCTCTTTAAGTACTGACATGCAGCAGTAGCCTGAGAATGAGGCAGTGCACATCACGCTGAAGGTCAGTCTAGAGACAGGTCTTCACAGCAGCCCCTGAGGTGTGTCAGCTGAACCCATGCAAACATACAGGTGACAGCAGGGTATGCTGGACTATTGTTTCAGTGTAACACAGCAGAAATTGAGTTTAATTGAAATAATTGCAAAGAGCTCTGAGAACCCTGATCTTAAAACCTCCTGAAATTAATGAAAAAAATAACAAAAAATAATCATGAATTGTGACTATTGTATTTCCTCCAGAGAACAGGTAAAGCCCTAGCAGTAGAACTCAGGTAACCAAGTAGTAGATTCCAAGCCTCAACAAGAATGCAAGTTATAGATAATTTTAGAACATTTACTACAAAAAGCAATCAGATCACTGCCACTGTCAGCTGAACCAAGTGGCAAAACCCTTTATTTATATGAAATAGACTTAACATGTACAAAGAGCTAAGAGTCACCTCAGAGCACAACTGACAGTCTCACCTCCTCAACGACAGCACCAGCAAGGAATTCTTGCACTGTCTGCAGGACACTGAGAATGCCTCGCTTGATGTTCAGTGCCCAGGTCTGTTCACTCCTCACAGGACAGAGCTTTAGAACTTTCCCATCGTGGAAAGAAAAATGAAGAGGATGCTGTTCTAGTATTTCCCTGCAATAAAAGAGTTTATAATTTCTTGCTTTAAAGAGTGCAAGTCACTTTAAGACTAGACTCAGATTCTCCTCAACAAAGCTGCTCCTCCGCAATGGATCTAATTCTGTATCTCCACTCTTTATAGTAAGCCTCTATTCTTCATAAATTCCCCCTGACCCAAGAAGTCCTTAAAAAAACCCTGTGAAACCCTAAAACCAAATCCTCTCAAGATAATCACAGCACCCTCAACATAACTGTAACACTTAATAAAAGCAGTCCTGGCAGATTATTTACAAGTAAATGTACTTAATGGCAATGATTCTTGTTTAATTAAGAGAGAAATTCCATTTAAAGATTCAGGGTGCCTTTAGAATGTCTGAATTGCAAAGTAACTGCATCATGCCTCTTCAGCTGTGATGCACACAAGAACAACTGCTTTCCAATTAACCCATAATTTCCTGCTCTGCTAGGTGTGCATACTTGGGCTCTATCCCAGATTGATTCCCCAATCTCTGCTGTCACTACACTTCCTAATTGCTTTTGCTATCCCAGATTGAGAGTACAGCGTTTTCTACCTTTCCAAGAGATCACTTTTTAACATTGATTTTTGCTCCTAATATAACATACTTTAATCATATATTTTTCCTCTGTATGGGGAAAAATAAACCATCCAAAGGAAGAATTCTGCAGTAGCCCAGTGGTCAGCTCCCATACAGGGAGCTAGTCAGTTCATCTGCACATTAACTGGAGAGCTAACTATTCATCTAATCAATCAGGTCACAAAGTAAGAGATAAGATTTTAATACACCAACATCTGGATTAAGTCTTTCCAGGAGAGACTGGGCGCATAGGATAAGGGTTTCTGAACTCCTAGGCAACTGTGCCTGGTTTTGCTATTATCTGTGGAAATTACATGCATGTTCAGAGGACAAGCTAGACTACTGTATATTCACAATAGGCTGAGGCAAATGCTAATAAGGCTTACTTGTCTGAATAGTTATTTTGAATAGCCAAGCTTCACTGAATGCTTTCTTTGCTACCTCTCTTTTTTGGCTTCTCTGCAAAGAACAATACACAACTGCTCTCACTGCTATGAAAATCCTACAAATAACTTCACAGAAGATGTGCCTGTACAATCATTTGAACTCTGATACCACTGTCCATAGAGAGAACACAAAGTTCTTCCTGATGAATATAAAAAGCAATGCATTTACTCCAAGCTTGCTCTTTTCGACCCTTTGAATTGAGTCAATTACCTCAGCTCTCAGTGTTGTTTAAAGGCTGAGAATCCAAGTGGCAGGACAAAGAGGAAGGTTACAAGGCTGAGCTTAATCAGACAACAGAACTGCTTTTTTTTTTGATGACACAAGAAGCATCAGCTCTCTGGGAAAATTCCAGACTTCCATAGTTTGAGGAGATCTTTTTGTATAGCCATCTACACTGGAGACTATACCTTGGCAAGTCAGTGAGAAACACACTGACATATGTTATGAATGAGCTACTAAACCCAAAAACATAAAAGGACAAAAATCTCATTGGACAAATAAATGCAATTCAAATATCCTGGAAGAAAAAACCACAATGTTTTGCCTTATGAGAATCTTCCAAACCAAGAACTTCTGAAATGTACTGCAAAAATCAAGAGTCTGTAGAAGTAACATCTGTAGCTCTAAGAGCTGTGATCCATACGTGCTGCTAGAGGCCTGGTGATTTGTACCCAGAATAATTTGAACTGTCTACTGTCCAAATGGTTTTACATACAAAGGGATGACAATTAGGTTGAAGAAAAACCTGTTTGGACCAAATATCTCTCATTTTTGCTTATGGTGCTTGTATCTGGATCCTTGCTTTAAAAAAAAAAAAAAAAAATCAAAAGAAACCCTAAAACTAAACAGAGTATGAAGCAGAGTGAACAATGTCCAGTCAAGCTGCTGCTAACTCATATAGCTTCAAAAAAACTCAAAAACCAGGGCAGATTAGGAGGTTTTCTACCTTAGACTGTCCATTTCCTTCAGAGACTCCAGTCTGGATGCAAAACTTTTCTTAATCTGCACGTCTTTCACCTAGGAGCAAAGATTATAGGCAATATATTTCATTGTTAAGAGGAACTTGTGGACTTTATCACATCAGGATATCTACACAGAATGTCACAGACCATGAACAAAGGCTCGGTGTTGCAACAGAACTGCATTAGCCCCATCTTCAGGTGGCATATCTGAGGCAGTTTCCAGAAATTTCTTCTGTGAAGAAGTTTCACTTACTATTAAACTGATTTTATACAGCACTATTATATCCCTTTCATTGTCAAACCACTGACCAGTTAATTTTTATCCATGTCCTAGGACAAGGATAACTATCCTATTCTTTGTTGGCCTCAGGTATATGTGTATTTAGCAGATATGTGTCAACCCCCCCAGCAAAACCAATGAATCATCCCCTCTGTTAACCTGAAGGAAAAGCCAGGCAGCTGCGAAGTTTATTTTCCCTGCTGCCCCTGTAGTTCTAAAGTACTGTAATTCTCCACATGACCTACCACAGGGCTCACCCCAGGAGAAGCTCTGCAACTTGAAACTGCCCTGTTGCTCTTGTCACTGAGAGACAGATCTCCTGTTGTGATGAATGGAGTGTTACAAGACTGAATTTTACACTGGGCTAGGAATGGCACCAATCCAGCACATCATACAAGTTTCTCAAATTCTCTTTATAATGCTTGCTGGGAAGTGCTTTAAAATAAACCAAGTTCCTTTCAAGGACTGGCTTTATCTCCAGTTCTGCACTTCATGCAACAGAACAGTGAAACTGTTGTGCCACTTAGAAAACAATTATTTGCTTAACCTGGCTTTTAAAACAAGCAAATGCCTAATTTCAAGTTGTGGTGCATCAAAGCAATACTGCAACTCTAATGATGAGATCCAGAATTGAACTGGCTTTTAATTACAAGAAAAACAAATGTTTTAAATGTAGCAATAATCCCAAAGAAAAATATGATTCCACATCAGCTCATCCCAATAACTCAGAAAATTATGACAATACTTACTTTCAAAACCATCTGGCAATTCCCCAATACTTCAATAATCACTGTGCTCTCCAGAGAGATGCCACTGCTTTTGTAAATATTTCCCTGCAGGAATGTGTTGGTGACTGCTGAATACCTGTAGCTGTATCTAGCTCTTTTGGGGAAGTACGATGCATTGTGTCCTAGGAAATAAACAAACAAACAAAAAAAAATGGTGGAGAGGAGCAGGGGGGAGGGGTTAGCCTACTAAACTTTCTCTTCTATTTTTTTTCTACCTTTTAATCTTTCAGCCATTCAAATCAGCTAAGCAAAGGGCTGGATATTCAGACTGTTCCCTTCCCACTTGGACTTAAAATTGAAAGAACTGGGTTTCTGAAAGCACCCTGCACACTGGCCATAGCTCCTGTAGGGAGGGTGGAAAGACTTCCCCCTCTCCCAAGCACATAACCTCACAATTTCCTTCAAGGCATGAGGTTAATTTCCGAGGGCAGAAAAGGAATGTAATGCATTTACAGTGCAGTGCTCTTTTGACACCTTTCAGAGAGCAGCACAGCAGGACCTTCACAACAGCAAGATGAAATAGATCTGCTCTTCATGCCCATAGCTGGGCTTAGTCCCACACTGGCTTAGTCTTCTGCTCAGCTCTAACGCTTCGGAGTTTTTCAGAGTTCACAGAATGTAAACTTCAGGCAGGTGTGGGCCTGCTAAACCTTAGTGGAACTTCTCTGCTACTTCCATGAATGCTGATACTCAGACATAAGTATCATTCTTCTCAGAATACGACATCCCTGTAGAAGTTTTCAAATTCCTCTTTCCTTATCATATAAAAAGCCTGAATACAGTCTTGTTTTACTCACCTGGACAGTCTGCAAAACAGGAAGCTCCATAACTTAAAGTCTCTGAGGACCCTGCAATGACAGGTAACAGAACAGAAAAGCACTGAAAACTTGTATGCAGCTCAGCACGGACCTGCTGCTTCTAAATTTCAGTGAAATTACTGAAATCAAAGCATGGTTCTCAAAACAAATAAATAAATCCATGAGAGTTTTTCTATCAAGTATACAGGGACAAGACTTTGCTCTTGCTCCTTTCCACACATCTATATCTCACAAACATATACATGAAGGAATGACCTACCTTAGTGTATTTATTGATGTAGGTATGGAAATTCCACAATACCATGGACTATGAAGCAACTTAAAATAATGGTTCTGAATCCAGGAAAGAAATATGTATTTTACATACCACACTTCTTCATATCCATAGTTTTTCAATTTTATTGCAGGTCAGGAAGATTTCTACATGGCTATGATTTATATTGCACATGGTCATTCAAAAGAAATCCTAAGCATCATTTGAAAAAGAACAAGAGCAGGCTTTACTGCCCAAGAAAAGCTTTTCCAGCAGCAGGAAGGATGTTAAAGAACATTTAAACATCACAACTTGAGGGAGGCAATTAGTTAAGATGTCCTTTAACACTGGAGAGTCTGTTTTCCAATAGGACTTTCATTCAGACTTTGACTGGGAGGGCAGTGAATTCAAGGGGATGCAGAACACCCCACACACAGATGGACTTGCTTTAGATTCACATTGGCATTAACAGGGGAAACAGCTGGGGCTGCTCATACAGAGCCTCCTTTCCTTCTCTTCAGTCTGTGCACACTGAACTAGCAAGACTTTCATTCTAATGCTGTGATGCTGAATGAGCTTAAATAAACCCGGCAGAATTACACGCAGCAGTTACTGAAAGCACTGCTGGAAAACACAATCATGTATGACATTATTTAATTAGTATTAAAAACATTCAGCCCTAACTTACTTTGAAAAAAGATTTATCAATAATGGCAACTCCCACAAGAGATTGAATAGTAAGTATAACCACCCCAACCTCTATGCTGTATCACAGGCTAACGAGCCTCCCTGTGAAGCAGTAACTAACATCCCTGTGTTGCTCAGCTTTGTCTCCTGCTGCAGACAGAAGAGTACCTCTCTTCTGTTTCTGGGCTTTTGGACGTTTTATGCCTGAAGGAAATGCTCTTGTCAAATTACAACATTTTAAAAAAATCCACATTTATATTATTCATTTGAAGCATATTTTCCCTTCTCTTAATCCCTTTTTTTTAATGTCAAAATTATTGGCAGAAGGAAAGAAGGAAATTCATTGGATTTGGAACAAAAACAAGAAAGTGTTTGTTTCCTTAGTCCCCCTTCAAGTTTACATACATTTTTATTACCAAGTTAAAATTTAAGTTTCTAGAGAGTAGAATTACATTTTTCTTGAAAACGTCTTACCCCACATTTATACCTCCTCCCAGTAAATGCTCCTTTTTAGTTTGCAGAACTAATTCTCTGTATGGAACTTCAGATTTTTACTTTTCAAAAATATGAATAGCATGTTATTTTCAAGCTAACTTGATCTAGTGCTAAAATATCTGCAAAATGAGAGAGCCTTCAAGCACAGAGAGACCAGGTCATGTAATATATGAGAATTATCACTCGACTATTAATTTTTATAAATAGACTTATCTATACATAAAACACACACAAGTTATTAAAAACCCTTAAAACAAATATGGTAAGACAAACATGGAAAATAAATCTGTTATGGAGCATCAGAAGGCTCGTGTGGTTACCGGAATGCTGAGCTCAGAACTAAGTGATAACTGTGGTTATCACAGACTGAGAGTGTGGTGGGTTGAGCAGCCTGAACAATCAGGCACTTGGTCAACTTTATTAGGGTGCCTAAACTTAGAGTCTCTGCTCTTCATTTGTTCTTTTTAAATTTTCTTCCATCATTTATTTTGGTTCTGGAAACAGCATGCACTCCTCTCTCTTCAGCTGACAAGAGTAACAAAGGACCACAGTACTGACAGTTCACAATTTATTCACACTTTTCAAAATCCTTCATCTCCCAAATATCAAACTGAGCACAAATGTTGAACATGATACTAACATATTATTTTCAGGTAAGAATAATTAAATGGCTGACACAACCTCACTGTTTCTGTTGCTTTCCCTAGAATGCTGAAGGAAGATGCACTATTTAATGCCTCCTCTCCAGGTAGGGTGCTCTCCCACCTGCCCAGTACCACCCAAAGAGCTCAGTAAACCAAACTGCTACACCACATTAAAAATCCAGACAAAGCTGCTTCAAAAATTACTACAAACTGTAACATAATTCTCTGAAGTTTTGCTAGTGAGAACATTTCTTAGCAGAAGTATTCTGCATTTAGAGAGATCAATCTTAGCAGAGGAAAAATTTCTTCTACTTACTCCCTGAAGTTCCTGCCACAACAGCACAGAGTAAAATGATGGCGAGCAACCCCGGGGCCATCGAAATCACCTTCTCAGACCAGAAGTTAACACAAACACATCAGTTCTGCTCTCAAAGGCACCTCTGAGCAAGGCACTGAAAGAAAATTTCCTTCACAAAGCAGGAGCTCACTATTTCAACTCCCCTCTTCCAGCCAGAGGAGGGGCTCTGGCAGGACAGCCTGCAGAGGGGAGGGGGAGGTTGGAGTAAGGGGGAGAGACAGACACACACATAACCACTGACCCCATCTCCAACAGCATTTCAGCCTTTTTGCAAAAGAAGAGAAGGAGAAGTTAACCTATTAGAAATCCCACAAAACTGCGAGGATAAGAAATTAGGTATATGGCACCACAACAGAGCAAATGCTCAGAACAATCCCATGAAGTGAGTTTAAAACAAATAAATAAATGTACAAGTCACCCTAGTGATCATTCCTTGATGATTAATCAACCAAAAAGCACATAGGATGAAAGCCAAAGCTTTGGGACTAAAGGGAAGGTGTTTCCATTGGGAGCAAGCAAGTTCACAGGAGGCAGCTCATCCCATCAAGTCCCAAATCTCAAATGGGTGAAATTGTGTGTGAATAAGACACAAAACCACTAAACCACCAAACCACCATCCTTCCGGTACCAACCAGGTTTGTACAACACATCAGAGACAGGCCTTCCAGGATTCACCAAACTTACAGACCCCTCATGCAGGCAGGCCCAGGACTCTTCCCACAGTTCCCATGCAGACTGAGCCCATGTTTAGAGTCCACATGTAGCAGAATGAATGGATGGTCACTCACAGCACAGAGACATGGCCACAACTCAGCTGTTCCTGTGTGCCAACACCTCCCAAGGGAAGCTGCGTGGGCAGGCAAATATTTCTTTACTCCCACTGCAAGCCCTCTGGTCTAGCCTGAGCTACTGTTTTCTCGAAACAAGAGTCACAAATAGAACTTTAGATAACAATCCCAGTCACTGGTACTACTCTCCCCCACTAGGTTTGTGCTGCTCCAGCCTCTTTCCTGAACTTACTTCCTCCCTCACATAACATTTGCTCACTAAATGCTTACAAATACTAAAGGGAAAGCAACTTCTCATGTGTGCTTTGCAAACATCAATTACTAAAGAAGATGAGAGAGAGCAATTCCAGTCTAAAGAGTTAATAAAATACTCCACGATGTAAACAGGCCCCTCTATCAAAATCCCTGACCTACCAAATGCTCAACTCAGAGTCAGGCCAGGTTTGAAACTGCATTAAAAAAAACCCCCAAAGCCTACATATGTCATACAGCAACTCAAATTTCCTAGAACCGACCCAAAGCAGTAACTGAGAAAGCCTTCTTCTGCCTTCACAGTGATTTTTCATAATATTCTAATTTTGAAACTGCTTCAGAGATTTCTTCGTGGAAAATTACTTGCTGAATTTGCCATTTTTACTCTGCTGAGCTACTCAGTCTGGTACTCATTCTAATTTTTCATTTAAGAGTACAGCTCATATGGGCATAGTATGTACTCTATGTAAGAAGTCACTTAGCTCTTGATCTACTATCATCAATATGGATAGAAGCAGGAAAGTCAACAGCTGGGCAGGAACATAAAAACATGATGAATTTACCAGAAAATTGATATATTGTCACAACTCTTTCAATTATTTTCTTCAATCACTACTATTGCCCACACCAGTCTGACTTTTAACTGTTTATATAATAAGATTTTTCAATATATTTCACACAGCTATTGAAAAAAAAAAAAAACTTAAAGCATAAAACTTACACCAAAGTCAGTAGGAACATCAACTCTGAAATTAGAGAGAATTTCTGCTTTATCAAGACACTGGTTCAAGTGGACCAGCATGTAACTTAGACTTCCTAAAAAAATCAAATTTGCATTTTAATCTCAAGTTTTAGCTTTGTGGCTTCCCATTTCTTAGGGAAGAAACTATACTAATAAAAAAGAAGAAAAATATCTTATGGTAGGAATATGAACATGCTCAAGAATTTATAAATCTGAGCTTGTTTGAATCTTGGCAATGTCATAGACCCAAGAACAAAGAAGTTCATGAACAAAACTCTAGGGCTTTTTTCACTAAAAATATTTCAAACAGCTGTTTTCAGTATAGCACAGATTTGGGGCAGTTTTTATTGAAACTTCTAAATATGGAATTAAATGCCTGAATAGCACTTAGGTCTTAAATGCACACTGAAGCCAAACCTTTAAGAGAAAATATGACATAAAGTGTCCTCTGCACTTGACTCATGTGACTTCCCTCATGTAGTGGTTGGCAAGTGCAGGATGGAGCCCAAGACTCAACATCTTGTAAGCATTTTTTCCTACCTCACATCAGATGATCTTTTTCTAAAAAAATCAAAACACCACTTCCAAAAGAGGGAGAAAAAGAACCTCCTGAAGAGAAATTTCCAGCACATTGCTGTCCTAGATAATCTTAAAATACTGAAGAAAACCTGGCACATGTGTTGCAAACACACTGGTTTAATGACACACAAGAGACCCCCACTGCCTGTAAGTCTCAGAAAAGTATTCATCCATTTTAATGGATACTGTACTCAAGTTTGGAAAATGAATTTAATAAAAATGACCGTCTGTCACACAACAGGGTAAGCCTGTCCGTGGATACCTGAGAACTGGTCTCCAGTATTGCCAAGAAAGCATGAGCTTTTACAAACTATCAAAGTCTGCTTTTTATAGGCCCCACAAAAAATAAAATTAATACTATCGCGACACTGACGTCTCGCCCTAACAGCCGAAGGCAGGCGGAAGTGCCCTTGGCCAAGGTTCCGCACCCACCTGTGTGCTCGCCGCCCTTCCTCCTCCCTGTGCTCGCAGCCATCCCGCATCCGGAGCTCTGCCCGGTCGCGGGCCCGAATCGAGCCCGGGGGCCCCTCACAGCACCGAGCATCTCCCACAGCCCGCGGCCGGGGGGCCCCTCACAGCACCGAGCATCTCCCACAGCCCGCGGCCGGGGGGCCCCTCACAGCACCGAGCATCTCCCACAGCCCGCGGCCGGGGGGCCCCTCACAGCACCGAGCACCTCCCGGAGCGCCCCTCATAGCACCGGGCACCGTCCGGAGCCCGCGGTCAGAGGCTCCTCACAGCACCGGGCACCGCCCGGGGCAGCATTCCGGGCACAGTGGCCCGAACCCGCCGCATCTCTGAGGAAAACGCCGTGAGAGCGCTGCGAGACACCGACGCTTTCCAGGCCTTCTTCCCAGCGGGAATTAAGCTATGGAAGGGCCACCTGTCCGCCTCAGGGCTGTGGCGGCGGCCGCTCCCCGGCGGACCAGCCCCAAACTCGGCCTCCGGGCGCCAAGGGGCAGCCGGGGAACCTGCGGCACGGCCGGGGAGAGAGAAAGGGTCAGCGATGGCTGCGGTGAAACGGGGTGATGGGGTCGCACCTCCAATCCGGTGTCTAGTCTTGGGCGCCTCGCGACGAGAAGGACATTAACCTGCAGCAGCGTGAGCACAGACATGCAATGGAGCTCCTCATCAAGCCTGATGAGCAACAGCTGAGGGAGCTGGGGGGCCTCGGCCTGGAGAAAAGGACTCTCAGAGGGCCCTTCCCTCTCAACTGCCCGAAAGAGTGGTCAGGCATTGGAACAGGCTGTCCGGGGAAGCGGTGGGATCACCATCCCTGGAAGCATTCAGAAAACACCTACACGTGGTGCTTAGGGACGTGGTTGAAAGGTGAACCTAGCAGGTTGAGGGCAATGATCTTCAGAGGTCTTTTCCAACCGTAGTGATTCTATGATTCTGTTATCCTAGAGTAAAAAAAATATCTTCAGTGCTACTTTGTGAACAATAAAAGCTTTGTACGAGGCATGGGCCTGAGGTAACTTTTTCACAAGTTACCAAGACACAGGGCACTCAGAGTAGCACCAGGAGAAGGTTCTTCAAAGGCTGTGGGGATTAAGAAATGGAAATTGCTTTGGGATAGTCTTTTTCCCCCCTCTAATGCTTTTGTGAACTCCTTGCTGTCACATTCAGGTGCACCATGGCTTTAAGTCCTAGAGCAGTGTCATACACCCTGTTAATGCAATGGCCCCCTGGAACTCACTGAAGCTGCTTTTTGGGGGTATTTTTTTTGTTACAAAGAAAGAGCTGTAGCATGAAGCAAAACAGCCAGCCACAAAAGGACTTTCAAAAAGCTGCCTGCTCTCTCTTGGTTTATTCTCAACTTGGGCACAACTACTTTCAGCACCTCCAGACCACAACACCTCCTCTTCAGACATTAAATTTTCAAGTTCTTACAGATAACAATATTCAATTTTAAGTGGTAATAAGGAGCACTTCCTTTGAAGTCAGTAGGTTTCACATGCACCTTTTGTGTCTTGGTTTGAAAAGTACTAAGATGCTCATGGCAAATTTATTTCTGTACCGAATTCCCATCCAGCATATCATACCTGAGGGTATTCATCTCACAAAAATACATTAGAAGTCATCCTAAAGATAATAAACTTGTATCACATTGCAGGATCTTATGAAGCAAATGGAACACAAAAGTTAATTTGCTATAAAATACAATCACCTGAACTACAAAAACACACCTTTGTCACAGGACTTATACTTAGCTTTTACTTCTAGGATGACATTATTGTATACTCCATTACTGACCTCCTGCTGCTTAGTTATGAATAATAATTAACTAGGTTTGAATAAACGAATCATTTCTTCAAATAACCCCTTGTGGTTAGACTGACAGAAGTGCTTTCACAAACACTGCAGTAAATAGCAGCTTTTCAAAACCACTCTGAACTTGCTCAATAACTCCCTCTTGTAAGGCTATCAGCTGCCTTTTACCTGTTTTAACAACTTTTATTTTGGATTCTCTTTGCATGACAAAACAAATTTTATTTCCTTCTGGCTCAAGCCTCACCAGAATTTGAAATTGTGCAAGTTCTGTCTATTAAAAACAGAAGCCTAATGAAAATAACACTGTCAAAATGTGACGGAAGGTAAAGTCATCCTGGAAAGCTCATGAAGGTGGAGGTAGGGAAGGTTTTACCTGAACTTGTAATGTGAGGCTGGAGGATTTCAGATGGCCTATGCTCCTTCCTTAGGTGAAAATACCTAGAGCCCATAAAGTCAGCATTGTTCCTTCTGTATCTACTACCAAGGAAAAACTATTCATACAACACTCACTTACTACCAAAATAACCCTAAGGTGCTTAATAAAAATAATAAATATCAGGGCATTAGAACAAACTTGTTTGAGGTACTAACCTTGCCTTCCTGTTCTTTCTGCACCTCAAAAAAACCAACCAAACAAAAATTTAGACATTAAAAGAAAGTAGGGTATTCTCATATGATTAATAGGGATCCTTTCCCACTGAATACAGCGGTATTTGATAGCTATTTTCTCTAGTGGTTCCTGGTATGTGAACATGGAGCTATATTTATATGTGTTTGTTTAGTTGCATTGCAAGTGAAAGTTTTACCCAACAGTTTTAACTAAAAAAATATTTATAGCACCCGAGTTGCAGGAAAACAACACATTTTCAGTGTGGCTCTCTGTTTGACAGATGGTCTGCCAGGCAGACAATCCCATTTATCAGACTTGGCCCAGGTGAGACTCTGAAAAATTTCTCCCTGTAATTACTTTTCTTCACTTAACATTTCAGCCATCCATGTATTTGGAAACATTCCAAATGCTATGATTTTCCAATTACAAGCACTAGATAGGAAAGACAAAGTTTTTTATTTTAAATAGAGTCAGTTTTAAAAACAAACAGTAATTTCAACACAATCAAACACAAAGCGCTTTCACACAAATCAAGTTATATCCTGCATTTGTTTGTCCAAGGTAGGTTTAACAAAGCAGTTTACTTTGGCAGTCTGTAGCTCATTCCATACACAAGAGAACAAGCACAGGCTTTGCGTTTAAGAAAATATAACTATAGCAGAGGCAGCAGAAAGCTTTGCAGAATGGTGAATTCGAAGGAAGACCTGCCAACATTGTGTGTCCTAATCTTAATCCATACATGGAACTTAAAGAGAATCAATGGACTATGCACATAAATCAAAACAAACAGTTTTTTTTTTGGTCAGTGTTTTGCCTTTTGGTGCCACCACCTCAGATTTTCCAACCATCACTTTGGGGAGAAAAGGGGAGATAAAGGAATAACAACTGGAAGACTCAGCAAATGAATATATGGCAGGACTATCCAGACCAGACTGACAGGGTACTAAAAGAATTAAAAATCCTCCCCACCATGCAAGCAAATCCCAAGCTTGGAAACGCTGCGAGCTTCATTGCTCCTTTCTGTTTCGCTCTGACAATAAACTGACAAGAAGCACGTTTTCTGTGACACTCAGTGGGGGAATTCTGCTTCCCAGTAAGGCACAGGACTTGCTTGTGTCACCAGAACAGAAAACACTGCAGCATCACCCAGGCCCTTGAAGAACAAAGAGAGCACTATGGTGGTGCACCAGCAGACAAAAGCATATGCTGGTACCACGTCATCAGTGTGGAAAGCTATAAAGTTACCAGCTTTTTATCTCCATCATTCTCTTGCTAGTTAGTAGCTGCTCATGTAAATTCTTATGGTATGAGGAGACCAGAAACCTTTTCCAAACGCACAAGGAAGCTCTTAAATCACTTGCAGACTGACTCACAAGCAGCAGCAGTTTACAAAACCTAATCAAAACCAGGCCTAGAGATTGTACGTGATCTACAAAATTACTGGATTTCAAACATAAAGTGTTGAAAGACTTGAAAAACTAACTTACACCAAATACTTACAGAAGGCACATTTGGCAAGAACAGGAAATGCAGTATTTTTTATTTGTATTTATTTTAGCTTTTTACTTTTACAGACATTAATACAGTGTTACCAACATAGCCCGGCTTCAACACAGGTATCATTTAGGTTGGATATTAGGAAGAAGATTTTTACAGAAAGGGCGATTAGACATTGGAATGGGCTGCCCAGGGAGACGGTGGAGTCACCGCCCCTGGAGGTATTTAAGAAAAGATTGGGTGTGGCACTCAGCGCCATGGTCTGGTTGATACGGTGGCACTGGGACACAGGTTGGACATGATGATCTCAAAGGTCTTTTCCAACCCAGCTGGTTCTGTGATTCTGATTCTGTAATATGCATCAAGATGTTGTTTGACCAAGTTGCTTATGACACAGAAATTACTTAAACCTTCAGAGCCTCATTCCCTAATTTTTTGTGATTATCATCCTAAATAAGCATATCCATCTTAAGTTTCTAAAAGCAAAACTCATCTTTCATTTAATTTAGAAAAATCAGAGAAACTCCCTAACAAACATTTTACCTTCTTAGTAAAGAAACAATAATTAACAAGCAGATCAACAACTAAAAGACCAGGTATTTTATTTATGTGTTTCAGGTGGAATTCAAGCTTTAAGATAAGGTTGAGGTTTGTTTATGATTGATCAGATGACTTACGTAAATGTACAACAAAGTTTTCCGATGTTCTAACCAAGGCTCTCTGGGCATTTCCACTGGGGTGAAGAGAACACTTCACAGACTTTCAATCAGCAGTAAGAAAACTCCCAGCAAAACAAAAAACACTAAACAAGTATCTTCTGTATGAACATACTCACTTCAGATTAGAGATATGACTAGACTTGAAACTGTCAATAAAATTCAGATACTAGATTCAATCAGTATTTTTACACAATAACCTGAGTTGTCCATTTGGAAAAGCTACCTCCAAGAAGGAAGAACCCTTTAGGTTTGGTTCTCTTCCAACTAAGAAAGTTTTAAAGTGAATTCTAGTGCTCATAAAAAGAAGACAACAAACTATTTCTTTTTTCAAAGAGGAGCACCTGTCTCTGAGGCAACTCCCTGCTGGTCTGTAAACAGTGCTGCTGCCAAAGCACGAGCCTAAATAGTTCTCCATACATATCCTCCTCTTATTCTGTGCTGAGATCTCACAGTCTGAATGCAAGCACAGTGTGCAACATGATTGAGACGAGATTAATTGAAGAACATCACCAAACTGTTATGTATAAAGCAAAAAGGGAAACACTCCATTGCTCTCCACTGGTGCTGGACTGAGTGGCCCATATGGATTAGGTATGCTTTTTACAGACCTAAGTGAAACTCCTCTCAAGCAAAGGCATATTCAAACCATCTAGTAATAAACATTACTTTTTATTGGTTTCCAGTGATAGGATGCACAGAAAAAACAGGAAGTCTCCATGAAGCTTCAGAGAGGGCTTGTAGAGGTGCTAACTAACTTCATCCATCAGTGTTTAAACACTGCCTATAAACGTTTGTAAGAACCAAGAAGAGTATTGCATTTCGGACAGGTGTGATCCACATCCTTTAGGGCATCAATGCAAAAGGGAATTAAGCAGCAGCCTGCTATACACCTGCAAAGGCAAAAAAAGAGAAAAACACTGCTTTACACTTTTTATATACACAAGAAGGTAAAATGTATTTCATCCAAAAGCCATCAGTAAAACTGGTGCCATAAGCTTTAGGATGAACACACGTGGCTATGGAGTCCATTACTGTATGTTCCAGAACTGCTTTAAGGTCCTGTAGGATCAGATGTAGGCTGATTGAACCACTAAGGCTCAGGTCCCAGACAGAGAAAGCAAAGCTGAGAGCTCCATTACATGTTAGAGCTGTAAAAGGTCAAGGTAAGAGTGCAAATTGGAGTTGACCTACCCCAGCAGGCAGAGGCCACCACATGACAGCCAGGTCAAAGCTCCTGCGTCGTACGAGAGACGTGTCACTATCACCTGGTTACAGGAAGGGCAGGACATCTGAACCGGGCGGTCATAAAACAGCACTGGCTGCTGCACATACACCGTCTGAACAGTAACTGAGCAGAGAAATAGGCTGTTTACTCAATGAGTACAGAAGGAAAAAAGAGTAGTGATCAGCTTCCTCTGAACCAGGTATAACTTTGAAATATTCAGGGCTCAGAGGAACAAAATACACGACAACAGAGAGAAATCACCATGGTATTTCCTAATGCAGAAATACACTGTCTTAAAAATAAAGCTGCACTAAAAACTGCAGAAAGCCAAATGATGTTATTGACATCAGTACACACTTAGTGATTCACAAGAATTGATTCACCTTGTTCTCTTCAAAAGTATTTTTTGGCAGGTGGTGAACACCTGTGAACCACGATTTTTCATCTTCTGACAGCACCTATTACACAGCCACTTGACACCACCTTAAGGTGAGGTACAAAAGAGTTTTGGAGGCTTACTGGGGTTATTTGCTGGTGGAGGCTGTCCCATGAATGGGGGAGGGTTCATTCCCTTCCCATCTGGCTTCTTCTGTCCAGGGCCAGGGATGGGATAGGGGTGAGGATAGTTCACATTGATTCCTACGGTTTCCTCATAAGAAGGTGGTGCAGATGGGACAGAGTTGCCACTTGGAGCAGACATTATATCTAAAACATAAAAGAGAGAAAATCTTAACAAAAGGCATTATTTATTAAAGGAAAGTGACAAATAATTAGGCTCAATTCAGCAGCAAGAAGATAACTAGATTAAAATGGACTTTTACCAGCATAAAATTAATTTGCTAGTATTTGTTTCTGATAGTATGAAATGTTCATCTTGATTTCACTGTTGTTGTTGTGTGCTTCCCACTTCCTTTTCACAGGGTAGTTCTTACACTTTGTCCCAACACCAATTCTTCCTTTATAAATTAAATATACTAAAGCAGGGAGGTGAGGCATCTTTATTAGTATACTAAAATATCTGGCAGTCTCCTAATTCTCCAAGAACACTATTTCTAATCCCTCTTGTTCACCTGAAAAATTGAACAGTATGATAGGCCACACGGTAGTTGCTAACCAACATGAGCCTGGTTTGTGGTGAAGCTCAAATATTTAAAAAATACTATTTGCCTCTGCTGTAATTTGAAATAAGTATTTATATTGAAGGAAAAAGAAACCCAAACAATTAAGCATGTCCAACTCAATTCAAAACTTTTACAACTCTCAAATATGTCTAAGGTTGCCATTTTTGCTTCTTAGAAAAATTTTAATGAGTTTGTAGTACAACTTTTCCTCCACCAATTGTTATTTTGTTGCAGAGGATAGGAATGCTGACCACTGCCTTTTCCCAAAGAGGAAAGAAACAACTGCGGTTTCAATGCAGACTTCCTTTCCTCCTCCCCACCTACCCGCTTCAGACTCTACCCACCATTTTCTTTGTGAAACAAGCTCTCATGGCATCAGTGCTGACCAAGCATCTCCCTTTTCCCCCTCCTCCTAAGAACCATCAGACAGCTCTCCAAGAGCCACACTCCATTCTGCTGTTGCACATACAATCCCTCTATACATATGCAAGTCTTTTCACACAGTACTATCTGCAAAAGGCAAGCTGTACTTGGAACATTAATTCTATGATGCTATGATAGTTGTATAGGACTACTATGAATAAAAGAGGAGAAATTGCACCGATGCAATTTGCAGGTACAAAAGACAACGCACAAAGTAAAAGAATTTCAGACATAAGTATCTGTTTAGGGCTGGCATCACTCCACTCACACAAAGCTCGGGTGAGACCAGCATACAACTTTCCCAACAATGACACAAGCCTTTCCACTCTCCCAGAGCATGGAAAAGTCCTTGGAATACCGCTGATTATCTTCCTCACGCAACACAGCTTTCATCAAGATTTCAGTGAAGTCTATAAACACTTCCATGAAGAACTTGTCACAAGTCTGTTAACTCTTCCAGGTTACACAGGACTAATCTGCTGCACTGGAGGCATGGGAGATAAACCAGCAAACACCAGTGTTTATACATTCAGGAATCTTCCCAGCTGATTTAGCAGAAATGCAGAAAGGTGTGTTACAAAGGGAACTGTGTACTCAATCAAGTGTGGGTTTTACAGTAGCCCCATGGCCAGGACAAATACAGGAGCTGGTACAGAAGAACAGACATGGCTACAGGTGCAGGAGCAGTAACTGTGGTAACCCTGGAACAGACATTGCTCCTTCCCACCATTCTCATACTCACACTGCAGCTTTGGCAGAATGAAGAGGGAACAAGACAGCAGTCAAAGATGTTGAAACTCAGTAAGTTTTTGTAGTATCAAGTATTTCACAGCTATACTTTAAAAAACCACTGATGTCCTGTTTTCTTTAGAAAAGAGAAGTTTTCTCCCTGTGACTAAACTACAAAGCTGAATCACAATCTACTGCTCCCAGTCAGTGTGCTGGTCTTGGCTGGGGGTGCACAAGAAGCCAGGAGGGGGCACTGCCAGAACAGCTGACCCCAGCTGACCAAAGGGGTATTCCAGACCATAAAGCATCATCCTCAGCCATAAAACCAGTAAGAAGGTTGTTGGGAGGGAAATGCTGCTCAGGGACTGGCTGGGCATCGGTTGGTTGGTAGTGAGCAATTATTCTCATTTGCTTCACTTGCTGGACTGTATTCTCCTCTGTTACTTTCCTTTTCATTACAACTATTTAATTATTGTTTTATTTCAATTATGAAACAGTTCTTATCTCAAGCCATAAGTTTTCTCATGCCCTTCCAGTTTCTTCAGGGGTGCAGTGAGTGAGCAGCTCTGTAGTGTTCAGTTGCCAGGTGGGGTTAAACACAGCTCCTTCTGCTGCTCAGCTCTGCTTCACTTATGAGCAAGTTCTAAGAAATCAACACCCTTTCATAGATTTCAAAATGATAATAACTTCCAGCATGAACGCTTCTAGTCTTGATATTTACTTATTTTTAAATTATGTTGCTGTTCATTTCTTACCACCAAGTGGTTTTGAACAACCATTTCAATTTAAACATTATCACTACCCTTTTTCTGCACTTTCACTTTTTTTTTTCGTTTTTCTGTAGACAAATGCAAACAGGTCTCAAGTCTTCACAACACTTTGTGGCATCCCTTTTCATCTTCTAAAGTTTCAAAACTGTAGCACAAATAACATGTACAAAGTACTACAGTGAATGGTGTAAAACTAAAACTGTGTATGAAGTCCTTTAAGTTATCTATCAAAACAAAAATTCCTAATAAACATCAAGATGAGATCAAGACTACAAAAAAGCCTCTTCAAAATCTGAGTATTGTGGATGTAACCACAACTTCAGCTTTTCAATTTCATTTTTCTAATGTCTCTCTTGCTTTAAATGTCAACTTTGAAGAGGTATTTGAACCATCACTTCATACAGCCAGTGCGAATGTGTTTCACACTCCAGGTCTTGAACATTAGGCTGGGGACAAGGGAAATACCAGTCTCTGCTTGGTATGTAAAAAACCAAGCAACCAAAAACCATCCAGTAAAGAACTGCTTACAATTACAGCTATCCTAACCTGGTCTGGCCAAACAAATGTTTTTGCCCTTCCCTTAATCTCTTGCTAAAATTTGACACAACTTAACCCTCAAATTAAACAATTCCTACGCAGTCCTCTTCACTAGAAATCCCAAGTCGCCCTCCAACAACACAGGTGGTTTAGAACGGCTACCTTCACAGCAGAGTCTAAGACAGCTACTGATCAGCAACATCTGGAATGAAACACAGGTTGAAGACTAATTTTTTTTAACAACCTGTCAGGACATACAGGTTTATCAGAGCACTCAGTGCACAGCAAGCCCTAACACAGCAGCCTCTTGGACCACCAGCTTCATCTGAACTCTGGACAACAACTTTCTTGTTTACCAACCTGCTGAGGAATATTATCTCAAAGTTGTTTAAATTTCTCAGGCGTTTGTGAGAGAATAAAATCCAGTAATCACAACAAAAAAAAGACTTCGACATATTATTATTTCATTAAGAACCAATGGCATTGAGGTCACACTGAATTCTATACTGGCGAAGTGGAAATATTACCACACGGTGTGTTCTGCCGGGCAGGAGACATTTCAGAGGTTACTGTGTTACTTTTACCAAGTAATCAATAGTCCCGGAACATTCCTGAGTGGCCTCCTGTGAGTTACCCACTCCCCGGGGCAGCGCAGGGCCGGTCCGAGAGGAGCTGCTGCCGCGCGGCTCCCGAGCGCATTCCCTAAGGAAAGGGCCACCTTCCGCCTGCCACGCTCGGGGAGGCGAAACTCCGGCCTCGCTCGGCCCCCAGCCGGCATCGCCGAAGGCAGGAGCCGCCGCCCACGGTCTCTCCCGGACCGTCCCGGAACCAGGACTGGGACCGCGCCACTCGGGACACCGCTGGCCCGCCAAGCCCCGACCTGCCCCCGGTGCCCCGCGGGCTCCTGCGGAGAGGGATCGGCCCCCGAGCCGAGGCTGCTCCCCCGCCCCGCAGTCGGGCCGGAGCACCGGGAGCGGCCCAGGGAGGGCAGCGCTCGGGGCCGGGAGCGGCCCCGGCGGAGGAACACAGCCTGCCCCCGCCGCCCCACTCTGCTCTGCCCGCGGCACCGCCAGGCTCCGGGCGGCGCGGCACAGCCCTTACCGACTCTCCTCTCCGCTCCGTTTGCCCCGGCGCAACCACGGTCAGCACGGCTTGTCCTGTCCCGTCCCGTCCCGTCCCGTCCCGTCCCCACCCCACCCGCGTTTCCTCTTGCCCTTCCCCCTAGAACCGTGAGCAAGCGCCGCGGGCGCAGCTCGGGAGGGCGCTCCGCTGGCCTCGGACGGGCCGTGCCCTGGGAGCGGCCTCGGCCGCTCCCCCGGACCCACCGGCTCCCGGCAGCGGCGCGTCTGGGCGGGACGGGAAGGGAAAGGAAGGGGGAAAGCCTGTGGAAGTACAGGCACTCCTGACGCATTTCGCAGTCCCGGTGATCGGGAACTCCTCGGCTTTCGCCAAGAGCTCACAGCGATTAAACCAGTAATCTTCAACTTTCCCGTCTGCAGCGCAGCCAAGCACCGTGTTCTGTAACACTACAGGAAAATTACTTTCCTAATTCTACAATACCCCTTACGTTACCAGATCAGGTATTTCAGACAACATACAAGAACACATAAAATGATCAACAAAACTTTCAAGTTCAAGATTCAGTGATTTTACGTAGTGTCTTTACAAGCAATTGAATTGGATTCAGTCTTTAGAAAACACAAGAGTACATCACTCCTTCCTCTATTCAGCTCCAAGATAACACAAAATGTGAATTATGGCCAGATCCCTGAAAGGGCTTCAAGAGGGACTGCTTCACACGTTGGTTTGTGTGAATCTTCCTTGGACTGAAGGGACTTGATAACCCCTGGGGGCTCAGCAGGGACAGTTCATAAAGCCTTTTGGCTGAAAGCATCTAAAATCTGTTAAAGTCCAATTTTTGTATTTAAATCTTTTCTTGAACCTTGCCATAAGGAACACACAAAAAGCCTCAATTCAAACCCATCCTGGAGCAAGGAGTCAGGTTTTATAGGATGAAAGGGGGTCCTACCCCAAGTGATGATAAACCAGCATGAAGCTCTGCAGTCACAGTAACCTAAATCACTTGCAAGTATGGGTACTTGGGGATGTCATCAGATGTTGAGACTATTGAGGGCATGAATAGTCCCAGTCCCCCGATTTGGGGGGAACAGAGAGAGGAGTGTGGAGTGTGATCTATCAGCACTGAGATTAGAACTAAGAGGTGAATAAATTTATACCATTATCAAGAAATCACATTACAGATTATTTTTCTAAGGAGCAGAACATGAGTAATTTGGTCTTTGGTGCCCTGGATTAACTAAAATTGGAGTAATTGTTCTCTTACTAACTAAATCTCCTTCCCCAGATGGCTATGAGCAGCTTAGGAGCCACAGGAGAGAGAAGCCATGACTGAACACATCTCCCAGGGTGAAATAAGGCATGACCTTCAACTGAAAGCCTTCTTACTCTAACTGCCATCTCTCTCATGTGTAGTGTTTTGCATCTAGTCTAGGCTGGCTCGTGCTCCTCCTTGGGGACCCCAGTAACATTCCTCCTTTTTGCCCTACTACTGTTTCCACCAAATGTCCAAATAGGCGGTTTGGATCCATTTACTGGTACATGAGTGTATTTCCTCTCACTATCCATCCTTCTTCCCACCTAGCTCACCATTTGCTAGTTCCTGCCTTTCCAGTCCTTTTGCTGGATGGCACTGGGTGAAAGAAGCATCAGCTTCAGCCGGTCACCACAGCACCTGTGAGCTTGTGGAAAATTCCACAGAAGTCACAATTAATGGAATGTTATGTAGTGGTCAGTGGAACAAATTGGCGAAGGGCTCTGTGGCCACCTTAAGTAACAAACTAACACTTTTCTGAGGAATACATATATCCTTGCTAACAAATACTTGTACCACCTTGAGCCAAGCATGCGCTTTAGGCAGAGTTATCCTGTCCTTAAAAGTAATGCCCTGCTTCTTAATACTACATTGCTGTTAAGGAGTTTTATTCCTGATTTTCAGTGACAGGCTTGTGGAAAATTGGCAAGTTTGGTGTGGAGAATTGATGAGGCTGGTTGAGCAAGGACATGAGTTGAGGTGCTTGCTTATCTTACACCTAACTTGAGTGAGGCTTAAGCACTGCATGGTGTCTGGGGTAAAGTGTAGGGCTCACAGCCCAGTGTCTCAGTAAAGTAGAGAGCGTGCTTACACTTTGGTATGGAGACAGGGCCTCAGCCCTCTTGTCCACGCACAGCAGGCCTTATTAGAAGTAGAAATCTGGTCCTGTGAGGAGATGTGTGGCCAGCAGGCCAAGAAAGTGGATTCTCTCTCTCTGCTCCACTCTCATGAAACTCCACCTGCAGGGCTGCATCCAGGTCTGTGGCCCCCAACATAACAAGGGCGTGGAGCTGCTGAAGCAAGTCCAGAGGTGGCCATGAAGATGTGCCAAGGGCTGCAGCACCTCTGCTATGGAGACAGGCTGGGAGAGTTGGGGTTGTTCAGGCTGGAGAAGAGAAGGCTCCAGGGTGACCATACTGCTCCTTTCAGTACTTGAAGGGGGCCTATAAGAAAAATGGAGACAAACTTTAGCAAGGCCTGTTGCAACAGGAGAAGGTATGATGGTTTTAAACTGAAGGAGGGATCAATTTAGACTAGATATAAAAAAGGAGGCTTTTACAATGTTGGTGGTAAACCATTGTCACAGCTTGCCCAGAGAGGTGGTGGATCCCCCTGGAAACATTCAAGGCCGGGTTGGACAGGGCTCTGAGAAACCTGGTCTACTGAAAGGTGTCTCTGCTCATTGCAGGGGCCTTGGACTAAATTATATTTAAAGGTCCCTTCCAACCCACACTGTTCTATGATTCTGTGATGATGATGTGCAGTTGTAAAATATTGATGGGCGTAAAGATGATCAAGCAAAGGTCAGATGGCCTGTACTGCTGCCTCAGCCAAGTGGAGGAGGAAGCGAGCCTGAAGTATCATGGTTCTGTTCTGCCTTTGATTCAACCATAAATCCTGACTCAGCCTGACCAAAGGTAACCAAAACCCTCATTATCCCTCGTTTACATATGAAACATACACCAATATGCAACTGAGAAAGTGTCTTCCCCCCCACTGTCTAAGATGGAAGTGACAGGTAACCAATTATATTTGACTACAGTCCCACCTCCATTTATCTGAAAGTATAAAATTGATATTTTCAATCCTCCATGTAGAGGATGAGAATATGACCCCATTTCAAGGACAAGTGGACTGTTCTGCTCCTCTCTCCTCCCCAAAACAGAGATGCCTCTTTAGTAAAATTTTCACCTCAGTGAAACTACAGTTAATTAACTGTGAAGTTATGTGTAATGAAAAACTGAGTTTTTAATTCAGCTTGAAACCACTGGCTGGTGCTAATGCAGTAACTGTATTTATCAACAGCAATTCCAAATCTGTATTCCTGTTGCTTCAGTAAGTAGCATTATTTGTGAATCTGTGATTAAGGGCATTCTTATTAAACACAACCAGACTACAGTGCCAAATTGATAATAACCAGAAATTAAGGCCAGCCACATTCAGCCCCTCTGATCTCCAACACAAGTGGGTTATTTTGTGCTAAATTTCATACTCTAATGGAACAGAGCTGCAGCCCGATAGCCTACCTGGGTTAGGCAGGGTGTTGCCCCAGCAAACCCACAGAGCTGCCCCGAAGCTGCCGCCTGCGCGTTGGCACCCACAGAGCTTCTCTTCCTGCAGCAGACCAGGTGACTGGGTGGGGACACAACCAGCGCCAGCTCGAGGCATGCATGAGGAAACGTGGCTAGAAACGGATACAGCTTTTTATCTCTCCCATCCCCCCAAGAGCTGCGTACCTGAAACTATAACTTGTTTTTAAAAAGGTCATAAGAAAAAAGGGCCCCATGGCAGTTTCAGAAGCTTGGTGTAAGAATGCAGCAGGATGCAACCGGGAGAGCTCCGCTCCATTTCCATCCCGTGGCACGGTGTGCTCAGCAGCCCCAGCTGCTCTATTCACTGTTTGGCTTCTCTCTGCTCTACTCTACTGGGTCATCACCAGGGCTGCTAACAGCAGCATGGAAATGTACACAGAAAATAGTGGATGTTTTGTCATCACCCTGATTGTACACACAGTATTACAGAACACCAGCAGATGTCAGTTTAGCCCCAAAAATAATTGCATGTTGGATTTATTAGCTTCTGCTTTTACAGCAGTAGGCTTCTGTCAAAGAAGCTAAATGAAGTTCAAAAGTTGATGCACATTTAAAAGCCTGTTAGCCACATTTTACATACTGTAACATGTTCTCAATGTGTAAAATAAGTAAACTTTAATCTCACCTTAATTTTCTCCTGCCTGAAAATCACAGGACTTGCATGCATACAAATAGATATTTTTTTTATTTGTGTATGTCATTTTGCATATACTGATTTGTTGAAGCTAGGTAAGAATTTCTATGACTTTCAATCATTTCAGTAATACTAGATATGGATATAGATATAATGGGTCATGCCAGAATGCAGTTTCAGACCAATAACCAATGTACAGGTATAGATAGATAGTTTAAAGAGAAAGCAAGGTAGCTACATTAAGCCAAATAATCTGAAAGAATGTTTGCTTTTTTCTTCACTGCTGCAATGGCTGATTCAAGTCGCTAAGCAAACAGAACAAGAACTTCAACACAATTTCAACAGTTAGTACAATGACACAAGTGTTGAGGTTCACACAAGAAACCTCAAAGATGACAACAAGATCCCACACTCAAGTATAAAAATGCATGTTCACATTGCTGAGGTGTCCTCAAAGCATTGGTGATACTGGTGATACAGGATAAATTAATTTCAACTTCCACATGGTCATCTCCAACCCTGTAGGGCAGAAGAGCAATAGCTAAATGGACCACTTGAGCCTCAGGGTTTTGTTGAGCTCAGAGTTTAAGGGTTTCATCAGCTTCCAGACCAACCCTCTGGTAACTTCAGCACTTTCCAACAATACAGTTTTATTCTCTAGGCTGCTTCTGAATGAATGCACATAAAACCTTCTGCGATAATTAAAACTAAGTACAACCATAATATACTTCCTCTTATGTATTATTACTGCAAAACTCCTGATCACAAAATACTTCAGAGCTAACAACACAATCATTAACAGCTTGCAGAGGCAGGCCTAGGTAACACTGCTGTATTGTTTCTGCTTGGGTGAGCTCTGTTCAATAGAACCAACTCTACCAACATGAGCAGTTATCAAACAGCCTGACATTAGAGATGCCAAATTCATGGGAAAGTGTGGTGCAGTTTCCTTGTGTGAACAAGAGCAGAGCCTGAAGTCAAAGCTGCCAGGAGGTGGGTTACCTTGAATGCTGGTTTCCAAACACTTGGCTTAAAAAATAGAAAAGCTGTGATAGAGGCTTTGCAGCGTTCCTTTGGGAGTTAATAACTTCAACTTAGACTATCCTCAAGTAAATTTTGTGATAGAGGGGGAAGAGGAAAAAGGAAAAAAAAAAAGAGAGAGAGTAGATAGACAACAAACACACTCTACCTTTCAGAAACTACTTAGTGAAGATAAATACCCAGTGTCTGACTGCATCATTGCTTACGTTTATATATCAAAACAAATCTATTGCTCCATACCAATACAGAAGTGGAAGAGGAAAAAAACCCCAAAAACCCCCTCATGACAGAAAAATGATGACTTCAAGTCAGCTTGCAGACACACGTTATCTTACATTAAACCATCTTCTTTCTCAGCCCCCATTTCCTTCCAGTTTCTTCACCCCATCCCTTCACAACAGCCACTCAGACACATCTGCCCAGTGCTCTCTGGTGAGCCCGGCTTGAAGCTGAGCTTTCCTGACCTATTTATTTCATCTGCAAAGGTTGGTAGTATGTGGGGTAATATGCTTGTGAAAGATTAGAATATTAATGAGTTTATCACATGAAACAGAAGCAGCATATCAAGTCTAAAACTGCAGATGATCCCCCAGGAATGCAACTGATTGACAGAATTGTGAAATTAATCCAAACCTAAATATTAGTACTTTGCAGTCCTTCTAGTATTGCTTCCTTCTTAATTACCAACTCCCGTAGTGTTATTTGATCATCATAACAACAGCTGCCAGACTGCAACACTGTGTCACACTACAGCAAAGTATTTAAGTATGTAAATCATATTATCTCCCCTACAGAGTGAGACAGAAGTGTGGTGTCAAAAGAGCTAATGATAGATTTCTTCTTCTCAGAACACTTGGCACTTCACATAAAGAATTACATGGAGAAGAACCATTCACTGCCAGTTACGGGTCTCCTAGAATGAACAATCAAAAAGAAATAGTTATGATAGAAAAGCTTCACATTTAAAAACAGCAGATCTGTCCTGATTAAGTCATCCATTATTTGATGGATTATCTATTAATGCCATAACAAAACATATAGGAAAAATTATGATTCTCCAACCATTTACCCTTCATATTCATCTTCCTATTCCCTTGACAGGGTACAGGAAGGATGTGATTTTAAAAATAAAGCTGCCTGGTTATTTTTCCTGTAGACAGAACTGAAATAAGATTTCCACTGCTTTGATGTCATTGCTGAATGAAGTGGTGCAAAAATCCCTTCTTCCTACCCTTCCTCCAGAATAATGCCTGACCTGCGTTTGGCCAAGCTGTGGTATAGTCTTGGCATAAATCAGCCTTGCCAGCTCTTGTTGTACCTGACCACTGAAATCACTGATCTGAATCTTGCAGTGAAGCTCCCTGCTGTTTTGCTTAAGGCAGCAGCCAGACATGTTCTAATGAAGTGCTTTGATTCAACTCTGTGGATCTAAAGTGAGTAAGGAATGATACAGTATTCTGTTGTGCATAATTCTGATAGAATATTCACACAGCTGTCATCTGGACACCAGAATTATTGTAATCTAGTTGGGATATAGGGAAGAAATACAGAAATATGTGTAAAGATTAAGACCATATTACTAAAAATTCATAGTTATCTTATAAGGCTTTCCTTCAGGCCTCAAATAACCACTTCTCTTAAAGACTGTTTCTAGCATCATTCACACATTATGTGCAAAGCTAGATTCCAATAAGCATTTATTTTCTTATGTTCCTCTCACTTTATGAGCTATTGATATTGAATTCTGTATTGGTTTATAATCTCTAGGTTTTTTTACTTAGGTTGCATGATTTAAGAATAGACATAATGTTTAGCATTCCAGTTCCCTACCTCTGGCAGGACTGCCTTAATTGAAGACACTTCAGTGAATCTCTCAAGTCTCAGCTCAGAAGGGGTCAGTTCCTCTTTCAGAAACTCAGACATTATATGTCATATCTTGTCACTTGATACTGGTTGTCTGTAGGAAGCAGCAAGCCAGGAAGCTTATCATCTGGGCAAAAGTGTCATGGCTACAGAGCTAAAACAGCAGCAGCAATGTGAGCATTAACAGCCATTTACCAAACTGATGACTAATCATGGTGAAATGCAATCTCATCTGCCATTGCTACACACCAAGAAAACATTTCTCCAAATTTGCGTGCAGCCTTGAGTGGCTTGTTACACTGGATGCCAAATGTTTAGGAGACTCCTTGTTTGAAATGAAACCTTTGTCTTTTCAGACTGAGCCTTTGTGATAAGCAAAGCAATCAGTAAACAATTATGAATATGCTTACAAAGACTAGTAATAAAGTGAACTAGAAAGCCTCACGTGGGCTTGTGAGAACTGACTGATCTGCTGGTTGCATAGATTCTGCAAGTCTTGATTGCATGCACAGCTCCTCCTGAATTTGCCCTGTAGCAAAATCATTTGTTCTGTGACACAATCACAACAGAATCTACCGTAACTAAAAATAAACTGTTTCTCTGCAAATTTATGACTCAGTTAGTCCAGCTCATAAATAACTGTCCAGTAATGGTCAGCAAATGCATTGATTATGTGCTTATGACTATCACATTGTGCACGACCTCATCAATTGTCATTAGAGCCAGCTATTTTAGTATCTTCAAATACCTGCAACACTTGGGTTTAGCCCCAGAAGGTTGTTTAGTAAGTCATCAGTTCTCTGAGCAGCTTATGTTACCCTCATTTGTATCTCTGACCCAGCTGCTTTACCACTTCCTTGATAGCTTTCAGCACTCCAGAGTTGCCTCACAAATCTATTTAAGAAGCTGCCACCTCTGTGGCACCAATTCTGCTACACCTGGATGGTGGGAGAGCTTGGTAATTGGCCACCTTTCCAGTATGTCTGTATGAGCAATTAAGAACACCTGCCCTAAAGCCAGGAGTGGCTCTGCCCACCTGTAGGGCAGACACAGCTACCAGCACAATGAACCTTAATGTTTCTTTAATCAGGTGGGAGTGACAATACTTTATTTGTCCACTAAATTTTATTAATTAAATCAAATTTAAATTAGAGTCTTCTTTATTTTAAACAAAAAATTGAGTCCAAATTAGAATTTAAGTCAGACCAACAGCTGAAGTTGTTTCATGTTAGAACTGTACTTTCAATGTAAGAGCAAAAATGTCACCTTTGTAACCATTTGTTTTAAGTTTTATATACTTGGTTTTGGGAACATTTACCATAAACTTTAGAAAAACAGGCAGTGGGCTGTCTCCAAAGGACTTTTACAAAAGGGAAATTCTCATTCAGCAAGTATAATATTTTGACAAATATTGGGGGATTAAAGCCTTCATCATAAAATGAAGCCTTATTGCATTTGGAAAGGATTTTTCACTCACTAAAGAATGACATAAGAGTGGTCACTTGCATTCTACCAAGAAAGAATCAAGCTATTATAGGTCAATAAAGAATATAAAGAATATATACATCTTAACTTCAAATAAAAATATTTGTACAAGTCTGTTGTGTCTGTAATAAGAAGAGTATTTTTGCTTTAAGTTTTGAAGCAAAGGAATTTCTAAAATTATTTTCTCCCTATTGTTGGCATGTAGCAATTACGCTGCTTTGGCAGATTTCTCAGAATTACGTCTGATTTGTACACAGATGAACATTTTGATTTAAACTTAATTAAGGTCATTGATTTAAACTTAATTAAATAGAAAACTGCAGAGAATTTTACATTTGATAGTTTTACAGCTGTTGACAAATGGAACAAAGGAAATCAAGCATCCTCAAAAGTAAGGGAACCAAGCAAACTGAAGTAACTTCAATTTAAAAATAAGTCCCCAAGAAGAAAGATTGTGTGCATTGAGCTACAAATAACTAAGCAATTTTATACACAAAATATTATGGTCTTTAAATATTTGTCTCAAGGATTCAGACATAGTGTGATTTGTCCACAAGATGGCACACACCGTATCCAGAAGGGACTGACACAGAAATGTGCTTTGTAACATCTGTGGGACAAAAAACCTTCATGGTAATTATCCTTCTTAATTTCCTTATCCTTCTAGGCAAGCACAGAAGAAAACCTGTCTGTAATTATTTTCTTGGTTTGCTTATATAATCCAAAAATCTGCTTGCGTCAGAGATAAGCAGACTTCAGTTCACATGGAAAACAGAAAATGTCTGTCATCCAGGGGAACTATTTTTTCTCTTTCAGATTTCAGGTGGCTGGAACCAAGTTAAGTCATACACAAGAGGCAAAGGTATTGCAGGGAGAAATATTATAACCTTACTGAACATCTGGTTTTTACCAGCCTGTTGCCTAGGAGAAGCAGGCAAGAGTGGAAAGGGCTGAGGGTTTTAAGAACTGACCAAACCTGAAAAACTCAGAGTGAAGGCAACAGTGCTTCATAGGAAGATAAAATTAGTAACAGTCTAGAAGAATTTATCCCTACATACTTGATAACTGAAAGACATCAGATTCTCAGAGCCCTCACAGGTCTGTTCAGATTAAAAATAAAACCCCTCAGTGTTCATTTTCCCCCCCATTCAGACTGACCTTGTTGTCACTGCCAACTGGAATTAGCCTAAACCAAGACAACCGGGCAGGTTTTCCCACCCGGCTGCTTTCAAGCAGCATGAAGGAAGCTGTCCCTTGGTGGCTCTTCAGAAAACTGAAGTGTGTTTGGTTTCTGTCCTATAGGCAAACTTTCAAGGGAGTGAAAAATTCCTGCTACAATGGGCAACTGAAGTCTCAGAGGCCAACAAGGGTTTGAGATGTCACTGAGGAGGGATTTTCAGCAATGTGTACATGAAGTGACTAAAATCCCTGGAATTATAAGTGCAGCAAATACAACAGGTGCAATAAGTACACCACTGCTCCCACAAAACAAGGTCCCTTTCTAATGCTGACATCATATTTCTGTTTGCTCTTGACCATTTCACAGAAAAGAGCAGAGAATCGCCCACGTGCTGCACGGCAAGGGTTGTTCTGTTAGTGCTGAGTCCTCCACCTGCCACAGCTGAAGTTTTGAGCAGAAATCAGCTAAGTGATTGGACTGTTGAGAGTGAAAGGAGAAGGTTTCAAGTAGTGCCAAGAAGGGCATCTCTCAGCTCAGAGACACTCAGAAGTTAAAATGCACCAGTGAACAGGCAGTGCTCTGAGCTGTGAACTGGCTGGTAGTGAGTGTGAAGTGGAAAGGACACTTGGAAGAAATTTATTTTAAGGTTAACAGCTCTACAGAACTTGTGAAAGTGCTCAGAAGTGCTGTAAGAGAAACAGATACGCACTAGAGGCCTTTTCTTTTTAACATTTAAACTAAAGACACTGTGGAAACTTGGGGCTAAATTTCATTTTACACAAGGTAAAGCAGACTCTTTGTGAAAGTGAAGAAATATAACTGCATACAACTATCACTATTCCAACTCCTACTTTGCACTTTTGTGCTTTATTCCAGCTAGAAAGTGCTCTTAGGTATGCATCAGGTCTGCTTCCAGGCTTGGGGAAAACACCTGAACCCCGCTAAGTACTTGAGAATAAGAAAGCTGGGTGAGGGGACAGCTGATCAGTAGAATTAAATATTGGTAGTCTGAGTACCCAAGTTTCGTTTCCTACTTCCTTTACTGAATTGCTCTGTAAATAATTACAAAAGTAATTCCAATTCCACTGCACAGAGCTGCCACTGACAAAATGAGATTAATTGCTGTTACTCAGAGCTCACAAAGGCGACCTCCAGCAAAGTACATGGGAAAGCCACATCCACAGTGGCAAGATGAGGTGGATCAATAAGAACAGAACATGGAATTTCTTCTGTTGCAGATGATTAATATGGGGTTGTATTTTGAGCAAATTTAATGGACAGTCCATTACTTATTAGTGTTTGATGACAAAACAGAGGGGGAAAAATCAATTTAAAAATCAGCCAGGTGCAGAGGTAGAAGTTATACAAATTGTTCATTAAAAATAATAAAACCCAAAAAACTCACCCTGCCACCAATCCTCCCAAAAACCTTATATCACACACACACATATATATAACAAGTAAAATCTGCATTAATTATTCCAGCTCTAAAGTGGGAGCTACATGTCCATGTAATGTCTCCTCTCCATTTCAAGCCCAGAGAGATTTACACAGTGTGTAATGGAAATCCCCATCAGAAAAATCTTTTATTCAGGCACACAACATTCTCTGTGGTATTCCTTCTTATTTGAAGTTATACTGCTCCATGAAGTTACTGGAGATTGATGGCAGCAGTATCAGTATGCTGCCTATCCTGAGAACTTGAAAAATTAGAGGAGAAGTTGGTCTAGCAAACCAGGCATTTTATCTTCTAATAAATCAGTTGGTGTGGACCACTAACTGTATATGATACTATTAACACATTTGCTATTCGTTTATTTCTGAGTTGGAATATGCCTACTTTGTTCCAGAATGCCCAAGCCATTCAATGTCTAGCCATTTCTCATTAGGTCAGACACTGGGTTTGGATACCCAGAGGAAAGACACAAATGTCAGCTGCAAAAGCGGCCTAGAGGAGCAATGTTAAATCAGTGTGAAATCAGCATCTAACTTCCCCATAGAGAGGAATGTGACATACCTTTTAACTAAATGTCAGCCTGTCGATATTTTTCAGATTAGTTATGAATGTGAAATAGACCCCAGAAAATGGAATTAAAATGGGCAAATTGGTTAAACTGCTGCTGACACATCAATTTTTTATTCTCAGTGCCCCACAATGAGCATTCTAAGAAATTACAGCTTATCTTTTTATTATAGTTATGAATCAACTTTCAGGTTCTGAATGCAAGGCAGAGAGCAAAATAGTTTATTTACTCCAGTTCAAGCCTATTCCCACAAAACATCTTTTGCAGTGGTATATAATAAAGTGTGGATTTAGGTCAGCCTTTATTACAGATTGAACTGTTTGCTTTTCTTGGAGGTAATGGAATGGGTCCCATTTAATGTGGATGAATTAGTTATTGTGGAGGAAAATGGAAATCAATTAAGTGTCTTTTAAACTAAGTCAGTGGGAACTGTGTTTCCTTACCACTATTCTTTGTGCCTTCCCCAAGAAAGAGCTCTGTACACCAGACTGGGATCAGAAATTTGTTTCTACATGGCTTCTGCCAGGTCTTACTGTTGCTACAGATTAAGGGGTTTGTGGTTTTTTCTGATTTTATAGTCTGTGTGCAAGAACTCAGTACATTTGGGATTACTGTTTCAGAAATTGCACGAGATACATTCTTTGGGGGTTATCAGAAAGAATCTCCCAACACTTTGTACACATGGACTTCACTTACAGACATCTCTGAAAGTGGCTGAGTTCAGGAAGTTTCAGACCCGACTCTGTAAAGTGCTCAAAGACACAGACTGATTCCAGGAAACAACACATAACTGCAGCTCATGGTGCAACACCCCTCTCATGGTCAGCTGGTGTATTCTGGGTCAAGAATAGAGGACAAAAAGGAAAATTCAGGATAGGTATTATGAAATTATTACTTTCCCCTCCACACTGGAGTTAGATTTTAGAAGTCCTAACAGCGTATTAAAACTGTCAAAGCAAGCAGTCAGCTTGCAATAACTTTAAGTCTCAGTTTAAAAATCACAGGGAAAAGAAGTATATATAATTTAATAACAGATATGAATTTACTCCAAAGACTTACTAATTTCCCAAATTCAGACTAATGAGATTGAGGCAGATTTTGAGATGGCCACCAAGCTGAGTTCCACCACATTCAGGGTTTTACAGTAGTAGTCTGTCAGAGGGAGTGATGTAGAGCAGGAGACAGCTGGCACGGATCAGGAAGAATCTATTCATGTGGTATCATTTACTTCCCCCCACACTATAGGTAGAAAATGGATACAGATATGAAATATTACAGAGATTGAAACATTCCTCCTTTTTTGAGAAAGCACTGATCAGTTTTGTCTGAGAGTAGGAGGGACTGCATTTATTTATTAATAAGCACACCACTGTGTTAATACACTGCTGCTGAACTATTTTAATTGGGTAAAAACAGCCCTGTGTAGAGGCTAGAATTTGTAGTGCTGTAATGTCAAACATTGAAGCTGCAATATCATCCTTCTGGAATTGAGGCTGTGTGTTCAACCATACATTATTATTCTGGAGACCACTGACCTGAAAAAAAGAGAAAAACCTACTTGTCTTTGCTTCAGTACAAGCACATTGGATGCTTTTAGCTGTGGTTATCTGAAGCACTTACGAAATCTCAGTGCAACTCAAAATCTCCAACTTTCTTCAACAAGAGCTGCACTGGATTCCCAGTTATACAGGGAAAGCTGGATGGGTGATAACAAGCCTGCCAGGATTGTAGCTGACAGTGCTGCACTTGCAATTCTGCTCTTTCAGCAGCTGTGTAAAAGCAAATTGGGAAATACAAATGATTCCCTGGAAAAGGCAGGATATCCTAGTTAAAGCTGCCTTATTTGAATTTGCAGGATAATGCAAATAGGTCTCCCAGGTAACAATTAGAAATCACCATACAATCTTTTATTGCTTGAATTAGATAAAATTTGTATCTGACAAATATGATAGTGCAAAAAGATAGAGCTGCAGCACTTCATCAGAACACTCTGTATCAGAATCCTACCAAAAGGACTTGAGCATCAGCTTTTAGGTTTTTCATTCATTTATGTGTGACACAGCATTGGATGTTGTCCTTTTAAGTGAAAGGCCAGAGTGCTGCTAGGGGCTAAACCCCCAGAAGATTACTAAAGCTCACAAGAGAAGTGTGAGATCAGCACTAAGTGGGTGAAAGATCCTGGAGAAAGCATGCTGCTAAAGGTAGGAAGTGCATGAGGCTCCCTCCCCATGGCAGGATTTCCCTGGGGCTACTGCCCTGCATGGATGTACCTCCTGGGAGACCTCTAAGTAGCTTCAGACGTCCCAAGAATGTACCTGCACAATCCACAGCAGGATTTTCCTGTGACTTTAGAATGGTCCACAGGCAATGTCTGTGCAGTTGGGAAAGCAGACAAGAGGCCCTTAAACACCTGTGCCACAGTAGCCTTTGACAAGCCTCAGAAATGGTAAAGGTCACTTTTCACCATTTTTTCACATTTCACCATGCAAATACACAAGTCAGCAAGGTATCTATGCTCTCTCTTCTCACAATACGCGTCTACCTTCTGTACAAGGGAAATGGAGAAGTAGTAAGTCATTTGCTTACATTCCAGACAAAGAGAGGCTGTACAAAGGATGTTAAGTTGTATGTTAAGACATGCTGGTTGAGGGTCATCTTGATTAAAATAGCACCCTGCTACTTTCCTATCTCTCCATATTCCCTCTGAAGTCTCATGAAACAGGACTGCCTCTGTCTGTTAAGGAGGGACTCAGAAATAGCTTCTGAGATGTTTGCTGTCATTCTGATCATTTCTTGTACACTCTTGTATGGACTGTGCACCATCTGTTACCTTCCATGGCATATGTCAGAGCATATTCCTGCTGCAACATGCTGGTGCTGAAGGTTTAGTTACTGTGTGCCAGACCACAGGGTGAGGAACAGAAGGAGCCATGTCTGTAAAAAAGCCAAGTGACCACATTGCTGCCAGAAAGCACAACAGTTGGAAAAAGCTGTTTCTGCTGCTTATTCCACAATGAAAAGTGAACTCTGCTCAGCTCAAGAGGCTGGAATGCTGGCTCCCTTGTCCTCTCATTAGACTGGAACCTGTGTCCAGTACACAAGCATACAGTGTCCCTGACTGGCAGGTATACAGGATCTGTGAAGTTTTGCTACTCTGGCTGCAAGGTTACACAGCCCAGAGGAGCCAGTGTGTCCAGTCCTCGTGTATGCAGCAGTAAATATTGTTAGCCCTCTGAAAGACTGCAAGCAGGACAGATGCATCTGCAGCCTGAGCTGGAAAGCTAACTGAGCATTTTTATACCTTCTTCCCCAAAAGAAAAAAATGAAACCAAAACAAAAAACAACACCACCTTCAAGTCTGTTACATTAGAAGTATTTATTAAGTAATATAAGGTAAACAAATTTCTTGTCTCTGCTGAAGAGAATCACTACTAATGATTATGGACCAGCAGCACATATACAGCTGCAGATTCTCTTGGCTATTTTATTCTGTATGGCTTGCCAAACAGTAGCAGTGCTGCATGCAGGGCACACATCTCCTTGCCCTGTTTTAAACACAGCTCCACTTTCTAGCAAAGAATTTTCTTAGAACTGATACTTCTGCTTATGTGGAAAATGAGATTCCTTTACCCAAGATCCAGGTTTTTCAGGGTCACAAATAAAAGCACCAGGAAAGGGCGAAAGTTCATTTTATAACAGCAACTTGCAGTTATTTTGCATTTGAAAATATAACTTCCACAAGAAAGACAAACAAAATACTACCTATAGACAGCAAAGATTTATTAGGACAGGCAGTATTTCATTGGATTCCTGCAGCTATTTCTTTACTACACACATTACTCTTAAAATCAGTTTCTCCATCCTTTCCAAGTTCAACAGGATCTACGTTTTTCCACAGCAGCAAGAGCAATTTACAGGTACCTACATAAACTACCTTGCTGCAAAACATTGTTCTTGTCCATATCACCCATGCTCCTTTTTTATCTTTTTAAACTTTTACAAATAGATTAAATCCAGATTATTAAAGCTATTCCCTATATGTGAACTCAGTTGTGTTTTCCTTCTTTCCATCTGCATCAGGATGGCAGAACTACCATCACCCTCTTTCCCTTTAGCTCCTTTATTAATCAGACACAAGTGTATAACAGCTATTAATAATTAGAGTACAGCAATAAAAGTGAACCTAATTCCACTTCAGTGTTTCACTATCCACGAGATATTATTCTTGCTCCTGACAAGACCTTTCATCAACTCTGGCTCCTCCAGTCATCTTTTTCTTCCACCTTGTGCTTCCATGCCATCCCACCTCTGGAACCACAGCAGCTCTTCCCTGGCCTCCATCCCGCAGGACACAGCCCTGGCTGGCTGCGAGAGAGCCGTGGGACCCATGGCAGGGATGGCCTCTGGCCCTGCAGCCTTGTTCTGCTCCATCTCACAGCACCAATCCTCTGTTTCCATTACACACGGCCCGCCTGGAGCTCCACAAGGTGCTGTTGTTTCTTCAAACCATTAAATGAGTGTTCTGAAGGGAATTTATACTTTTTTTACTTTTTATAATTTTATACTCTTTATACTCCTGCAAAGTAATTACTCTGACAGCTCCTCAATCTTCTCTCAAAGATTCTCAAATACACCGAAGTTCAAGACCTGCTTTAAGACCATGAAATAATATATATGAAATAAAAAAAGTAAACCCATGAAGGCATTCAAGATTGCCTGTAATACAGAATGTTATCCTCCAAAGTGGTTGAAGCTCATCAGATGCTTCTGAGTAATTCAGAACGCTGTTTGACCAATCTAATCTCAGTGCTAATTTATAGCCTTGCTTTTCTCTTGATTAACATATAACTGAACATTAATTCAGTGATTAACCTCCAGTAGATAAGAAGTAAATAGTTTGAAGGGGGATGTAACAGTCACAAGTGGGTTTAAGCATGGTAATGTACAGTTGTTTACCAAGGGCATTCAATCTCAGTTTATTAAGCTTTTACTTAGAGTCTCCTGAAACCACATACAAAAATCTTCCTCCTTCTTCCCGTTTAGAAATCCGTAGGGTAATCTGGACACCACATCCACAGCAATTCGGAGGAACTTCATTGTAAAGAGATACTAAAAATACACATTCTCATAAACTAAACTTTTTGTCCAAAAGAAAAAAAAAAGTTTTGCCAATGTTTTGAACCTTAAAACTATTATGGATGTCCCAAGTAACAGTAGCAGATGAAAGAGAAATCACCAGTTAAAATGAAGATGAAAAGAGATATTAATGAAAAAAAAGCAAGTTTTACCCAAAGAGATACAAGAAAGGATAAAGAAACATAAGGGTCAAAAATACTTAACTTTGCTTCTGCAGATTTTGCAGTTTAGGAAAGAATTTGTGTATCACACACAGATGGGTGTTTACCAAAGCCATTCAACAGTGAACAAAGTGGATGAAGCCCATGTATCAAAAGTAATGGAAGTAACATTTCATCACAGATCTTAACATAAGCCAGCTTTACACTCCAGTGGTGAGTCTTCAAAACAAATGACTGCAGGAGACGTATTCTGAGTCATGAGAACACAGCATTCTACGAGACTTTGGTTATACAGCTATAAAGAATGGCTGCATAAAAACATCTTAGATTCTTAAAAATGTGATATAAATACTTTTCTTCATAGCCACCTTGCCAGCATCACTAACAAGTCTGCTTCTCACCTCCAGCGTGAATATGCCACTCACCCAGCATCCCAGTCTATAGTCAAATACTGGAGTCTGTCCAGCCAGCCCCAGGAAAGGCACTCTGAGCTCTCCCAGAGCTGCAGGCCTGGGCAGCCCTTCAGAGGGAATGACATAATGGCTTGCAGCTGAAAGGATCCCTTTGAAACAAGCTGCTTTTTCAGAACTGTATACAGCCTATTTACTCAGATCCAGCTCATCTGGAAGAGATAATACAAATGTTCCCACTACTCTCCCATGAATTGCTTGAGTTATTGAAGTCCTAGACATCACAAAAAAATGGACTGTGTAATTTTAAGTGTTAGGATTGCATATATTAAAATATGTGCTTTTTAATCACAGAAAGAACTATGTAGAAAATTTAGGAGTTGAAAGCAGATCTCTTTATTAATTTTCTTTCTAGGGCATGTAATTCCCCATCAAACATGCCTAGAAAATGCCTTGCAGCCAGCAGCACCAAGACATTCTGAGCTTTGCAGTACATGTAAGGAGAGAACTGGGTAGTTTGTATCTAGGACATAATTGCTTGGCATTGTTTTAAGTAACATTTAAACCCTTCAATAAAGTGAAAACCAGGCTTAATGTATTAAAAGCGTCTTTAAACTTAAAAATTCTAGAGAGCCATAATCTCTTTTAAATTTAACAAAACACTTGCAAATATCTTTCCTCCAAATACCTTATAGCAAGTACGTTAAGTTTCAGACCCATTGCTTTCCTCCCACAGGAGACAACACTGGACTGAATGAGCTGTGCTAGCAAATCCCAGGGCAGCCATCTCCAGGATCTCAAGGTGTGTGGATGAGTCACCCCTACAGCAGAGCTGTCAGATCCTGTCCTTTGTCCCTACCTCACTGAAAGCAACACACCATGAGGAATCTCTGCTGTCATCAGTAGTCATAAAAATGTATACTGGATATATATTAGACTAGAAAAGCAACATCTGCTACTAGGTTTGCTTGGTAGTAGGAAAACTTGACAACATTTTTAAAAAGAACTTCGAAGCCTTGAAAAGTTGTCTCTTTTCACACCTATTCGGCTAACACTTTCAAACATGAAACCAGAACACTACAGAGACATCTCATATACATCTCTTTTATGTTCCATACAACTAGGCTGGCTGTATACAGGTTAATACCTTACCCTTTCCAGACATTTAGCCATAAAATGGAAGTTTTCATATGCAGTTTCTGAACACAGGAGTTAGGGAACACTATACTCCATGAAACAGCCCAACAAAACATTTGAAAGCAAAAGGAAGAGCTACACTTCCAAACCCAGTACCCAAGCCTAAATAGCTACAATAACCTGTTCTAATAACTTCTCCACTCTACTAAATGCTTGGTGACCATAGGGAATTATTAGCATATCTTTTTCAGTGATGCCCTAATAAAAACAGATGATAGCACTACAGCCCGGACTGTAGATGAATGAAATCAATTTAAGTCTTACAGATTTTTTTTTTTTTAATTATCAGGTTATTTGTATAAACCCACATCTTAGTTATGGCCTGCAAACATCTTTGATTCTGCACAAAATAGCTAGGCAACATGGAATATGATAAAATCACAAGGCTGCATTACTGGCTGAGTGGGCTTTTTAGATTAAAGAAATTACTTAAGCTTTTCATAAACTGGGTTGAAATTTTTCTGCTGTCAGTCCCCATTCAGACAACCACCACTATTGTATAGATAGAGTTCTGCTATAAGTACATGCACTTGTATAAAGTACTAGTACTTACTTATCTACTGACAAAACTCATGGTAATGGCAGGGCTCGGCTTCCCCTTCTCAGTCAGGTCAAGTACTTGTTCAGTCAGAACTCACTGTTCATTCTCCTTCCACAGCAACTAGCACTGACAGTACAGACCTTGCTGCCATGCTTACACTGCACCAGCCCTTGGACCTCAGGCAATGATCCAGCATGCAGGGAAAATTATAATAACTGTTTATTTTATATAAACCTTAAACACTGGCTTATTTGTTGGAGACTCTATCTTTGCTACAGTTATTTTTATGCACTGTTAGCTGCAGAAGCCATAGCAAATCAGGTAATTGCCTGAAACTGGTTTAGACCCCTATTCATCCCACCTAACTTCAGGCATCTAAGGCATTTGATCTGTTAATACAGTCACCCACACTGCACAAAACAGGTGCCCAAAGACAGCATCCTTTAGCAAGTGCTCAGCTTTGTAATTTATGATTTCCTTTAACAAACTCTGTACTTCTGTGTTTTGTTTAATAAAGGAGGGAAGCTACGCTTTTCTACAGCAGTTCCATTACTTGCAGTCGGAACTTAACTGCATCAGTGACTGGCAGGTTTGGAAAGTACTTGAATTCTGTGCTCCAACAAAACACAGATGCAAAGTGCCCTGAAGAGAGCACACCCAGCCTTAAGCTGAGAGCAGAGTTTTCTGCTTCAGGGAAAAATCGGAGCGTGTCTGGGAAGAAACAAAGGAAGACAGATGACACGGCCAGTTTAATTCCTGCCAGACTGTAGAGATGACTTAACCACGGGTCTTGTGTTGTGACTTGGCACTTCTTTAGCACCTCCTCATCCTATGAGAAGAAAGACGCAATTTAAAAACAAGTGATGTTGAATGTGCTGGGCTGGGCAAGACCTCATTCTAGTGTACCTTCAGTTCTGAGGCCTTGTTCACAAAGGAAAGCTACAGAGTATAAACTGCAGTTTAAATTAAAACAAAATGAATCATATGCAATCTAGTTAAATCAGTGGAAAACACTTCAAGGATACTAATTTAATTTACAGGTTGTCTCACTGCAGCTCAGCTACTGCAGATACTCATGGTTAAACATTAAAAGCTACTTCAGACTCTTTAAGAAATTAATTTCAGTGTGATTTGAGTAATTTCAATATTCTATTTATTCTAAGCTATAAATGTCCATATACCTTCTGGTACTCTAAATGCTCAAAATTACAAGCTGAACAAGTGTAAACAGCTTGTTCCTTGTAATAACTAAAATCATAACTGGTGTTTATTCATTAAAAGATCTTCCAGTTTTTCAGACAACACTGGCTTAAACACATCTAGTGAAGCTGTGTCACTTGACTCACAGACATTCAGTATTTCCATTTACTGTGAAAGTGGAACTTTGCACCTGTAAGTATGGATGACATGAGTACAGAGACTCATGTACAGCATAACTGACAGAAGAATACCTGTTAAAATAGGAGAAGGTATCACAGAAACAGACACAGTCAACAGGAAATTAAAATAGATATACAGATGACATAGGTAACTGTAGCTTGAACAGTGGGGACAAAGCTCCTCTGTCCCTCTTTCTCTGCTTCTCTCTCTTTCTCTCTCAATAATATAACCTTGCTTGTTTTCACCATGTTTTTGGTTATTACTTGATTCTGATTTTGTTTCTTTGTAATAATTTCAAACTTGGTGAACTGGCTACAACAGAGGCTAAAAGGGATAGTGAGTACCTCCTTCCTTGCACCAGTGCCTTTGCAATGGTCATAGCAGATTGTGTCAGGATTCTTTTCTCTCCTCCCTTCATTTTGGGAATGAAGAGAAAGATTGTGCCTGATTGCATCAGTGTAAATGACATTCTGCTAGTGCTAATGGCATTACTGCAGATTTCCGTCAGCAAGGCTCTCAAGACTAAAGTAATGCCAAAAAGACCTGCCTCTGTTTCCCTCCTTTGTGTCGTTACCCTTGCAGGGCTCATGCACGGCAGCAGCTGCCTGTCCCCCACCATAGGGGAATGAGGGCCAGACTGTCCCAGAGAGCTGCAAGGATTGAGGGAGGGAATGTAAGTTTGTACCTTAAGAATCTGCTGCCACAAACAATAACTTACCCAACTGCAGTCTTCTTAGCTTGCATCAAGAAAAAGTGTGACAGAGAAGCCAACAAAGCATTTTTTCCAACTGTAACTGCAGTATACATATAGATATAGATATATACACAGAGAACTTGTGCTTTTAGAAAGGATGGCAAAAAAGACTGACTAAAGGAGTGGGAGTAAGTGGGTAGGAATGACATCACACAGAGGTGTAAAACCGGCCTAAAACAGTAACATGGAATAATTCAAGACCAAAGGAATTCAACAGTAACATACTAGACAGGATTATAAATTGGGAAGTGAGCAAATTGTGCCTTTTTCCAGAATGTGCACAGGATTGATAGGAGGATTGTGCACATTCCTTAAGGCTCAAAGAATTTCACCCCAGAACTGGCAGGAAGTGTGGCATCCTTTATGTGATGTCCAAAATGCCTGGAGACACCTTGGGAATTGAAGGAAAATGTATAAATAAAACTCATTTCCCCTGTTAAGGGAGTTGCCCTTCAGCAACTCTTGCATCATATCTGTAGCACTTAATTTCCTTAAGCACCTTTGGATTCTCTGGCAGAAAGAGGGCAGCACAATAATGTTGGAGATCTAGAAGAAATGAGATCACTTTCAAAAACACTTCAGTGAGAAGTTTAAAGTCTTCTACTTCATACCCAAAAAGCATATGAAAATAGAGGGGGGGGGGGGGGGGGGGAAGAGATTACTAAATCCATAATGTACTGGTTTTGCTCCCTATCTGACAATTTATATCTTCTGTTGAGCCACCATGAGATCTGATGTTAGATGACAAGCTTCATTCATGCTCCCGAGATTCTAATGAGCTGCATTCCCAGCTTTCTGAATGAGGAACGAGATTCCTTTCCCATAGAAAATACTGGGGAGCAGAGAGGCAGCAGACACATGGCAGCAGTGGCAGAAGGACTGCATGGACTGACTGCAGCACCGACCAGGGAACTGGGAAGGCAATGGAAGAGGAACATTGTTCCCCACACAAAAGAGGCCATTATAATGCCAGAAGTCTCACAAGTGAGGATTAGACATCCCCGCACTGCACACACAATGTTCCATTCATTCCTCTGGAAGGAATGAACTACTGTCACCCAAACACAAAACAAAAACTGGATTGCCTGCAAGAAAAGCTCACTGTATGTCAAAGTCTACATCACTGCACTGTGATAACAAGCCTTGAAGTATCAAAAGGCACATACATTTTATTTTGCTGATGGATTGCATAAACATTTCACTTCCTACATGAAATGGTAAACAGGACTCTGTTTCCACCCACACATATACATTCATAAAGACTGGTATGTTGTGCTACCTCAACTCCACAGGAAACGGGCCAAATGCTATAAGAAAAGTTAAGATGTGTCAATTTATGGTAAAATCTTTTCTTTGTAGAGCTCTTCTTCAACTGTATAGAATAAGGCCCTAGAAAGAAAAGTTGAGGAATAACATCCCTAGAAATTACAAATTAAGGAGGTCTCGTTTTACTGGTTTTTATACATAGACCATGGTCTTCCCTTGTCCATGAGCTGTGCCTACATTCCCTGCTTCCATAAAACTGAGCATGGTGGGTTTAGATCCGCGGGGATCTTACACAAGAGCTTGATTCCAGGTGTGTCGTGAGTTGAATGTATGTCACATTCTCTGGAGAAGCCTAATGCACAAACTGAACAAATAAAAGCTGACTGCACTAGACATTGGCTAAAATATTCTGTCTCCCTCTGTTTGTCACAGCTTGGCTGGGTAGTTCTGAATGTACAAACAGCTTAAAAACAAACAGGCATGGAATTTATGGAACAGTATTGCATATGATCTCAGAATTTCTTACACCTTCCAAACAGGGACTGTTCCTTAATTTTGCTGGGCAACATGGAAGGAAAGATACTGGAAATAAACTGTGGACATTTTGTAATATCTCTACAGAGAGTGGAAGGGAGGCAGCAATACCTATTGCTATACCTACCCCAGAAAACAAGGGATGCCCATCAATGTGAATGAGTAGCCATCTTCCTTTTTTTTTCCTAATATTCTGTAAGTCATTTCCAACACAGCCCACTGACTAGCAACAACAAATTCACTAGGAATTATTTTAAGGATGGACATTTCTGGTTTAAAAAAAATTTCTTTACCACAGCACTTATGCTAAGAAACAAATCAACTCATATCAGCATTAAATTGTAGGCTGTGGTAGTATTGTAACCCCTGCTGGAAAATCTGTATTGTGCAGTTCAGTTGCTAATCAGATCTTTAGTTTAATAAAATTGTTTCCATTTAAGGTTAATCACATTTGCAATTTGCTGCTGCCAGAGTCTCTAATTGCTGTTAGTAAGGGCTTTCAGGACACTGGGGAACTGCACATTCAGTTCTTGATCTGATCCTATTTTGTGTTCCATCATACAATGGATTGCTCAAATGATTATTTTTAAATAATTCTGTGACTATTCAGCTGGAGTTCTATTTCACAGGCTATAGGGAGATTGGATGCCCTTTGAATACAGATGCAAGACCAAGAACTCTATTTAGCTGCAAAAACATTTATGGGAAGTGAATTTCAAAGCAATTGCAGCATGCTGACAATCTGTGTGCAATCATTTAAATCACTGAAGTACCACCACAAGATGCTCAATTAAGCACTAGAGCCTAAATGTAAAGATTGTGATTGAAAAATTGGAGAAATAGCTTGGAGCTATTTCAAAATTGCAGAAATTTTGAATATGTACAAAATCATAGAAGTAAATAAATAAACACCAGTTCTGTGTAAGAAAGTTGCTATGCTGGGAACAGTTTTCTCAAATTGTTGTGTTTGGAACTCCACAAAAGTGCAACACGAGTTTTCCCCTTACACAAGAACTGTGTGATGAATAGGACATACACAGCTCTCTTCTGATAGCGGTACTTTTGAATTCAGAAGAATTTCTTACATCTTGTGCTTGAAAATGTATGACAAAAGTAGAAATCAGCCATGGAATGTTGCTACGGGTTTGCTCAAAATACCAAACTTCTCTATACCTTTCTTACTAAAGGGGTGTACTTACAGAAAGTAGATGTTCAGGTTTGGATATTCAACTAGTCCTGTGTCAGCAGTGAAATAATCTTCTACTTTATTTTTCCAATTCAGTCTTCAATAGTGGTTTATTACAAACACATAATTGTAGATGACTGATGCCTTGAAACCAGTGAGAATGCTAATATTTCTACAGGATTGCTAGCTCAGCCTATTTACTGCTGTCTTGCATACAAATTTCTGAAGAAGCAGAGTTTATTTATGTTAGGGTCTTAAATTGTGCTATTAAGACAATGAATGTCCTGTAACTAATTCAAAATATTTTTGGTTCCTCATAAACGCCAAATGTACAGCTTTCTCCCTCTCTCCAAATACTGGAATTAATTTTGCCCTCAGCTGTATCTGTTCAGTTTCCATATATTATAACTGCAGTTAGAACTGCAAGGGCCTTGTTTTGCTCCACTGAAATCAGTACTAAAACAGCAGCATTTGCATGAGAAGCACCACTACAGGTGGCATGTCCTGAGAAGTTAACTTTTTAAAAGCAATACATATGATGATGGATCTATGCACACCATTTAAGAATGAAGGCCTCATTTAAATGAAAAGATACTTTTAAAATGTTTTTAATGGAAAAAATGTTGAAAATGTACCAAAAAAAGTTCTTTTGCTGAAGATACAATACATTGGACTCAATTTCCTTCCACATCTCAAAAAATTAGAAAGTCGTAAAAGAAACTTCAGCAAGCTGAGAAGGTTTTTGTGATCTTTAGAAACAATTTGGCAAGTTGTTTTAAAGGGCTGCCCTCTGTCATGCCATAAATAGAAAGGAGCAGATGAAGATATTGTCCCTTTAGGCACTGACTGAAAGCAAAGTGCAGGGCTGATACTTTCCACAGAAAGCAAACTACACGGTGATAGTAACAAAAATATATTACAAACTTTCTTCTTGCTTTAAAAGACTCCAGACTTCTTAGTAGTGTGGCAAAAATAGAACAAATATATTGATTCTACTGCCTAATCCTCTGGCCCTAAACTTCTGATTCCTGTACAAAGCAGGGCCAGTCAAGTTCTCGGCACCTTCTGCAGCCCGAACGCTTTCTTATCAAGTTCTGTGGAGCAGAAAATGCTAATCCATTCTGCTGGCTGGCATATTTTAGGCAGTGGATAAGGAGAGGGAAGAGAATAAAAATAGCTGCATTATCCTAGTCCTTGAAAGGTGAAAGTGACATACAGCAGGCTTAAAAATGTTCTGTAGATAAATTTTAAAAATTATATCATTTTTCCTTCCACACCTATATTTTTTTTGTATTTCTTTTCGGTTTGCTGCATATTTTAAAGTTAGTCTGGCAAGCAATGCCCTTCACAGGAAAGCTAGTTCCCTTACACTGGCCAAGTCCAAATTTTCCAGGTATCTTATGGAAAAATCAGACTTCTTCCTGTGTCACATGGACAACATGTCAGTAGTAGACTCCATGTTCTTCCTTCCCCCTCCTTTCTCCACCCTTCCTTCCCCTTCCATCAAGTTTAAGGGTAGTAATGACTGTCTTCAGTTACGGACTGATTAATAACATTTCACATCTGCTCTTCCACCATATTAATGCAGATTGTATTTACAGTTCTGACCTGACCTGAATGACCAAGAGCTGTCTCTGCAAATAAATTGCCAGATCCAGTACAGTATTTTAGAAACTTATCATCACGAGACAGTCTTCCTTCCAAATTTATAAACTTCAATATTAAACCTAGAGATGGATGCTCTCTAAAAATACAAATGAATCATTTTTATTTGAAAATATCAGCATCTGTTGAGACTGCAGCATTAAGGTTTAGTTTGGAACTGGTCCAGGAAAAATAAATCTTTACAACTGAAGGATAATATGACAGCAGAGGTAGGTCTAAGCATTAGGAACCAAGTAGTTCTTTTACTGTAAAATACGGAATTTTAGATCTCATGCAAGTTCTTTTTGTTCTGGACTTCTCTGTACATTTGGAATTAAACATTATGTAGAAAAGAGAGGAAAGGGAAAAACAGTTAATCTTCGAGATATGTTGTTCAAAAAGGCAAAGTCATTACCATGTAAAAGATGGAATTAAAATAGATTCTTGACAAAATAACTAACAGAACTATGTTGGAAATTTGCATTTTATTTTACTAGTTTATCTTTGATTGGAATAATTATATGTTTTAATTAAAAACATCTCCGTTGCCTGAGTGCATGAAGGTCTATTGAACACAGTATCTATATTGGTAGAGCCAATATGGCTTGATCTACCATCTGTGAGTAGGGTAGATGGAATACAACCAGAAGGCACATTAGAACAACACAGCTCAATATTTATTGGATTCCAAGTCCAATCCAGTTCCCCTCTTGCACCAAACAGTCTGAAAAATGAAATGTAATTGGCTTAAAAACAAATGAAATGATGCATTATAAGGCAGAATATTTTACAAGTATGAATCTACTGCACTCAGGACTGAACTATTATCTTCACATCTATTTGGATGACATTTTTCCTCTATTCACCCTGGGTTTTAATTCCTGTAGGCAGGATTATAATAAAGAGCTGATCAATATAATAAATTTATTCAGATCTGCTGGTCATTAAGGAATAAGAGTGTTTTGAAGCTTACAATAATTTAGATTATTCATATTTTATATTATGTGGTCATAAAAGCATTTTTCCTCATGATACCTATGAAATCAGCATTTGAGTTTCAAAATATTCTTAACATATACAAGGAACATCAGACATGTTCACTGGAATTACTGTAAATCAGTAGGAATACACCTTTCACATTTGATGCATCTGTTAGTGTTGGTGGATTGACAAGACAAAACCAGTAAACCTATACTTTTGTCTTGGGGTGACTTTATGATGTGTATCCCATATCACTGCTCTATGCCCAGAAATCTGAATACTTTTAAATACTTTTAATCTGAAACTTTAAAAATAAACATTCCTTATATTTTAACACGGTGTTTTGCACATTTCTGATTTCAAATCAAATAAACATACTGGTTTACTAACTCCTCATGATAACTCCAGGAAAGGGCAACACTGATGGACAACCTGATTTCAACTAAATTCATGGATGGTCACATAGAGATTGTGTTAGGAGCAAAATCAGAACACCTGTTCTGCCTCAGTGTTAGACAAGAGCCAAGAGCAATGCCTCCAGCAGAAAGGAACGGGGTTTCCTTGCCATTTGCCACACTTACGAGAGAATCAAGTTAAAACATCTCTTGTGTACATCAAAAGGGAGGGGTTTTGCCAGTTATCTATGAACAAGACCCACTTAGGTCACAATTTCTGGAAATATTTAATAAGAGAATAATAGGATACTGTGCCAATGAGTACCTATCCAAATCAAGAGAAGTGACCTACTTTCACTTTTATTTCAGGCCCCAAGGAAGGATCATAATGTTCTCCAACATTATGCCAGGAGCAGCTATCTTTTCTGTTCTTGTACTGCCTCACCAGCAAGGAGGCTGGGGGTGCACGAAAACTTGGGAGGGGACTTGGTTGGGATGGCTGATCCCAATGGACCCAGGGGATCTCATGACACACATCCTCAGGAAAGCATCCTCTGAAACACAGGTTAGTATTGACACCTTTGTGGGTCATACAGGCTTCCATAGTGAGCCTGCCTGGGGTTCCGTCTCCCTTGCCACAAGCAGAGATCACAGATGTATCCAAGATGGTCCCTGCTCATTGGCAGCTCTTCAGCAAAGAATTGGGGATGAGACAATACCATAATCTCCAAATGCTTGTGACCAGGGAGTAGGAACACCACGCTGGAAGATGAGTTCCTTTTAAGTATGTCACATTCCGTTCTGGAAACAGAGGTACCCAAATCATTGGTCACTTTGGAATACCATTTTCCACGCACTTCTCAAAACCTGACTCCTGCTGCACATAGGGACTGACCTAAGCAGTTTGAGCTGAGAATTTCTTAGTGGAGCACATGGAATGTAGAGCTAATGCCACATGCTTTTGTATTCTCTGAGTGTGTTTGTGCCTTTGCACAAACACTTTCCCCAGTTCACTGGGGCCAGCAGCCAGCATCCTGCATAACCACACACTTGGATGTGAAGTCTTCATTGCTTCACCCTGTCTGATCCAGGCATGCAGTTTCTACAGTGTCCGTTATAATCCAAATTAAAGAAGACAAAAACCTAATCCAAACAGTGAACAGCATTATTTAAGAGAACCTCTCATTACCCTCCCTTAGTACAGAGGAAGTGTCTAGAGAAATCCTACATTCTTAGAAGACTCAGACCAGAAATAACATTCAGATACTCTGAGACAGAGTACATTTTTCTAGACAAGACTTCGCTGCTCATAAGTTCATACAATAAATTTCTGTCTTTCTGACGATGATATACAGATTGCAAAGCAGCTGCTTTCCTTGGCTAAATCTGCTCCCCCTGAAGAGTTTCCTATTTTTTTAATAAATTTGCTGTTATTTTAATAAGGACAGAAAAATCCTTCACTGTAAGAAGTGTACAGAGGGAAATAAGAAAAGTCTATAAGCGTTTTTGAAGGATACATTAAACAAATTAGATACATAGAGCAGATTTCTGGAAAGAAAAAGTATTTGTTTGCTTCTCTTCATTTTTCATTCTCTTTTTACCCAGAGAGCTTTGATCACGACAAACTGAATCCAGTTGGCTCAGCAGAACAAAAAATGTCATTAATGAATTTAAATCCTGAGGAAATTCTTCTGGCTTCAAAGAGAATATAATAGTTGTTGGCAGTGAATGCTTTTGTATTGGCCATTATTTGTTCATCATTAAAAATTGCTAATTTTGATACATGTTAATTAGATTGCTTTGGACACATGGTAATCAGATCACCAGGTATTATTCAGCAGGAAATTATGAAGGCACTCCAACTCCTGCGGTGGGCTGGCTGTAACAGCCACTGAGAAGAAAGGTCATACTTACACTGACTTACTTCCTGGGGAAAAAAAGGTAATGAAAAGGGAGATGAAACGCTAGTAAACAAATTTTCCTCAATGCTCCCCACCACCACAACTGCTTGGACATTCAAGCCCAGATGCTGCCTTTATTCCCTTCAGCAAGCACTGGTACAGCCCCAGAGGAAACTGCAAAATATTTTGTGTGATTTTATGTGTATAACTCAAAGAATGAAATTGATTAATGAGGTCTAGAGGAATGTGTAGATTTTTTTCCCCTCACAACTCAGTCCTCCTTCTGGACTGACTTCTACACATTGATTTTTTTTCTGTGCAATCAATTTCATTTTAAATTGCTTCTAGCAGTTATTTTGGTGCTACAGGAGTTTCCACAGTTTCTCTAAGCTATACTGATGTGCAGTTATCTCACTATTCAGCTCCTCCGGATAAACCCATGACACTGAAATCACCTTGCTCCAAGTGTTTTCATTTCTCCCACTTTCTTTACCTGGCCCCTTGTAAGCAGCACTATAAAAACTTCTCATGCACAGTGGTCTTAATACATTCTGGACTTATTGTACTTTATTTATTGAATTTTTCTTTACTTTTGTTTTTCCCCTAATATATTAGGGGTACAATTAAAACTGTTGTTTCAGTCTCTTTATGCTATTGACTTTCTTCAACAACACTTTTTACTCTGGTAGTTTTTAAATGATTCCATCAAAACCAGCTTGAAAGAGCTTTTTTTGATTCTCCTACTTTCATTGTCCAAAACCTTTCCTAATCTACCCCTACCTTATTTTCAGGTCATACTCTCAATTTATGTGCTCCTAGAGCTGATCTGCTGTTTGTTCATATTCAGCTGTTAGCAAGCTCCACTGTTCACCTCTGCAGCCTGCTGTTTCCTTCCTTATGTTTATCATGAACAGAAAGGATTCTTACAAAATTCTGCAGTGGAATATTGTCAAACATTTATTTAAAATTCTACAATGTGGTTTTTTAAAAACAGTCAGTCTATATAGTTGCTGCTGTTGCACCCACACCACTGGCTTTTGTACTAACCTTTCTTTTCGCATCATCCCCTGTTGCTGCCTGCCTTCAAGAAGAAGTTGGGGGCAGCCATGAGTTTACAGCATTTAAGATTCATATGTGGACCTTCTGAAGCCACTAGAAACACAGCAAATAACACTATTTAGCAGGACAGAATAACCCTGCAATTACCTCTTGGTAGAGAAGAAGTTAATATTAAACAAGTCCTGCTTTTGAACAGAATCTCAAACCAGCTTCTCCTTCTGCCTCCCCACCTGAGTTCAGAGACAGCTGATGGTTTGGACTGTTGTTCAAACCTGCAAATTATGCACATAAACATGTATTTCACTTCCAAAGAGGGAGCCAAATCAGTTAAATGCTTACTAATAACTGCAGGGTTACTGAGAACATTAGTGATGCATACTTACTGGGGCCTTTTACAGAGGCATGCAAAGAAGAAGGAGTAATAAGCAGCAATATTTACCTAGAACATGTGCCATATTGAACTGCCAGTATGTCAACCTTGACTAATTTCCTGTCAAAGAAAAAGAAAGCACAACTCTCACTTCCTCCCTTGAGGTTGTCAGCACACTATTAACTTGAGAATCTTTAAAAATCAGCAATCAAATGGTTAGTCTAGGACAAAACAAGGAAACATCTGTCAAAATAGTAACTGCAATTCTCACTCTTTGAAATGAATTAGCAGACTTCTGGAAATCTACCAAGTCCAGTATTCCCTGCTGGTTTACATTTTTCTAAAGGATCATGATAAGTAAGATTAATAAAAACTTAAGAGTTTGCAGTGGATACATTAACTGGAGATAGGTTGCTTGCTTGCACAGAGCTACTTATGGAGCTCTGATATGCTACCGAGGTAAAACACTTCATGCAACTGTGAGAGTGGCTGAAAAAAACAGATGTACAAGAATTAACAGTCACAAGTTGCAGCAAGGAAAATTTCTGTTAAATCACTTAAAAGAATTCTTTACAGTGAGGGGGAAACACTGGAACATATTGAAACTGAGGCTGTGCAATCTCCAGCCTGGAAGATACTCAAAACTTGACTGGACAAGGCCTTGAGCAATCTTCTCTAATCTTGAAATTTGCCCTGGTTTCAGAGGTGGGTTGGACTAGAGACCTTCCAAGCTACCTCACAGTGTGAATGATTGCCTCTGTATGCCTGTTATTGAGTGAAGAAACTACCTCCTCTGTTTGATTTATGATACTCTTTTAAATGCTCTAGACTGAAATTTGTCTTTATAATCACTTATTGTCTCTTCCCTCAGCTCATGCCAACCTATAGACTACAGACCCATCTTCCTTCTCTGCAGTTCTATTGCGTCTTGAAGTTTCTCATTTGCACATGTTTATAAGCATAGTTTTTAACCTACTGTGCCAGATATCTTGATTTCTACTATTTACACGAGTGAACAGAAGCTGAATTAATTGTCCTGGAATAACAGAGGTAAGGCATCCCAAGGAATGTGACTGTATATTGACAGTCCTACAGGCTCTCCACACCCTAAACAAGCACACAAGTATTACAAACTCTGCATTGCATGAGGACTGTCTCAGCTGTCTCTGGTGAGACCAGCCTCAGGTATATAATTTAGTCTTTGTCTGTTTAGTCTATATATTCTTCACTGACATTATTGACAAGTATGGGAATTAATGACCACTGTGATGCAGTACTTCTTCTCTAATTATAATTTAGCTCCCTTCAATATCCTCCTAAATGGGGGAATCTCATCCTTCACAGTAACAGGATGCTGTGTGGGCAGCCAGTTCTGCAGATGCTGAGGCCCCTGGCTAGAAGGCACTAAGTCGCTGTGTTCATTTGATTTTAACTTGAAGCCAATCCTGCAGCAATTTTCTTTACACCAGTTAAAACCAAACTGTCTGGATGACACTGAATGTAGCTGCATGAAAACTCCTTCCACCTTGTGCTTTGAACGATCACTCTGAAAATGTCATTGTGTGCAGTGCCACAAGGAAATGATGCCATTTCCCCCTTGTAGGCTAAGGGAGAAGGCAATTATTTTTCATAAATGTATCTCCCTTCTCAAGCTTTTTATGACATTATTTTTTATTTTAGTATTCTTCAAGACTAAACAGCTGACATTGCTAGGATTTGGGTGACCATTTACACCTGGGCAGTGGAAGACAGTAGCTAAAGTAGCGTCATAGCACAGTAACCATATAAACGTCTCTATCATATAGATCAGCCAGTGATTTTCAAGAAGATCTTTCTTGTCTTTCATACATGAAATACCTGAGTAAAACAAAATTTTTAGAAAGTGGCAATTGCAGATGTTCAATGCGGCAGGGAAAGGAGAGTAATAAAGAATTCTTCTCATTAATAGGTTACTAGAAGGATATTAGATATTAAAGGAGGAAGATGTGGAAGGCTGTCCCTTCAGAAGGGTTTGGGCAAAGGGAAAGCAGGAATTAGAAGAATGAGAAAAGTACAAAATAGTGAACACTACACAGCTTCATCCCAACTGTTTCCTTTTGGATACACATTCCATTTTTCAACTGCAACCTTGCACTGAAGAAGCAGGAGCTGAAATTCCCCACTCTTGCCCATCTGTATAAAGTGTTGTCACATTATTCAGAATTCCATCACAAAACACAAACCCACAAAGACTTCACCTCCCAAAGCCCTCCTTAAGCTGGCACCCCAACACACTGCCACTGGTGGAAAGCTCCCAGAGAAGTTAATAGAGTGCACTAGAAATAAGCTCAATGTGTGATAGGATGTTTAACCCTCACTAGAAATAGTGGGGAGGTTCCAAAGCTCACACTGGCCAAAAAGGAAGAATGGATGTCATCATCCTGCCTAGTAAGCAAAGTCACTGTCTGTTGAATTTAACAAGAAAGAGCTTTGGTTTTCTTTTAAAAATGGTTAGCTTTACAGCCTGTGCTAATAAGTACTTATTTTGCTTAACATCTAGAACTTTTTTTAAGAAAACGAAAAAAGGTTTCAGCCTTAACAATTTATTAAAACATATAAAGGATAGAAATGCCTCTCATTGAATAATCCTTCCATTGATTGTCAGCCTAGACATTTGAAAGTCTTGCAGCTTACATTACCATAGTGAGTTTTGGCATATTAATTTTTCTGCAAATAAGATCTGACAACCATCAAAACCACCAGGATATCTGCACCACCAGTAAAGGACTGAAAAAACCAGCCCTGTTTATTGTGGAGATATTCTAGGGTATCATACAGTGCTGCCACAATGTATCTGCATTGCCCCTTGGCTGGTTGAATTGCACAGCCACTCACTGAATTATCATCCTTCAATTGCTATATTCCACTTCAGAGCCCTGGGAAGAATTTAATCACCGTCTCTTCCCACTGAGGGCTCAACATCAATGAAAATGCAAAAGCAAATACTAAAGAATAAAAGGTCAAGTCAGCTAAAGCTGACTCACAGACACAGGAAAGGGAATGCTAATCCTTGCTTAGGAATCGTCAGTGTATCTCCCTTTCTGCCAGCAGCAATATTTTAGGCCCTTCTTCAAAAACGGTATGAAAACCCTGAGTATGAAAATCCTCCTGCTATTCTGAATGTCTTTGACATGAATGGAATGCCTATTTGAGCAGTTTCTCACAAGCACAGAATCAGACCCTGCACTACAATCACTGGCACATGAAATTGTCTGGCTCACAGCACACTGTTGATCCAACACAGAATAGACACCCTAAAGGTTTCTGGAAACATCATGAGACAACTACTATTTTAAACCTAGTTACATTCACTATTCTATGTAGTTACCAGTGCAGTTAGTAAAAGATGAGGATCTTAGTATTTCCTAAAAATAAACAGCCTATTTAAATGTAATTATAATTTGGAATTATGAATCACATTTGGAATTATGAATTACAATCAGCTTCTGTACAACTTTGGGATAAAAAGTGGTATCAGTTTGATTAGTGCCAAAATGCAGAGATCAATGGTTAGGGCTGCCATGCCAACCTCAAAGAGCACTAGCTGCAGAAACATGCAACATTAAGTTGGTGGATGCCTTTAGAGAAGCTGGCAGGTTGCAATTTTTCTGTTCTTGCATGAATTTCTTCACTTGATAGATAATAGAACTGTTATTTTAATTTAGAAAGCAGCAGCTTGTGTGCTGAATTGAATGCTATGTAGTCTTTTCCTAGTGCCCATTTAGGTAAGCAGCTGTCCAGGGCAGCCGTGGGTCATTGCAGGCAGTGTAGGGTTAAGAGACTGAGCAGAACTGAGTACAGAACAGCTGAGAGAAAATCAAGTAAATCCATTTTAAATCAACATTTAAAATGAAAATACCAGTATTGTGTTACTGTGGCAATACTTAAACTCCTCATTATTTTCAGAGAACTTTAAGTTCAGTTCCTTGCAGTCAGGTCACTCCAGTAACATTTATCTCAGCATTTCTATTCTAACAGCCTCCTATTTTAGAGGTTTTAGAACTCACCTACCTATAAAAATACACTTCAGACTCACAAAGTACAGACTCCTTTTCCTGGTATTACTTATGACTATAGCACAAATTTTATTTTAACCCAATTCCACATTAGTTCACAGGTGAGCAAGAAAAGCAGAAGTCTTTAAGATGGCATTGAAACAGTATTGGTTGTATAGAGAGGAAAAAACAATACATGGAAAAGAGGAATAAAAAAGATAGTAACACCAAATAGGATGGAACTGACAAAAATAAGCGTAAAGGAAAAATCTAGGAAATGTTGTTCTCTACATTTTCAAAAGTGTTTTCTTTCCCAATCACTAAGCAGTCTGCCCAATATCCCCGTGCAACAGATCATTATTCCCCAAGGCAGGAGAGAGGACTTTCTGTGTGTTAGGAACAGTGTGAGACATCCAGCACTGTCCTGGTAACATGCTTGGTTCCCAGCCCTCACCATGCACTCAGCGCAGAGCTCAGGGCAGAGCAAGGGAAGGTGGCTTTCCAGAGAGAGCAAACACTGGAGGGCAACGAGCCTTCAAACTTAAGATTTCTTTCTGGCAAAGACTTAAACCCACTGATAGTCTGTTACATTTACAGGTCACTCAGGATGCCTTAAAATGTCCTGTTCTGCTGCTTTCATCTGAAAAGACATTCGATCTAAACCAAGTCCAAAAATGATGAATTTTCTGAAATCTGTCCTTTTGTAATGTAGATATCAAATGGTGAGAAAAAATAATTTTGCTAGTCATCACATGGAAGATAAGTGTCTCTGCACTGCTCCACTATCTAGGTTATTTTAAAATAAGGTGCTTAAGAAATATACACTTAATTTGGACTGGCTGTGCAGGCAAATCCAGACTACTGGGTAGAAGTGAAAAGAAACAATTATTTACATGAAGAGAAGGATAGACTGAAAAGTTTTAATTTAAAGCTCCTGAGTTTGGCTTTTCTTCTTTGGCTTGCCAGGATGAAGAGGTTGCAAAACTGTCTGAAGTGGCCCTGTGGCATTTCCCAGGGTGGTACAGACTCTTTAAAACAGTTTTACTTCTCTTTTGTCCTCACACCTCCAATCAGATACACATTTCAGGGAAAAGGAAAAGCGCTTCCATACCCTGCTCAGCGCAGAGAGGATAAATAAAAGAGGCACTCTGGAAATCATTTTGAAAACTGACGGTTCAAAGAGAGTCAGGACATTCAAAGGTGCAGAGTCATAAATTAATCATTTTTCAGCTAGCACATAAGCGCTATATTTTTACTGTGTGTTTTCATTTGATGTCAGCAGTCTGCCATATCTGTGAGGCACAGCAGCACACAAGTTCATTCCCCATGATAGTAATCTGACACTATTAACTTTGAATCCTATTGCACATTTTAGAAATATACAAATTCCACAGTTTCTTTGTGTTTCTGTTTTGTTTAAACAACAGTGGTGAAAAGAAAACAGTAAGTTGCATTTCCCTCCCCTCCACAGAATACTGATCTTGATTTTTACTTTTTTTCCTGTGTATGTTGGTGTTTGCTTTCCTGATTGTGCAAGCATTCAGACCTGTCATGCTGTAAGAATCAAGGCATGCATTTCCTATGGAGCCAATTATTTTCCATAAATTTAATCCTTTCTCTCAGTCTTTTTAGTAGCATATGAGAGAGTTCAGTGTTATTTTTATGTTCTATGTTAGAGAAGAAAAATAACTTGCTTTCAAGATGTAAAAAGGGGCAATGGCTGGGACAATTTTATATGTATTCTTCCACTTGAGGCCAAATAACTGGAATCTTGTGACTGATGTCATGCACAACAGGGACGTGTTCTGATTTAGAATTCTATTGCAGTGGGGTAGATTTCTAGAAGATTCGAGCACACAGAGATCTCAGTGGCTGCCTGGGGAGTTAAGAGAGCTCAGCAGCTCCAAAAATGAAGAGGATTGGGGTCTGTAGAATTATACAAACAAGCCACTTCATTCATATGAATATGTGCAATAATATTGTACTGAGGGTTCTACACTATCACCTGAATCTGAATCTTGAGTTAGTAAATCCATCTTTGAAGTATCTGTTAGAATGTTGTGGGGGTTGTTTTGGGGGGCTTTTTTGAAACTTAGCTGGCATGTGACATACCTAATAGAAGCACTAGAAAATAGTATTTATCTATTCATTAATAATATGCATACAAAGAATTATTTATGCAATTGGCAAGTCTAATTTTTAACTGTGGAAAAACTCTGACTTCCTTCCCACGTAATTCTAATTCACTCTTCATACATCTGACAACCATGGCATCACTCTCATTCTAAACAAAAAGGCATGCATTTCTCATTATTTAAGTTACTGCTTTTGACCCTTTCCACGTTTAATCACACACAGAAGTCATTAGCTGATTTGCTTAACCTAGCAAAGCAAAAGTCTGAATAAACTAACACATGGTATATAAGTACAAAGTGATTCATTATGCATTTAAACACTTTCTATAGCAAGCAGTATCATGGAGCTACAATCCCATTTCCCAGACAAATCACTTTAGAGATCCTGTAGATCTTTTCTGTCTAGTCTAGAGAGATTAACAATTCATTAGAACATGATCATTTGATTAACATTTTCTTAAACTCTTGTTGAAAAGCCAAGCTGTCAACTAGCCAAAACTGCTGTAAATTTAGCACATTTTTTAAAAAGTGGGGAGGGGGAAGCGTTGTGGTAATCTGTGTCTTCAAGAGATGTTACTGTGCCCCCATAAATTGTGCTGCTGCAACCTATTTTTAGGTAGAAATTTAAGACCTAGAACATCCAATAAAGCTGAAAGACTGTGAATCATTTATATATATAAGATGCCTGCCTATAGAGAGGTCAGCAGGAATCAACCCAGAACATTTAACATGGATATTGGAGGCTTCTCCCACTACAGTCAAAACAAAGTGCCTTCTGTTACAGTCACTTCAGCCAGAGGAGACTCAGAAAGTACCTGAAGGGCCATAAAGAGCACACATATCCTGTAGCTTAATTCTACCTAATGATTATGGCCAAGGGCTTGTCACCATTGAAGACATGATTTGGTTTGTTTTGAAAACAGATTTCCACAGATCACACACACCTGGTAAGTGGGGGAACTCTTCCAGTTCCCAGATTATGGTAGTGGTGGATCCCAAAGGGAACTCCAGTCACGGCACTTAGTCCTGTGTATGATACGTTCTCCTCTTACACCTCTTCGTTCTGCATGTCTCACCACTCCAGACTCTGGTGATGCAGACATGGCTGGAAATAGCTGAGTTATTTCAAGTTCCTGCAGCAGCAATTCACTAGAGCCTTTCACAGAGAAGCTTGGACACCTTTAACACTTGGCTCAAGGTAGAGGCAAGCTCACTGCTACAGGACATGGCAGTTGGAAATTTCTGTTACGTCATTTTATGTAAAAAACCCAGTTATCGTCTGTATTTGCATGGGTCACATCATTCACAGTCTTTCATGCTGTGAGGAGAAACAAGCATCTGAAGAGCTTTGGAAGAGTTCTGCCAGCACTGCTTTGCAAAGCAGTGATTCCAGCCATTGGTACAGTTCATGTGACTCCTTTAGCTCACAAAAGAACCGTTCATAAAGAACACATCAACAGCAGAAAATGGGGGTGTTGTATAAGGTATTTTCCAGAAGAGATGGGTCTTTGTGAGGGAACACCAACTGAAAAGCCTAACAAAATTTCCCATTTATAATAATAAGGTTGCTGATGCAATTTTAAAGCTGTGCCCTAAGCTGATTCAGCAATAACCAAAAAAGCTGAGCCAAGATGGATTTAATGTGCCAAGTTCTTGATCTCTAATTCTGCAGTTAAGTGTATCTAGTCATTTGGTGTCCTAATTACAGCTCTTTCCCTTTTTTTTTATAGGCACTTCTCTGCATATTGGAAGGGAGAGGTGAAGCAAACACTGGGAGGAGGGGCAAATGTAGTATCTACAGAGTGAAAATGGCTTAGGTGCATGGGCATGACAAAGTCACTTTAGGACTTGGAAATTAAAGAGGGGGAAAAAAACCATTTAGAACATGAATATGTTTAGTCTGCCCTGAAAAGAGTGCAACAGAGTAGGAGCAAGCTTCCTCCTACAAAAGAGCTAACTTTCACCAGAAAAAAGCTAATTGAAATATTTGATAAATGTGGATAAAGTTTCTGTGTACACCAGACTAGGATGGCTGGCTGCATAGTAAGTGCAGCTGAGTGTCTGAAGTTGACTCTTCCACGCTGGTAAGGAATCTCTTTGTTGTACCTTTACTTAAATATAGCTTCAAGGTTCCAGTTGGCAGTTGGGATTTAGAGAGCACTGCACTTGCCATCTGAAGAAGCATTGTGTCACAGCATCTCTACCTGAAGAAAACTGGGCTACAAGCAGTGACCTAGACAGTGCAAAACTGTGAGCAAAAAACCCACTGCTGCTCAGTCAAACAAACTTTGAATTCTTTCTACTGTTTGCATGGCCACATTACCTTAGCCTCATAAAGTCAGAGCAAAGCTTTTGGTTAAGGAAAGGGAAAAAGGAGGGGATAAAAGAAAGAAAGAAAAAACAGGTTTATACTAGCTAGTTTTAAATGTGATTTTCACTGGAATACCCTCTCATGACTTCCACTCATGGATTTTCCTTTTCAGTAAATTAGCTAATATGTGAGTGTGGGCCACAGTTTCTGTCACTGGCCGCTGATACGTAGACAGTGACAGGTGGTGGTGTTTATTTTTATTAGGCTATGTCTTATGTCATCAGAATACAAATGTAGATTTGGATTTGCTTAAGTGAAAGGACAGGTCTGGAGGAAAGTAGAAGAAAAAATTCAAATCTCTAAAACTGCATACAGTAATCTAATACAACAGGAAAGGGGATTCTACCAGAATACGTGAAAAGCTATCGCAATCTTGCTGTTAATCTTCTGAAAACGTGAAAATATCTGGTTTATTTTAAAACAGTGCAGGCAAGGATTCCACTTTTATCACCCTTCTGCCACACACAAAATTGTATGCAAGGAAAGAAGTCAACTTATTTGAGGGAACACAACCAGCCTACGCTGGAACAAAAGTATTTCTGCCAGGAACAGACAGGTCTGCAGAGATGGGAACTAAAGTAAAGAAAAGGAACTCTGGCTACACACTGGCACTCCAGCAAACAGAAGTAACTATTACTACATAAAATAGAAATATGAGATCCAAATAATCACACTCGTCACATCCCTATCCAGATATCTGGTAAAAAATAAGCTCCAAGAGAAGCCATACACTATATAAAGCTAAACTGCTCACAGTTACAAGTTTGAGCAGATCTAAACTGCACCCTAGTAATATCATTCATGTTTGAATACCTACACATTTTCCTGATTTTTCTGTTAAAAGAATGTGTACCTAAATCCAGAAGACTATTCCCAGAATCACTTAATGTCTGATATCTTATATCCCACCTGAAGCTACAGTCTTTCCCTACAGTGCTTCAACAAGTAAAATGGAGAGGAGCTATCATGTTTGGGATAATCTCCACCAGTTTCTGGGGTGATACTGACACTGCCTCCCAGTGTTCTGTATTCTCCTTTAGCTTTTTAAGCATTTTTCTTGTCCTTCAGATTGCTTGCTCTCTGTTTTTCTTGCTAATATTCTTACCATAGAGTCCTTGACTCTTCAGAAGACTAAAAGAATTAAGGGAATTGCCCCGTATTCATAAGTAACTGCTCTCCCAGCAGCAGCATTCACTGTAAGTCCTGTTACTCAATTTGCAATATCCCACAAGCCCCAATACAGCATGTTGTCCTTGCCAGCACTCAGCCAGTGCCATGGCCAGCTGCCAAAATGGGAACAGCTACAGTGTCTAACTCTGGAGAGTCTAGGTTGTCCAGAATATCCATCATTAGTATAGATGCAGTAATGAGTAATAGCAGAGAAGCTTCACAGCAAAGTCTAGTAGATATGAGACTCTTCAAAAAACAAAGAGGTCTCTAAAATGGAGAGCAGGTATCCAGAGGGGGTGTAAGAGCATCTACAGAATAGACAGGAAAAAGAAGAATGTCTTCATTGTATTTAAAAGATTATATACTTCTCCATGTAGCACAGTGAATCTGATTTCTTACAGCAATTAATATAAGCTTCAAAGAATATGCACGTCCAGTTTTGGAATTCTGAAATGCAGTGGAAGAAAAAAACTCAAGTATTTCCTACAAAAGTTGTCTTGCAGGGAATAACTGCTGACTGGAGACCTCACCATAAGGAATACCATATAGGTTTCCTTTTACAGAAAAATGAAGTGCTGTTTTGAAGCCCCGTGCACTCACCCTGGGCAATCTCCAGAGGACTTTGTACTGTAGAAAGATATTTTGCCATTAATGACTAATGACTGGTGGGTAGTCCTGCAGCAGAGTCCCTTTATCTGACAGGGCTGCACACACGGATGACTTGCAGCACAATTACCCTACTGTAGTTGCTAGGTGGCAAATGTAGTGCCTACAAAACATCTGATGCTGACAGCTACTGTAAACTGTTTCATAGGAACAGCTTTACCACTGCACAAATTCTGCAATAAAAGATTTTCTAAACTAGAGCTATTCCAAACAAAAGCACCACAAAAATCACATTTATACTGAACTTTTGACATACACAACTTAACCCACATTTCTCAAGATAAAAATTTATAAAAGCAGAATTTTCTAAAAGCTGAGTCAACAAAACAGCTAGGTCACTAGAGGAAAGGCTGTTCTGATCCTTCCACAGTTTACAGTCACTCATAACTCTGCCCTCCCTGGAGGAAGTTAGCACTGCTCAAATAAGCATTGTAGCTGATGAAACGAGGATATAAAATTTCACTTGCAAAACAGTCAAGCACCAATGCTGACTTCTTGTGCACTGCTCACCATGCAGAGTTAACACCTTGAATTCCTGAGTCTTCAAACTCCCCCCTCCCTAATAATTTGCATATGTTGGTAGCTGTAGTACTCCCCCTAGATTCACACTCTAAACTCAGTGGTCTTTGCAGTTTTGTGGCCTTCTTCAGGAAATGTGATCCTCACATAGTGACCAGTGCATCCTCTACCACTGCAAACTTCCTTTCATACTCTCTTCATCTCTGCTACCCCTGTCTAAACTGGTCACAGATTGGTACCAACAATTAAAATGTAGCAAAAAGCACGTACTCTGACATTTAGGATTTGACACAGCATAATGCAGCTACAGTAGCGGAATTAGCCCAAGTTATGTCCAGCTGCAGATTTTCAGAGGGAGAGTACACCTAATCCTAATAAGGAGAAAAAAAATCTTTACTTGACACTTGAAACAATGGAAGTAAATGGAAGAGGGGAAAGTTACAGATAGATTAAGTTGCAGGAATCTGAAGCAGAGTGAAGGCCTTTGAACAACCAGCATCAGAACTGGCTCAGTTTGTAGTATAGTGAGTAATTGCTGGTATTCAGGAAATTAATCTGAAGATCTTAATTGCAACTCAAACAATTACAATCAGAAGACTGTAACAGTCTTCCCTGTTAGTAGATAAAATAGCTCCTTCATATATTAAAAAACTGCCTATGTTAAATGTTCTGATTGCTCTCTGGTGCAATATTCCTATCCTGGGTTTCATAGGTTGCGTTTATTCCCAGAGGAGTAAACAACAACATCCAGGCAAAATTTACCAGGACACTTGGAGAAAAAAAAATGATGACCAAAGTTTTCAAGAGACTAGATGAAGCCATCTGAATTGATTTGTCAGTTTGGGTTTAGGCGTCCAGATTATTTCTATCTTCCCTTTTTACATCACTCAAACCCCCATTTTGCCTCTAAACCACCCCTAGCTTCTCTCCTAACACTAGGCAGTTAGTCCTAAAGTGCAGTAGCAAATGTTTCATTAGATTTCTATTCTGGGTAGGTATCAGCCATGTCGTGTTCTCTGGTTTCCATAAGAGCTGACACTTCCAGTTTGAACTGTTTACTGGGATTTGTTTTCAGAAAGGCTCCTAAAATTCAAAGCTAAGTCAGGCAAATTGGCACAAATGTTGAGATAACAAGGGATTTCTTCTCTTTGCTACAGCAGGGAAGGTTCAAACTAGGCTTCATCTGGAGAGATGTTTCACTGCAATGCAATCTGTCACAGTAAATACCATGCACTGGGGGACACCTTGATTTGTGTCACTGCTCTTATACTGTTTCAGGAAGCACTTGCTGTAAAAAGCAGAACTATGGTGATAAAGTCTAGTAAGACTGTCAAGAAGTTACTAAATGTTTGACTACTCAGTCTCAAAACAATCCTACTCCAAGCTGAATGTCTACTTCCATGTGAATGTAGCTCAAGTACACTGTGAAGCATATGGGCCAAATTCTACTCTGTATGCTGAAACGGTAAAAAAAAGTGTTGTAAACACACAAATTTGCAATCTAAACAGAATTTCTTTGGGTTTCCCCAGCTAACACATGCAATACGTATCTTGAAGACCACACAGGAAATACGGCTCAAGCAGGGGAAGCAGTAAACAAGGAGAGGGCTAAAAATCTGGTAGATGTTCAAAGCCACTTTTTGCTTATTTGATCAAATGCACTTAAAATGGTAAACTTGAGAAAGAAAGCTTCAGTTCCAGTGTACAGGATGGAGCACTTACTCATCCATACCTCCAAATCGGCCAAGGTCTAACAAGATCCATAAACAAACACTGAAGACTTCTTTACAATTGGATTTTTTAATACCCGGAAGAAAGAAGTTACTTAATAACATTTAAGGGCCCACAGTCTAGAGGCTGTGGACTGTCAGAGGCAAGTATCTCCTCAGCACTGCTCTCCCTGTAGTGCCCCCCACTTCCCCCCACTTCTGGATTCACTTACAAATCTGAATCCATTGTTTCTTTTCTCCTTCTTGATTTAATTTATAAAAATAAAAGAAAATTTGGGGCCTTCCTTATAATATGTAAGTGAAAAGCTGAAAAAATGTGACTGCAGCTCGAGTTTGTTGTTTGCTTGTTTTTTAAAAGCAGGTAGATGGGGGGGGAGCGGGGGGGTGTTTGTTTGTTGTTTCGTTTGCTTTGTTTTGTGGGTTTTGTTTGTTTGTTGGGGTTTTTAAAAGACATTCTGGTATTACTTTAAAATTTTTCCTTGTCAAGCTTATGGTGTCTGGAGAACTGGAAGAGGTGTAACCTCAGAAATAGATCAATAAATGAAAATTTATTGAGCAGAGAAGAATGAAAATGGAAGAGATTTACAGCCAAACTACTTTGGCTATGCTAATACTGTAATTACTTGATTTGAACAGATGAATACTTTTTTAAACCTATACACATCCTTCTCTTCTGGAAAGGATGGGCTAGAGAGAACATAACAAGGGAAGTCTTTCCAGAAGACTCCCTTGGAAATATCTACAGTGAAAAGCAAGAACAGAAAGTCTGAAATTCACAAATACTGTAAGTATCTGCAAGCTTTAAAGTGAAAAGAATTCAAGATTCAAGGACTAAGAAGCAAAACCAGAATAAAATGCTTTTTGATTTCTTCAGGGAGGTGGAAAGGGGTGTGGGGAGGTGTGGTCACATTCGCTGATTTTACAGGCCTGACAAACTCAGCATGATGTTAATATTACCTGGTAAAAGGAGAGTAATGTGTTTTTTCTTTGCATATTTCCATACTATCCTATGTTCATGTGACCAACTCTTCCAGAAAGTAGATCAATTACCCCATATTTCATTAAATGTTTCTTTAAAAAAAAAAAGCAAAAAACCCAACCACACTCATAATGGTTAGCAATGTCATTTTTAAAGACAATTTTTGTATTTTGGTCCCTGATACTCTGGACTATCTGCAGGCTATTAAGGTTGCTAAGCTCATGCTTATCTAATCTTCCATTTTTGGAGTCCTTCAGTTTCCTGCTAAGAAGCCACTGAGAAGCTGATTGCAGACTGTTTGTCCTAAAAAAAACCCAGACTGCTTTGCCAAAGGAAAAGCATATACTGGGCCATGCTACTAATGACAGAAGGAAACAAGAGCATGCTAGGTTCATCCAGAGTAGGAAAAGGCTGCTACGCACAGGAACATAAAATATGTGGGGTTTTATCCATGGATGAGAGAAGGAATGAAAATAAAAACTTTTTGCCTCTGCTTCCAGTCTTGCAACAGGGAATAGCTTTGTTGTAAATCTCTTTGTGGTAAAGTTAAATTGAAGGAAATGCTCTACCAAATGTGCTTACCAAATGTATATCAAGAAATCTATTTTTCAGCATACCAGAGTTACCTATAGTGCCAAGCAAACACTGTTCCTGCAAAGTGAAGTTTGTCACACTGCCAGATCCTTCAACTAGGAAACTGCCACCTCTCCTGTCTGCTACACATTGGGCCTGCAGCCTGACTACAGGCCAACATCTGATTTTGCTAAAACCTGTCTGGCGTCAAGTTTTAAAAGAACATGTTTTAAAATGACTGTTGGATGCTAAGTAATATCCTGGAAGGATGAGGAACTGTCTGCACCCAGATGTACAGAGTGAGCCTGAAATGGTGGCACTCTCATCAGATGCCTTTTCTCAGTAGGCTTCACAACTCTGGCAGAGAGCTTTAGAAACAACTGCTGCACAAAGAAAATACTTTGTACCTTGTTCATTAGTTTTCAGGTACTAAAACAGTCTCCAAAGCATGAGATAAAGATGTTTCAACACAGCAAATTCATCTTTTTTCATATTTTGAAGTAGTAGAAGTGAATAGGAGATAGCTGCAGCTCTCTCCTAGTGTTGCAGCAAAATAAAGATTGTACTTTTCATTGTCAATATGATGTATAGCACTGTTTTCACCTTTTATCATCTCTGGTGTTACATATAAAAGCTGTCCTTTCAGGGCAGAAGGCAAGGCATCTAAACAGAAACACCTCTTGTCTCAGTTTAGGTTCTATGCCAAAAAAGGGCTACAGCCTTCAGAATCCTAAATTAAAGCTTATGCTCAAATGGGTTTTAAACAATCCATTTTCCCTGGCCTGAATTCACAGTCTCTCATCATGAAGGACCATTTACAGCACTAATCAGAATTTAAAAATGCATCATTCAATTATGCTGTCATATAAAAACTATCTTTTAAGCGTTTTCTTTTTAAATAGGTATGATGGGTATTCCTAGCACTAATGCAGAAGTGGATTGATTCTACTATTGAGATGTACAGTGTGTCTATTCTCACACTAATCTTAAAAATGCTTTTACACTTCATGAGTCATACCCATAATTACAAATAGCTGAGTACAACCCCAACAGATGCTTTCCTAAGCAGAAGGCTAAGGGTAGCTGGTAGGGCTCCACAGCAGAAGAGTGCAAGAAAAGCTTCGGGGTCATGTACAGCATTCCCTGGTAGAGGAAGTAAATCTTGGTTTAGTATTACCCTGAGGTTTTGCAAAACTTCAAAAAATTAAACTTTGACCTGTACAAACTCTTCATATACTTTCATTCCTCTTCATGCACAGAGCTGGATTAATAATTTCATGAAATATGAAAAGATAAAACCTGCTCAAGTTGCTGGAGAGGGTCAGCTTGGTCCCATTTTCTCTGTATATGTGCTCTCCAGTAAGTAAAGGTGCAAGTTGTCATTTAGACCTCCTCAAATAGAGACAGCAGTGTTTTGTCCTCTTTAACAATCCCCCTACAGATCTGCAAAACTATTCTGTGTGGTCTCTTTCCCTGATAAACTTTCTAGAGTGCACAGTGATTACTGGACACATTTTGCACCAAGGAGTTCTACAGAACAACAGAAAATTGAATAGATATTATAGGTGTAACACACATCTCCTGCATATTCGCTGTCTTTCCAAGTGGAAATGGAGGAAGCACATGGTTTATTTCACTAGCCACCATTTCAGAAATAACACAGCATACGCCCCTAATAAAGGAACAAATATTGGCAGTAACTGTTCAAAATTTAAGGGTAATGAATATACAAAGAATATACTTAGAGGGCATAGGATCTGACAGAAGGAAACTCCAAAAATAAGTACTTTCAAAATAGCCACATTAGCAGACAAGGAGTGTGCAATGTGAATTTGCAACAATGGAAACAATTTATTTCCAACAAAACAAAATACAGGCAAATCATAATCTGGTCATTATTTTTCTCTGACAGTGGTATAGTCCCTGAAGAGAAACCAAAGAATCTCTATAATTAGTAACACTTAAAATCAACACTGCTGGAAACTATGCTGGGGTCAGAGTAACTCCAGCAGAGAGCCAGATGACTGTGACAATGGCAACTACAACTGACCCCAGAATTCTTCTGTGGGTAATTCCCAGTGAAATCCATACGCATATGTAATGGTTTAAACTACTGAGTGCTTGTGATATGAAAACATCAAAGCAGTAAGTGTATGCTTTAAATTATAGTATAAATTCAGAAAATTGTCAAATCTGTTTATGTAAGTTATGAATATTGAGGAAGAAATCTTACTGATAAACTTGTAATTCTTTTCCAAGGAAGAGAAAACTATCTCCTGTACTAGCATATTGCATGTTCACAGTTGTACGTTGTTTGTGCACAGCTAAGGAGCAACAGTAAATAAATGAGAGAAAACTCTCATTTTTTCATCCTTCGCACAGCTGAAAAACATATTACTCAATGGCTTTAACTGAGTATGCTTCAGCAGCTCCTGGTGAAAAATATAGTGGGTTCTTTGCTCCCCATGTGTGGATCTGAGATCATGAGACCCTTGTCCCTGCTAAAAGCCTTAAGCATTAACTGGGGATGGGTGAAAGTGGGAAAGTAAGAGGAAGAAATTTTAAGCAATTTTGAAGGATTAACAGCCCTGTACTTTCTCCACAACAGACTGGAAATTTCCCATCCAAGCCTGTGCAGAGCAAGCAGCCCGTTTACAAAGATAAGAAACTGATGTGAATGAACCTCTTTGTTCTCTGTGCCATTTACTAAATATGAGATACAAAATGACTATTAAAACTTTCTCAAAGGCAAAAGTTTTCAAATTATACCAAAAGAGATTGCTGGTCTTCTTCTCTTATGGCTGTGCTATTATTGGGTGGCTTTTACCAGTCAGCTTTGTCATAATTGCATTCATGATTTTTGTACAAAAGGGCATGACCCTTCTCACTGAAATGGATTGGGACACATATACAGTGGAGACTCCATCCATGGTTATGTAAGTAAAATAGGCATCCCTGTAGAGATTCAAGTATCTAAATGAGATTTAGACATCTTATTAAAGTACTGGCCCAAAGGCTACCTCTGCATCTGCTCACCTGACAGATGGTAACTGCCATGGCCAATACAGACAATCCAGACCACTAGTTACCAACGGTGAAAGTAAGCCAGTGTCTGTGCTTGCTCTTCCACTTCTTTCAAAAAAGATTATGAGCTTTTAATGTTTAGTAATGTTTTCTCATCTCTTCTATGGCAGTTGATGCATAAAGACAGTAGAAACTGGTGTTGCACTATACTTATTAGATCCAAATCTTAAACCATTAATTTTACATTAAACAATGGCTTTTATAAAAATGTTCTTAACTGGCTGTGGTATCTCAGATATTCCATGCCACCATACATTTTTGATTAAACAAACTACAGGATGGTGTGCTTAGGGCAGTGTGTGCCGTGAAACAGCTGCTCTGCTAATGCTGCAAACTGGCTAGATAGGATTCGGGAGCAGTCCAGAGTTACCTGTCATCTTAGGAAGGTCTGACACACCAACATATGTGAAGGGAGCTGTACAGCTCCCAGGCAAAAGATGATTCCTGTCTGGATGGCTTAGAGAGCACATAGAGGAGCTGAAGCATCCATGTGGATACTGGGCCATATTTCGCTTTCCACTGAATGAGAATGGAAAGAGACCCTGCACCTTGTTGCATTTATGGAAGGAAAAATTATTTTTACTCCATAGAAAATTTTGCAGTTGTGCTAGTTTTGGTTAGAATAGAGCGAGTTTTCTTCATAGTAGCTAGTGTAGGGCTATGTTTTGGATCTGCTCTGAAAGGGGGGTTGATAATTAAAAGTGAATAATAGAATAAAGTCATCTGATTCTCTCCCCCATCCTGCTGATGGAGATCTTGGTTGCTGACTGGGGTTAAACCACAACGAGATAAACTGTGTTGTAAAACAAGTTTTTCTATAAGTCATGGTGGCTTCCAAACTTGGTCTTCTGTCACAGTCTATTCCCTCAAAACCCATTTTTCCAGATTTCAGATGAACCTCAAACAAGTTGGAATCTGTGTTACCAGTAACTATACCACATCAGAGGAGTCCCTGATAACTCCAATAACGACCAACTTCAGCCGAAGGGTGACAAACCCCTGCACTGGGCAATTTCCTAACTGCAGCACCATGGCATGAATTACCAAATATAATGGGTATACTGGGAATGAGACCTTACCGGACGTTTGAAGCAGACGCCCTCAGGGGGGCCGGCGCTGTCTGCTCGGGGCTCACGGAGGGAGAGCTGGCCGGGCTCGGCGGGGCCGTCAGTGCCACCAACACCGCGGCGGCTCAGGCGTGGCCTCCGGTAACGGCGCCCTTGTCCTGTTGCTGCCCAGCGAACCGAGAAGGCGCCTCTTGCGGGGTCACGGAGGTGTCTGAGGGGTTTTACCCCGGCGGAGTTGGCGAGGAGGGTGCTGGGGCTGGGCCAGCGACGGCCGACACCCTCAGTCCCTGGCGGGGACGGCTGTGCCCGCACGCCCTCGCCTCGACGCCGCGCGGGGCTCAGGGCTGAGGCGGCGAGGGGAAGGAGCGCAGCCCTTCATGGGAGCCCTTGAGCACAGCCTCGCCTTCCGCGGGCCGCCAGCGCCGAGGCCCGCCAAGCAACGTCTGGAAAACATGTCCTGTGGAAAGTGCCTGAGGGAGCTGGGCTTGTGTAGTCCCCAGGAGGCGCCGGCTGGACCTCATGACTCTACAGCTGCCTGAAAGGAGGTTGTTGTGAGCTGGGGCCGGTCTCTTCTGCCGTGCCTACCGTGAGGGGACCAGAGGAAATGGCTTTAAGCTGAGACGGGGGCTGTTCGGGTAGTCAGGCACTGGAATATGTTGCCCGGGGAGGTGGTGGCGGCACTATCCCTGGTGGTGTTTAAGAGGCGTCTGGATGTGGCGTTGTGTGATGTGGTTTAGAGGTTTAGGGATGGTTTTGGTGGTGCTGGGTTGACGGTTCGACTACACGGCATTAAACGTCTCTTCCAGCCTTGATGATTCCACGATTCCATGCCTCTATGATTCTCTGACTCCGTGATTCTGTTCTGTAATTCCATTCTCACCCCGGGCGGGGCGGGGCCCACAGCGGCTGTCACGGAAAGGGAGGGAAGGGCCGAGGGAGCCCCGCCCGTTGGCTGTTGCTGCCCGGGCCGCGATTGGCGCCGCGCGGCGCCGCCCGGCCCCCGGTATAAGGCGGTGGCGCGGGTGGGGAAGGAGCTGCCGCGGCCGTGGGGAGGTCGGTGGGTACGTGGGGTCTGTGCGGGACGGTGACACTGGGCGAGCGATGCGAGGGGAGGCTGAGCTGGGCTCCGTGCGGGGCCGGGGTTGGGCTCGCCGTGCTGTGAGCTGGGGCGGGAGTCTGTGAGGCGGGCAGGGACCCGCGCTGGGGTCGTGGCCGCCTGGATTCCCCCCGAGTTCCTCTGCCCTGGGCCGGGGCCGCCCCTTCCCGCTCTTTGTGTCCGCGGCGGCCCGCGGGAGGGTCCGCGCCCGGCCCTGCCGGGCTCCGAGCGGTGCTGGGCGCCCCGCAGGCCTCGCGTGGGCCCCGTGGGTGACTCGGGACTTCCCCGGCCCGGGCGGCCCGTGCTGCTTCGCCGTTTGCCCCGGGGCTCGGCCCCGTCTCCTGGCGGTTTGCAGCCGCCCTGCCGTGCTGCAGTCACAAGGCGATGCCTCACGGCTCGTCGGCGGCTGCTCGCGGTGGGCGCCGGGCTCCTTTCGGAAGGAGAGGCTCGTCCCTGTTCGCCCAATGCGAGGAGTTCGGTACGTGTTGCAGGGAATGTCCAAACCGACCTTTATGACAGTTCGGGAGTTTTCGGTAACGCAAGTTGTTCAAACTGAGTCTTGTTCCTTCCTCTGAGTATCTGCAGTGTACCGTGCCGTCTCGTGCTCTTCCTTTTCCTGACACAAATGCAGGTGTAGACATTACGTTTGTCAGTAGATGTTGCTTTTGAATAACCCTAAAGAACTTGAAACCACTTGTGAGACTCTTGCCTTGATTAGCAGGTAGGTGAAACAATAAGGGACCTTTCCCTGACAGCTTGTGCCAGAAGCCAGTAGTTAAACGTGATTATGTAACTGGAAAGCCAAAAGTGAAAGGCACTCAGGATGCAGAGCAGCAGCTAGAGACCAATGTGTTCCCTCTCCACAGGGGAAGAGCGAGAGGGAAGACTTACCAGACAAGATCCAAAACCAGTGTGACCTTTGCCTTTCTAATAAGGTGACTCAGAAACTCTGCATAGAGGACTCCTAGCCAGAGCTGCTTGGTGCAGGTATGTGACTGACTCCTGGAGTACTTGCTGTCTGAAGATTTGAGCTGCGTATAAAAACTGTTTGACTATCAGAAACATCAGGTGCTGTGTAGCTGCTGTTAGACAAAGCCATTAAAAAAAAAAAACAAACCCGAAACTACACACTTGGGGAGCTACCTTGAATCTAAATAGAAAAACATGTTTTTATCAGCAAACTAAATGTTGGCATCTCAGCAATTTTTCTAGTATATCAAGAATTAAGCTATGCCAGGGGATGTATACAACATGTTACTTCTGGTAATGGAATGTCAGAATTGACTGTTACCATGTCAGGACAGACTTTTCATTAGAGCTCCATGTGGATGTGACACTGACAGATAAAAATCTGGAGTCTGACAGATGTTTTGCAAGCCATGCAATTGCCTCTGAAGCAAACATGGTCTTAACACTACAAGCCTGTTTCCAGTTCTGCATTGACTGGCTGACTTGCCTGACAGGCAGTTACAGCATAAACCTCTTCCACTTGCTGTGCTGCTGAGAAAGTCTGTCTGCTCTTGAAACTGTCGTCATGTCTGGAAAACATCTTAGACCACTACTCTCTCATCTCTCCATCTTGCTGTCTTCTGTAAACTATCAACTTCTGTGTGGTTTAGCTTGGTGCAAAGCTTTAAAAGTGAGTCTTGATTAAGTGTAAGGCACCACTACACCTCATGTGGGAACTAACTGCTGGTCCAGCCAATGCTGTTAGGTATTGGCTTTCCCTCTAGAGTTTCTAACAGTTGCTTGAATGCTAAGTTCTTGGAATACTCTCCACAGCTAATTAGCCACAGAAAAGCCCTGTTCTTTTATTCCTCATCAAAACTAACAGGGGTTGGGAAAAGATGATTTGCATTGAAGCCTTCTACTAAACAGCTCCCTGCTTCTAAAATAGCCTCTGGCCAAGCCCCAGCTTGTGCAAGGTAACTTGGCATTATCTGAAAGAGGTGGTATTAACTGGAGTCAATGAAGAATAACAGTGATGCCTTTTTTTTTTTTTTTTTTTTTTTTTTTTTTTTCCAATGGTGAAGCCTGAGCACTCCTGTATTGTAAAGGCCTTGCTTTCTGTGGCTGGATAGTGTGGGTGCTGTACATGCTTGTGTGCCAGTGGTAAATGTACAGCACTGATCTTCCCAGTGGCTTTTCCCCTTGTCTTCCATTGGCAAAAAGGATGCTATTATGATAGTATGCAGCATTCCTCAAAAGGGATTTTACTAGCAGAAATAGAAGAAAGCATTTTTCACAATTAGAAGCATGTTGATTACAAGCTGTTGTTGGAGGCTTTTTAACTAAACAGCTTTTACTGATTTTTTTTAAAAAAGAATTAAGCTGAAGGCCACTCTTGGTAGTTTTATTCTCATTTCCTTTACTGTGCCCCAGTTAATTTAGGTGGAATACTATAAGACAGTAGCTCCCATCTCCTCCCCTCCCTGCCACCCCCCCCCCCAAAAAAAAAAGAAAAAAAAGCCCAAAGACTTAATACTTGAACCTTGAACATGACTGCTTGATGAGAACTTTAGTATATTTGGGTGAACTGTAGTAGATTTGCTTTTGAAGCCTCTTCCTATAGCTTTGGCTTGAATGGTAGCAGTGAAACATACCTGCAGGCATTAATAATAGTGAACTTAGCAGCATAATGCCTGTAATAATGAAAAACTTGGTTTAGAAACTAATTCCAGTCTTGCACTGCATTTGTCCCCTAGCAGCCTTCTGCAATTTAAACTGCCTGTTTGTCCTCTAGTTACAGCTTCTGAATTGCATAATAAAACTTCACAAACGAATTTCTGAGTAGAAGCTGGTATTAGGCAAAAAAGAAAAGCAGCAAGTTATGCATGGAAAAATGATTTCTAGCTGATGTTTTCACGGCTTGATTGCTGTAAGAACTGAAACAGGCTATTTGCAGTTCACGCCAGTGATCTGACTAATCTTGCTTGTGAGTAAATATGCTTAGATGCTTGATTTGATAGCAAGTGTGGTGGGAAGGGACATAGCTTTATAAGTGCCACCAAATGTATATGGATGGTGCTGGCAATCCCTTTGAAGATCAGGAATTTACAGCCTCTAAGTAGGCTGTAAGGGGAAAGTGAGTCTGAACTAGAACTAGTTCTGGCCTAAGGCCAGAAAAACAGCAGTGTGAGCTAGCAACACTATAGCTTTGAAACTATCTAAAGCTACTGTCATGCACTATTAAATAGTTGTTTGTGCCACTGTTAATCTGTACAGATGCTTCATACCAGACTTTATATAGGGTGGTGGCTCTCAGGTACCTGTGTGGGAAGAGGATATGCCTGAAGGAAGGATGCCTACACTTTTGTCATTGAGAAGTGGTTTGAATTGTAAACCAAATAGAAAACATTTTGATTTTTAAAAACCTATGGATTTGGCCAAGAAAGATCTTCAAGAGGAATCTGTAAGTTGCTATGTTGCACTCGAATTTGGACTCAAAATTTAGTCAGCATAAATCAGTCTCGTGTGTCCTGAAACAAGATTGCCAGAAGATCCTGGTGATGCAGAGGCTGGTGATGTGCAAAGTTTCATAGTTTATATAGTTGATGCTGTCTACTCAGTCAGACTGGCAGAGGGGTAGCATCTGCAATAGTTTCCACTGTGAAAAATTATTTCCTAGGTGATAGTAACTGCTTAATGTAAGGCTATATGCTGCCCCAAACTGCTGTAGAGGAACAGTAGGTTGTCATTGCTGCTTGCAATGGTGCAAGCTGCAGAAGAGGTTTCAGTGTAGCCATGCAGAGCCTGCATGAGAAGCAAGGTAAAGTATCTTTTATGCTGATGCTGTACTGTTTTGGCTGGATCAAACAGTGCTGCTGTTCAGACATGCCCTGAGGAAAGTGAACTACATGAAAGTCACTCTTAATCACCCTCAGCTGATCACCCTGTGTTGAATAAGCATTGCAGAACCAAGGTGATTGTGACAAATCATACACTTCTCTGGCTGCAGTGGGCACACAGCCCTGCTGAGGGTGTGCGGTGTGGTCAGGTTTGGTTTTACTACTTAAGCAAAACTGGGTCTGCAGAACTTGGCTGATTGTATCAGATACACTACAAGCTATTGATTGCTGTAGTTTACAGGGCTGGGAATGTAACCAGAGTGTCTACAAGTTATGTGACACTGGACTCTAATGACACATGCTGAATTCCTTTGTAGTGGAGGTGTCCTTGCTGAAATGGTGATACACATGGGTCTGTCATTCTATGAGACATCAGGGAACAAACTTGGTCTCTGGCTTGAGCTGTCTTGGTAAAGATCCTGCACTGCAATTGCCTTGACTCATGTTGAAATGCAGGTGAGACTTCTGGTGCAGTGGGTAACACTCACTGTGTTACACACCCAGTGGTCCCGGCTCAAGGTTGAAGACTGACTTCTCCTGAGGAGTTTTTGTATGAAGATGCTGCACCTGCAGCTGAGACTGCAGCAGTGATGGTGAGGAAGAGCCTTTCTTGGATAGGTCTATGTGACCCTCAACAGACTGGCAGCCAGAAGATACTCTGTTACCCCATTGCTAGTCAGTTGGGTACAGGTCAGGAGAAAGGCAGGTGTGCACTTACAGATGGCCTTAGAGCCTTTGGGTACTGCACCTTTTGTACCTGAAATGGCAGTACTGAGCCCTAACCTGATTTTTACAATAGCACAGAGGTAAGAGACTTTCTTGAGTAGGACTGGCTCTGGTCTCTACTAAAGTCTTCCATGAGTTTGTGTTTTGTTGAAGACCTAGGGTAGTAGGAGAGAAAAGCTAATGAATGCATACTTACTTATGTCCTAGCCGAAGGAAGAAAAGTGAAGCTATCAGCTTTGTAAACAGTAACTTGGAAACTGAAGACAAGGCTCATGTGACTTTTTAAATAGGGTTGTGAATTTGGAAGGGGAAGTAGCAAAAGACATTACCTGTACATTTTTGTCCTGCTCAAACTACAGCAAACTAAGGAACTCTTGGAGATCTTCCAATTTCCTGCCTGCTGCCTCTCTTCCAATTCCAGCTGTGGTCCTAACAGGCTGCCTTTCTCTTATGGTTTTAAAGCCACTAAGAGGAGCAGAAGCTTAAAATAATGATATTCCCATTGTGCTTCATTAGTCTTAAGTATAGCTCTAACTGCTTTTTATGAAAAAAGCAACAGATGTTTTATGTGTGTTTATCAGCTCAGTGAACAAACAATTAATTAGTGTGTACTCAGCCCTTGTAAGCAGACCACTGTTAAGGACAGACTTCAGTAATGCATTAGCACTGTAATTACCTTCACAATTAGCTTACCAATCCTGAAATTCTTAGTATGTAAGAAGGAAGGTTGTAAATTAAATTTTAAAAAGGGCCAGACACTCAAATATACTGTTTCTGTAGGATTCCTTGAGGAAAACTAAAGGTAGCTGAATTGCTACCTTGTCATGGATTTGAGATCTGACCTGTGATACAGCATCTGTATCAATAGTCTTAAATCTCCCTATACTGAACTGTATAAATTCCATACAGCTTTGTCTCATCTTGCATCTCCACGTAAAAATTGCTACCTCTTAGTATGCTGATGATGTGCTATCTCAACAAGCATGTCAAGAGCCAAAACAAAGCACTAAGTGCAACAGAGTCCCATGCCCTGGTGGAGGATACCAGCCATGAATATAATCTTGCTGAGTGCGGTAAAACTGTACAACTTCATTACTTATTTTTAACCCTGCAGGAGTTCGAAGATGCATCAAGACTGATAGTGAGGACAGAAAAATCTCCTTGAAGAAGAGTACAGCCTGAACTATTGGCCATGTCTATCACGGATCACAGCCCCACCACCGGAGTGGTGACTGTCATTGTTACCCTGATCGCTATTGCAGCTCTGGGAGCCCTGATCCTGGGCTGCTGGTGCTACCTGCGGCTGCAGAAGATCAGCCAGTCTGAGGATGAGGAAAGCATTGTGGGCGAAGGAGAAACCAAAGAGCCCTTTCTGCTGGTGCAGTACTCTGCTAAAGGACCTTGTGTGGAAAGGAAAGCAAAGCTAACTCCGAATGGCCCAGAAGTACACAGCTAACTCGGAGCAACACATGCAGATGGACTATGCTCGTGACGTGTAACCAGCAGAAGCATCTCAATACTGTGAAAAACCTGGTCACGTGCACACCATTCATCGCAACACACCCTGATGAGAATTAAATAAGCTTTGTTTGCAACTGCGTGCACTGAGAAGTTGCACTGTGCATTGACTGTGTATCCTAATTCCTCAATGGCAGGAGCTGACTCGCCTGGCATAATGTCCGTTGCCGGCAATGGGCACAGGGATACTCTGGTGTGAAGAGACTACTACTGTTTTTTGTTACTTGAATGTTTAGCTGAGCCTATTTTGATGGAACTACTACTGTAATGTAAACTACTTTACAACTGTGAACTGTAAATAGGCTGCCAGAAACTTCTTGCTTTGTGTTCTGTAGCATATGGGAATATGATGCACTTGTATGTAATACACAAGGGGACTCCAGACCTTCAAAACCAAATCTGCAGTTAAAGCTTGCTTCTGCTATGACATTGAGTGTGCAGCCATTAAGTCAGAACTTTGAACAGTTTATTGGGCTGATGCAGAGTACTTCATTTGAAAAGGGATAAGCATTTAGTCATATGCTGAGGGAGGACACACAGGAGCTACAAGAAGGAAGAGTTCCTTTAGTTGCAGCTATGTTGTTTAAGCTCCAAGCTGCTAGGACTGAGTTCTCTATGTAGCTACTACTGCAAGGAAACTGCCATTTTGATGGATTCTAACATGGAAACTAATGATGGATACTGAACCCTCAGGGGAAGTCCAGAAGGTTTCCAGGTGTTTGAATGGCAGTAGAGCAGACTTTTTCTCTTCCATAGGTCTGTGTGCTGAAACTGCAGAAGTGATTACTTAGCAAAACTGGCTTAAGTGCAACTAGTATGAATTCTTCCCAGAACCCTAGTTTGTGTACTTAGCAGATAGGGTGTATGTTAACAGCCTGTTATAAAAAGGTATTTTAGTCTACAGTCAGCCAACTCTAGAATTCAGTTAATGTATCTTGTATATAACTTTTGATTGAACTGTACTACAACAGGAGAAGTTTCAGTCTTTTCTACTGTTGGTAGGGGCAAGGGTTATTGCTGGTCAGTAGAAGTTTTTAGCTAGCAATGGCCAAGTCCTTCCAGAGAACATACATTTCCTGCTCTGTGCTGTAGTTCAGCTATACGAACTGTAAAAAGGTGTTAAATGGGATGTTCTGGACTGCAAATGTCTGGAGGGAAAAGCCAGAAAGGGGAGGAGAAGAAACAACATTGAGCAACCAATGGCAGCTTACATATTCTAAAACTCTGTGTAGGCACACATGCTTTAGAGGTCACTGGCCTGTTTTCTATTACTTTATACATGGCCTCCTTTGCATACTGGTATTTTTAAACACTTAATTGCCTAGCCTTAATTCAGCTCCAGAGGAAGCATGAGATTTGCTTCTTGTACCTGTACATATGGAATAACTTAAGGCCTAGCAAGCTTGCTTGAGAATTTTAACTATATGCAAGACAAGAATGGCCTAGACAGTAAGTTGTCCCCTTCTTTTACACTAAGAGGTTGAATTGCTTTGTTAGTGCTACATTTGTGGTTTTTAAATTGAAAGCTATAATTTGAAGCCAAATAAATGCTGTCAGTAGCAAAAAAGTAGCAAAAAGCTCTTGCTGTTGCCTCTTGAGTACAACATATGGGGTACAGCTGATAATGTTCTTACCCTGACACGTGCTTTTTTAAGATGCTACTCTTAAGAGACTTGCATGTATAGTCAGACCTGTACACTTGCTGTATTCCAGACCTTTTAAAAGCAAAGAAAAAAGGATTAATTCAGTAAGACTTCCTTTAGTTTTCAGTAGAGAACAGTTCACACATGGCTCTTGTGGTTTCCAGGACAGTCAGAATACCAGTATACAAAAGTGATACAAAGTGCTGGAAGTTATAGAACAGAACAGTTGTAGCAAGATGACTTTGTCCATTCAAGTTTACTGATTACACAGATGAAGTATCTATTTTAATTCAGCAAAGAGAATGCAGTGTAAAGGGCAAACTTCAGAAATTATGGAAAAGTATAAATCAAAGGTCTAATTTCCCTTCTAGCAGCTGTAAGAGAAAGCCAGTGAAAACTAACTGGTCCTTAGTCAGAGGTGCTTCACTGTTGCCCCTACAAACCAGTATCTTTAATTTAAATGGATAGGTGTTTGCAAGTTAGTGCAATAGTAAAGTGCAGAAAGTGTTTTCCGTTCTCCTCTTCTCTTAAGACGGGGGTATCTAATAAGTTGTTCAAGTATATAAAAATACTCCATTTGATTTTTCTTTTTCTAGATCATGTGGGGGAAGAAGTCTTTATTTACAATGAATGTCAATAAAATTTGCATAAATACCTACCCAATACTGCATCATTTGACTTGGTATAAGCAATTATTCTGTCCTATTTCCACTACTGTGCTCTGTCTCTATGGTATCAATATTGTCAATCCTTTTTTCCTCTGAAGTGGCAGTAGCTGTTGAAAGTGATAGATCATTATCTTCAGAAAGTGTTTGCTCAGATTGAAGGGGTTCTTTAATTTCATCTTTTCTCTGTAGCTTTTCTCCCCTCGCTGCCACCAGAATTCTCAGTAAAGCATTCTCTTTAAGGAGGTTTTCTGATGCATCAGCTAATTCATGAAGCTTTTCAGCCATTTCTAACAATTCTTGATTCTTCTGGTCATATGTGGCCTGTAACTGCTCACTGTGGAGCTGCAGAGTTTTGTGCTGCTTTTCCAGTGTGTGTTTTTGCTGCTGTAGTCTCTGCTCCTCTCTCCTGGCTTCAGAAAGCTGTGCTTCAAGCTGGTCATGGGCCTGATGAAGGGCACTGATTTCTGATCTTAACTTCTGAATTTCTCTCTCTAAATGTGAGATGTGTCCTTGCTGTAGAACTGACTCTTTATGTAGGCATTCTTTGGTACAGGGCTCTGATGGAGAAAGACTTGAGTGATGTAAAATAAATTTCAGGAGATTAGGAAGGTTAACTGAGAAGTCTTCAGGGAACTTCACACTTTGCTCCTTCCTAGAAAGACATAACAAGTTAAGCAATGATAATTTTATCTAAGCAGCTGCTGTTCAACTCCAACTTGGTATCTTATTTTTTATCAAGTATGGTTAGTACAGCAGCTAAGAGAAACCTAAACTGTAATAAAGATAGAGCACACAGATTGATGAACTCTTTTCCCTGTGTTCCAGTCTGGGTGCTATAACAAATATCTCTGCATGGGACTAGTATTTGAAGAAAAAATTCTGTTAAATCTCAGAAAACAGATTTCACTCTTAAAGAAGTATCATGGTCATGGGTTATGAGCTTGAAGTACATACAGCAGCAGTGCTGTGTGTGCCATTAATATTTTTAAGTTGAAGGATGACATTTAAATGTTCGTAAGTCTACATACATTATTAGAATTTAAGTCCAGATACATAAAGCTACCTGATGGGAAATGACTATTTTGAACCTCTCTCTTACCCTGAAAGCAGTAGCTTAGTGTGTTCCAGCATGTGAAAGCCACTGCAAGGGAGCAGTTTGCTTTTAAACAGTAAGTCACTTCAGTCAGAAGTAAGGCCCTTTTGCTGTCAATAAAAAAAAAGTCTCTTTACTTGTTCCTCTTATTGCTTTATGTCAGAGGTGATGAAGGAAGCAAACCAAACAATGTTTTTCTGTTGGTTTTTGTTGGTGTTCTCTCCCCCAAAGCTGTGAAGACTAAACCCAGCATATGGAGCAGGTAAGCCCCCTGCTTTCTGCAATGCCATAACCTGTTACAGCCTAGCAAGAGAGGTCAAGAACAGCAAGTACCAAATTTCTTCCTCAAGACTACCAACTACTAAAAAACACCAGCTCCAGCTGTGACAAATGTTGCAATTACTGCCCTTTGTGGACCCTGTGCACACACACAAGGCTAAATTGTCCACTAAGGACTAGACTGGAACTAACTCTTGCTCTTCTCTTTCTGAACCAGTTCCATCTTCAGCCTTTCACTCAGTATGTTCCCGTGTAACACAAGTTCACTCCCTCCTGCAGCACAGCCACTTCCACCTCACTATGTGTAACTGGGAAGCCAGCTAATAGTTTATCACTCTGGGTCTCCTCCAGCTTTGCCAGTCAGCAGCGTATTGTCCTTCCTGAGGCAGCCATTGAAACAAGAAAAGCTTAGTTTGCTCCCCTCTGGCTGTCAACTTCATCACTAGAGTAAAGGACATAAAGTAAGTCCAAACAAAAATCATTGCAAAGCAAGAAAGCCAGATTCAAGTATAATGCCAAAGCCTCATGATGCTCCTGTACAACACACACCACACCACGGACAACTCTTGTGTCCCCCTGTGTGTGATATTATGTCCTGAATCACAACACGCATCTGGAACAGGGGAGTTCCTCAGTTACCAATTACACTTCCCTGAACAATGCCTTCTGTGAAATCCAACTCATAAGCATGTGGGATATAAAAACATTTAATTTCATTTACTGAAAACTACTTATTGTACTTCAGGTAGAAGATAGATAATCATATTTTATCAATAATTCAAGAACTTCAGTCAGATGAGGCTCCTGCTCACCAAGATTAGGCTATTTCTGGCAGAGTAAGCACCATGAGTTTTCCTCCTCTGCAGACTGCTGGTGATCAACCAAGCTACTCTTGTAATTACCATCAGCAGTTTCTCAGCTGACAATCAGCTCCCATCCCAAATTAATGAATCATGACACAATTTAGGCAAAAAATAGTCTATGCTAAATCAAACATGACTCATTATACTGTGGTAATGTTTTACTACATCATCATCCATTTTTATTGATCAAAACCACAGCATGTATCAAAGAAGCTAAAAGGCTATGTAAAACAAATAGCAAAGCAAAATATTAACAGCATGTGGTAGAAAGAAACTGAGAACAGAGTTGATTTGCAAAAATTGTCACATAAGGCAAGTGGATAAGAAGCTGCATAAAAAGCCTTAATATGAGACACCTTCATACCCAAAATGAATGTATGACTACTCTAGTAGTGCTACAGATACTACAAAATACTATCAGATCCTAATTTTCTTGATTACCTACATGCAGCAAAATATAAAAATACACTGGAAAGGAAAAGCAGGAGTGAAAGCAATGCCTAGAGGTAAGGTACCTTTATAAAACCAGTTGGAAGATTACAAAAATAATCTTATTAAAACTATTCAGTCTGTCCCTCCAGAGACTGTCTAGAGCATTACAGAGACCAAGACAAAATGAGTACCTATGAAAAGAAATAGGGAGATGGGAGAAGAAATGGGGTGACTCAGAACTGATATAAACAAAACTGTACTGGATTAAAACATGAATGGCAAAACTTAAGGCACAGGTTTAAAGATTTGGTGGTAGTTCACTGCCCAGTACTAACAGTCTGACTTCCCATTTGCTGATAGTAAGAGTCCTTGAGGGAGAAGGGTGGAAATCGGTGACTGTTGGTTGGGTTATTTTGTTGTTTTGCTGGTGGGGTTTTTTTTAATTAGAATATGTATGAAGTAAGAATGCATATACGGAAATGAATTACGCTTTGGCTTTTTTCTCTGCTAAGACACGTAACCAGATAATTGCTGCAGCTTAGTAAAATGGAAGTTAAAAATCCACAGGGAAAAGAATTACATTACCTCTGATGAGGAAAAAATAAAATGGTTGGGAGACGGTCTGTCATAAATTCCCAGGGAAGGTCATTTCGAGTTACATCAATTCTGTGAGGAAAAGACATACTGATGAAGAGAACAGGCAGATAAACAATCTGCAATTTTTTTCTTGTAAAATGCCATTTTAGGGATTGGGAAGAAGGAAATTTAAGTATCTGTGAAAGTAAGTCTAAATGTGTTATGCCAGAAATACATTGTGCATATGAGTCAGCAGATAAAATTACCAATATTCAAGATGATGACTGTCAGTTTAAGAAATATCTGTGGGGTTTTTTCTCTAGAAAAATATGTTCAATATTGCAACTGCTCTCAGCCATCAATTAAACCCCAGTCGCTCACTGTGTACACAGTGCATGCATTGTGTACACACCTTTTTTCTGAGACAGACATGCCAAACATGAGACAAGTTATTCCTATTCATTAATTTGTTCCTCAAGTACATCTCTCTTAATATTGTCCCCTTGAGCAGTTTTGGGAGTAAATTACTTTGCTACTTCCAAGGACAAGCACATTCTTAAAGGCTTTTTTTTTTCCTAAAGCTCTGTGTAGAAAGGAACACTTGATGCAACTGTTTGTTACTGGTTTTTTTTCTGCATTTTAGGGTTTCTTTTCACAAATAAAATTCTTATTAATTACAAATTATTATAGAACTAAACAGACAATCACATCAGTAATACTGCTGTGAAAACAATGGAGCAAATGAGAGAACTTCAAAGTCGGGCAAGAGAACAGGTGTAGCCTTGGGAATAACATCACATCTGTGGCAATAAAGCCACAATTATAAACAGGGGATGAAAATCCAGATTATTAATTGATTAAGTTTTTCTCTACATCTCATGCTGTCTCCTGGAGTAAGTTTAGTCAGAATCAAAGATGCAATCAGAGCAGATGTTTTAAGTATTTATGCATTATTATCACACACATGAACAAAAATGTTTCAGTTGCACTGAAACATTAAAAACCCTGGAAACACCAAAGAAAAACATGTCTTTTTTACATATAAAAATATATTTTAATATATATATTTAAAATATACATTATACACATGCATATATAGATATATTTCTGTACACTGGTTTTGGCTGGGATAGAGTTAATTTTCTTTATAGTAGGATGTAGGTTGCTGTTTTAGATTTGTGATGAAAATGGTGTTGCTAACAAAGACATATATACAAATAGCATATTACTATTTGCTACAAATCATCAGAAAGTTATCGATTCACTTCCTGAAATTAGGAAGTTTCAAGGTTAATTGCACAGTTTAAAAATTAATTTTAATGGAAGTTGATAACTATGGCAGTGAGATTGAAAACCACCACATTTATACAAAGGAAAACAAAACAATGCATTCAAAGAAATATTAAGCAGATGACATTCAAATCTATATTGCATGGTTGTAGAGACAAAAAAAGTATTTATTTTCTAGGCTGATGACCTCAATGATCTTACATTATTCTGGAAAGATGAAATTAGAATCTTTTTACCTTGCCACGGTGAAACTGTCGGGAGGCAAAAGACGAGCAAGTTGAATAAAAATGTGATTAAGAGAAGCACAGAATCCACACCACTGTGCATAATAGAGCAGCAAGACATTCTGGAAAATGAAATGGAGAAGAGTTTGATTATCTATTGGAGGAAATCTGCAGAAAGGAGGAGTAGTTTTCACAACATCTAGCATGGGAACTCTTGAAACGTGAAAGCAAATTTTTTCCTAGTATTAATGAACTTTATTATAATAAGTTTTTCACTGCTGCCCTCTGACTACTGAGTCAACACAAAAATTCTTGGGGAATTCTCTTTCCATAAAGTCAAAACAAAAAAATTACTTAGTTTAGCATCATTCCCTTTAAGTGAAAATGCACCAAACTTTACTACACTTCCCAAGATTCTTTTGCAATCTTAAATTCCTATATATCTAACACTGACTGTACATTTCATATGGGGGGGAAAAAAATGATGTCCAGACTTCTGCTTTCTGCCTCTGACTAGCAAAGCAGGGGCTGGGGCTGCTGGAAACCAGCAGGAGATGCAGACATTCACTGCAGAGTTGAATGACAATGGATATTAATTAATCCTCACAATCATGTATTTTAAAAAATCAAGGTAATTTAACTGTACTCAGGATGACATCTATTTTTATGGCATGCAATTGGAAAGGCTTTGAATTTTTACAGAACACCATATTTTATGTTACAAGTAAGAAAAGCATATCAATATTAAACAAGACTGAGACCCCTCCTTAAAATCTGTGCCATTCTCTGCAAGAAAGCTGTTGAGTAACGCGGTGTACCTTGGCACTCAGGAACACGGTCTTGTGAAAGGTGTTTGTGGTCACTTCAGTGACCACATGCTGTTCATGAAAATGGACTGAAGGGTCATCAACCAGATGCCTTTTCAAGGGACTGTAGAGAACACTGAAATTTTTAATGAAGTTCTCTGAAATGAAATTGATACATAACAAAGTTATTTCAGTTTTGCAAAGGGGATTTTGGCAGTTTTTGCTTTAGAATCCAGAAGAACGTACAGAGAAAATACAAACTGAAACCTGGGTTCATGTCATTAATTTCTAAGTTTTGGATCAACTCTTGAGTAACCACAACTGATGCGAAAACAGGAAAAAGTTTCACTGCTCTTTTTTTTTAATTTGCTCATTACAGTCTTGTCACTTGCCACACCAGACTTTAATCTTGTATCAATGTGCTATAATAATAATATTCTGTTCTCCTAACCACATACCTGCTAAGTAAAAAATGGAGAGGTTACTATTTATGAACACCTACATTATCTTGAAAGGCTCCACTTAGTTCCACATTTATTTGCATTTTTTCTTCCATTTTTAATTACTTTCTCTGCAATTCCCTTCTTTGGACCTTTAAATATCTGCTATTACCATGCCAATACAACCAACCCCCTTTTGTCTACCAGGGACCACCTTTCTCTTTGTTCTACTTTCTCCTTAATCTTAAGATATGTAACAAGTAGCTGGCCACTGGTAAAAATTTAAAGTAAGCTCCAAAGCCCTCAACTACCTTCAGCTACACTACTCTGAGCCTGAACTACATTTTCTCAATTGCTGCAAGATATCAGCAATATCCTTCTTTTCAACTTGGATAGAGAAGTATTATTCTGTGCATTAAAAAATAAGATTATTCAATAATCAAGACAAAAGGTAAAATATGAAAAACAATAAAAATAATTGTTTGGTCAAATAGAAACAACCTTGTGCTTGTATTGCCAGCACAAAAACTAAGCCCAAGTAAAACTGTCACTTTTGTACAGATATACAAAATACCAGACCATCAAGTTTATCTCTGAAATGCAAACAGCAGTACACTTAGCTCTTTATTAACTATTCAGCATTTCATTAAATTCTCACACCAGGCCAAAAGAGGTTTTTTTCTTTTTACATCTCCAGATTTGGAATATCTATGCATGATTAAGTAGCAACTGAAAGGAAGGGGTTAATTACAGACATGTTCCTGATTTTCTAGAAACTATCTGCAAAGAGTGAGATCTGAAAAAGGTATTAAGCACCAATCTGGTTTGATTTTATGAAATATTAAAAGTTAAGATCTTAAGGAATTTTAAAAAATTAAAATAAAAAGCACAAGACCCAAGCATAAATCAGACACTCCTTGACAAAATATGTAAAAGCAGAAGTTTTCTGGAAGTTCAAATGATGGAACAGAAATGTACTGAGTCTTGCTCTGCAGAGAAACCCTCACCATGCTCAGGAAATCCTGTGACCTAAGAAATGTTTGAGACAGAAAGTACTGGGAGCACAAAGGGGAAGGAAATTTATATGTCCTCATTCTTATCTTAATATTTCCCAAGTAGCTTTTTATGGTCACTGAGGTTTTTGTTTGTTTTTCCAGAGTCTTGTCCTGAGGGGTTGGGATAGAGACAGGATACAGGGCTGCATGTGATCCTTAACAATAACACGGCTATTTGTTCTATGTTGTGCATACTTTTGTACTTAGATTGATGGCAAAGAAGAACTGTAATTAGTGCTGTAAGAATTATACTGATACGTGTTCTTGAGCAGTTTAATACCTGAATTTTCTTCCATGTTGGCTTACGTAGCTAACATTAAGAAACGCAGTATTTTCTGAAGGTAGACTCAGTTTTGCACATCAGCATGACAGGCAAATGCACATGGTTAGGGATATTTTGTCTTATTCAAGAACTTGCAAATAAATCATAACTGCAATCCTTGAGTTGTTTTGTCAGATTTTTTTCCCGTTTTTTTTCTTTTTTTTTTTTTGTTTTCTCCTCCAATTCAGACAGGAAATAATAATTGGCAGATTTGGCCACAACCACTTCAGAGATCTACCCTGCTACCTTGAGAACAGACACACTTTTCAAAACAAATTTAAAACAATTTAAGTTAGTTTCAGAGGACAAGAGGATGGGAAAGTCTCTGCTGATAAGTGGTCAGTATATCCCAAAATTCTGTGATATTTTAGTACAAAAAACAGCTGAGCAAACATCAACACCACCATTAGTATACAAACATCTTCTGTAATATCAAATATTTTAAATGAATAGAAATTTTTTTCCACATGCAAATTAATTTAGCTTTTCAAATTCACCAAGGCATCAGGCAGTCAAGAATCACACATTTTAAGGTTCACTTCTTATAAAGTAAATTAATTCTGGTATAAGGAACTTCGTTCTTACGTCACCTACAACATGATTCTGTTCTAGCCAACAAAATCATTCATAAATGCTTGGTTAACTACTAAATAGAATAGAATAAATTATAATTCCCAATGTTAACTTCACAAAGTAGTCTCACTTTTCAAAATGGCAGCAAGTTTTCCATTCCTGCTTGGAAACATAATTGCCTGAATTCAAGCATTTGTATAGTGGATACTGTACCGAGGGTAGGTCCAACAAGTGACTGATTCTGGTCCAGGACATAGTGCACTTCCTCTTTCAGGTCAACAATGGCAGCAAATTCCTTAAGATGGGTAGATCTTGATGCTCCTAGTCTCTCTGCATATATCCAAAAGAGATTCGAATCCAGTAGATAGAGATTCAAGGTTTTGTTGGTCCTGCAGCTCAGACCAGTAATGTTCGTGCTACTAATATTAAGGTCAGGAATAAAACAATTCCTATCCTCAATGTGAGGAATAGAAAATTGAGTGTTATCTTTCTTCCCATGGGAAGAAAATGCTACTCTGGGGGTCTGAAAGATGGTCTTTTCAGAACTAATGAAACTTAAAAAATGCCTGTTTACTGTCCTGCAACATGCAGTGTAATAGCTAAAGGGACTATAGAAACTTAAGAAATTGCTGCATTCTATGGTATTTGATATTACTTGAAAAAAGGTATGTTCCTGGAGGTAGAAAGAATCCAAAGCTGCTTCTATCTCTAAAAAGTTACAGTGTGGCACATGGACTTTATTTGGCTTGACACCAAGAGTCTGGTTAACACAGAGCTCACAGACATTGTGAGTTCTGGAGATTGAGTGCCACTGTGGAAGCACCACCGTGTTACAGCATGGGTACTTGGCTATGGGAAATGTTTCGGAGAACTTCAGATGTGCATCTGTTACAGAGGAATCAAAAGCTGGCGAATCAGAGTCTCCTAAGTGCTGAAGATCTGGCTCAGCTGCCTGGCTTTTATTACACTTGTGGTATTCCAAGGCCACTTTGGTAATCTATGGGGGGGAAACAAAAGAGAGGGAAAAAAAAAATAAAATCAAGATTAACTGTACACAGTTCACCCAAATGCAGTTATCTGTTTAACAACATTATATGCAACTAGAGATGGAATTTCAGAAACACGAAGCTGAGTAATCTTTGTTCTTTCAAAAAATTACAGGGGCTCTCACTTGACAACAAAAAGTTAAATTTTCAAGTATTTCAGCATATAAACATTGAATATGGAGAACAATAAAGTCACTTTAAATATTATTCCATCCACTAATTGCAAGGTCCTCTATGCATCCAATTTACTACAGTGCAACAACACTACATTCTATGGTTAAACCCCACTACATGGAAGTGTTAGTGAGTAGAGGTTCCTGAATTTCCCTCATTTTCCAATAGGAGGAGAAAATAAATTAAAGCATTCCCACATGGAAAGGGAATAGAGATTTCTTCTGGCATAGGTAGCGCACAGATTTTGTACAATCACTAAGAATGCTGAAGCAATGTTTGTATTCTCCCAACCACAGGCATATAGTTGTAATACTCAAGTGTACTCTGCACAGTAAAATATTGAAAGAAGAAAGAAAACAGGAAAAAAACAACCTGTCCCTCCATGCAAACATTCCTGTGCTACATCACCATTTTGCTTTTCATAACCAAGGGTAAAACAAAGCAGAGAAAAGGTATATGTATGGACCATAAAAGGAATTCCCTTTCTTAGTTTCCCTATCTCATTTCTGCACAGCTCCACAAGCTCCTGTCCTAGGCAGTTCAGACGAAGAGAAAATTGGAAGGTGACTAAGGAGCACACGGGATATAAAAATCAGATTGGCTCTGAGTAGTTTGATTGGGCTGTATTTCAAATAACATTGTCTGGTTTTACCCCTCTGGAAAGACAGGAGAGGAGAAATAGAATGGGGCAGACAAAACACACAAGTCTTCAGTTCCAGCTGGCAAAGATTTGCATTTCTTACACAGCACCTACCACAAAAAGGAGGAGGTCAAGAAGAGTTAGATGCTTGTTCTAAACAGCTGTTGAGTGAGACAAAGGCACGCTGTGTGAGACACAAACCAGTGTAAGGGAGTTGTGATAATATGGCTTGAGAAAGTGGTTTTAAACAAAACTGGATACTTAGAATAGTGAAATAAAATGAGGTATCTGTCACAGTCAAGCTCAGACCCCTGACTACAGCTCTCAAGTTTTAGTATTTTTGAAGTTAAAAAAAACTTATTTCACTTACTTCAGCTAAAAGAGGATGATTTTCTGCTAGGGGATTGTAAGGTATAAATATAAGAAGTGCTGGTCCTTTCTTCAGCTCATTGTTTAGAAGAAGGCTTTTCCCACCATGTGGTCTCAGCCAACGTATGAGCATCTCCCGATTTTCCAGAGCCCACTTGCAAATGTTCTCAGCAGTGAAGTTCATGATGTCTTTTGGATAGATCTTGAAGGGGGAAAAAAAAATAGTTCTTTGTCCTCACTTGATTTAGTAACAAATGCAGTTCTTCAGTATTGCATGCTTTGTTACTGTAATGACTAGAACTCTTTTTCTAAATGTAATGAGTGTCCGCAAACTTCAGCATTTCATACACCCTTTTCCTTTGGAAAAGCTTTCCAAATGCTCATCAGATTATAGTAACATCCACAAGCAAAAAGGATTCTACCAGGGAAGCTCCTCTTCCTTTTATTGCATCTTTATATTCTCAATAGTACAAATTTTCTTTGTAAGTGAAAGACCTCTAAGCTGGTATCATCACATATTTTAATTTACAGCTTATTAGAACATTTTTCCCACTACTCAGTAACTCTTTTTAAATCAGCCTTTTAAGAACCAAACATCATGACTGCATTTAAAACTGGTATTTCTTATTCCTGAATGCAGAGAAAAGAAATCTGTAACAAAAAGTGCTCACAGCTTCTAGAATAAATTTTAATGTATTAAAGCAAGTTTATCCTAAATAATTTGTATAGACAAAAGTAATTTGACGTATTTTATGTTATTTCACCTAAAATATCCCTGTTTTCCCTAGTCTCAATTGAATAAAATACACATCACAATACCTATCCTCACAGAGTTTTCACTCATGGTGCCAGTGTGGGCAGGTAGTGTGTCTATGCCAAAGAGTAAATCTGAAAGTTAGTATTTTCAGCCTTAGCTTTTCAAAAAACAGGGCACATGGATTAAGAGTTATTATAAATTCAAATAACTTAATTTGTGTGATTTTTTAAAACAGTATCATGTTGTACCTTTAAGCCAAAATGCAAGTTTTCACTGTTCCTACTATCCCTTCACAAAATCTTTGCCCACATCCTCATTCAAGTAGTCTTCTAATTCTGATCCCTGAGCATCTCTGTACCAAATCAGAGTCCCTACAGCAGAGAGCGATACTCACAAGAGATGTGTTGGCATGTCTGTGCAAATACACACTGCCAGAATGCACCAGGGAGATCTCCTCTGCTACCCGTTTATCTGTGACCACTCCAAAGCGTATCGTCCCAAGGTAATCTGAAAGGGCAGATTCGCAATCTTTGAATACAATTACACACACTGAACTCCCCTGAAAGGCCTAGAATACCACCCTCAGACCAGAACACACAACACTGCTGTGTAAAGGCACAGAAATCTGTGAATAGCAACTGCCAACACTGGTGATTAAGGCAGAAGAAAGATGGCAAGAAGGACAAACGTGTTCCCTTTCTGCACTCCAGGTATAGAGTCCTGCACATGTATAGAGTCCTGTCTATTTAACCTGAATTGTCCAAATCCCCACTTTGCTTATGAAATATAGAATCTGGCATCATAGATGTACCTTGCAATGGTTTATGGCATCTCAAAAGCCAAGATGATACATGTAAGGGAAAGGCATGAACATTGCTTAAGTGATGTACATTTACTGTACATTTAGAGTATATATATATAATTTATAAATATTTATTCCACATTTATAAATATGCACAGATAAAGACAGACTGCTTATCTTTAGGTTGCAAAGAACTAATCCAACATATAAATGCGAAAATCACAGAACAAAATATAGAACAGGCTCTTTATCGCATCAGTGGCACAGTAAAAAATAAGCAGAGTGGTATGAATCTCCTTCATTTGCTGACAGGAAAGAATATTTATACAACATGTTAATCTTAACTTTGGGAAAGTTCCATCCAAAATTCATGACCCAAAAAGGAGGTATTAATCATCACACAGTTTACATGTGTAAACACAAACAAGAGGTATTGTATTTTAGATTATCGATGCAAAACAAGAGGGGGAGAAAACCCTGCTCAAGCTGCCTTGTAGCAGCTCTGTAACTCCACCCAGGACCACATCACTGAATTCAGCTACTGAGTGCTGACAGAGTCAAGTTCATCCCAAAGCCTCTGACACTGAACATGCTGCACAAGACAAAGACTAAATATTACAAAAAACTACTGAAGTATTTAGACATAACTCATTCACAGAGGCCTTAAATTATGAAAATGGAGCTTTTACCTTTCTTTAATGAATGTAATGCTGATGTGAAGAATGTCAAATAACCAGGAGGTTGAGGTGAAGCATTGAACTCAAAAAATCCCACAACTCCAGGCTGAAATAATAAGAATTAGAGTTACTTAAGCTATTTTCAAGTATAAATATATGGGACTACAGTAAAACACAACAGACTCTTAAAAGACAACAATGTTTACTGAAGAACAGTCACTTTATGCTGCAATAAGAATTTTAATATTAAAAGACAATCAAAATCAGTTCTCATTCAAAGAATGAAGCTGTCATTCAAAAGCTTATGTAAGAGAGAGGGGCTTTATGGATGTTACGTTTCTAATGGTGTGTTTCACACTTTGAAGTTCACCAAGAACAATTAATATTTGCTTTGCAACTGTATTTTGAACCAGTTCCAGCACCAAGATAAGAACCATAAGTATCATAAAGACTTCTTTTAGAACTAGAATATGAAATACAATTTTTCAGAGTATAAAGGGCTTAAGCAGTAATACTTTGTTTATGTTGCACATAATTAGTAATTTACATAAGAATTCACACATTTTGTGTGTGAATACCTGAACTGCTAAGACAAGTGATCATCTTTAAGCTACAGTCACTGTAAATCCTTTCAGTATATCCTGCAAGAGTCAGTGAGACCAACTGCATAAAAATCTTGAGAACTCCATATCCCATCTGCGTACACATAAAGCTCTTCAAATTGCCAGATAGACAATTCAAAATTTAAACAACTCATCCCAGAACAGGCCTATTGATTTTTCCAGGTGAATGACTTCCTATTAAAGTCAGGAAGAGAATCTGGGAGAAGCTGACTTGGAACAGAGAGGAAAAAAGTCTAGACTTTTCTGGTTCCAGTATTTCACTTAAGCTTTGATTTTATATTTTTCCAAATATAATCCATTCAAAGTTACTATTAATTGTGTTTTTAACACATCACTCGAATGGGCTTAATAAACTTTCAGGACAGAGTAAGTGATGGAATTTCGTTATTTTGTGTATTTGTTTCTCACTTCCACTAGTGCATACAGAAGTCATTTGACACACAAAGCAAGAGCACTCCAGGGACTGCTGTGGAACAGAAGATTCCAGACTCACCAGGCACCCATTTGTGTGGCAAATATATCCTCACGTAAGTATTTTCATTCGGTATTTCAGAGGCTGCTTTGTTTGGTTGGTTTTTTTTGAGTTCTACATATAAAATTTTAAATTTCTTCTTAAAACAAGAGCATACATTTTACCTGTTATTATTTATATGAATTCAGTTATTCACATCAGCCTTACACACTGACATAATTCAGTACTAATTAGCAATCTGAAGATGTTCACCAATAGCAATATTGCCCATTCCACCTCACGACTTCTCTTTTTAGGCAGGAATTCTCTTACATGGATGAATGCTAAGCATAAACCCCTTGTTCATAAAGATTCCTTGGGAGGTACCCCAAGAAAATTATCAATAATAAAAATGAGTTACAAACAATTAGTGAAATTTCTGCAATAGTTAATTACCAAGAAGAAAATACAAATATAAATAAAATAGTAGTGAAAAAACACAGCAAAATAATAGCACTCAGTGTTCATTTTTAAACAACATACAGGTTAGTAATTAATCTTCATCTTTTTCTCTTGGTTCCAAACTAAGACAGTAAAAAGAAACAATCTCTTCTAAAAAACTTTTAAAGCATTCAACTGAACCAAAATAAGGAGACAGATAAGATTATCAAAATTTTAGCTTCCCATTTTCTAGGACCATTCTTGAATACTAATCCTGTACCAACTGAATTTAGGACACCAAACAGTGAATGAAAGAAGAGTCAAAAGTGACAGTAAAATGTGGCAAGAAGCCAGAAGTCAGATGCAGAAATATTTATAATGTTATTTAAAAGGTAATTTTCTGATTCAGACTGCCAGTTCTGCTGTACACTAACAGCAGCTTGAGACTTCCAGATTGTGAATAATGTTTCCCAAAGATAATTTTTGGAAAGTGTTTTTTTTCAATTAAAAAAAATTGCAGTGGGAGAATATATGCTATTATATACTAATATATACTACACTACTATATATACTGGTATTTACTAATGCTCTATGCCTAATCAGTAATCTGGTTAACTAATGTCCTTTTAATGATCAGCCCAGACCAGTTAAAAATTTCACCCTGTTACAGGCTGCAATTATACATGAGGAAAGGGTACAATGAAAGTACAGTGAAAGTTTCCCTGTCTGTAAGAATGAAGCTTTTAACAAGACTGAACACTTCCAGGTATTGCAACTAACAACAATTCTTGCTCTGCACAAGTGAGGTTCAAGTCGCACAGAAGAGGTATTGCAATGTAAACAAGAGGTTCTTATTTTGGAGTACAAGTAGGCCAAGAAGAGCTTGACAGCAACAACTCCCACGTTCTTTCATGTAAGACCCTCCAAAACTCAGTAACAGCTGCCTGCAAACAGTTTATGAGGACATCTACACCCAATCTGTTACTGATGATCACCTGCTTCCAAGCAACCACCTGTGTGCAGCTCTGGGTGCCCATCCTCATGAAGGCAGTGAGGAGCAATCAGCTGAACAGGGTATGACCTGCTGCTGTCTAAAGTTGGAGGAGTAAATACTGACATGTGACACAGGGGTGCTTAGGGGCATTAGGAGCATGGGCATTGCTAGAGTGGAGCTTGCTGGAGCTTTTCTTTCCATGAAACAATTTTCAGTCCCCGTCTCCAACGAAGTGTCTGTAGGAAGGGCTTTGGAACAAACCCGAGGATGTCATTAGTGAAGACTTCTTAGTGCTATCTCCAAATGAAGCTCATATATGGAAATACAAAATCATTAACTGTAGTGGAGCCTATTTCTTGCTTGGTCTCTACACCACAGGAATGGGAAGTGATGGCATGTAATTAAATCAAGTAACAGACTTACCAAGAATCTCAACAATTACAAAACAGCAAGTATGGAAACTTTCAGAATGAACAGAGATTTTCAGATGAGTAATTTCTACTGGAGAAAAGCCAGCACAATTTTATTACTGAACCATGCCTCAGGCCTATCACAGTTCTTGGAAGGAATAAGCAAGCATGTAGATGACTCCATGCAGCATGCTGTAATTCCCTGAAGTCTAGAAGAAGTTACCAACGACTCCGGAAGAAACTAAGGTGATAAGGAATAACACGGAAGGCCCTTTTCCAGATTAGTAGGAAAGACAAAAAACTACCGTTAGAAGTTAATGTTTTTCAGCAGCCAAAGACAGCCAGCCAGGATGTGTACTGATACTCAAGCAGTTCATATTTCTATAAGAACTTCAGAAAAGGGAGAAAAGGGTGAGGAACAAAATTTGCATAGGGTGGTGGGAATCACTGAAACTACAGCTGACTGGAAGAGTTGCAGAAATTAGTCACAGCATTAAATGACTGTGATGAAAGAGCTCTGAAATTCAAAGGCCAAAAATGTGAAATAATGGGAACAGGAGATAGGAAAATCCCACACCTATTGATTAGTTTACAGTTAGATAAATGCTTTTAATGCTCCAGTTATTTCTATCCCAGTTTGTAATTTTTAAAAATGTTTTGGCTATACTGCATTGAGGTCAGGGAGATTACTTTTTTCAGACTCTCAGACTTGTGCAGGCAGGCAATTCCTGCCTCATTTTATCTGTGAACATGGGAAAGAAAACAGCAAGAGCAAAGGAATGTGTCTTCTCTAGGGAACAGAAGAACCAATATTACATACCACTGAATCTGTACTGCAGAAATGCAAAGAAATTGTTGACTGATATGACATTAAATTTACATTTAACATCATTTTTCAGTGATGTTAAAATCATTGTGCACCCAGACCTGAAAGCAAATTTTCACAGCATCACTTAACACTGGCACCACACAAGACCCAGCTGCGACAGATCTCACACAGCTGGCTGATGCTCAGGAAGCATTCCTACACAAAGAGAGCACAGCAGAAAGCTGACATCATGTTAAGAGACACACCAGCCACCTCCCAGAGAGACCAACTCCTCTCCTACCTCTCCTGAAGCCGGAAAATTATGAGTTCCCTGGGCACATTTAATTTTCATAAAGGAGTGAAGCTTTTTGTCTAACTACAGTGGCTTCCTGTTTCTTCCTCTGTGCCTCAGGAGGCCGAGGCCATTTCTAGCAGCTGGGTCAGTCAGATGAGGAATGAGAGATGCCAGTTTGGATTAAAATCAAACTGCTACATCTCTGCAGTTAAGAAAACAAAAGAAAATCTGATTACAGGTACTCACAGGAACCTTGAATTATGGCAAGAACTGCATCTTTCTTGTCATTTAACCTAGATCTTCCTCAACGTTCCAAGATTTTAACTGCTTCCCAAATGGCATATTTTCCTTGCTCTCAAAAATTTATTCTTATCCATTTCCAGTTTTGCACTAGCATCATTCCACAACCCCATATAAACCAACCTTAAATAGCATCAGAGAACGCAGGATCCCAAATTTTTTTTCACAGGATTTGAGCGCCCTCTAGTGAGAGCAACAGGGCATGCCACGTGATCAGGTCGAGGAACGAACTGAAGACCAAGCGACAACCACTTGTTCTTACATTAACTGCACTCTGCCCATCAGTATTTCTCCTAGTTTGCAGAACACATTTGCTATCAGAACACAGGACCGAAAATTAGATACTGATGATGACAAATCTTTCGAATTATTTTGAGCTTGAAATTAATTAGCTTTTCAGTGAAATCACAAAAACATGATCCAGCAGCAGACAGTGGCCAAAGTGCCCAATAGCAATCCTTGACAGCCTTCTGTCCTTTCCCTTCTGCTAAAAATTAGTATTTTTTTATAGAGAGGAGATCAAAAGTCAAAGGAAGACACTAGCCAAGGGTCTCAAAATAGTAATTAGTTTGTGCCACACATGTCCCAATTTCCCATAATCTACTCTATTCCCCAGACTTCCTCACTTCTTAAACACAGGACTAACCCCTGGATTTTAACTTCTCCTACAAAAGGTATCAATTTCTCAGCTCGCATGGAAAACACTGTAAAACGTTCACATTTCTGACTGTTTGAAGTGATAAAACAACCTGTTTATTTCTAGTTTAAACTAACTTTTCCTTTGTGTCTATGTTTTTCTCTGCATCCATCTTCATAAACAATTTTGTTTCTTTCATCTTATCTGTATCTGTTACTTTTGTAGCCCCTCCTTCCCCTCTTGCTTAACTTTACAGAGGCAAGACACTGAGCACCTGGAGCCATGCTCTGGGACAGAACCTCAGGCATGAATGACTGTGGGGCAACACAGCAGAACAGCCTCTACTCTTGGGCCATTGCAGAAAAAAAAAAGAACCAACAAATGCTGAACATAAACAGCAACTCAGCACTTGGAGCCACTGCATTTCAAGCACAGGAAGGGGGGAACTTTGAACACAGAAACAAAATTATCTATTCAACTGCTAAGCAGTATTTTAAAAGTATTTGTTGTTCCCCCCTCAATTTGTGTTTTATCTTAGTCTTTTTCCAATGGAAGTGCACCTCTTACTGTTAAGCAAATTTAAGCTTAATATGCTCATTAGTAACCTTCTGCAGTCTACCAAGAAATGACAGAACACAAACCAAAAACCAAGCATGGCCTTCTTCAAATCTCTGTAAGAGGCAAAGAAATGTTTTAGAATTTTAGAACAGCAAAACTGAAGCAGTGGAAGGACAACAGAATTGCTTATGATCATAGAAAGTATCAGCACCAGAGACAGGCCACAACTCACTACTCCTGACTCACAGTGCCCACTTAAAACACTGGAAAACCAAACCCAGTAGCAGTTCCTGGCATGAAGAGTGTCCTACCCAGGGGAACTACCAGTGTGCGTCCCCTACACCGTGGCAGCTGCCACTGAACAGCACAGCTCATGCTGCATCCTGCAGCAGAACCAGGCACTGCAACATGCACCAGGTGCTCACATGGGATCTTCTTCAGTCCAAGACACTGGAGGGTCCCTCCCATGTTGTGCCCACTGCCACTGCACTGATTTGTGGGTCAGGTTTTCCACACTGATCTAATAGCTTGGGCTTTAGTAAGATTATGGTACTTCTCCACTGTGCACTATAAGAATGAACAGTTATAAAGGGATTTTAAATGGCTCTGCTGTAAGCACATTTTGTCTAACTGGAAGTTATTAATCCAACAGTATTGCTACCAATCTTGGCATCCCTGAACACAACAGACTGAAATGAATAAAACATCATATTCCAGTGGATTAAAATCATCAAGTTATCACATACAAAGTGATTAGGAGCCCTCACTTCAACTGGTTTCACATTTGTTTTCACTTAACAGACTTATCCTACTAGAAAAGCTTATTATTATTCCTTTTAAAATTAAAGTAATGATTATTTATTTCTCAAATGCTGTCCCAACTTAGACTGCAAGACTTTTGTGAAAAGATTTCTCCCTTCTTTCTTGAGGTAACAACTTTGATTGTTGTCTCTAGATACTAAAGTAATGTAAATTAAGAGCATCACTAAATCATAATAGTAACTGTACAAGGAACCAACATTATGAATTTGTTTTTTCATATTTTTATGATTTTAACAAATTTACAGGGCACTGATTTCAGGATCCTGAAAATAAACTAGTACTTTGGAGCAGATCAAATTTAATCCTTAAACAAGTCAAACTCTTTCTGAACCACAGTGGTAAAGCTAGAGAAGAGAGACAAGTACCTCATAATTTGAGAGGAAATCTAGTAATTTTGATCGAGACGAGATGTAGAGTAGTGGTGTCATCACCCGGCGAACAAACTTTTCAATATAAACAGCACTCATAGGGCCTTTGTATTCAATTGGTCCAAAACTAGTACCAAAAAAAATAATAAAACATTAAGACTTAAATTAACAATAGAAGTCCCTCCTGGGGGTGGCAGATAGGAGTTACATAGACAGCATGCTCAGCCTCTAGGGAATTGCTCTCTGTGTTTTACCAGTGGCTTCTGTAACTGATTAGGGAGTTGTGTTACCGGTGGGAAGAGCCAGCATATCTGTGGAAGGGGCAGAGTCTTGGTGAGCATGGAGGGATGGAGACCACTTCTGAGTCCCATTAAAGAACTTGGTAAAACTCAAGTATGAATTACATGACCATATATATATCTTTCCACTTTGTCCAAAGTAAACACATGTGACTTAAAAATACAGATCTGAAAAATGTCACTATTTTCCCTTGTTTTTTCAGTGTCTCAAGCAGTATCAATCTGAAAAGGTGCAATATTTTTACACAGGCTTTTATGAGCAGCAATCAGCAAAGCAGGGACAAATTCAGTCGCACTGCAGATGAACAGACTCGGCAAAGCTCCCATTTCCCCCCCAGCCATCTGATAAAACAGCTCACACCACGTTAGGCAGTGCTAAAACATAAAGTGGGCTGGGGCTTGCAGCTACAATTTCCAGAGGTTCTCCTCCTGATTATCACTGGGCTGGACAAAGCATCATTGTCCCAAACGAAATCAAACACAAAAAGCATAAAGAATTAGTCCATTTCCACTGAAGAATTTAATGTGATGCATTTTTAATATACCTTATACATACAGGCACACTGGAAAATACCCAATTCGCACTGAGATACCTATATTGAGGTGCTTCAAAATGGTCTCCTAGAGCCCACTAGATCATTCTACATCCTGCACTGGTTTATTACAAACCTCCGTCTTCACAGCAATACTCACTGCTCAACACGTCACATGCCCAGGGCACCACATGTGAGGTTTAGTATCTCAGGCATGAGGGATGCATTGTCCTTCAGGATCTTATGAAATATTCACAGCAATTTACACCTCGTCTTGTTACAACTGTTTAATGTTACTAATGATACCAAGTGCATTCATCTACTCTGTTGTGATTTCAAGATCAAGTAAGTTTAAGTCAATGTACATCCAAGTGGCATTGTAGGATTCTTTTATTACAGTTTGAATTATGCCAGTGTCTCTTGTGTCTATTACAAGTTCAGCTAACAAAGACCAGGACTGCTCCTCCTCAACGCATAAATTCCCCCCAACAGCAAAATCAGCCTCTGTAATGAAAGAGAGCTGCAGTTCAAAACTAGCAAAATAAAAAGTAAAATACAGGGATAAATGCTTTTATTAGGAACTGTTGGGAATTGTGCTTCCTTACCTTCTGCTCCACACAAAGAGAAAAAAAGGACAACACATACAAATACTAAAAAATAAAAGTGAAGTTACATGAAATTTTATACAATGATATCTTAGCTTCTGGGGAACAAAAAAGTGAGCGCAAAGTTCAAAATTAGAACAACATCTTCAGTACATAGTGCAATTTAAATATGCACTTAAATTCCTTCAACAACCCTTAGGTACATTCTTTAATGCTGTCATAAATTATGACCAGTTGCTATAATCCATCTACAGAGCAAGCAGACATCTGAAATTAATACGTAACTCTGACTTCTTTTCATTGGAGGCAGAACTTCCAGGAGATGCACAGGCAAACCAAAATTTCCATAAGGATGAAGAATTGCCCAGCATGTCATTTAACTGACAGTTATAGCCCTACCCAGCACTTGTGTAGCACACAGGATGAGCTCACCTAGAATCTACCCAAGAACTATTTACTGAAGCCAGAAATGTAACATTTTCAAAATGCAGCACTTTGTATGATATCTGTTTCCCAAAACAACAACTAAAAAACCTAGACTGTACATACGAAATCTTACCTCCGATGGTACAAGTGTATCACAGGAAAATAGAAGAAATGCTTCTGCTTCCTGCATTTCCCCTGGTTCCACCAGCAATTTACAGCCACAAACAGCACCTGCAAAGCAGGTAAAAATTCACAGCCAACAAAGTACACTACTGTGACCTCTTTTATCCAAGATGTACTTGATGTACTTTTCCCAATCCGTTTCATCTGATATTTTCAGGGCCTTTTCAACTCAGTATGCCTTATCTGTCACAGACAGACTTTTTTTTTTAATTTTTTTTGTCATTTTGCAACAATAATCCTTTTGGTCACTGCTCTTTCTAGCTTTTATGCTTCCTAATCTAAATCCTTCAAATTTATTAATTTAGTCATAACCCACATTAATTACTTTTTCTGCAGAGTGGAGCTCAACAAGTGGAGGTTTAGGACAGCTGTACCTGTGAAGTGTTCACAGGCACCCAACTGCTTGAAAGCAGTTCTATGGTATATAAAGTACAATCTTTATATGATTACTAGTGTCTCCAAGGATCCCAGAACTGGAAGCAAATTCCATGGAATTTCTGTCTGAAGGCAGGTGAATAAATCTGAGAACACTTCACAAGAAACTTGTAGACTTCCCCATTCAGAAGCAGAAATAACAGACAACTGAGCAGGAATCACAGGCTGTCTCCATTTATTCTAACACTCTGTATGCTAAACTAAAATTAAGGTGACTGATGAGTCACCCTAAAATGTGAGCATTCAAGTCCAATTGTTTCCCATGAGAAGACAGAAATTAGCATCAGCTTGGACATCGAAAAGTTATCAGGTCATGTTTAAGATTGGTATCTTCTCTGGAGTTACCTGGTCTGACAATCTGCTGGCCACGTGTTCTATTTCTTCTCTTGCTGCAATGGACTGCCCACACCACGGAGCGTAGAAGAAATACAGCACAATTTCTGAATCCTGACGGAGCTGATCTGCATAGTCTAACTGCCCCCGAAAAAGATCAATTACTGGAGATTTTGTGGAGAAAAAATTCACCGGAAGCTTCGCTGGCATTGTTACATCTTTTGCTCGGCTGCAGGAAGAAAATTAAGAGTGGTTATTGAGACTATACAGTAGTAGTTAAAAAACTGTGCCCAAAGCCCTAAGTTTTATTCTTAGCAAAAGTCATGCAATGACAAAACTTTAGAAATTGATGCAAAATTACTACAATTTATGTTATCTGAGTTAGTTTCATGAAATACTATAAAAATCTAAAGATCACCCTTCAGAAGCTTTAGAAAGTCACACTGTGATACCATGCACTGTTTATGGGTACGTTAGCTCACACTCTTATGGTTGGTTGCTGTAGGGCACAAAATTACCAGGAAGAGTGATTTCTTTTGATTTCTTCCCTGGCCTCATCCTCTTTTAACACTTGTACTTTAGGTAACAGCACCCTGATAAGAAAAGAGATACTGGTCATAAAGTTTTGTGATGTGATGTCTATATAAACAGAGCCTATTACCCTGCTTTATGCTTTGTTTTACAGTATTCTATACTTCTGTTATTTTATATCGTATTAGGAAATGATACGGAAATGTGTGCTAGTTCATTTTACTGATCAGAGCAGGGACTGCAAACTGTTCAGGGTACTCTAAGGACAGTATCAACAAACAGTCTAAATTCAAAGAGATTATGACAGATTAAGTTTTTTAAGAGAAATTAGATTGGCCAGTAAGTAATACGAAGAACATAAACCAAGTACTCAAGAAACCCTTTCTATCCAATCAGCAATCAAACAATCCAGAATTTGGCACTTCCAAGGTGTTCAGAAGTTGCTATGGTATAAACTGCCTTAAATGCAAGTGAATGATCCTATTATCTTTTTATATTCTCTTCATTTTAAAATTTTCCACTAGCTATATTTACACTAGAGTAAGTCAGACTGAAAACTGGACAATACTGTCATGCTCAATTTTGCCATGGTTCATAACGGGACTGGAAGTTTTAGGAAAGATCATGCATTTCTTTATTTTGTGTTGCAATAGAAAGCTAATACAAAAATCTTATTATGGATATTTGATCCTTCTCAGGTTAAAATTTTAGTAATTGTGATAGAATTATTGAGCCCTGAACACTGTCAAACTCATATTAAGCAACCTCTTAACAACTCTGCCACACTTTCAAACTTGACAGTCTTTCTAGTTTTTAAGAAGTACCTTTGTCTTTACAACACAGCAAAAAACTGTATTGGAGCTCTTCTCTCATTTCCAGGCTACTCACTTAAAGCTTAACATTTTAGAATTGCCCCCAGTATATTTTCTGTAAGTAATGGAAACTCTTAATTCACATATAAGAGAAAATTGCTTCTAAATCCAGACTTTTGAAAATATTAGAGAGTTCCTCATGTTTATAATTCATTAATTCCTTTACTCACAACATTATGGTTTGACACAGAGGATCAAAAATCTTTCTTCTGTGGACTTCTACCTGTGTTCCTTCCCTTCTCCCCCAGTCACCAACTCAGCACCTTCTTCCCAACCCTTAAGTTCTTCAGTCACCTCACAAACAACACCTCTGGTTCCCTGCCATTCCTGCACCCCATGATTATCCAAACTGCCAGCTTCTTCCCATGATTTCTGCCTGCCAGCTGGACAGGACACAGCTCCAGTGTCAGCTCTGGCACATACAGGCTGATCAGCTGCTAAAAGCACAGCACTTCTTCAGAGACATCAGCTAGAATATCTTCTCTTTACCTAGTTTAATGAAAACAGACAATCTCAATATGTTTAAAACCTCTGCTTCCTCTACTGATTAAACCAAAAGAGGATGACTGGTTCAAGAATTACAGCGTAAGACTTAAAAATTAGATAATGAATTGGCTCCAAATTCCAAGAATGAGTAGAACATATCAGCAGAAGTCCCGTGACATGAGTGAGTCAGAAACTACACGACTACCTTCAAATATGAAAAGAACTCCAGTAATTATTAAAAACCAAAACATAATAAATCAATAGCTAACAGCTGCTTCAGGAGATTTGCTAAGTAGTGCCTTCCTCTACAATACCAAACATATAACAGAATACCTTGACTAATTCCCAGGTTTCCTAAGAAAACCCCTAAAATTTATGCACGTATCAACTGAGGATTACATAAGAAACTATTACACAAACATAATAATCACAAACTGTTTATTAAAACACTGATTGCATTATTTACCTGCTGCCAGAGCTTATAAAAACTTAAAACTTTCCATGAGAACACCCTGGTAATAAAGGGAAGAAGTACATGCAAATGCCTACAGGACCAGCCCCTTTGACTGCACGGTCCTGAGAGTGGGATCATCTCAAAGACATTTGCATAGTGCCAGAAATAATTCAGGTTCTAGACCATAGGCTTTCCATAACAACCCATGGTCTCACTTGGCTATTACCTGAGTCACTATAAACCCGCAACATTTCAAATCCCACTAATGGACTGCCTTGTAGTAAAGGAATTTTTCCTTTCCATACTTTCTATCCATTGATCTTGAAAGTTATATATTGTAAGAGCAGTGGTACTACCTATGCCCTGGTCCTATGTCTTGCTAGTAAATCATACTGACATGTGGTGAGAAACTATGTCCTGTATTTATAGTTAACATGTGCAATTAACTATCCTCCAAATTGCATGAGGAATTTTTACACCTGAATCTTCTATATTTCTGACAGCAACCAAACAGGGAATACCTATCTGATATTAGTTTGTCTATTTAACGACAATCTGAAAAGCTGAACCCCTTTAATCAAACTTCCAGAGTACAGGGTGGTGAGAACCACATTCCAGTCACATTCCATCCGTGAGCTTTCAAACACAGCTAGCAGAAAATTGAGAGGAATAAGCAGGTTTTAAATAGAGGAGAGCAGGAAGCACCATTGCATTAAAAATTAAAATTAAATCAAAATTAAACCCCACGTGCAGTAGATATTCTTAATATAGTATGACCCGGAGCATGTAACAGTCACCTTGACCTAAAACCCACCCAGAAGATTTAGACCCTGGTTTAGGCTCCAGAACCGAGCAGCCTGTGCCCATCGTTCACTGCCGCCGCTTCCCGCCCCTCCAGTACAAACATCTCCTGCTTCCACGTACACCAGCTCTCGGCAAACAGGAACTGGAGAGCCCTTTGCAAAGAAGGAAGTTCCAGCTCCCAAGAGGAGCACCACCAGAGATTGGCACGGAAACCACGAAACATCTTTCTATCCGAAGCAGGTGCAGGCAAAGGGGGCTGACGACATCTACACATGAGCCAGAAGAGACTCGTTTGGCCCCCGCCGACGCTGAGAGCGCTGAGGGCAGGGCTGCAGCCTAGATCCCCCTCGGCCCTTCTGCGGCAGTGCGAGGTCCCAGTTACCTCTGGAGATGAGCAAAAGCAGCTCCATCTCAACAACGTGCCTGTCACAAGACCACAGAACGGGTCAGGTTGGAAGGGATCACAGTAGGTCCTTTGGTCCCACCTCCCTGCTCAAGCAGGGCCATCCCAGAGCACATGGCACAGGACTGTGTCCAGATGGTTCTGCAATATTTCCAGTGAGGGACACTCCACAGCCTCCCTGGACAATCTGTCCCAGTGCTCGGTCATTCACAGTGAAGAAGCTCTTCCTCGTGTTCAGGCGGAACTTCCTGGGCATCAGTTCCTGCCCGTTGCCTCCTGTCCCATTGCTGGGCCCCAGGGAGCAGCCTGGTGCACCCTCAGACACCGCCCTGCATATCCCGATACTGCCCTCACGAGCGGGTGCCCCCGCGAACCTGCCGCCACAGCACGACACCCCCGGTGGGGCAGATATCTCTTAAAACACTCCGCTCCCCCGCCCCACGACACGTTCTTATCGCCAGCCCCGCGGCCACCCTGCTGAGGGGGACATAGCTACCTCCGACATGCGACCAGTAGCGGGTGCCATGGGGGGAACTACATGAGGTGGGGCCCGGGAGGAGGATCCGTCCCCCACCCCGGGCATGCCCGTGCCCAACGCGACCCGGCCGCAGAGGGTACACGGCGCCGCGGGGCGACCACGTCCCGCCGGGCCCCGCCGGCGGCTCTGCCCCAGGCCCCGATGCAGCACCGCCTCTGGGAACAGCGGTGGGCCGGCGGCCTCTCCCCCCCGGCCGAGCCCTGGGTCCGCCCGCTCCCCCGCCGGTACCTGCAGGTGACTTTGAGGGCGACAAGGAAGGCGCAGCCCAGCACGATGGCCGCGCCGCACAGCAGCTCGGGCCGCCGTGCCATCAGGGCGGCGCGAGGCCGCAGCCGCGGGGCCGCCGCGTCGCCGGGGCCGGCGCACCCCGACATGACCCGGCCGAGGGGGGCAGGGCCGCGGGCCCCCGGCCGCTCCCGCTCGCACACGTCTCCCACCGCCCGCCCGTGAGGCGCGCCGGGCCGGGCGGGACGGCCCCTGCGCCCGCCAACCCGCCGCCGCCACGTCCGCCCGCCCGAGCAGGCGCACAGCCGGCCGGGCGCCCCACGTCCTGCCCGCGGCACCGGGAAAAGCGGGGCGGGGAGTGCTGTGCTCGCCTCCTACACTCAGCGCTCGGCATAGGGAAGAACGGGACTGTGTTCGCCTCCTGCGCTCCACATCGGCACCGTTACCAGTCTCCTGGCCGGGATCAGCGGGTGAATAATCCCCGAGCCCCCCCGGCAGCTATTCCCCCCACAGCCCCACCCCGTATCCAGGAAAGATTTCACACCGGCCTTATAGAACAAGGATGTCATGTTTAGTTTTGTCTAGAATTAATTGCAATGATGTACAGAGCACTTACATTAAACAACGAAAGCAGAAAATTGAGAAAACAATTCAGAAAGGCACACGATACAATCAGGTTTTGTCACACAAATAACAGTGTCCATAGTACTCTGTCTCACGCTCACTTTATTACAAACGACGTAAAAAATCAGCACTGCAGCAGGTGGCATTTCAAGCACCAAGCTAATTTCGTATTCCAATATACTGCAGCCCAGCCTGGGAGCAGCAGTCACTTCTCAAGATCCCCAAGCTATGGGTGAAGCACACATTAATGTGTTGGTTTCAAATTTGTTGTGCTTTTGTGAAGTCAAAGGGACACAGCATCCATGTCGTGTATGAGTATCACTGAACTTTGGTTCAACACTTTTTACATACACAATGTATGCTCAGTGACTACATTCAAACTACTGAGACCATTGTTAAAGCTCTTCTAATTATGTAAGGTCAGCCAGGAACAGAGAAAAAAACTCGGGACGGAGGAGGGAGGGAAGAAGCCTAGTTTTAGTTATTTTGAATGAATGGCTGAAAAAAGCTTCGTTGGGAAAAAAAAAGGAAATAAGCAAACACAAAGAAAGCTGAAAGCAGGATCTGCAGAAAAACCAAAACACAACAGAAGCTCCAGTGACTGGTAAGACCAAAGGCTCAGCAGTCAGGAGAGTCACCTCAGCCTGCAAATTGTTTTCCACTGCCTGTGCTCTGCAGGAAAGGCAGTGGGAAGCACCATCCATCGTGCAGCTGAGGCAGTGGTTCATGTCTATGTCCAAGGCTGAAAATGTGTCCCAGCACCACATAGCTCCAAACTGCTTGTCTACATCACAACTTCTTGGCCACTTCTGTTAACTTTAGTGATGCCATGAGCTAATGACAATACAGAAAACTGCAAACAAGCTGCTAGCGACACAAATACCAACTCAGTAAATGTTTAGCTACAGGTGCTCAAGCTTTTGCTAACTGGCAAATCATTGTTTTTACAAAATCTCAATCCTGAGAGGATACATGCAGAAAATAGCTTTGTGTAAAGTTCTCTTTATTACAGGCAACATTAGTCCATACAGTAATACACAATACTGACATACAAGTGTAATCTTTCAAAATCATCATTTAAACAGCAAAGACCAAGAAACAGAATTTTAACTACTTCATTTTCAAAAATTAATACTTTTTTCCTCCCAAGATCCTTTTTCAGTAAATTATATTGAAACATACAAATAGAGAAAAAATACCCATTCAACATATATTGTAGTTAAATGGTTATTTTGTTTAAAATCTTTAATAAGAAAATCCTTTTTAGCAACCTACATATAGATAAGTAGCAAACTTTGTTTTAAACAAATCCTCTCCATTAAAAGATCTGAAGAATTTTCATCCATCATTTTCTTAGCCCACTAACACTCTCTTTTGCAATACCTTGATGCCTTAAAGTTTTTCAACTGAAGGTCTGAGACTAGGGGGCTTTCTAGATATTATAACCACTCTTCCCCCCTTCTAGTTCCTAACTTTCTGTCCAACAGAAGGTGAGTAAGCACATAATACTTCAGATTTTTTTAATCACCACTCTGTTTCATGAGAGCATAGACAGGTCTGCTCAATCCCCCTAAATCTACCATACTTTGCTGTTCAGGAGGAACAATGTATGCCAATAAAAGCAGAAAACCTGCAGCTTTTCTGTCACATGCTTTTGATTATTGTCAAATTTTCTGGTTTATGCTTCCAGCTGATAACATGTATGTGTCATCTCAGTATTAGTTTAAATCTTTAAACAAAAAACTATATTTTCCAAAGTCATTATCACTGGGAGCAATCAAGTGGTCTTTTCTTGCTTTGCTGAGTTTCATTCTTAAAACTTGTCTTCGTTCTTCCCACTCACGGAGTTCAGCATTTCCATGGGCAAATTTACAGTTGTTTCCTTCAGTGCAAGTACCAGCCATATATCTGTTAAGACAGATTTTAAACAGTGTTTTCATACAATTACCATCATCACTACTGTGTCTATGTTTTCTTCAGGTCATGTTTTTCAAATACACTACATAGTAAGGACAAAAAAAAATTGGAAGAGTTATTTACTTTAAAATGTAAGATGATAATAGCTCTGTTTAGCATTTGGTTGTATTTTAGTTTCCCAGCTGTCAAATATTTACAGAAGACAAAAGATGGCTCTTTCTATTCTTCATCATGTTAATGAACACCTTATCATTTAACTCACTAAGCTAAGGAACTACTATTGTTAAAAAAATCCAACTAATTGATTGCCCTTGTTAACTAAATTTGAGGTTAGAATACTCAGTACAACTTAACATGCCAGTTTGTATTACTTTATGCTGCATATCCAAGGTCTGTTATGTTCAAAACAAATACATTTAGAATACTACTTAAAAATTTAGTAAAGGGACATGTAAATTTCCATGCAAAGACTGCAAATGAAAAATAAGTTGCTTTCTCTTCTATGCCATTTCTCAAGATCTCCAAGACACTCAAAATCTTTAACTGGAAATGGAGTAACAAAGGTATCTGTACCAGCAAACTGAACCTTAAACTCCAGAATGCTGATTCCAAAGTTTTTAGCCTTCCAAAAAGATTCCAACAGTGGAAGGAATTTTCAACAGACTTACAAAAGAAATCTATTGCAGTCAGGTAAAACAGGCTGCACTTAAGAATTAAAGGGAGCAGCAAAACATACAACCAGTGCTGGGGAAAACCAAAAGATCTTGGAAGTTCTCTTCCACATGTTCCTAAATAATTTCTAGTAACAAATACATAATTTTAACAAATTTAGTTTGATGCTAACAACATTTCTACTTTCCAGTATCACTGTCCAGCTAAGTACTGTTCTTGGGCTCTAATTAATATGCTGATGCCTAAGTAAACTTGTAATAATACCAACAATATCTACTTCACACAGCTGCAATGAACTTGCAACCCTTCATTAATATCACACAGGCAATTAATTTGGTTCCAAAATTAGGCACCTTGTCACTCCCTGAGTTCTAACATGTTAAAATACTGTTAATTACTTAATTTCTTGTTGAAAAATGTAGGGAAATCAAGAAATACTAGAAACTTTTTCAAAACTAGTAACTGCCTTTATTATTTAAACTATGAACTGTCATTTTTCAGCATTTTTGCCATCTTAAAAAAGACATACCTATCACAAATGGTAAAATATCCTGTTGGAAAGCGATACTGCCAGCAGTTCTGATCATCCTCAGTGTGGAAAACCTTCTCCTTATGCTTTTCAGAAGAAATGTGACCCTGCCATTGCTTCTCACTATTACAGTTCTTCCCACACATCCAACAATGAAAATCCACCTGTTTTACAAGGAATTTGAAAACAAAACATTGAGAAATGCAATGCTGTAAGCACAGAACTTCTCCTAATACATTCTGAATGTTTTCTTTGTTTACCTAAACAGACACAGTTATTTAAACAATCACATGAAGTTTATGATCTCCACTGGCTTTACAAGAACTGGTATACAGTGTCAGTTACATTTAGTGCAGGTATCTGTGGTCTAAGGAAGCACCAAGAAAATATGGGAAACAACCTAAGTTACTGACTGTGGAAAAAAAAAAGCCCAACAAACCCCCACATGCTTGGATTTAGGATTATACCTATGATTACTTACTGTAACTTCAGCATAGTCAGTTGGCATGTGAATTTGCTTCCCATTTTCTTTGTTTGCCTGAGCAGCTGTATCATCTCCTTTTTCTGGTTTTTGAGTTTTTAGCCATATGTCATACAACTGCTCCAAGTCTTGAACTAATGAGAGCAGAAGCTAAAATAAGTAATTAGCAATTAAGGCAAGAGTTTGAGAACACTAAATAATCGACTGAGTTTGTGAGCATAATTCAGTTCCCACCTATGGTAAGAAGAAAAAGGAAAGGAAACAAATGTAGACAGTTACACAGTTTAGAGATTAAGACCCAAGGGGAACAGGTATCTCTGGCTACTTACCAAGAACCTTCTGTGCCTATTGAGGGGACAGCAAGAGGTTACAGGTTTCTGAATGGGCACCCAAAGTACAGATAACAGCCGTGCTGCTGCATATCAATACCTGAATTTCAAAGAACTAATCTCATGTGTGCTACAGTTTTTGGTAAATTTAGTTTGCTTTCTTGCAGACCTCTATCTGATTATTTATGCAGTTTATTCCTTCTCATTTTCAGCACATTCTCCCTAGTAACTCTATGGGGATAGTAAAGTCAACAACAGAAAGTGAATGGCAAGTCCCAGTAAATACACTGGGGAGGAATGTTCTGCAAATAGTTTTCCCCCTGTGTAATTACATGAATCCATGTGTGTGCACGTGGCAATACAAATACCAACTAATATTGCTGCAAGGATCAATATAATATTCCTAAGACACCTAAAAAATCAATACAAACTACTTTATTGTTAAAAAACCCATCAAGCAACGAATACACAATACAGCTATTTTTATTTAATACTGTTTTTGAATGCCCAGTCTGGGTTTGTTTAAATTTAGAGAAAAGGGCACCTGCAAGGTTTACTACAGAAGATAATGAGAGTAGATTAAAAAGTAATTGAAGTACAAGAATGAAAAGCAGAACAGTTACATTTACAACATGTTAGATTTACTCTTCTACTTACTGCTGTTCTCCTTCATATAGGTCCACATCTCTCTCTCCTCAGGACTGTGAGCAAATGAGCAGTTTCCATCATACTGACATTTCTTGCCGGAAGCAATATGATTGCACAACTGGAACATTAATTTTAAAAAAATCCTTAGGAATATAAAGCAGAATGGATGCTAGTAGAATTTTAAATTTTTTAAAGTCTTGGATAGAGTTTCCCCTCCCAGTCAAACAATTATATAATGTGAAAAATAAAAATGTTTATCTTACAAAAAACCTCATTTATTATAGTTAGAAAAAGAGAACTGCTGGAAGCAAGTACTATGAGTATTTTTTGCCACACTACCAGACCACAGATATGTATAAATTATTTCAGAAATATTTACTTCCACTGACAAGTAAGGGCTTCAGTAGTAACATGAGATCAGTGCTTTTCTAAGGCTGAACGTTGTAGAAACACTATGAACATTTTCCTACCAACTCCCATGGGAATTTCTGCAGAACTGATGAAACCAGCCCAATTACTAATATTTCCCAGTTACTGTTATCTCTCTTCTTAACCAAAATGTTAGTTTTAGGTTAACATACATCAAACTGCAAAGGCACTTGCTTCTTTGCAGGGAGAGGACGAATGGTCATCCACTTCTTACGTTCATTAGACATTACCAGCACCACACGGCGATCTTTGCTCCATCTGGAAACCACAAGCATTCAATGAAAGAAAGCATTACTAAAAAAAGCTACAATTTCTGCACAGAAGCAGAACCAGAAAAGCTCAGAAAGGTTATTTTTAAAGCTTTAGCCATATATTTAAGATTTAATGAAGTCCTGCTGAAACTTGACCAAAACTGTTAATACCAAAAAAAACCTCCAAAACTGAAACACAAACACTTTGGTAGCCACCTAAGTGTTTCTCAGTACTAATTATTAGCATACTACAAAGAGATGACTCTGTCATACTTCAGTATGTTTGGTTTTTTTTAATTCCTTGTATGAGTCTTTCCTAAGAAGCAACAGTTTCCCAGAGGTTTTAAATGGCTGACAGAACAGTAGAATTTCCACTGTTTGGTCTTACTTACGGGTGTCTTGCCTTTGCACTACAGTATTTTTTGTTTCTGTCTGGCTCGCTAACTTGACCATTTCTCCAGCACTGCCCACAAACAAACTTCATCTTCAAATTAAGCGATCCATATTTCATTTGGTTCCCAAGAATCTTAAGCCAAAAAAATAACAACAACAATAAAAGGTATTTTGTATCTGCAAAGAAATCCATACATAATTATGAATTACTCCCTATGGCAGAAGTTTCAACACATGCTGGGAGGCAGATATTACACTGCATGCCTTGTAATAACTCAGCTTGTCATTTAAAACTAGACATTTCTTAACAAATGCATTTTTTTATTGAACTTATTTCTTATTTAGGTATATGTACCCTGAAGTTGTGACAGGTAATATGTACAAACAAAACACACAAAAGTGCTACATATTGAAAAGATAATTAATTGCCCTAGAGCAGCTAATTTTGAACTTATATTTACATTTTATGTTTCACCTGGGACAGAACAAGCAAAGCAAAAAAGGAGTTGCACAGCAGCAAAGCAGGCATTTTAGTCTAAGTGAGCAAGCTGAATAAAGCCTACAGTGAAAGAGATTATTTGGAGATCATTACAAAAGTAATTTCTAAAATAAGCTACATGATACACACATAAAAAAAGTATTATCACCAGAAATTTTTCTTCAAAGCCATAATAGGAACTTCAAAGACATGTCTGAGAAGGGACACAGAGATTTTACAAAGGCCACAGACACAGCACAAACTAAGCATAAAACCACAGAATTAGTTGAATGGAAAAATGAAAATACCTGTGATCCATGTGCACTAGCTTCCATGTTCTGCCAGTATTTCTTTGATTCTTGAACTATAGTATCATGTGAAATACCTGTAAAGAAAGGGGAACAGTCTTTGAGTACTTAGGACTGTTGCAGCCTTACAGACATGCTCAAACTGGAATGCTACTGAAGCCCCAAAGCTTTTATCTGTTTTTCTTTTTGTATATTGTGTAAGTATTCACACACTTGTGATATACATGATATACATTTACATCATGGATATCCTGTTACATCCATACACACACAAATACACACTCTTAAGAACATCATGAGGGCATCCAAAACAGAAATATTGTCTGTATCATCCCAATGGAAAGAATACAAGCTTTTTAAATTACAGATTGTTCACTAAGTTAAGGTTCATCTTTGAGTATTTAAACATAATGTACTAGAGCTCAAATGTCAGTCTAATTATAAAAGCTACACTGTCTTATGTACCATGGAAAACCTCTCCAAAATGAAAGCTGAGAGGCACTAGGTTGCTCCTGCTTGCCTCCTGCACTGATCCCAAGTTGCTAATTTCAGAGGGAGTTGAGAAAATGAAGGAGTTGCAATACAATGAAGAGTGAAGTGAGCATTTTACTAAACATACCTGATTCTTTTTGCATTATCCAGACTTTAAGCTCTACCAGACTGTGAGCATAAAAGCATTTATCCTCTCGTAAGCAGCCATAATGCACTTCATGTCTGCACAGATCAAGCTGACAGCGAACTTGGAAAGGGCGGATTTTGGAATACTTCACCATAGTCTCTCGCAAAATGTGGACAAGGCACCTGTTTTGAAAACAGTCAAGTTTACATATTCTTTAAAATAACCATCCTTCATCACAGCTTGCTCAAATATCCTTCAATCACTTTTAACTTGAAATCAGAAAGTCAGGGAAGTTCTCAGAAGGAGGTCACATGTAAGCATCGTTTCTAGGCTGAGTAAACACATCAAACAGTACTCCTGAGAATCCAGAATCCCTCTTCTGCAAAGCCTTACTGAATTCAATCCAACCGGATCCCTGGTTTCCGAGAGGGAAAGCAGATCATGTCCACTTTCAAGTATATATCCTGATCTAATTACTAACCCACGTACTACTTCTTTTATAGAGCACCATTTAAGGAAGAGGTGAGGCATAACAGTAACAGCCTAGCACTTGTAGCAGCAGTGCTTCCTCAATACAAGAAAACGGAGTACAAACAAAGCAATTCCAATGCTGCCACTTACTTTTAAATCATACAAAGACAAAAGTCTCTTAATTCTCCAAAACTTATACTATTACAACAATAAAAACTTTGTTAACTTTCCAAGAATAATTAAAGACACTACTCACACTGTTTTTTTATCAACTGAATTTATAAGGAGCATGGTCTATTTCATACACTGTAATTAAGGTAAACCTGAGTTAAAACTACAGCAAAATAAGCAAAATGGATCAAAGAAAGAGCAAACTTATGAATTCCTGTTTTAATTTAACATTACACATCCATTTACATCAATACAGCTCACCAGGTATATAAACTATTAACAACCTGACACCAAACCCCGTAAGATTCAAAGATGAGGGTAGACATCACTCATTTTGAATGACTGATAAAGAAATAGCTCACTTTAATTTAGTTACATTTGTCAACCCTTGTTCTTTAAGTCTGTCTTGCCTACACTGCCAAAGTGTAACAGTCAGCAGGGAAGAGAAGTTAACCGACAGGTAAGAAATGTAAGTCAGTATTAAGAACTGCCTTTGCTTTTAAATTTCAACTTATAGAGATGGTATTTCAAACATACTTGTTATCTTCAAAGTCATGCATAGCAGGGTGAGAACAAGATGATGAGTTATCCTTGTTCCTTTTGCTTATTATTCTGGGCTTGTGATCAAAACATTTCTGGAATATAAAAACAAGTAATTAGACAGTATGTATTTTAGACAATTAAAAATATACCTTACCTTAAAGATTTTAACAGATATTTCATCTAGTCTCTAATCTAAAGGCAGCCAGATTATTACTGAAAATCCATTTCAAAAATTACAAAATAGTTAACCATGAACCAAAGCATTTCTTTCCACATAGTTTCATTATCTATTACCATTTTTATTGTGTTACGAGAAATTAAGCAGCACCTCACAAAGAAACATAAATAATCCATGGTATTCTTGAAGAAGTTGCGACACAGTCAAGTTGATCTTTCCAGGTCCTCCAAAAAGAGCTTCTCGACTGAAGGCTCCTTTGCGCTCCAGCGTCCACACATCGATCTCCTCTTGGCAATAGGCAAACGTGCAATGGCCTGGGTACCTGCATTCCTCCTCAGCAGCAACATCTCAAAGGACAGCATTGAACAGGACATTGCTTTTACACAACTTTCATTGGAAATTCACCTTAAAATTTCCACTGTATCTGTTTCATAAACTTTTAATAAAGAAGTTATATAGATCTGTTGTAAATGGGTCACTTAAATCTAACAGAAGCAAAACCTTATGCTGAATGACTTGCAAATGTAAAACTCCTCAAAACAGCTAATGAACACCTCCATCAACTATCCTGCACTAATAAGGCAACGATTCTGAGAACCCAGAATACCCTCTGCTCCAGTAAAGCTGCTCATTAATCCATGAGTCATCTTGCTTACATCATAAGTAGAGGTTCATACTGCAAAAGTGAAAAAAAAAATGCTTCTTTGTTGCTAACAGTTAATCATCCAATACTCAAAAGCAAATTTATTCTTCATGAAGAACGGTACAGAAGTACACTGCATATTCTCTAAATAATCATATTAATGGTCAAAATATGGCTTCTCTTACAGCCTTTGAAATTATAACTAACCCAGAACTTCCTTCTCCACCTCCCATAAGCATAAATGAAAATTCCTTCTATACTTCACTATGGAAAAGCTAAGCTGTATTACTTTGAGTGTAGGCATCACCATTTACTCTCTGTAACACGTACCTTTACATATATGATATGGTCCCACATACTGTGTCTTTGTTGGTCTTGGACGTATTTTTTTCCATGACTTATCTTCCGAGTTTTTTATTCTGCCAATTAAAATATCCTTCTTACATTTATGTTCTAAATTGGGATGGTAAGCGTAATCCAATAATTTAGGACCTGAAACAATCAGAAAATTGCTTGTATTTGCATAAATTGCATCAAACAATAACATGTCCATACAAAGACTGGCACAGAAGCCCAAAAGAAAAGTTCACAAACACACTCTATAGAGTTCCTACTTGCACCAGCAGCTCTGAAGAACCAAAAGTCATTAACCACCATGTTGAGCAGCATAGAAAAAAACCCCCAAATACTTACAAAAGGCAGTCTCAGCAAGAAAAACCCACAAGTTATTTTATATTTGGGGAGGGATGCTGTGTTACAACCTTAAAGTTACTGTGGGTCAGCAAATTGCTGCATTTTTTCAAACTCCAAAGTATCCATGCCAATAACACTAGTTTAAAACTTAAATTGCTTATCCATATTAAGTCAATGCAGATGAATTCCAGTAATCAGTAAATGGCTCTCTTCAACATTTATTTTATCAGGAGAGGTACTATGTTCAGAGACAAAACATACTCGGTAAGAAGTTCACATGTGCCAAAAAGATAAATGCCAATCCCAAAACTTTGTGATTTTGGAAACAAAAATACAACTAGCTTCAAACTCGGTCTTTAGGATGGTACTAAAGGAAGAGCATCTGAAGATGAGCAATGCTCAGTGAATTTTGCTATTTGCAAGACTGAAAAACAAGACCATGACACAGTTTTCTCTAGACAAGAAGATGATAGAACAGTGTAATTTTCAAAAGGCAGTAAAAGCAGGAGACACTTAAAAGGCTTTGATAGAGATGGAAAGAAACAGAGGAAGTAGATGCATTGACACAAAAAGTGAAGCTAGGAACATGCCAAGTACTTTCACCAATATTTTACAGCTCCAGCTTTAGCAGAACATGTTCTATGGTTTTTCAAACTTCACTTTGTGGATTTTTCTAGTAAAAATAATTTTAAACTAGTAGAGAAGTTCTTAAGGGTACAATAGTCATCCCCTAAAGGTCTTGATACAATTCTTTATTAGTATATCAATATCAATGATACCTGTAACTTTAAACACAATGCTTATTTTTAAGATTAGTTTTAATAGAAGCTATTGCCTTAAGAATATGGCTCTGTTTAACAGCAACAGCTCAGGTCTAAAAGATTAGTTATATTAATGACCAATACTGGTTAAGCTCCTTTAAGTCAATACAGTGGAGTTAATTATTACTAAGGTTTGAAAGCCTCATGATTATGATTTAGAATTAGTTTGAAAGAACGATAAAACAGATGGGATGTGAAGGTTACCAGTTACTTTGAACTGCAGTTCAATTCCCCATGGCCAATCAGAGAGAGTACTGCAAGTTTTATTTAGTCTTGAGCAAAGGTGTCATTCTTCACAGTACCCTGGGGTTTGGGAGGAAAGTGGATACAGAATGTGAACGACCTTACACACAGAGAAAGCATTTGGTGATTCATGGTGGGTTTAGAAATCAAGAATCTATTAGGACAAGAAATAAAGACAAGAGGAAAGAAGATACAATAGTGGTTGAAATACTTCACCAATCATAAGATCATGCTACATCTGCAAAGAACAAGTCAGGATTAACATGGTTTAGAAGCCAACAGTGTTAAATTCTGAAGATTTTACATGTATGCTTTTCAATTTAAAAAAAAAATAATCAAGTCTAATAGCTCCTTACCTTTTTTGACAAAACATAACTGGCAGGCCTGTCTTAGCTCATGTGTGCCTTCCAGTGGGTTCCTTCCTGCCAGTGCTGGAGATACAGGTATACTAGCAGTTGTACTGCTAAAAACATTGGAGAAGTCATTTCTAGTTTGGCCTGCAATTCCCATGTAATTTTCAGACCCAAACAAACTACTAGGACCATTTATCTGTTGAAAGAAAGCATATTTTAGTTGATACATAGAATTTATTTATCTACAGTTAAAATTTAACCTACTGAAATTTTTCTTCAAAGCCATAATAGGAACTTCAAAGACACATCTGAGAAGGGACGTGGAGATTTTACAAAGGCCACAGACACAGCACAAACTAAGCATAAAACAAGAGCCAACCAGGTACAGGCAGAACAACAGCCTTTGTCAGGCTGATTATTACTCCCTCCTGGCTCCTAAGGATGCAATCCTTCATGCAATCCATCCTTCCCCACGCAATCAATGCCAGCAGCATGACTGAAAATGCACAGCACAACTGCAATACAGAAAGCAGACAGATCCTCAGACACAAGGTGGCATCTGCTCTGTTCCTATACTAGGACAGTTCTTCAGGATGCCTAGTGTTTGGTACTCCGATCATAAGTGATTTTAGATTGGTTATTTTATAATTCAACAGTATTTTACACCAAGTTCCTCAGAATGGGAAAATGGTTGTGACAGTAGTCAAAATTTGCATACATACAACAACCTCTGTACATTTTTTCTTGTGTTACTGTTCCTGTGAGTTCCCATACAAGTGTTCTCCAAGCCAGAACCCACTTTTAATGGGAGAAGTGCTATTTTTTTTTAAAATAGATACTTCAGCTGTAAAAATTCAGATTTGTGTAAAGCCTCCAAGATGTTAACATATGAACTGATGTGAACAAAAACATTAAAAATACGTACAAACAATGGGGAATTATTGCTGCTAAGTGTTGGTGTTCCATCTCTAGAAGCTGAACTTGCGATGTCTAAAGGAATAAAAAGATATTTTAATTATAAGAGTTCCTCAGAACATCCCATGCAAAAAATAATATACCATTCCTGAGAAATATCAGAGGTTTGGGTTTTTTGACAAACACCAAAGGTTTTTTGTTTGCTACAATAATTTTTTTTTAAATTATGTAAATGTCCCTTGTAAACATCTGGACTGAAAAGTTATTAGGCAATCATCTTCAAAATATACACCTGGTTACCACCAGCAGTAGCTTCACAGGCAGATACTAAAACAACATGAAGATACTTGTACAGTACAAAAAGGGTAGCAAGATAAGCCATATGTGACAATGAAAAAATGAGGAGAAGAAAGAGGGTAAGAGGATACTTCAATTTTTGATTTTATTTTGTAAATTTGGCTTTGTTCTGAAGACAGCATGGTCCTGTAACACTGGTAATTAAAGACAAAACTCTATTTTATCTTTTGTAGTTCGTTATTTGTATCTTGTTATTTCACATACCTGACTTCACTACGTAAGTATAGTCTGTGTAGTTTGAATCCAAGCATGTAATACTGGTATCTTTTCAGAGTACACAGTTATATTACCCTTTTAGAATTCTTGTTTATTGCCAAATCATGACAAATGGCTTAAGGTGTAAGAGCAAGTTTGTTTAAAATAAAAAGTTTGAGGGAATACTGTTTCTTCTTTAAACTGATTCACCTGAAACAAATAAATTTACATAATAGATACAGAAAAACTACACAGAGGGAGCTTGGAGCATGCTTATGCAGACCCCAAGGAAACACAGAAGTTTTATTTATGAATTCTTGTACACAACCAACACTCAAAAACTATGAGCAAAGATCAAATGTTATGTGTTAAATATTACTGAATAGTTGTGAAAACTGATTTGTCAAAAAGAAAAGCCACTTGGCTCATGCACAACTCTCATCATCATAAAAGGTTAAATATTAAGACTCATTTCTTACCTCTTTTTGGGTCACTGATTGAAAAGGTGCTTAATGGTGAACAGAAGTTTTCCAGCGAAGAAGCCAAAGGCTGTGAAAAGATTTCTGAAAGAGAAGCTGAAGGAACAAATCCTGCAGTAACTGGCAGTGTCCCCAACAAAGAGGCAGAGAAAGGTACACTAGGAGCTACACTTCCTGCAGGAATAGGTCCTCTGGCTCCTGTAGTTTGCTGGAAAAAAAAAAAATTTAAAAAGAATGTTCAGACCAAGAAAGAAAGTCCTCAAGAACATAATCTGCCATAGTATTTCTTTTAGTCAAGTTTCTGTGAAGTTTTTATAAATCCACTGAAAAACATCACTAAAAGGTACACTACAGTCCTGCACAGAGCTACAGTAACCAAATCCTAAACAATGCCCTAGGTGCAAGGCTTTATCCACTCATCAAGTACCTTAAAGGTTCAGTTACCAGACACTTACTAAGTTTGTAACAGATTTGGATTTTTTTATCGATCGGATCACAGCGGAATTTCCAAATTATGTTAAAAGCACAGACAACAGGGAAGAGTAGGAAGAGCCAGGTATCAACAGTATTTGTTTCTAAATAAAAAGAACGTAATTCAAACTGCAGTACAGCAAAGAGGTACGAGCTGGCTTTGAGGTAAATCCTCAGATCCAATCAAATGATAACATGTTCTGCAAAGGCCAGGTCACATTCTTTCCTCCCATGAAAAATAACATATCCTTCTGTACACTTTTGTTAAGGACATACCAAGTGAGGGAGTTTCCCCTCCCTTCTTCCTGCCATCCCAAGAAGCTCCCTCCCTGTCTGGATGTTGAGTGAGTAGGTCTGCACAGAGTCTGCCCAATGGGAAACTCCATGTTCCCCCAGTTATCTGCCTGCAATTCACTCAGGTCAGCTGTACAGCTCACTCAATTCTACACTCCACAAGACTGCAGTCTCTCCTGGAAGGCTGCATTTCCTCCTGGCTTTCACTATGGCAAATGTCCTAGGATCTCTTAAAAATAATTATTTTATCCATTTCCAAAATACTTTCTAAAACACGAAGTGCATAAAATAGAAAATTAGAATGCCAAGGATTTTTGATTTAAAGATTTACAACTGTAAATTAGAGTTGAATGAGGAATTAAAATCACAGCTAACTGAAGAACTGAATGTGCCACAGCCTCATTTAACACTGCAATACTAATGCAAATGACTGGCAGGGCCAGAGCAGGGAGTCAGTAACCTTGGTAATAAGTTCAGACATCTCTGCTCATCAATCAGAGCTCTCATTTTGACTAACAACTGAGGAACTCTGGCAGCTTCACAGTCTACTCTAGGTCTGGCATAACAGTGTAAGTAGGAACAACACCTCATATAACTAGATTTCTAATAGCTCTTCCAAAAATACAAGAAGTCAGACTCATGATGGATCATTTCTATTCAGCCAGGTGGTGGATCTAGACAAAGCTCTGATTGAAGAGATACCAGGGAGCATCCTTGAAGGCCACAGCCCAAGTACTGCTCTGCTGCAAAGCTTTTTGCTGATGTTTAACTATAGTTGCTACAGCTACAAGGTGAGCATTCCGACACACTCTTCAAGTTCTAAGAGCGTTTATTTGCACAAAAAAAACCCCTTAAAAACCACGTTAGTCCAGACTTCAAATGTCCAATTCACTTTTCACAGTACTTCCTGTAAGTAGCACTGGTAGTAGCATAGCAGTATTTCTGAAGTAGTAGTAGTCCTACTATCTTTACAGCCACATTTACAAGAATCTGCACCTGAAAAAAAACCAACCTGACTATGCACAAAGACAGCTCAACGTAACTAGGAAAGGTAGCACACACTTCACCACTCACCCACTCAAAATAGGGAGATCCCGCTCATAAGGAGAGTCTTTTGAGAATGAAAACAGACAAAAAAGTCTTACCATTACACCTTCATCTGGATCAGGCACAGAATCAAGTAACTCATCAAGTTCTTCTCCAATAATTATATCTCCATCTCCACAATCTAAACATGCTTCTGGCATAGAGAAAGAAACATTCCCTCCATTTGCCAACACTGCAGAAGGCAAAGGAACCTTTTCCATCTGAAGAGGCATAACAGTAGGTAAAGGTGGTACAGGTACTGGTGACACTTTAGACACTTCAGAAACAAAGTTTGATGAAGAAGCAGCAGAAACCATCTCTTGTTTCTGGTCAGATAAATCTGAAATAGGTAAGATGGGAATGATTGGAACCTCTGTTCAAAGATGTGAGAAGTTCTTGCCTAACTTTTACCCTGACAACATGGAGGGTTTGGTAGTAAAGAAATGTGAGGAATGTTTAAGCAAAACCACATTAAATGTTTCCAGCTTCCAAATAATGTGTACCTTTATCTCGATGTTTAATTATTACTCAAACTAAAACAGACAGAAAAAGTTACCGACCTGATACTTTACTAAATCTTTGGCAGAGTCTCCCCTCCCTATTTTTTCAAGTTAAAAAGGACAGTGTGGAGATGATCACTACAGGAGCAGTTACAGTCATATCAGGTTAAGGAGAGCAGAAGGAAATTTGCTCAGACATTTAAATATGCAGTTTTAGAGATAAACAGATCAGACTTTTACCCCAGTACTTTCAAATGGCCAGATGAATTTTCTTCTGAATTTTCCTAACACAATGAGATATGTATGGCATACCTAGCTCCCTAGCATTAGTAATGTAACACAACAAAACTCACCTAACTCAATATCTTCTACAGAAGAATTCTGTAAATGAGAAAAAAAATACCTCTCAGCACTTTCCACAAGAGCCATTAAAAATTTTCAAATACGTATTTACAGACAAAGAATGTAAACCCTCTCAAATTCAGGTTTTATAAAATCTCAAATTTATGAAGTCTCATGTAATTTAAAGGTCAAATAATTTTTTAGATAAAGCATCCACTTGCAGACTGAAATCCACTCTTAGTATCACTAAAAATTTGCAACCAACCAACAAAAGTGAGAGTGATACTTCAGGGAATGGAAGAGTCTGAATGGTATCTTAAATGAGCTATTCCTACATTTCCTCATTCATTCACAGCTAAATTGTCTATATTCATGTGAAAGAAGTCTGTAAGATAAAGATGAACTCCTCTTCACTACTGCTATTCAGACACATTACAAAGAGCAAGATAAATCCAAGTTCAGCTGCTAATGAGGACCAAATTTGGACACATGCATGTAAGTAAAAGGGATTTTATCACAGCACCCTTCATTTTGATAACTGTCAACTAAATAAAATAAAAAATAAACCCATTAACTTTGCTCTTGCCTTAGGACGTGAAAAATAAATATATGCATTGCACTGGATTTTACCTTTTAGCTAACATTTATTCTATAAAGATAACTTCAATGATAATTTTATGTCCTAGTCTGCCGTAAGTATACAGCAAAACTGAACATAAAGATCAAAAGAGCCCTAAAGTCCCAAATAACAGCCTCTAATATAAAATGTCAATTGCACCAATGTCCCTTTATCATCATGAAATTATGAAACAATTATTCACCGTAGTTTACAGTCAGCTTGCACTTGGAACATGTAAAACCTTACCTGAGCTGATACATCACTAGAAACTGAATTTGAGGGTGGCTACAAAGAAAAGATACTTCCATTAAATACAAATTTGATATCAAGAGAGGAAAATCTTAATGTTAAATGTTAAAATAAAATCTTACCTTTGCTCTTACATATGCTTTCCTTATTTTTAACCCTAGTTTTTGAGCTAGTTCTTGGGTAAGCTTAATCACACTTTCATCCTAAAAGACATAAATAAAATTTTATAACTTACATGTACTGTCATCAAGCAAAGACATCTGTTTATATCTCAGTCTGTATTCTGCAAGATTCCTATATGCAGGATGTCTCAAAATGCAGCTTTATTCTTTCACAAACACAGGACTGAAACCTAAACCTGAAAAATACAGCTACCTTCCAGTAAAAACTATGTTGACAGAAAATGGACAGTATCCCCCCCCTTTTCCTTTTATCTGGATTTAAAATAATGTAAAGATTTTCCAAAACAAGAGAAATTCAGAGAAGTGTTTTGTTCGGGGGGGTTTTTTTGTGGGTGGGTGTTTTTTGTTTGTTTACTTGAGGAGGGCATTTGTTCCTTCAGCGGATGGGGGTTTATTTTGTTGATTTGCTTTTACACAAACTGAGGGCCATATTCCTGATTACCATATGAGCTGCTACATGACACTGATGAATATTTAATGAGCACTCTGTATTTTGGGAGGAATTACATCATACAACTACAAAAGCTAAGTTAAAAAGTCATCATATTTCCCTCTGTCCTACAGTTATAACTACCCATTTAAATTAAGACTTAGTATTCAGATCATGTCCTACGGCTAGAAGAAGCTATTTATAAAACTTATATAAAGGCATATTAACCTTAAGCAAAAACGTTCAGATCTGGAGGTGCAAAGTGAGGATCCAAAGTCAAAAGTTACACATCCAAATAACTGGTTTATGTCTTTGGAAACACAACTGAAACCTTCTCCTTATCAAGAGGCAAACCTATGCCCAACACTTTGTCTAGCGTCTCACTGTAGTTTTGATGCAGAAAGGTGAGGAAGCAGCAAGTCAGTGTTCTACCCTGTGATCAGTCTATTTTGAGCAAAGCATGTTAAGATTCCATCAGCATGTAAGTTCAAATCAGGAATGCATTTCTGAAGTGAAATCTCTTAATCATCCTCACTCACAACATTTTGGTTTGCATTATGAAGGGTCCCAGACAACCAAATTGGTTTTGGATATAATTAAAGCCCTGCATGAATGCACTTGATGCACTCCCGCTCTTAAAAAAACCCAAACAAATAAAAAACCACAACCCAACCACACAAACAGTCACGGAAAGCAGATCCCCAGGACCAGCATTTCAGTCTACAGATCATCTCCTACACCACACACTGCCTGCTAACACAGACAGAGCCCAAGATTAGGGGTGCACAGCAAGTGATTCACATGCACTGGTAAGAACGTTACTAAACACTTGGAAAGCTAAAATACAGTTATCAAAAGAATTGTACATTATAATTATGGTGGGTTTCTCTTCATGTCATAGAGAATTTTAAGCAATTAATTAAGTGGTTCTAGTGCTTATTGCAAACATTCATGGCACTTGACCCCACCTGCATTTCTGCTGAAAGTTAACACAACAAACTGGGCCTGGGGACTAATCTCTGCCCTCAAGTCTGCACTTCTACAAGAAAAAATAATGCTTAGAGGAATAAAAATAATTTATTGCATTAAAAAAACTCCAAACCAGAAGAAACAACCTTGGTCTTGAAATAAGTACAGGTTTCAAAACTTCAATAATAATCACCAATATACAATTTACCCACCTGTGGCACAGCAAGAGAACATTTTGCTACAGCATCATAAGCCTTTTTATACCTTCCCAGTTCATTCAAAGCTTTTGCTTTGCGATAGAGAGCTCTGAAATTGTTTTCGTTCAATCTTAATGCTATCTCACAGTCTTCTAGAACTTTTTCATGCAATCCCTAGGAGGAGAAAGAAGAAAAAAAGACACTAATCAGAACTATTATCATGGAAATAGTGAATTTGAACTGTATTAGACAGGTATTGAAACATTATCAAGCATTCACCAAGGCCACTGTACAGTGCATTTGTAAGGTTTGCTAAGTCACCAAATTAGGCAACTAAAAAGAAGCGGGGCCATAATTATGTAAAATCCAGTAACAGTTACAAAGAAAATTTAGCTTTTTCACAAGAGCCATCTTGTTCCATAGAGAAAGCAACCAAGTCAGTGCAGTCAGCAGTGGAAATGGATAAAAATACTGTTCATCAAATTCCAAGCCTAGTATGACTCTTTTATGCTAATTCTAGTATTAGTAACTAAAACCACCTCAATTATACTTGTAAAAAGCTTTTAAAGAACGTGCCAAAGTGATGATTTGAAACATGTCAGTCCTCGAACTACCATTAAGAGCTTTTCACTCACTAGACTTTGAGTCTTCATACCCTGTTTGCATCCTGTCCTGGAGAAATCCTAGTTTAAACAGAAGCTTACCATATTTGAGAAACACGCGATCCTGTTCACGTGCAGCTTTTCTAAAACATCATCAGAAACATGGATTTCTTCAGAATTAGCATAATCAGCTATGTTTATAGCTTCTGTATAATGACTCAGTGACCCTCTCCAATCACCTTCTCGATATACGTCATTTCCTTCATGAAAAAGATTTCTAACAAGATCTCGTATAAATAACTGGAACAAAGAAAAGAAAAACTCATCAACAGCAGTTTCTTGTTTATTGTCCATACTTCCAAAGAAAATTTTAAGTAGAAAATTTATACTTGTAACTTCATGGAATCAGAGTGAAATGCAAAACTTTTGTCTGCATTAGTGTTTTTCTTCTGACATTTTTCCAATACAATCTCAAAGATGTATATATATGTTCCACATATTCTTTCAGCAAGCAGCAGCCATAGCAACTGGGAAAGCAGGAGAACACAAAAACTGCTTTGCAGAAAGGGTTTTTTCATCAAAATGTGAATGACTGTATTTTTATCTAATATGTTCTAAAATCCAATGAAATCACTTATCACTGGAAAAAGAACTAAAAAGACAAGTCTGAAAATACAAGCCAAAATTATGCAAAATCATAACACATACAGAAACAAAATATGTTCTGAAGGTTTCTGTGACTGAAGACCTTTTATCTTACTTTTGCTGTACTACTCTGAACTTTACTCAGAATAGCACATTGCTTCATTCAATTAATGCCCCAAATTTATCCCCAACACCAGTAGAGAAAGACTTCATCTGAACTGCTGTATGAGTAACTTCAGGACACCCAAATACCTGAATAATGTTAGTAGTTGTACAGTTCCAATACTGAGACTTTTAAAATTACCAGTCATACTATATCATTACCTAAATGATGACTCAAACCAACATTAAATGTAAGAATATAGGTCCATATTAAAAACACTTCTAGAAATTAGAAAGTCATTTCATTACCTCATATTGTTCTTGTGTCCCTGGATAGGGCAAAGTAGATCTAGAAAAAAAATCACAAACTTCACTTATTATACATATCTGTTAAAAGACAATCGCTCTGAGGAATGAATGATGGTTCTTAGTAATAGCAGCCTTGCTTCTGCAACAGGCAAATCTCTGAATTTTGCTCATAGCCTGCCCTGAACAAGGAAGAGTGCTGTAGATGAGTTTTGATTAAAAAACTGTGCTTTCTCATTACTAATGGCTCATTTTCTTTTAAAGTTACATAATCAGTCTGAGCTCTGCTGTTCAAAATGTATTAAGGTTTTGAATGCTTTGAGAGTTTTAGACATCACTGTTGTTTGTTTAAAAACAATTTCCTTCCTCTCCTCCCCTGTACAGAACCATGTTAGAGATGAGGGGAACTGCAATATTCTTGTAAGGACTATAAAATGACAAATTATCTGTCAAAAACCACATCACTTTTAATTAAGTCATACCAATGAGACAACAGGAATTTTAAGAGCTCTTTTATATGACATGCAACAGAGATTTTCTCTAGCACAGAAAAGAGGTCTTTACTGCTACATTTTCAGGAAGAAAAGCAGGAATCCTTTCCTTTAGCATACAGGTTAACTGAGATTCTGTTTTTAAACGGCCAGGGTTTGGGGGGGGGGGGGGGGGGGGGCGGGGGAAGCTTTTGTTGTTGGTATTTTTGTTGGTTGGTTGATTTTTTGTTTTGTTTTTGTTTTCAAAGAATGCCTTATATGAACAGTGAACTAATATGAAATTTCAAAATTATTTTAAGATAGCCAGGATCTTCAAAAGAATTTGGCATTGACCTAAATGAAAATTAACTACCCAGATGATTTCTCAATAGCTTAAATTTTAGCTCCAGAGTTAAAACATTTAGGTACTGGTGAGCAAACCCATCCCTTTCAGTAGCAACCTAGTCTTAGGTGTAGCTATTCATAAGGTGGATTTTCAGGCTAGCAACATTTCCTATCCACAAAAAAAAAGATTAAATTCTAATTTTTCTCAAAGGCAGGAAAGGAATAACCTCTCATCTTCAATCTACTCTGTTTAGGAACAAAGAAAAGTGCTGTCTTTTCTTTAAAGCTGCTCCCTGTTTAACATGTTAGTGCTAGCAAATATTCTGAGGAGAAACACAAAAGGCCTTTCCCAGAGCTATCCATCTCATAGAAATAGATATACACATATGAATGAACATACAAGAATAAAAACCACAAAATCATACTCTATAAACTGGAGTCCTTTCTTAATGTCCTGTTGTCTAGTGCTTCTCTCTTCCGACACATTGGACATGTTATCCTGAACATCCACTTTTCGGATATGCCACTCCTCAAAAAGGAAGAGAGATAAATGGCTGTTATAATACGTTTCAGTGTGCATTTGGACCAGAAGGATCCACTCTCACATCAACACTAAGTCCACTGTACAAAGATGATTCTGCACCAAGCTTCAGAGACCACTGCAGAAACCCCTGACACAAGTGAAGCACTCACAGCGACAAAGGGAGAAGCCCCAGGTCACAACCAGCACCCCCTCTGTCAGCGCCCAGTTACACAACATTTCTGCAGAGAACCTTTCTTCCAATTTCTAACTTATCTTTAGTTTCCACTCACTTCCTCCAGATGATGCAGAGTCCTGTTAGTGTAACTGCACCAAGCTACAAGTCCAGCTTCTCAGGTATTACTGCTAAACTGAAGCTCTACACTGGCCCCTTTTAACAGCTTTACACTTCTTTTATTTGCTTGTTAAAGTAGAAATGAACTCAAGATCCTGGTATATTTATTAATAAAACCCCAGCTGATGAGATAGCTACCATGAAGTCTAGTTCTAGAGCATCTCATCATTCCCCAAGCACTAGGGTGAAATCAGAAGCAAACACTACTGCTTTATTAATATCTACCAGTCAGCCAAGGTGAAAACCTTGGACACTTCACCAGTAGCAAAGACTCCCTTCACTTGAAAAACTGAATCACTCCAATGTAATTCCACATCATCAGCTTGACATCTCAATTTAATTTGTCTCAATCAGTGATTTTTTTTTAGTTTGTGTCTTTTAATTTACTGGATTTACAAATGCTCAAGTTGAACAAGCTAAAATGAACTGCATAACCTTCAGTATAAGGCTATTTGAAGTATGCTGCCACTGTACATGGTTATGCCCAATTTTGATGTAAGAATACAACTTATTTTTCCAAAAAAAGGACCAATAGGACAACGTTTTATTCTGAAAATGCTCAAGTTCAGAAAAAGGCTTTTAGCTAGAGGAAATGTGCCTGTTTTGTGAAGAGAATGACTTATTGTAGGAATTCATAGTTAAAAAAATAAATTGAACTACATGCAGTACATTTCTGTTTGTCCTGAAACTAAGTTTTAAAAAGCCAGTATTTTGTGCCAGCTTGCCATTTCACATCAATGGCAGAAGAATGAAAACAAAGCAAAATGAAAAACAAACTAAACCCCAGCAAACTCCACAAAATCCCAACTGTGGACGGAAACAGGCTGCAGAAGATATCCTACTTTCTCTGAATGATTTGGAATAAGGAAACAAAATGAAGAATTTACAGCTCTAGTAACATTTACAAACCTTTTCAAAGCCCCTTAAACGAATGTCTGAAGTCTAGACTACTTCAAGTCATTACGAGTTAGTCCTACTGTAACACATTCCTAAAATGAGCAATTTTCTTAAGGTCACCAAACAAATTATTGGAAGCACTCCAAGGTCCCCATTTCACCTCACTTCCCACTGTGACCTCTAGTCAGAGCAAGCTTTATAAAAAACATGAAAATAAAACTCAGTCTCTAGATATATATCATGGACGGCTGTGATAGTCCACTAACATGAATTTCTCAGATATTGTTTGCTTGGGTACATAAATAGCCCTCAGTAATCTACTTTCCAGAGAGGAACTGTTTTTCATGTCATTTTACGCATCACCTTTTCTCCCATAAGTTAATAATACATATTGTGCTTTCTGTATCTATATTAAAGGACTTTTACTACATAATAAAGGTTTCAATAAATAACTGCATATCTATGAAGAAATCAAAATACAAATGCCTAAAGGACATTTTATTGGGCATCTGAATAGTTTTTATTTACTCGCTCGTGGATTAGCTTTTGGAGTTCAAAAAAGTCTTGTAAGAATAAGAAATTCTCACGCTAACCAAAGAAAGCAGGAATATTAGCACATGCTTTCCCTCAGAAGTAAGCTTTGAAAAACACATTTCAGTCCTGTGAATTAACAGCTGACAGTGTAATACCTTGCCACACAAGAGTCTGGCATATACCACAATCTGGGCAAATATTAATATCAGCTTTACTAATTTTAAGAAATCCTAGTATTCCACCCCAGCTTGCAAGGAGATGAAGGAAGTCCTACACAGTAACACCTGCATTTATTTATCACCTCTAACATAACATTAAAGAATGATATATTGAACTTGAGGATGTGCAGATCCAGTTTCTCCACAACAATAAAGTTAATGGAAATGTTACAAACTGGCATCACATATATAAGAACAGCTAGCAAGTGATGAACATATGTGAGTGCTGAAATTTATTATTCAAAGCAGTTTTCTGGTTTTTTCCTATTCATTTGCATCCACAAGATATTCAGGCAAAAATTATCTTTTCTTAGAATACTCTGACAATCAAATTGCCCCAATATTTGATGACTTTGCAGAGTATTTAAAATTGTTTCAGATAGCACCTTTAACAGTATCTCTTCCACCCAAATTTTCCTTATATCCTCTGGAGCAACCAGAAGCATGTTAGACTCAGTTATACACCAGGCAAATAACAATCATGTCTTGCCTTTTAATGTCGTCCATCCAAGAGGAAACCCCCACCTACTTAGCAACAATTCTTCTCCATTTGCAGGGACAGCATTTAAAGAAGAATGAACTTATGCACATACATACATTTAAACAGTATAATGTTGCTTTGTTGCTTGAAAAATTACAAGAAAAGCAAAGCCTGTACTGTTGTTTAACTCTTGGTGCAATCCACTGACAGAAACAACCTAAAGGAAAGAAGGAATAGTATGGGAGCTGAAAAAAACCCCAAACAACACAGACTAATGTATCACTAATTAACATCACAGGCAAAACTAAGTGAGGCATTAAATGCAGTATTTCTACAACTGTTCCTATGATACCAATACAAGCTCAATTTACTAAATGTAGTAAAGAGAAAAAAAAAAAAAAAAGGCTGCCTAAACCCAAACATTTTAAAGAACAATTTATCCTGTTTTATCTACATCACAGGCTTTAACTCATCCTGTTTCCCAGAAGCAGAAGCCAAGTGACAGAAAGTACCGTACCAGAAGCCAGTGACACCTTCTCTGACAGATGCTGGTCCACTTACACAAACAAGAGACATGAAGGACAACAGGTTTGTGCCAGTGCAGGCAGACAGGAATACCTCCACTTCTCTCTTCTACAAAGCCACTTATGCCTCTTTCTGGTTATTTGCCTTCCTCCCAGCACATGGCAAGACAGTTTTCTTCTTTTCTGTATTTTGGCACTTCTAAGGCATTCAAGATACATTTTAAAGGACATTCCCAATGCCTAGCATACACCATGTGCCATATTCAGGCGCAAGGGCTTTGAATACAATTGCTAGACTATCTTTGCAAAGCATATCTTTGCAATGCAAGTGAATAAATTCATACAGAATGTAGAAATTGGGTTTTTCTGTAGAAGGAATAAAAGCCTTGGCTATTGTAAAAAGGAAGGTCACACTGTGTAAAAATTTAAGAGTCGAGACTTTCCATTTCTAAATTGCAGGACCAGAGAGCAACTATCTACAGTTTGCCATGCACACAAGTTCCCCCAGCTGAAAACTCAGTCCCAAAGGACAGGGAACTGGGAAGGACTGATCCTTTCTCCTCTCGCACAGAGTTTTGCACATTGCTTATTTAGAGATGAATAGAGAATGCTGTGAAAAAGCATAACATCATCTGGGCACCAGAAATACTCCCCTGGGAATTAATGACCTTCAGCTGACCAAATAATTCTGTTATTGTTTGTTGTAGATATTTATGGCTCTGGCTATTATAAATACTTCAAGTTAAGTATTCTCTGCACCTTTAGGCCTAAATGCTGAAAACTGGAAGTCAGTGATCCTTGTTGCACTTCCCTCTCCACAGAACTAAAACTTACAAAGCAAGGTCAGTGTATAGATGTGTTCTTTTAAATTACAGGAGCATATCCTCTTGCCATGTATCACCGAGTTCACTATTAATACAATTACTAGCTTACAGGAATCTCAAATTAGATCTCTGTATAGTACAAAGCACATTGAAAATTTTATCATTATTGTAGTTGATAGATCTCTACCAGCCTCAGTGATTCAGCTGAATTACTGAGTAAAATCAGCCAGGTGAAGAGACCCCTTCTATATTTTAGCATCAGCCTTCTCCCCCTCAATTCTGTCAGAAATTAATCCATCATCTGCACCATCCTACCTCAAACTTTGGTCAGAAGCTGTGAAACCAGACGCCTGTGTATAAAACATTACAAACAGTTCACCAGTATTTCCATATAGGAACACTGGACTCCAGAGGAGAGAAGTAACACCCTAGAGTAAAGGGAATACTGCAGAGAGAAGAGCAAGACTGAAACAGAACAGCAGGAGTGAAGATATGGCTAAGAAGACAAGCAGTATAAATCCCTTTCACTACAGAAGCAAAAGTCTATCTCTGCTGCTACCTCCTGCACCACTAACAGCAGAAACAAGCATAATACATTCAGGCACTTGGATCCAAAAGCTATATACGTGTAATTCCCACCCCAGGGGCACAGGAAAGCAGAACTCTGCCTCGACAGAGCCAAGTGAGAAAGTGGCACACATGCAGCTACACCCAAACCGCTTCTTCAAGAGATGCCACCAACACAAACATGTCCACCAACCCCAGCTCCAACCCAGCCAAGGACACAACTGGACACAGAGCACATGTCATCATAGAATAAGCCTTGTCAGAAAGCAGACTTGTCAAAGCCGTTTTATTGCCCACCCCAACCATCTGACAGATTAAAAGCATAATTACAGATAATAAACTACAGTGCAAGCCAAAGCATGCCTTACAGAGATTGTAAACTCAGCAGACTTGGACTGGCACCAAAATAATGCAAAACAGAAATCTTAACACAAAATCTGTATAGAACTAATATGTTCCTCAGACAGCAAAAGCACAAAACATTTTATGTTCATGCATCATTGAGCTGTTATATGAGACATTTCAAACACGTAAGATACTGGGGGAGAAACAGGAAAAACATTACACAACACACATTTCGATAGTTCCAAGTTAACTCCTCTGCTTAATCTAACAATTCTGGCCACAATCACAGAATTCTGTTATGTCAGCTCAAAAAAACATCTAACACAGACATAACTCAGTTACACTTTTTATTTCTGAGAAGTGACCTTGACTGTAGTCAAAATGAAATATCTGAATAAAAGTAAACAGAATATATAGCAGTAATTTAAGACCTATTCATTTCCCACTCTTTACTTACCTTTGGTATTTAGTTGCATCTCCTCCCACTTGTTCCCTACCCCACAAAAGAGTAAGATACTGTTCAAGATTTATTTTCTATTTTCACGGCTTTTTTTTTTTAATCCATGTGAAAAACATGAGAAAACAAAGACGCTTTGTGAAGTCACTTCATTTCCCCAGGAAATTAAGAAGTGGGGCTGCAAGACTTCAGTTTATGGTCCTCTCAGATATTTAAAGAACAGATCCAAAAACCTAACTGAAGGAGGAGCATTTTACCAATAATCCAGATTTATCAACAGGATTTAAAGCAAGATAAACTTTGACACCCGATTTTGATTACTTCAATAGACAATATTTGAGTTTCCTTGATGGTTTTGGTTCTGGGGTTGGTTTGGGGTTTCTCTCCCACTTCCTGTAAGACAATTCTGACTTTCCGTAACAAAACACTTCCAGGGCTGACGCCCGGAGCTGCCCAAGCACAGCGAAGGCACGGCGCACAGGCACCTTCCCTGGGCCGGAGGAACGACAGAAGTCACCGCGCACTTGTTAGCGCGGAAAGCCCCAAAAACTCGTCCCGGGGGGACGCGGGCAGAGGACGGGCAGCGGCCCGGCCACTGTCAGCGCTCCCCCCGGTTGGTTCCAGTCACGGCGCAACAGGAGAGCTCCTAACCCGCCGGTTGTGCTGCCCGCAGCGCGCCGCGCCCGCCCGCCGCCTTTGTTCGCGCCGAGCGGCTCCGGCAGCCAGGGACAGCCCTCGGGGAGGCCCGGCCCGGCCGCGGCCCCGGCAGGACCGACAGTGGCCGCGGCCGGGAGCGGTCACACGACCCCCCGCGGGAGGGGCGCGGTGGCCCCGCGGCTCCACCTCGGCGGGGAGCGGCGGCGCCGCGGCGTGGGAACGGACGGGCGGGACCGGCTCCCCGCGCCCGGAGCGGGGCGGAACGGCAACGGGGCCGGCCGCGTCAGGGCACTCCTTCCTCAGGCGGAGGGTGCGGCGGGGGCACTGGGATGCGGTGTGTCTGTCCCTCCCCCCGCCCGTACCTGCTGTGAGGCCGCGGGAGCGCAGCGGGAGGCGGGGCCGGCGGGACGGGCGCGACAGCGGCGACGGCGATAACGACACCGAGAGCGGCGGCAGCGCCTCCTCCGCGCCGCCCGCGCAGCGCCGCCGCCCCCGCGCGCCCCCTGCTGCCGGGAGGCCGCGGGCACAGCCCGGGGGCGGCCTGAGCGGAGCTTGAGCAGTGCGGGCTTCCCATTGGCTCGCCACGATCGTTTTGGGAAGCGGTGCTTCTGATTGGGGGCGGCTGGGAAGCTCTTAGCTGCTGATTGGGCGCCTGCCTGTGGCCCCGCCCTCACGCGCCTTTCCCTTCAGCGGGCCGGAGCCCGTCCTAGCCGGTGTGCCGGTGGTACCGTGTGACCGGTTGTACAGACACCGGTGCGACCGGGGCCGGGGCCGCCACCACCCGGGGCCGCCGCTCCGGGTAGCGGGACGCCGCGGCCCTTTAAGGCTCCTGCTGGTTCTCCCGGAAGCCGCGTGACGTTGGCAGATCGCGGGATTCCTGGCGCCCAGTGGCGTCACGCCTGGCGGAGGCGGCACTGCGCGTGAGCTGGGGGGGCGGAGCTGCCGCCGCGCCTCGCGCCGTGCGCGCGCCCCAGTGCCCTGAGGGCCGTCAGGCAGCGGGGCCGCGCTTAGCCGACAGGAGCGCGTGTGAGCCCCGGGGCTTGCGGTGATCTGGGGTTCCTCATGTCGGAACGCACAAAATGGAAACGCCTTTGCCCGATAAAAGCCCCTGAGTGAGCACGAGGCCGAAGGGGTGCTGTGCCGTCCTTAATCGACGGCCGAGGCCAGTCTGACTAGCGGCAGGTGCAGGCGGGGACACTTTCCCTGGGACAGGCAGTAAAACCCCTGGCCGGACGGGGACACCATCCCAGGAACAGGCAGTAGCACCGTCCGTTGGCCGGGCAGGTGGCACACCCCCTGCCCGCGGAACGGCCAGGTTGGAGCTCTCTTGAGTGCTCTCTCAAATGAGAGGAATTGGGTTTTCTCTTCTCGGACAGTGGACATAATTGTGTTCTGATAACATCATGACGATCATGGTGAAGGGTCTGGAGGGGAAGCCGTTTGAGGAGTACGTGAGGTTACTTGGCTTGTTCAGCCTGGAGGAGACTGAAGTCAGACATCGTTGTGGTCTTGCAGCTTCCTCATGAGGGCCAGTGGAGGGGCTGACACTGATCTCTGCTCTGGTGACCAGTGACAGGACCCGAGGGAATGGCAGAAGTTGTGTTAGCGGAGGTTTAGATTGGATATAAGGAAAAGGTTCCCCAGAGGGTGGTCAGACACTGAACAGGCTCCCCACGGAAGTGATCAAAGCACCAAGCCTGACAGAGCTCAAGGAATGTTTGGACAGGGCTCTCAGGCACGTGGTGGGATTCTTGGGGCTGTCCTGTGTAGGACCAGGAGTTGGACTCAATTATTTTTATGGGTCCTTTACAACTAAGGATTTTCTGATCCTGTTTATCTTTTTTCAGCAGCATTAGTGATGGCAATGTCAATAGTGCAGTTGATCAGTCTTGCACAGATACCCCCACTAACTGATGTTAGCTGTATGGTAGGACTGCATAAAGAAAAGTTTTAGAAGTTTTAACCAGAACAGTATGAAGATTAAACTACCACTAATCAAGACTGGAAGAAATGCAGTAGTTTATCTGGCGAAGTGATACTGATGGAATGTTTCTTGACCTGGTAAGGCCTAAAACATTAATTATTAATAAATAATGTATTAAACATTGTTCCAGTCTAATTACCCTATAGGGACTGTCTAAATTGTTGAAGCTTTGCCTTGAGGCTTTTCCCAATTCCAAAGGGTGAATTACCTCCCCCTGATCTCAGCCCTTGTGATTCTTGAGACTAAGTGTGACAATTCAATCACAGCAGTCAGATATTAACAGTTAGTGCCTAAGTGTATGATATGGCATTTAACAGATCCCTAGGAGTCACTGTGAAATTGGGCCTTTGCTTACCACAGGATCTAAAGGGACATGAGAGAAACAGAAAAAAAGATCATGCATAGAATAACAGTTACATTCGTGGATCATAAACCATGAAATAGACCATAAAAATGGTAAGATAGCTTATCCAATTCCAAACTACAATTGTTTGAACACTAAGCAGCTTAAGAAAGCAAGCAGTATGATCATTCTCATCCAGAACAACAAGCCACTGCTGAGGTAAAACCTTTTGGCTGGTAGTAACACAGTAAAAATATTAATCTTAGCCATTAATCCTTTTGATTTATAGGTATTACATAAATCATGTTGCTGGTTTTTCCAAGCCTGCTGTTAGGATTTGCTGCATACTGTTCACCTGGAGAGAATGGCCTGTTGGGAATTCCTGACTACTTTGGAAATACTTCAGATGTAATACAGACTGAAAATGTGAGCCTGAAATTCCCATCAGGTAAAGTTAAATTACTAAAATATCTATACAAATACCCTGCCTTTCAAACTGTTAGAAAAAAAAAAAAAATTTTGGGTTAGAATTAGGAGGTTGTTGAACAAGCTTTTGACTTTAAAAGTTACATTCCTATAAAATCTGGAATAAGTTTATGAAACAAAACAAGCAAAGGGACTTCTCTTGAACTCTAAACAAACTTTTGGAGAGGAGACAAAACCAGTCTGACTTTTCATAATTCAAATATTATAAAGTAAATTGCTTTGGAACCCATATTTATTATGTGCTCACTGATCAAGAGTGAATGACAGTTCCAGATGAGTGGAAGACAAGTAAGTTTTTCCAGTGCAGTCCTTAATCTGCAGTCTCTGAAGTCCTTATCATGCAACACTTTCTGACATGAGGATTACAGCTCACTGGAATTTCTGATGTGAATGAATTATTTCTGTGTGGAGATAATTTGAGGAATGTACTCCCTTCAAAACTGTTTTGATTTTGCTGTTTCAATTTTTTTTTCAATTTGAATCAAGTTCTTGATCTTTCCCAGAATTTCTCAGAATTCCATAATAAATATGGATGATGACGTTGCTCTCTTTCCTCAAACAGTCGTTACGGAATATATGGTTATTCCAACTCTGCATGTGTCATGGGAAGGAAAAAAAATCTTTCAATCTAAATTGAATAATTTAACCATGAAATTTAAATTTTTTTCTTTTAAATATCTGTAAAAAGAGCCAGTTGTAGTCAGACAGGAATTTGTTATAACTACTACCCAAGGAAATACTCCACAACAAAGAATGTATACATTCTATAAAATTTCACCAAGACAGAGCTTTATACGAAACAAGAGTATGAAAAGGGGAACTTTGGTGAAGGTGTGCTTGGGGTATTGACCTGAATTAATCAAGCTGCAATACTTAAACCATATTAGAACTTTATGAGAAGAGAAACCTGCAAAATTAAACTAACTAAATTAGAGTACGAACAATTCTTTTCCAAAGGTGACTTAACCAGAATACTGCTCTTTAGTCAAAGTAATCATGTGTAAATTAAATATAGTCTAATGTAATCCATTCTAAAAGTCAATTTGCAGTTGGTGGCTATTGTTCAATTTGCTGCCACTGCTTGACACAGCTCGTTTGCTTAAGATGCCCAGAGGTGAGTGAACATTTCTCTGGCCACAACAGGAAGATCTAGGGCACATTCTTGCAGCTCGCCAGCGTATGGAGGAGGACTCTCACTGAAGGTATTGCCGGTATTAGGTTTTGTTTCTGCTTTTTTGTTGGTAGTGATGGATTCTTAATATCTCTGTGATAAAACATTGATTGTTGCATGCAAGTTATTCTCTTTGTGGTATTTTATTTGTTGTCATGTGATACCATGCTTTTGAAAACCCTGACCCACTGCATCACTGAAACAGCAAAAGCTTTTCCTTTTTAAATGCTGATGAAATTGTACATTATAATTTCCACCACCTACTGGTCAAATTATGGGTTTGAGCCATGAAAATAGGATGACTTTTACTTTAGCAGCAACTACACGAGTCTGTACATTTTTTTTAATCCATGCAAGAAAAAATATCCTATAGTAGACAACACTTACCTCTGTATGAATGAAGAGATTGTGGCGGGGTTTTTTACTTTTTTGCTTATTCTTTCTTAAACATCTATATATTATAACTTGGTTACTGTCAGACCTGAGCTAAATAGTGTATCAGTATCTTCCAACTACACATATGGGATGTTGCAAAGCTGTATTTGTGACTTGTCACTCTAACAACCATTGAAGTTCAGTTGCTTTTTGCATACCATTCTTGCCCTGGCAGAGACGTGATTTCTGCTATCGCTGAGAGACTGACCGTGGTGGAGGGGGAGCAGAGTATTTGACAACAGCCAAAGGGCAAGTTAAACTGTAACTCACATACTCTGAGCCCGAGGTTACCTATGAACCGTTAGTTTCCTTGAGAAACTATTTAGCAGTTTTAAAATTAAGATTTCTTGCATGTTAAAATTTTATTGGAATTGGTGGAAAGCAGTGAAAATTGTGGGTTTTTACAATAGATAATATTTTGGATTGATTTCAATGTCTCAATCGTAATCTGCGGCAAAAATTAAACCCTCGTAAGCAGCATTCCGTAGCGCCTCGCCGTGGAGTATCTCGCTCGATCCAAGGGGAATTTCGCTGCCACGAGCCAGCAGGGGGCGCGAGTCCCTCCCGGGGCGTGTCTGACCCGGCCCGCGGCAGGCGAGGAACAAGGATTCCTCTGGCTTGGAAGGCGCAACGTTAGAAAGGATTGCTTGAATTAAAAAAAAAAGTAAAAAAAAAAAAGTCAAGCCATTTCGGTGCAATGTTTGAGCACACAGACACCAGACATATTAAGCGGGGCTAAACTGGATTGTGGTCCTGCCAGCCACCATCAGGAGCATTAGCTTCAGGCCTCAGGATAGCCTCAGAGGAGAGTCATGAGTAAAATACGTTGCATTGCGACAAAGTCATGGATGACTGCTCTAATGAGGATGTGAACAGAAAAAACACAAAACCATTTTTCAAATGGTTAGATTGATTAGAGGTATTCTGTTAGCCAGAAGAAGGAAACAAGAAGGGGCATGGGGTAATGCCAGTCTCTGTGTTTAACCTTTAACCTTTAACTGTTGTGACAGTTATAATGGGTAGGTGGATCCATGTTTTTTTCCCCAGCTAGCTTTAGTCCCTGAGGTATCTAAGTTACTCAAACCTCTCAGTATGTTTGGCAACAAATCAAACTGCACCATCTCACTTTCGCAGGGGGAAGGATAAGAGACAAAATCGTTAGGCTGAGGGTGATGTTACAGCTTAGACTGTCTCCTGATGGTGACACACACACTTTTACAGGAAGAGTGGCAAAACTGAAGCCATTCCTGAAAATGTCTCTAGAGCAAATACCCAAACCCTCTCTTCAAGCATGCTGTTCTAAAAATGCTGTAGTTAATTTTTTAATCATTACAATCAAGGTGCCTGCCTAAGGTAGCCTTCCTAAGCATTAGTTGTCCAACGTATGTAAAACTTTGCAAATAAAGCTTTTTGCTGGACTAGGAAATTCAAAATTCGTTTGCAGAGCCACACACACACAGAGCTTTGAAAATGTGGTTTAAAAATGAAATGGAAGATTCTGTATTAATTCAAACAAGGAATACTAAAGAGTAAATTTGAGAGGCTGATACAAATAAAAGGTCTGTTCTGCAGGCTCTTAGTAGATTAAATTCAGTTTTTCACTTTACTGAGCCTTGACACTGCATACTCTTAAGATTTGTACATTTTTTAAGGTGCTTTACTATTTGCTTAAGAGAGTTATACATTTGCAAATTTTCTTACTATTGGAGAAATGCATCTGTGTGGACAAAAAGGCTATATTTCAATAGGAATCATATATACATTGCTTCAATTCTTGATTTAACAATAACTTACCCCTATCCTACCTGATTATAGGTAATGAGCCGTCAGAAGTTCAGATAGTTGTGTGAGCAGTTCTCACTTCATGTCCAGTGAGATAAGGACCCTTTCTGAAAGGGCAGGATCTGTCTTGAAAAACGAGATACTGCTTTATTTGTATCAAGATACTTCAGGGATTCAAGGGAAGCACATAATGAAGTTTTTAGTTTGTCAACTCTTCTTTCAGAGACACTTTTCATTTTGTTAATATTACGTCTTTCCATTTCTCAAAAAAAAAAAAAAACTAGAATTTTTCCTACCCTTTAAAAATAACCCTTTTTTTCCTTGTTATTTATTATGGTTGGGAATGATTAAATGTAGCAATCTATGTCCTATGCTATTAGATTATTTTATTCTATTCCGTTTTCTCAGAACTGCTGTTTTATTTGTATGTAATAAACAGGCTTTGGAGATTAAGGTGAGGAAAATTACACCTATTTTTCTGACCTGTTTGCTAATATAATATTTACCTCACTGTTGTAACTAGCTAACCCATTATCATGAGCTTCAGCTGTTTACATCACATCTCAATTTTTTCATTTGCTTTTCTGTAACTGTGGCTGCACTGACTAATTTAGCAACATAAGGTGTGTCTGAGTACTTCCTTTGGAAGACAGAAACTATCACTGTATCCACTGCTAGCATGAAACCCAGGAAGTGTTTTATTAAATCCATAATGCTCATTGTAGCTGTACTTTAGAGCTATGTATTACCTTCAATATCTTGATTTTTCACCTGACATTGCCCATATTTGCTCTGCTTTCCATTTAGAGGTTGATTACAACAGGTCTTTAATGCTAGAGAACTCTGCTGTAACTGCAACGATGGAATAGGGGTAAAGTGAATTGATCTTTTTTCTATTACAGGTTATATATGAGGTTTAAATCTGCCCATAAAGAAGATGGGGGAGGGGAAAACAATGGTTTGTAGTCTAATTCAGTTAAAGATCGGTGCTTTGCCAAGTAACACAGCAGAACTGAGGAATACCTCTCTCCACAGGGAGTTTCCTGCCAGAATAGCAAAAAATCCTTTCTTTGTTTTTTAGCTTTACCAAGATCTAGAAGGTCTCAATCCCTTGATAATGTCAAAGGCAAATTAGTGTGACTTTTAGGAGTGTATATTTAGTACGAGCTGTCTGGGAGAGACCAAAGAGGAAGGTGTGTGCTGGTGCTGCTGACTTTGCACATGCTCATGCCCATGTGCAAGCAGACTCATCCAAATGAAGCCCTTTTGGAAAGCAAATGTTGTGTAGCTGTTGAATGCTCAGCCCCAGTGCACGTTTCAGGGGTTAACTTTGGAATGGCTTTAGTCCAAACACAGGTTGAATGTCGTGGTTGGAGCACATCTTCCTGTTTTATTCCCCAAAGGAATTCCATGCTCTGAGACAGCTCTATCAAATGAACCAAAGCACAGTACATGGGGGCAATCAGTTTGGGTCACTTTTGAGCCAGAATGAAGTGCTAAATCAAACACACACTTGGTGAGTTAGATTGCTCTGAGCAGTAATGATCTCTCTAAAGCAAGTTTTGCAGGAGACTGCTGAGGGTTGCTAACAATCCTCTTGAAGCTGGCAATCAGATTATCCTTTTTGTAGGTGAGCTAAGTAGGTTAAACATCTTCAAAGCCTCTAAACTGTATCTCTCATATCCTGAAAGCTATTAACACATCAGCACTGAGTCTGCTTCCCTGCAGTCTTAGGTCAAAGGGGCTAAATGTTACACCTTTCTGCCTTGCTTAATCATATCCATGTGACTAAAACAGAAATTCCCCAATGATCTTATTGGCTCTTATGAATTCTCAACTCTCTCCATGTATTATGGAAGAAGCTCAGGCCCTTCATATAGAGAATGTCACCATGACGCTCAGTTATAGACCAATACCCTAATTCCAGCAAACAGGATAAGCCTTTATTCATCAGCTTATCTTAACTGTCATACTTATTCCAAAAGGTCAAGAAGTCATCCAAAATGCAGGTTTACAAGCACTAGTAAAAATGGCAAAGTGTCTCCAAGCTGTCTGAGTATAAAAACATACTTAAGGAATTCTTCACATTCACCTCTGACACTTTGCAAGCAATTGCAGTTTCAAATCCCTAACAGTAATGTTTGCTTTTGTTTTCTGTCACTCTGCTTCATGTTGCGAAAATACTGAAAAAAAATTAATGTCTCCTGAAATGCAGTGAAACAAAAGCTATGTTACAAAGCTAACAATTTTATATATGCGCTGAATAATTCTTAATTTAAATAAAACTTTAAATAAAGAGTGGCCAGACTTGACTAGGGTCTTTCAAAGAAAATACCTCTGCAGAAACACAAGGAGAATGAAGTTAGCTGACACATTTGATGTACTTACTAATGGTTTTGTATTGTTGAGCATCAAACTGATAAGAGCTGGTTTTGTTTTCTTTAAAATCATTACTGAAATACAGGATTCAAAATACATCTTCTTCAGAGGGCAGGGGAGAAAATAGTCTTCCCATCCTCCTAAACCACTCACACTTTTCCAAATAAGATTTCTTTGTAGAATTCACCCTTCATTCCTTCCTGGCAATCTTCATTTCCATTCTTGACTTTTCTTGGGCAAGTGTTTTCAAATACAAAAAGGGTAAAGAGTATTTTAATTGTTGTTTGTCAAACTAGAAGGATTAGCATTTTAAGGAAATCATACAAGTAGAGCAGGAAAGCATGAGAATTGTTTGAATGCATCCCTAAAGCAACCTGTGCTAGTGGAATGTGTCCCTGCCTGTGACAGAGGGAGTTGGAACAAGATAATCTTTAAGGTTCCTTCCAACCCAAACCATTCCATGACCCTGTGAATGCTGCCATAGATACCCTAGGAAAGTATTTTCTGTAAAGAATTGTATATTGCACCCCTCTGTCCATTCAAACCAATATGACCCTAAAATTATAAAATCTCAGGCTAAAATTGATTTGCCATATAAGCAACACAATGCGTGGAAATTAGTGATTCCTCAAAGAATTATTCTGAAGAAATTAATATATCTAAAAACAAGGTTAGCACATTTTCTTATTCCTTGAAAGAGTCAGTATTCCTTAGTAAGCACACTGCTCAAGACTTTTGGGAAGCAAGTGTGAACTACTGTGTTAGCACTGCCTAATTTAGTAGTGCTGACATAACTGCAGCTGTGAGCTGGATTGGAAGCATCCAGGTATAGACAGATTACTCCTACAAACAGGCAATTTCAGAAGTGAAGAGAGTTTCATGACAGTGGACTAACAGACTAACACAGTATCCTTAGTTTCATGGAGTTCTAATTCTGAAGTATGGAAGAGAATCCAGAAGAATAGGAAGTTTACGGTAGCAATTACAAATAATAGCACGAATGGAGCAGCAAGACCTTTCGCAAGTCCACACAGCTATTGCAAGGTAGGACATAGATACATGGAGTAATGTTTTTAGGAAACAATTGCAATTGCAACAGAATTGCACTGCCATTAAGATTGAAGTTGCTACAACAGGCAGAGTCCTGCTGTTTCTCATACTTCACTCTAAACAACTTTTCACTTTTTTCATGCTTTTACAATCTGTTTTATAAATCTTTTTTCTACGTTGTTAGAAACAACGTAGGCTTCCACAAAATTTGAAGTTTGAGTTTGTGTGCTGTAAGACTCAAAACAAACCTTGGATGGTTGAGGTTTTAACTTGAATGCTGCACTCTCAAATGTGGCATCCCACCCATTGGCTGCATACAAAAGGAGGTTTTTAATTGAAAGGAGAGTTAACATTCTTCCAAACCTCAGTCTGGAGCATGTATAATTATACTAAAGCATTGTTAGAAGCTATTTTAAAAGGAAATGTTGCCTGCCTTCTGAGATTTTTCTATATACATGTAGTCTGGGCATGTCAGCCTTTCCTTAAAACCACAACGTTGTTATTCTTGATCAATAAGCAGCAGTAGCACACTGTAGCACAGAAAATGACAAGCAACTGTGCTCTTCAAATTTGCACCTTACCACTGACTTTGTAGAGAGCTTCAGTTATCCTGGGTCTCACTACTTAAATTTGTAAAATGGGACTTATGCAACTGTGATTACTATTTTCTTTAAAAATGTATTTTCTTCTGTAAACTGCTGAATCTCAGGCATTAGATAATTTTATATATTTTTGTTATCTCTTAGGTATGTACTGGTTTACCTGAAGTCAGAACCTAACCTGTAAGAAATACTGTTTATACTTCGTTTATATTTTCTGAAGACTAAACCTTCTCTGACGGTTAGTTGAAACATTTTAGTATTGAACTTATTACCATTCCTTCCTTTACTCAAAGGTCCAAATTATTGCTTATAACAAATATTTAATTAGCAGCCCACCTTTTTTCTGAGGGGTTAAAAAAAGTAGTGTTTATTAAATTTTATTTTTACTATAAAAATATGACACACTCCAAATGTGTGTAGTCCCATCTTATTGTAAGCCATTCAGTTTTAAATATATCCTTCCCTAATTCGGCTGTCCCATCTCTACCTCTGGTGCCTACTCCATTCAGCCTTTTTCCAGACATAGGCCCCTTACAAGATGCTCTTGTGATAACAGAACAGGAAGTTCTTTATCTTCTAATGTTGTGTGACTCCAAATTTAATTATATGCTTTAAGCTGGTAGAAAATATGCCTTACTCAAAGAGAAATTACTTGGGCTGGTACAAGAAATTTCAGGGCCTATGGCATAAAGTCAGATCAGATGATCTGACCTTCAGCTCCTTGAACAAATGACCAGTGACTTAAGAAGCCAGAGATAAAAAGATGATGGACAGAGGTCAGAACAAAGTGATGAAAAACAAAATTCAAAGACCAAAACCAAAAACAGCACAGCAGTAAGCAGTGACACTTGTTTTCAATGGCCACCCTTCTCCAAGGGATTGTGCTGCTCAGTGTTCTCACATAGGTTTCTAAGTCCAGTATTTCAAGTAAAATTAGGACTGCTGCAGCTCCTCCTCTTCCTTCAACTTGCTGTCATAAGGATCATAAAAGGACCCACCTAATTCCAGTCCTTCCAGTTCTGCAGTAATCAGCTAATTATGCAGATTACAGAAAACTGAGGTGGGGGATGCAATATATGTGCTATGGTAGGAAATGTTTCTCTCCTTACATGAAACAAGTGATCCTTTCATGCTTGTGTTATTTAGATCTTAAGATGCATTCCCTCCCCTAGGAACAGGAATGAAGTAATTTCAGAGAATTAACTACTTTACAGTGCTTTACATTTTAATTCTACTTTATTGTATGAATATGCAAAACATGTTTGCACACATCCATAGACAAACTGTGTGTTGCTTCAATAAAAACAAGTAAATGAAAAAGACCAGCTGATGGGAAGAAAATGCATGTTCAGCAGCATCTCTGCACACAATTATCCGTGAATGTCAGTGCATTTGGAAGAGTGATGTGCAGTATTGGCCATTGGGTTTTTTGATAAAAACTATTCAGGGTTGGGGGTTTTTTTGTGGTTTTCAGAAAGAATCAATCTAAACAAAAATTCAATATAGTATTTTACAGAATAAAAATTAGGCTTGCTTATGTAATTAAGTTGACCCTCCATTCTAAATAACACTTGAACACAAGCAAAGATTATCTATCCCAGGTTAATCCTTCCTAGGGATTACATGGTGCATAAACTAATAAAGCTTTATCTTTTCTTCTTTCTGAGAGAGGAATTAACTAGAGAAATATTAAAACATCAATGCAACATTAAAAAATTGCATACAGAATTGGGAAATTAGGTGGTTGTGAGTCTCCCAGCAGCATCAAATCACCATTAAGTTTAAATATGCAGATCCTATATGCAGACACACAGAATTCAGAATACTCCGTGTATGCAGAACTGTTTTGTTCTGTGAAGTAAAAATGTCAAGTATGCATAAGATGTGTATTTTAAAAGATAATCTGAATATGATCAGCATAAAATTTTGTATGCACCATATTACTCATATTTTTGGGGTATCAGTCACAAAAAGAAGCTAGACAAAATTTTTATCATTCAGCATAATTTAGATGGAGATACTTATGGTAAAGTAACTGAGACACAATTAAAATGTGCTGGTTTACACCCTAAAAAGGAAAAAATATATTTAGTACCTACCAACTGAAAGACTTCCATGAACACTGTAATATGGCTGTTTGGGCAAATGTCTGTTTATTTAAAAGGCTAATCAGTGAAGGCTATAACCTAGACTTGAAACTAGAAAGCTATCAAAGAAGGAGTCAAAGAAATGAACTACTTTATTCCCAGTCACTTTTTGACTGCTGGTTCTGAGATCACCCTTGACTGGATGCTACATATATATATATAGTAGGATAAGTACTCAGCAGAATTTAAATCCATTTAGTAAGATTCACACCTCTAACAGCTGAAGATAAAACTGTTCATTTTAAAGCTTTACTAGGACTGATTTGTCACTCCCTTTTTATCTTTCTGTCTTGCACATCCTGATGCCAATTAGCAAGGCCTGGTACACACAATACAGCAAACTCCCTCATTCTGTATAGTAAATGCAAAGAGAATGGTGGTTCCATCCCTGCTGGTACAAATGGGGTAGTTCATGGCATTGGGTCTCTTAATTTCTGATGGCATTTAATATGCAATTAAAAATTTTTCTCCTTTATATGTAGGAACACTAGTCTTCATACATGTTATTTTAAAGAATGCAGCAGTGTTTAGGATGGTATGAACTTTATTAGTCACAGGATCTGTAGGTAAGAGTTTTTCTAGATGGCTCACTATGAAATTCTGTAAATATAATATCACCATGAGGAATTTGTTTTATATTAAACCAAGGAAGCAATTTATGTATTTGGATTAGGTCAGAGAATCACAGAATGGGTAAGGTTGGAGGGGACCACAGTCCCAGTCTAACTCCCCTGCTCAAGCAGGGTCATCCTAGAGCACATGGCACAGGATTGCATCCAGATGGTTCTGGAATATCTCCAGTGAGGGAAACTCAACAGCCACCCTGGGCTACCTGTTCCAGTGCTTGGTCACCCACAGATTGTCTTCCTTGTATTAAAATGAAATCAAAAAGAATGACTGTGTCTGAAGACTGCCAAACCCATTGGTGTGCTAGTTTTCCATCTGTACTATGGAAATTACGCAACATTTCTATAGGTCTTTGAAGATTCACTGAACTCTGTAAGAGTTAAATATCATCTTCCCTGAGCACTGTCACATGTCCAAGGTACTGGGACTTCAATTCAGCAGCTTCCTTCACACTCCACTGTTTCCTTAGCTCTTTATGGCAATGAGTCTACAAGTCTTCTGCTCATAAGAGTCCTGAACATGTCTTCTTTTGTCCATAGTTGAGCTTTTTAAAGGAAATATAAAGTCTATAGAACTATAAAATCTTTCTTAGTTTTAGGAAAAAGTATTCTTAAGTCAGTAATTGATACTTCAAAGAAACATAAGCTTAAGTCTTTATAATTATAGGTTATATAAATTGTTCTAATTTGTTTATATTGTATAGTAACCATACCATTTGTTGCCTTCCAGTGCAGTGGAAAATAGGTCTACATAGAAAACATAGTAAGTTTGTCATGTTGGCCCAGATTTGTGAATACATTTAAACTCTTACCTTCTATTGAGTCCCCACTTCTTATTGAAAATCAAACAGCTGCTGGTGCCTAAACAACATTTTATTGAACATCAACCTGCCTGTTGTGCACTGGCACTGTGCATACTCTCAGCAAATGACTCTTGCATCTTTTGGCTGATTTGAAGTATCTGGTTTAATTCAGGTATAGCAAATCCTGATGTTAGTGCTTACAGTTCTCTGGTTCAATTACTCCTCATCCCAACCACTCTGCAAAAGCAAAGAATAAAAGTAGGAGACCATCCCACAGAGATATGTAGATGAGAAATTCAGAGCCTACTTGACAAGTGACACATACTCAGCTCTTGAGCACTATTTAGCCCCTTTTTGATCTTACATGTCTTAAGATGCAAGTTTTCCTATACTCACTTCTTTCCTACTCTTAAATTCTCTGGCTAATCCCAGTGTGCCCTACCCCTCAGTACTTCCAGGGATTTTTTTGACCCTCAACAATACATTCAGTAACTTCCCAGTTCCCAAAGCAGTCTGGATGGTGTTTAAAGTGTTTAGAGACAGAGGGCTCTTGTGCAGATTAGCCTGGAACAGATGAAGGCTACATTATACTACCTTTCCTTTGATGGACACATTATTTAGTGGGTTTATCCTGACAAGGGTTCAGTTGCCACAAAACTGCACAGCTGAGGAGCAGCAAGAAAGACAGGTCCTGAAAGAAAACTGCAAGACAAGCAGACCACACCAATAGGGTATTCACTCTTGACAGGGTGAAGGACAAAACAACTAAGAGGTGAACAAATAAACAGGTAACAAAAATCTTCATTTTATTTTCAAGCAATTTAAAACATTTAGAGACAACGAAAAGCCAGTAGACATGGTAAAAGGAAAAGTTACACAAAATGTGCATTTCTATTTCTTCTCTCTTAAATGAAATATAATCTGCAGCGTCTATAAATCCATGTTCTGTCTCCACCCTGGATACTGCATTCAATTCTGCAGCCTCCCCCTGGTCTCAGTAAAAATAGAACTGGAAGAAGATTCAGAAATGGTTAACAAGGACAAAGGCAGAGAAATGGGATTTCATAACAGTGAGTTAAAATGGTAGGAAAGTAGTTCTTTATGAAAAGGGCACTCTTTCTGTTTGTGACAAAGCTGTCTAGATAATAAAAGCAGGCAAAATCTCCAGTCTCTTTGAATTCAGGTCAGATGACTTCTCCAGTGTATTTGCATATTTTACTTGGTGATATATGGAAAAAATTATCAATTAATTTGTTACTGCAGAACAGGCCTTCCCTGCCTACAGGCCATGGTTTCATAAAAACCTTTAGGCAAAAGGAAGTGATATTGGAGTCTCTTTCCCTGGCAGGGTGGAACTGCTAATTTGAATGTATCTACTATCATGTCACATTATCAGAATTGTGTAGGTGGCAAGGGACTTCTTCAAGTTCTGTAGTCCAACTTTCTCCTCATGGCAGATCCCATTAAAGCAGGTTGCTTTTAGTCATGTTCAGTTGAGTTACGTATATCTCTGAGGAGGGAGTTCCCACAGCCTCTCTGGGCAAGTTGTTTCAGTATTTGATCCTTAAAAAAAAAAAGAAAATTGTTTCCTATATTGAACTGTTGTAGGTTGTGCTCATTGCTTCTCGAGCATCTCTGGGAAAAATGTGGCTCCATCTCTTCTACACCCTTCCATTAGGAAGTGGTACACAGCATGATGATCTCCACTCACCACCTTCTTTAAACCTGAGCAAATCCAGCTCTCTCTTCATGTATGTCATGAACTGCAGCTGCCTGAGCAGTTTGGAGGCCTTCACTAGCCTTGCTTTAGTGTGTCAAGGGCTTTCTTAAAATGAGACACAGAGCTGCAGATGTAGTGTCACAAGTGTCAGATGGAGGGGAAGAACCAGTTCCCTCCAAACCCACCAGTGGTACTCAGCCCAGTTTGCAGCTGGGCACATTTGCTCCAGGAGCACACAGTTGACTCACATTCAATTTGTCCACCACTACCCTCAGCTCCTTTTCTAGAAAGCTATCCAGTCAGTTCCCAGCCTGTCCCACTGTGTGGGATTATGCCAGCCCAGTTGCAGGGCTTTGCATTTGCCTTTGCTGAACTTCATGAGGTCCCCAAGAGCTCATTTTTCCAGTCTGACTAGGTCTGTCTGAGTAGCAGCCCTGCCTTCCAGTGTATCAGCCACTCCCCCCAATTTAGTATCACCCACAAATGTGCTGAGAGGTCACTCTATCCCATCATCCTGGTCATTACATCAACCATTTCAAGAATCCAAGTTGATGTAACCTATATAAATAAAGCAAGTAAAATATCCTTCCAGACATATGCTGGAGACTTCAAATTTTGTTTTAGAAAAATGCACACATTGCACTGCCAAGTATTTTTTTTCTCAAGATATGAAAATAAGAAGTAGCCCTGGATTCCAGAAGAAGCAGGCCATGGGCCTTTTTATGGGTGCAAATGCCAAAAGTAGAACTTGACTTCAAGGGTGCAAATCTTCTGGAAGGCAGAGATGACTGTCAGAGCCTAAGAGCCAAGCAAGCTAGAAGTTACTTAGAGAGTCCTTCCCCAGCATCTCCAGTGTGTGCCTTTGCTCAAAGACAGACAATATAATTCCATGCCATAAAAATGGACAGAACTGCATCAGTAAATACGTGGTGCTCTGAGGATGTTCTTGCAATCTCATTACTTGCCTGGGTGGTTGTACACATGGAATGGCCTCTGTGTTAGCAGCTGTTCTACTTAAGGAGCAGAGGGGAGATTGGGGAACAGGAAAAAAAACAAAACCAGAAGGAAGAGAGAAGAAAACTGTAGGAGTAATTCAGCTCCTCTGCAGACATTATAGCCAGTTTCAAGAACATTTCTGTAATAACAACCTTTCCAGCACACAACTGTCTGTTATGGACAGTCACACACTAGCACGGTGTTTTTGCAGCGTGGACAGAGTAACATTGCTGCCAAAGGGCATGTAAAGGACAATGTTACAGACATGATCCCCAAATTTCTCTCAGGACATATTGTGCTACTCAGAGACTTACTATTACCAGAGACATTACAGGTTATGCTATAGGCTGGTATAGTCTTCAAGTTCTGTATTTTGTTCTGTATGCTAGAACTGGATTTGAGATAACACATGTACATCACAAAATACTATAAAATGGCTTAGCAGAATGTTTGCTAATCTTCCACATGGAGTTTGTCTCTCCAAACTTTGCTTTATAACTCTTGTACATTTTGGGACAACATCTCCAACAACATGAGCTGAAGAAAACATTAGTAAAAAGGAAGCATTGGTTGTGAAAAGGAACTAAGAGAAGATGGAAGGACATGAAAGTGAGGAAACCCAGCCAAACCTCCAAAAATAAGAACAAAGGCACTGAATGTTTCCAAACAAATAGATAATTAAGGCTGTTTGGTTTGGTATTTTTATGAAGACAGCAATGATAAAGAAGTTGTGTACTACTTGGACACTCAGTATCTGAAGGAACATACACTTGTAATGGATGTATTCCAGGCAGAACCTGTGTCCCAATCTAATGTTTAAGAAAATGTGGGATAACTCAGAGACATTTACCAAGTATAGCAACAAGTAAACACAGTCATTTGACTTAACTGCTGGGAAGAAACTCTTCAGGTTTAATTATTCTGATACCCTCACAGTAAGGCACGTGCTTCTTTTCCTTATTTTCCTCCAGGAGTCAGTGCCACAGAGGAACCCAATCTGGGACTTAACCTGGAATGCAAAACATCAAATTCCTGTTTCCCAGCTCTGCTACAGACATCATAAAGCACCTTAAGCAAATCATCCTGCCTCCATTCCCATCTCTAGCAATAGGAAAATAATTTCTTTCACCATTCTTTATTAGTTCATTAATTCAGTGGGGCAGCAAGTATGTCCTATGGCTTAACTGCCACATGCTTAATCCTGTAGGATCCTAATTTTTTAGGGCTTTGGTTAGACACCTACAGACCCTAGTACTTCTATACTCATCGTCAGCGACATTACATTTGTTCACAACAGTTAAATGCAGAGTATATATAAATTTTACCAAGGTAGGTGCCATGCTTTTTCATTTCTCAGGAAAAATAACTGCTCTTACTAAAGAAAAATATTTTAATGGAACTATTATTACTCCAAAACCACCGTTTTTCAGCTGTTTAGTCAGCAGTAAATCTACTGTTACACTGGTCTCAAAATCACTACCTTCACCTGATCACAGGGTAGTGGCTAACTTGCACTTACATTAACTTTATTTTAGACCATTCTAGCACTTTCCATAAACATTTTAACATTTGTGTTGTTATAGTCTGTCATTTTCCTGCATGTACATAATCCTGGACACTGAGAAATGAGGCTTTTAGAACTCATTTAACAAGTTGCCAATAACAGTGTAATGCTGTGAGAATGTTCCTCAGTACAGCCATGTGTCTCAATTATATTAATCTGTTTCTCAGATTTAAAAACAATTAAAGCAATCATAAGGCACATGCAGCCTTGCTTGAGAAAGTATATTTGAAAAGCAAATGCTTCTCCCCGCCCCTGCACAGCTCCAGTTGACAGACAAAAAGAATTCATCAGTAAGAGGGAAATGCCATTTGTCACATATGATTTTGGCCAGTTTCCAAGTGCTTCAAATAGAAGAAAAGAAACACTACAAAAAGAAATATGACACATCTACACTGCCACATAAGTTTTTAATTAAGAAATTTAAAGGGAACTAAATTTAATGTAAAAAAATATGACTCTATCATTGTAATCCATATGAACTTCCAATCTGTTACTAGTATATTTTCTTAGCCATATACCTGGCAATTAACTGGACAATCTAGCTCCACCTCAATAAAAGTATTTCCTTCTATCAGATTTCCTCCCCTCTCACCAATTTCACTAGATGTTCTCCTTTGAACTTCTATTACACTCATGGGAATCAGAACTCATGACTTGCATTCCTTACTTCATCACTACATACAGTTTTTATCCCTACACATCTTTGTGTGCTTTCTCATAGAAGCAGTGTAGTCTGAGCATTTCAGTCTCATTTGATTTTTCAGTGGTTTTAAGGTTACTTTCCTTTCTTCAGAGAAAAACGTATCAGCTGCACTAACACATTGCATCAGTGTCCTGAAGAACAACATGAAATGTAATTCATCTTGCTCCCTTGGATACTGTTTTCATTGTCATATGCAATGGTATGCTGGATGGGATACTGTTCAACTGGAAGTTTCATTAACCAGTTCTCGGACACCATTAAAATGTTCTAATAGGTGTGACTTATTGACCGGAAGAGTCGGTAAACAAATGAAGTATAAGTGACAGTACGAGACCAGAGTAACAGTAATTAGCAATGTGACTCCATGAGTAATAAGAAAATTGCCCTGACCCAGTTGATGGCAATAGCAACAAAATCTTTAAAAAAATTTTAAAATAAAATCCCCAATAGATGGGTTTTCTACCAACACTTGTAAGGGTCATGGACAACCTTTCTGGTTGCCACACAACCCACTTCACTAGTATTCCACTCCAGCTATGTTGGGACACACAGTGGTAGCTGTGCCCCCCATGTTGGCTGGAGCCAGGCACAGGGATGGAGGGAGAAGCATGGGCTGGCAGCATTGTCCCAGCACACCGTACCTGTGGCTGCTTGGTACAGATCTGCAAGGCATCGGGGCTTCACGGGAAGCCTCTGGCAACCTTCCCCTCTCTGCAGAACACCAGCACTCAGGTGGGAACCCTGCTGATTTCTGCTGTGTGGAGTTCACACCATCACCCTCTCCCTTGACAAGTGCCATGCACAGTCCTGGCTGAGCTGCCACACCTCACCTGGTGTTCTGCACACGGTTGCACAAAGGCCTACCAGGTGTACAATAGCCTATCAATATCCTGCCTCCATTTATCCCACGCTACCCTCCACTTCAGTGCCAACACAAACATTTCAGAGGGCCTGGATTAATGAGAGCATAACAAAAACAAATCTGATCTGTCCATGCATGCTTTTTGCATGTTGGAATCACACCACATATGATTTTCTACCTCTCCTGAATAAAGAGGAACGTTATAACACAGAAATCAGAGCATTTTAATGCAAAAGTAGAATTATCCTTCAGTATGTGCATGAAAAAATGGTTTTATTTCTTTGATGAAAATACCGTTCACAAAACCCCTCCACCAAACTACCAGCTGCTCTCCAATAGTAAGATGACATGACCAAGAAAAAGTTCTTGGTAAGTTCCATAAAAACCCCCCTAGTTTTATTTCTCTTTCCATAAGGCCTCAAAGGGATCCAATGGGGGTAATATCCTGAAATATAATAATGCCAAAAAAAAAAAAAAAAAAAAGAACACCACAAGACAAAACACATACTCTAAATCAATACTCTAAATTTCAGGGCTCCTGGTTGCTCGAACAACTGGCAGGAAATGCACTGGTTTCAGTGCAATAATAAAAGGTAAGAAGAAATACTTGGAAAATATGAGCACAGAACAACTCACATAAAAGCAAGTGGTATTGTCCGTGTTGAGAGAGGGAATGAGACAGATTGTAGTAAGACACCTGGTTGTAGGCTTTACAAAATAATACAAGAGTTTGAAAGGGAATGGAAAAATATGCAAATACAATACAATGTACAAAAAAAAAATACTCACTTTGAGAGTCTGTTTTATTTGAGGTACAATTGAAGTTTTTATCAAGCTACAGATATCCGTAACCAGTTTAGGAGTTGGTTGTTCTTTATTCATCTAAGGAAAGGAGCAATCAGTAGATGAAGTCTGGCTGATGCAGACTCCAGATAGAGAACGCCTTCAGCACTGGTTATAATTAACCACTAGACACTAGACTAACTTACAACACAGTTCCTGCTTTACTCTTCAGATCTAGATTAAATTACCTAGGAACTTCTGTAGTTCAAAAAGAAAATATAGCTACCAGGGCAGGAAGGTCTGGAGGAGCGGAGAGGCGGCCCCCATCAGAGACCTGCGGGGTGTGACCCCCTGTGCCTGCACCGCGCTCCGCTGCCCGAGTGACAGGTCCCAGCTCTCCCCGGCTCTTCCAGCGGCAGCTCCTCCCTTCTGGCCAGATGGACAGCACAGCTTGGACTCGGGCTCCGGCTCCGGGGGACCCGGCTCGGGGCAGAAAGCAGCCTTTTATAGCCGGCACGCCGCTGCCGCGGCTCACACCTACACACTCGGCTGCAGAGCAGGACGCCGCTGCCGGGACCCGCACCCCCGCCCGCCGCTGCCCATGGCGCTGCTGGCCCCGCTCCTGCTGCTGCTGCTGCTGCCGGCGGCCGGTGAGTACAGCCGGGCCCCGGGCCGGGGCTCGGCATCCGCACGGTCCTTCCCGGCAGGGAAGCGGCCGCGTGCAGCGGCGCCTCCACGGGCTCTGCTGGACGCGCTCCCTTGCCCGTGCCCGGCCGGATGGGGCTTGGCAGCGTCGGGGGGCAGGTGGGAAGAGGGGTAGAGAAAGGAGTGTTAGCAGAAACACTCACGGGAAGTGCCTGTCTGCCCACGCCGGAGAGCAGTCCCTGTGACAGCTGGCCAGCGCTCGGGCGCAGCTGGGTGGGACTCGCCGTCAGGAACCCCCGCTGGAGCTGCACCGACAGCCCGGCCGGTGCTCAGCCCGCACCTGCACACGGGAGCAGGGCTGGAGGGGCTTACATCACTTCTGTAAAGTTCATCGGTAATGTACAACTCTGCTAACGAAGTTCCGTGTTTCAAATCAGTTTGCAGCTTGCACATGCAGTAACGATCTTTCTATAAAGCCAGTATCTTTACCCCCACTCTTCTCCAGGTATTGGAGTGAGCTGTCGTGGAGCACTTGAGTTAGTAAGCATTTCAGAAGCAGGAATTGCTAGAACTGAGATTGCCAACAAAACCCTAACTGGGTTATTCTGAAAAATGAGTCAGTCTTCATGAATAAGTTATGATGTGAAAACGTAATTAAAGGACCCCTGCCTCATACCTTCACACAGCCAATTACTCACTTGGCAAATATTTAATTATTTTTTTTGTCTCCTACATCCTATTTATTAAGCAGTATTAAAGACCGCTTGTAACAATTCACAGTCCATTTCCTCATAGGTTTTCTGCGGTATTCATCAGTACAGTATCTGAATATACTCTCATTTACCTGAAACTTTATTATTGTCCCTCTTTTTCAGATAGGTAGGTGGGCTGACACAAAAAACCATCCTCTAATTTTAGGTTCCCATGGTGACATGAAGAAGAACCCACTTTTACCTACAACTACATAAAATTATGTGGAACTTCAACTGCTCAAAGCCTGGTTCTCACTGAGTACTGTGGTAGCTTGGTAGTCCAACCCCAGAATATTCAGCCAGCTGGGAGCCTACTATTAGTAAACATCAATAGGCACTGTTTTAAAGTGATTAAATTAACCTCATGCTGAACCTTTGTGACAGCTGTAAGGATAAAATCCTATCTTCCAGAATAGCAATCAGCTGTCTTAAGTAAAAGATTTTCTTCCACTTTTTTTTTATACATTCCTACGCAGCTTGCAAATTCACCACACCAAAGCTTGCAAATAGCAGGATCCTAAAGAAAAGAGCCTCAATTCATTCCTAGAACAGATTCTGGGCACAGAATGGAGCTGGGTCTGGGGGAAGGCAGTCATGTGATTAAAGCCCACAAGGTAAGGTGCTTGCATAATGGGGCTGACTTAGAGCCCCACCAAGCTCCCTGCCCCAATTCTACTTCCTGACCTCAGATTGCCCCTATGATTCCTCCTGCATTTTGATCACCCTCCAGACTTCATCCTTTGCATGGCACAAACCTCAGCAAAAACATTAAGGAAAGCAATGAAATCACTGCTTCTGCCAGCTTAGAGTGCTCATTACAGAGAGCCTGGCTGCGCTCCGATAGCTCTGAGTCAGGCATCTCAGTCACCCACTCCGTGGGCAGTGAGGAGCACGGGAAATGCAATTTACCTGTTTCTCAATTGGTCCAAAGTATCAAAACAGGCAAATTTAACCTTTCAAAAAATGTACACATCACCAGAGTTTGTGGAGATAGCACGTAAGTTGTCTGGGCAATAAAATGAGGTGAAAAACGCCATTCCTGATGGCTTATGAAACAAGAGGTAAAAGTCTAAGTAAAAACTGAGAGGTTTCTGTAAGGCATACAGTTCTTTTTTGCAAGATCTTGGAGATGCATCAGAAAGTCTGCTTATTCCCAAGTTTCAAGTTCTGAACTACTGGAGTACTATGACTGCATAGAGATATCCCTATAGGAAATTTTACATATATTTAACATCAAAAAATGTTTCTGTACCCTCAGTCTTTGAAAGAATGGCTTAGAAATTATTTTTAAACCCATGAAACAGCATACACTGTATTAGATGCTAATAATGTAGTTAGGTGCCATAATTATGCAAAGTTGTACATTTCAATAAAAATGTGAGTATCTGGAAAAATAATCATTATCTTTGCATTGAGCCCATTGCAAAGAGTAAAACATTATAGGAAATAAGACCTTTCACAAAAAATGACTGTGTTTCTAATTTTTTTTCCCTGTTTGCATGTGGAAATTTAAGGGAGTAGATTTTTAAAACACTTTATAAAGCAATGAAATCAAAATAAATGCAATCTGGCTCACTCCCTTTTTCCCCACCTACAAAGTTGTGTTTGACAGAGCTGCACACAATCTGCATGACAAAAACCAAAAAACAGACTAGACAACACTGCTCTTTCAGCAACACATAATCAAACCTCTTGTTCACAAAGTCTTCATAAAAACAAAAACAACCACACAGAAGATTACAAAAACTTAATCATAAAACATTTGGAAATATGCAGAACGTCACTTCAGTCTCTAATTGTATTCCACAACAGTTCTGATAAAAATCTTTGGAGATTTTGTTATATTACAAACACACCAATGCTATCATCATCACCAACATATTGATACTCTGATTGTTTCCATAGTTCTATGCATTCTCAGATGATATCTCAATGCTTTTAACAACTCAGGTCATAAAGCTGTTGTGACAGAGTATCCTATTCAGAGTATCTATGGTACAATACCGTGCTGGTTTACTGGATGTCCAGATACTGTAACACAAATAAATTACAAGGACAGAAAGTTTATGTCCTTTTTTTAAGATACATGGCATATTATACTTGAACTCCTCAGCTACCAGACATTTCATCACTTCTACTTGTCATGGATTTAAATCAAGGGACTAGGAATTGTCCAAAGTTAGCAAAAAACGCTCTGATGAAACCAGGAATATGACTTTGAAATTCTTATTTTCTTCTTCCTGACTTGTATCTCTCCTACACCCAGTTGCCCTTCCCCAGTTGCCAGAAACTGAGACACAATGTAAAAATTCTTCACTTTTTCAGAATCCCCAAGGTCATGCAGAGCAAACCCAGATTTGCCATTAACCATGGTTCCTCCAGACATTACTGGCTGAGTACAAGAGTAACCATTACTAAACACTGAAGAGTATAACCAGTTGGCATTTCTAATGCTGCAGCCCTATTGCAGGGTTTTTTTCAGCTCAGAATTTACTGACCCTGTACTGACAAATAACATAACACTTTCAATGCTATCATAAAACTAATTTGTTTATAACCAAATGGATGCTTCTGCTACCCAGAACCAAAATTTCACACTAAACATACAGGCAATATTCTGGAACAGGAGCCACGCACAACAGATACTATTCACTATCTTAGCAAGGAGGTTTAGTGCAAACTCAGTTTTGAGATGAAACTCCAGTCAACTACAATCTTAATTACTCAGGATATGATTGCTTTTAATCAATGGCCAAAGCTGCATGTGCAAGTTTAAGCACCCTTGTTTCAACACTTCTGTCCCTAGATCACATGCCCAAAAAGCAGGAGGGAAAAGATCTGGAAGTGGTCACCAGTCAGGAAAATACTAAATGCTGCCTCAGGATTCTTCCTGAAATGTTTTTTTACCATTCTCACACACAAATCAATTGAATTTCTTAGTGAGGTGATTTCATGAGGTGCTTAAATTCCATTGTTTCATGAAATTACAAGTGCTGGAGGTCACCAGCATCCCACACGTTTCAAGTTACTCAACTGTGCTGGGACCAGTATTTTTTCTGACAGATTTTCCATTAACTTATTACAGTTAATCATATAATCTATTATAACATAATCTATTAAAAAAGATTACTCTATTATGCTATTATAATAGATTATGTGATTATACAGATTACATAAAAATTGCATCATCATATAGTTATTTTGTAGGAAAATAACTATCAAAACCTTCAACAACAAAGACTAACTATTTTTTTCTGCTGTCTCCCTCACAGGTGTTATCAGTTATTAAATCTTAATGTCTTTTGCAACCCGTAACCAGTACTGGGAGTTTAGGTTTATAAACTGTTCTCCTCTTACCAAAACAGGAAATTTGTGTAATTAATAAGAAATTCTAACCAGAAACCTTGTAAAACTAATTTGTTTTGTAGTCATTCAGCTTCTTAAAATTTGCTGTGAATAGCTTGGAGCCTGCACTGCAAGGAGAGGCTGCCCATTCTCATTGGGGTTCTTCAGTGTTTTAGTTCAATCTGTCAGGATGACACGAACCTGTAAAAGTGTCACCCAGAGTCTCAACAGTTTTCTGCTGCTTAGGACCTCTTCCTTTAGTACTGACATGAGATAGTTAAAATATAGTTCCTAAAGAAATCTTTGTTCTGGAGAAATAACAAGTGAGAATCACTTAAAAAACAACAACCCCAAACAAAAGTAAACAAAAAGATAACCAAACACCACCTTTCTAATTTCCCTGGAAATTACTCCAAGCACCCACGCATTTCCCTGCCTTACATCCACCACATCATCCCCTCCAATTATTTGGCTGCTTTGTCTAAAACTGAGGAAAACCAAAACCCTATCATAAAGGACCTATTTGTTCCAATGTAAAGCACTACATTCTACAAAATAACATGGGCAAAATTGCACGTTACGTTAAAGAGAAAATACTGCAACCCTGGGGCAGCTAAACTTAGCAGATGGCTGGGCCTGGGCCACAGAACACATGCTGGCCCTCACCAGTTTGAGGACTGGAAATGACTGGAATCTGCCATCATATACTGCCTCCATGGGAGGAAACCACTGCAGCCGTTCTCAGTGTTCAGTGTTCTGCTCACTATGGACTGGAGAAAAAGGGACTGGGGTCAAGCAGTGTGGCCCCAAAGTGTCAAAAATAAAACTGGAGTATTTTCAAGTACTGTCATTTTTTATCAATGCTTAAAAAAACCCAAACAATCCCAACTATTTCATATTTGCTGATGAGTTCAATAATAGTTTTTATTCCACAGTTTATAAAGGCACTTTTGGGGAAGCCCATTTTAGAAATCGAAGAGGAATTCTGGAATTAGCCGGAGCCATCAGATGCACCACAGGCCGCTCTCCTTTTGCCTACCTACGCTATGGATGCTACTGTGGCCTGGGAGGAAAAGGATGGCCCAAGGACAGAGTAGACTGGTGAGAATAACTTTTATATGAGTGATTAAGTGCTGAATGCGGATGACAGATAAAAGGACTAAAATATAAATTAGGCCTGTTGCAGAGAGGGAACTCAGTTTAAACACACCTCAGATTGCTAAGAAACTCTGAAGCACTCAAATTGTGTTTCTGTAGATGTACATGATCTTGCCTTTAATTCAAATTCTCATTGCTTTAATAAAGGATTCACAGTACAACAGAGTTCCTTTGCTGTTGCTTTTTGGCAAAGAGCTAAATAACTAAAGTCTTATTGGAGAAGCTTTAAACCTCAAACATTGAAGCTATGTAAAAATTTTTTTAAAAGGCAATTGAAAAATCATTTGATTTTAATATCTTCCATGTTACTAGTATTCAAAATAATACATTAAAAATTATGCAAAATTCAACCTGTTGAAATATAAGAATTCTAAAAACCAAACCTTTCCATTTAGTACTGTATCTCAGCATACTGACTATCATCAATGTAATTTATAATTGAACATTAGCTGACAAGATGATGAGTTTCTGGGTTTTGTTCTGCTTTTGTTTTGTTGTTGTGTGGTTTGGTTTGGGTTTTTTTTTAATTTCTATGCATGAAATGGAGTTGTTGAGCTGTGTTGTTCAACTGTTATGTACCACAGGATCTTTACACAGTGATTTGTGGGGAACGACCAGGTAATTACTTAATAAGCATAGGAAAAAACGGTAATTGCGAAGTGAGAGCTCACAGCACTAACTTTTCCTATTGCAGACACAAATTCCTCAGGCAACCTAAACACCATCTAAACACCACGTGCCTACTGTGATCTGATAGTTTTAGGCTACCAGGAGGAAACTGAAGGAATGAAGGAAAGAAGGAATGAATGAAGACAGACTTTGTGGAAACACCCTGTTCTTCCACCAAGTCAAAAAGAAAGGGTGTAATTAGTTTGCAGCAAAAACTTACAAGCTGCCTAATTTCAGGTCCTTGTTACCTCCCCCCCTTGGTATTCTGGGTTTGCGATGACTCCGCACCAGAGACACTGCACCAGCATACTTTAATGCCTTTTTTAAGCATTAAAATGTCATTAATTCTTACCTGTACCGTTCAGTTCCACAACACCATAGAAAGTCTATAAATTCTTTGTGCCAATTATGACAAGAACAATTTTGAAATAATAATTTTGAGCAACTTTCCAAATTTTCTAATGATAATGAGCTAACAGTTTATTTTGTAGAAGGGGCTAGAAGGAAGGCATACACATATGTAACAGAATGCTTTGAAGATTCAACTAGCTCAATGTATATCAGACATTTAAAGCAGTAACTTTTTCCAGGTGATCTAATAAACAATTACCCTGGTTTGGTTCCTGAGCAGGTAATGTTTGTACATGCACTGATGTTGACTGTTTTATTATTTCACAGCTGTAGGAACCCACTGATAAACCCCACCCAGATTGTGTGACCATAAATCACCATTTCTGTTCCTCTCAGGTGCTGCTTTCACCACGACTGCTGCTATGGTAGGGCAGAACAAGCAGGTTGTCAGCCAAAGACTGAAAGTTACCACTGGGAATGTGAAGACAATTCTGCTGTGTGTGGTGAGTGAGCACTTGGGAGTTTTTTGGTGTTGGTTTTGGGGGTGGGTTGTTTGTTTTGTTTGTTTATTACTTCTACTGATTATCTCATTAGAAAGGTATTTTCTTAATTAACTGTAAAACTCTTAGTTTAGTATCCTTCCTTTTGTGACTTTTTTTGCCAGGATACACTGTGCCTCCAGAAAGCACAGCTAAACCAATCAACTGAATGCAGTTGTTTCTTCTTAATCCACCCCTACTGACTGAGTAAGCAAACAAAACTGTGATCTAGAAGCATCTTACCTTTTCAGAAAACACAACCAAAACCCTCCTTCTTTTACTGAGCATTTACAGTTGTTGAAGAACCCATGTTATGCTACTCCCTGCAGGTCTCCAGCTGGAGAGCAACTACAAACAGGAGACAAGAAAATTTTAACATTTTAAAAAGGATCTTTTCCCTACTTGGCAGAAAATATTTCATACCATTTGCAAGTTTATAATGGACAAGTTTTTGGCAGATTTACCCCTGATCAGTTGCACTGATGGCTGCAATTTATGAATGAATTCATAATTACAGTTTACAGTTTCAAACAATGAGGTAATAAAATATTTGATGAGTATGTTTATTTCTGGAAGTTAAATTAACAAATATTAATTTGAAAATATTTACATAATACAAGTGTACAAATTGCAACAGACTGCTGACCACATCCTGATAAATTTTGTTTGATTGTTCCTAAATATACTTGTCATGCTGAAGTAAGGGAAGGACAAAGAGATCGCAAAGAAAGAAAAACCCCAAAAAATGGTTATTGGAAAACAGCAGCTTTCTTTTGTATTTTTTGTTCACAACTCCCAAAATTTTAACAAATGCTTTCCATATACCTCAAACACTGATTGAAACTGTAGCTTCTCACAAATCCCCAGCATTTGCTGAGCTTTTTATTTCTTGTGGTCAAATTTTTGTATTAGTTTGTTGTCTGTGTGTTGTTTGGGGTTTTGTTTGTTTTGTTTTTAAAATCAGGTGCTAGGTCAGTTACTTTGCATGTAATTTTATGCTTCTACCTAGAATGCAAATGAGCTTGAGAACTGGTTATTATCTGCACTACAGAAATGCAAAAACCCTTACAAAAACTCGTTTAAAACAAGTCTGAGTTTCTGACTACCATGGTTTAAAGGCAACACAGTTGGCCATTCACAGAGAACACAAAAACCTCCCCTTTCATAACTCAATTTAGAATTTGCCTCAAAAACAAATGAAAGTTTTGGAATACCTCCTTTCCTTCTTCACATTCAACCTTTACTTTGCCCAAGTGTCATTCAGAATCTCTACTTGCTCATTTCTTCCCCTGCCCCAGATGTACAAAGCATCTTCTCTCTCACACTAATTAATCACATTACAGTCCACCCTTACTTGGCTGTGAAGATTTTGCTCCTGACAATATTTAAAATACCGGCCAAGATAGCAGGCATGTTGTCAGGAAACAAAGTGCAGCATGGAGAAGATAAAGTCTGGAGCAATACCAGGAGAAGAATAGTTCTCAGTTAACATGTTTTGATTTTTTATCCTATCATGTTGTTCATGCTACTTATGCTATTGAGTAGGTCTTAGGGCAGCTAGTTGCAGCATAAACATATACATACTTTAAGAACACTTCCATTTCATGGCAAAATTTGAGTTCATTCACAAAACTGAACACTTGTTCTGCTCCTGGACAAATCTCAAGCAGAGTTTTGGCTAAGCTTTTAAAATGGCAAACACTAAGACAAACTGTAATCAAGGATTCTTCAGTTTACAGTTACAGAGAGAAAAAACCACACACTTCTGGGTTGGCACACTGAAGCCAAAATACATTGCTGTAGAAGAAAATGTTCATGCCAAGAAGAAAGGCTCATGCCAAGAAATCTGTTGAGTTACAACGCGACAATTATAAAACAAACATGACAAGACATGGATTTTATCACACAAACACACTTTACCTAACTTCTTAGTGCACAAATTAATAAAGGTGGACAATTTAGGCTGGACATGGAACATCTTTGCATGCCATGTATAAATCCCATATATTATTTTTAATGCTATATCCTATAGTAGATTATAAAGGGTATGTGAATGGAGGAAGTATCTTCCCAAAGTCAAGTTTCACTAGAGCAAGAGGGAAGGCAGGGACGGTCACATACCACTTTCTAAAGAGGGATCAGTTATCAGAGGTCCTTTATTAAAAAACTGGAAGAGGAGTATTTAAGTTTTTATCTGGCTATTGTATTTTCACCTGCCAAGTTTGGTGATTACTGACTGATCCACAGGTTCTCAGTCTTATCAAAGTTCAGTACAGTTCCTATTGCACTTGAAATCGAAGAGGCATAGTTGGCCAAATATGGAACGTGAGGGAGCAATTCTTGGTATTCCATTTGGTATTTTTAATTTCTTCAGACTAATATCAAACTTACTGTGTTTTCTTTCAGACTCACTAGAAGATAAATGTCAAAAAATGGCATGTGAATGTGACCGTGAAGCTGCCAAATGTTTTTCTAAAGCTCCCTACCATAGAAAATACCTTTTGTGGCCAGACTTTATGTGTGGTGAGATTCAGCCTTTGTGTAGGTATTAGATATGTAACTCTGTATGTATTTAAATCTAAAATGACTTTTTTTTTGGTCACAGTAATGACAACAAATGATTTTCCCCTTTCTTGGTACTCCTTCATGCCACCTCAGTCTCTCCACCTCCAGAATGGCAGAAGTAAACATTTTTCCTCTTATTTACCTTCTCCCATGCATTTTTATTGACTAAACAGAAATGTGAGTTTATCAGCTTAAGGAGTAACCAACAATATTAATTTTTGTTTATATTCAGATTCACAGATGTTTCAGATTCATAATATCATTCACTGTGAACTTTTTATCCCCCCTCCAGTGGCTGTAAGATACAAACCAAACTGCTCCACTAACGTGTATCTTAGCATTTGTTAACGTCGAACTGACTGGATAAAGTGCATGAAGTGACAGTGTCAGCACAAAGAGCCCTCTCATCTACACTAAACACTTATAAAGCCTAATTTAACTGTTGAATCTCATTCACCTTAAGTAATCCTACCTGCATTAAAGAAAGCCTAATATAATTCTTTTTTTCTAGCATTTACTTTTTAAATAGAGTTTTCTAAACAGCTGCTTATTTGTTATGGCTCAAGCTCCTTACTCTATGTACATCCAGAATTTCCTGTAAGCACAGGGAGGAGTTCTACCCTTAGAACTTAAAAGCCAGATTTAAAAATGCAAATGCAAACCATCACCAAAACAGAAACATGAAAAAATGTAAAAGTCGTTAGGACCAGCCAGCTTTCCCACATGTGCTTGATCCTACACAGCAAGAGTTTATGAAGTTCAGAAGTGTACATACCTCATCAGGATGTAAAGATGGTTTTAGCTAGGGTCACTTCATGGACGTTTTTAACCTTTTGGAAAGAGAAATCAATACCCTGAATTGCTGAATAATACACTTTTTTGTAATTGCTAACTTTAACAGTTATAGAGCCAGGAGTGTTTTATGTCTATTTTCACCCATCTCAACTTACTCAAAGATGCAGGCTAGAGAACAGGTTTGCACAAGTCAGAGCTAATAACATGTACTTCAATATTTAAAAATAAAAAAAAAAAATCAAAACCCAAACAAAATAACCCACCTCTATAGGAATAGTGAAGATTTCAAAAAAGATCTTTAATCATGAAAAATATTCATATGGAAATTTAGTTCATATTACTGACACAAGTGAAATAAACAAAACAACAAACCAATGCAGAATGCAAGGGGACAAAGCTCTCAAAAAAATCTTACCTTTTGCTTCAGTCAAAAGAACATACATTAACAAATGTCAATCCTGCTTACACAAACTAACTTTCCAGTCAATATTTGCTCACAGACATAGATACACACATTATATTGCCATAAGTAATTACAGTGTCAGGTCACTTTTCCAAAATAATCCTTTTTAAGAGATAACCCTGAATTTATGAATTAGCAACAGAATTCAAGAAGAGAGAATGATAGGAGCTATTGATGAAGTCTAACTGATCTGAATAAAAAATTTTCCATGGTAATCACCATATTTTCCAAGACACAAGAAAATTCAAGTAGTCTTTGCCTTCAACTGCAGGAATTTTGGAACAAACTCTACTGTGAGACTGTGTATAAGGTAGTTACAACTTTACATGTAAAGAAGACTGAAATAAATGAAGTACTTTCAACATCAAGCTTATCCAGGAAGGACATTCCTTTGGCAAACTTAAGTTGAGGAACACATTGCTAAGTATGAAATGCTAAGTTTGAAAAGAAAAAAAAAGAAATCGCTGAAGCAGTGCAGAAGACAGTGATTTTAAGGCAGGCTTGAAAATACACAGAATGCTCAGGACAGAATAAAGAAATTTATCTGACCAAAAATAGGGTGAGATGACTGTATGAGTTTTACATGGCTATACACGAATGCGCATTTTTTTTTTCAACAGAAAATTCCTTTTTCCTTCATCCTCCAATTTGGAATCAGCTGGTTTAAGAGTAACTTACCTTAAAGCTTTTTTGTATGTTTAAATTAACATAATCCACCATTTTCACTGCCACGTACATAAAGAAGAAAAGCAAAGTTTATTCAAAAATGTCCATTTTTAGAAGCTAAACAACTCAAAAGTTCCAATGCCAATCACTGCACTTGTGTCTCCAGACGCTTTATCTCTGTAACCACAAGATCAATGTTTATAACTGGGTTAAAATACAAGGCCCAGTAAAACAAACAATTGCAGACAAACTGAGGAATAAAAGGCCAAAAAATGGCAACAAAAAGTCCCTGGGTTGAGACTTTCCAGAAATGTCTCCACATTCTGTGAGGAATAGTCCTGTGAAAAAGGAAAAGGAAAGGCTTAGAGGAACTTTCTGGTTTGTTTTTACCCAGTTCTAAGAACAGCTAGTAGGTGCTGCAGCTTTAAATTACTTAGCCCTTACTCGGGTACCTGTAAAAACCACCATTTTGCACTTCAGGAAAAGCTTTCTTAAAACCCAGTAGCACCAGATTTAAAGAGGAAGCACTGAGTCAGTGCACTTAGACCCCAGTGCCCAGCAGGTTCCAGTGCCACATCCCAGCTCTTCCGCAGGTTGTCCCATGTCTCCTGTGCTGTTCTGGGCACGTTCTGCCCTCTATCGGCTGGCAAAGGCAAAATCCACTAAACACCAAAACAAGAATTTCCCCCATACAATTTGCAAAAACTGGAAATAAAAGGTCCCACCAACTATGAATATTAATATGCTTGAATTAAGACTGAGGTAGAACAGAAAACAGAAATTCTGATAAATTATCAGAACTAGTATCAGTATAACTAAACTTACTTAGGATTCTGAGGACTCATCCTGTAATAACTACACTGTATCATGACTAAATTCTGATGCATTTCGTTCTGAGCTGACAGCTAATACCAGACACCATAAGAAGCAGTTCTCAAGGTAAGGGTTAATATCTCCCAGTGGTTAAGAACATGCCTGTTACTGTTTCCGCATTTGCTACATCTGATCAGTAAAACCACCTGTAAGAAACCCTTGGATGCATTCACAGAAATAAAGGTACTCAAGAGCAAGCAGTAGCACATGTGGTAATTCAGATTCACACGTTGTTATTAACCTCAGAGCTCAGGTTAGACACTCACTTCAGTGAGCAACTGTGAAATTGTAAGACTGTTTATAAGGCCATGTACTTCCTACCCTCTTCCACAAGCTCAGTAAGACTTACTTTAATTCTCTTCTTGACCAGAGCCTCCAAAAGGACAATAATTCCAAAACAGAGAGCAACATGGCATTTACAATTATAAATCTTGATGTCCAGTAGTGCACATCTAGCCAATCCCAAGCAAATTCAGCTATCAGCTGGTATGGCAAAAATAAATACTTTACAATGAATTCTCTCCATTGCCTCCAAGAAGGATCTTTAAGGTCCTGTAAATTAGGATAAAAAGACTGTTAATCAATTTTCTATTAAACAAACTTAATACTGGCTTATTTCCACTAGTCTTCCGTTGAAAAGCTAGGGGTTTTGTACACTGAAAGCAGTAATTTATCTTTATTATACTTGCTAGTAGTAATACTGTAATGCAGTAATTTCCACTAGATTAGAACATCACAGCCAGCCAGACCCAATAATGCCATTTGTTAAAATACAGGTAATTTGAGTGAAGAGCCTTTCTGTAGTCATGTGAACTTCAGAAGAATCAGTCTCACACATTTGAAGTCTAAAAGCCTTGAATCAATCCTATTAAAGGTAATGGTTCCAACAGTGGTGATTGCATACAATAAAATCAAGGAAGCACTTACTCTGTAGGGTTTTTGTTTTTAAAGTTGTAGTGTAAATAGATGAAATGATGAATAATTACATCATGTGTTTTTATGCTGCTAGTCTTGAAATGCTTATAACTAACGCAAGTAGCATATTTAATGTTCTGAATACTTACTAGCAGTTTTGTGACAGTATCTTCATACTTGTCTTCAAGTGGACAAATTGTGTGGATGAAAGGTAGGAAAGCTTCTGCATAATCAAACAAATATAGGTATAACATACTGAGTCTTGGAGAACTCTTCATTGCATACAGAAGAAAGAGTGATTTTCCTGGGTTTACGGCCTATAAAGGTATCAAATTATCAAGTTTCAATCAGTGAAAAAATAAAATGAAAGGGACATGCGAGTTCTTAGATTTTCTGACAATCATTTTTCAAAGGATTGTTTTTCAAAACAACAGTTCATTAAACTGAGTAGTTTTTACACAGGTAATTCCACTACCTTAACACTCCTCCTGGCTTTAAGACAATCTTGTTTTAAAGATATTATTTTTGAAATAATCAATATACATGACATGACACACTTATATAAAATTTACCTTATATTCCCAAAGGTTCTGTGGTGGTTTAACACCTAAAGTTTTCACACATTCCAGTTCTGCCATAATAGCTCTCCTATGGTTACTGTTCTCTACACTGTAAGGCTCTTTGGTGAAATCCTCCTCAGTCAGTGTTAGGAGGAGTCTACAAAAGCAGAAGAATTCAGAAGGTAAACAGTGCCTATTCACCAAAAAAAGATAGGACTAACAAATACACAACCGCATACTGAAACATTAAGCTACTGATACAAAGTAGCACCTTTTGGGTGAAAGAATCATAGAATACTTTGGGTTGGCAGGGACTTTAAAAGATCATCATTACATTCCATATCAAGAGTTCTACACCAACTGCATCTCGGAGCCTGGGTTTTAAATTTCCTTCTTTTCCAGCTTCCTCTTGCCTGCTTTCAGCATGGCTCTTGGGTGGAATACATATGCATATAGCACGTGCATGTTTCCATAAGAAAGGAAAAGTGGAAGGGGTGGATAATACATCAGTAGAATTTTACTCTCAGTATCACTTCAGTCTGCATCGTCAGTGTTTTAAAAAGTTCTTCAAAAATTGTCAGGTAGCTTGGTAAGTATCTGCTACTAAAAGTTTTCAATGGCAATTGGTAAAACGTCTTCTGAAATTTATTCTGATACATCTACAGAATATTCCCACAATCTATGTAACAAAGTATGGTCATTTCACAACAAGCCATCCCTAATGAATCTATCAGTAGTCCAATCACATGATAGTTGTCCTTGACCATCAGGCCTCTCACCTTCCATTTACTTTCTCCGGTAAAAATCTTTCTTTGTAATGTGAAGCCCATGGGCCCAGCTGCTCTAACCAGAGTATCACTTCCTCAGCAGTCCACTTAGCAACAGGCTTGTGGACAAGAAGATCATCTTCAAATTCTCTGCTACTCCAGTGATAGCCAAGTAGAACTACCTACAGGTAGATTACAGAGATAAATAAACAAAGATCCTTTACCTGCAAAGCAAATACATTAATGATATAAATAAACACACAGTAAGGGGCTTGACATGTAGAATCTTCCTTTTCATGGAGACTAGAATATTCATAAGAAAGTATCTTGAAGTTTTATCCACTGACTTCCATTTGCTGTACACTGCAGTTGTAGCTCCTGACAGACAGCTCTGAAGGCCACTTTACTTACTCTGCCCAGCTGGAGTCTCTTCTGTCCTGACAATCTTTTTTCTGTGCATGTAATTTAAGAATATTTGACTGCATGCTTAATTAAGCAAATAGGGAAAACCAATCAGATGAAACTTACTGCTACACAAGTTAAAGCTGTCAGAACGCCTGAGAAAAACCCTCCTCCTCGAGGATTAATTCTTCTTGTGTTTGGAACTGTCGGCATCTGGTCATTCCCATATTTTTGGAAAGTTGCTAAGCTGTGTGCTATATCACTGTTTTGTTGAATATCTTCTTTTCTTTGTTCAATGGCATCAGAAAATAGCTTTTCAATAACATCCCTAATAGGAAAAATATTTGTCATTATACTGTAACCGTTGAGGCTTAATATTCAGAAAAGGGACTAATTTTTGGATTTGTGTTTTCCAGTCTCTACTGAAGACTATCATCTTTGAAAGCAAGAAAAAATTAGTTATTAAATCTTAGTAAACTTAAAATTATATCAGTCACAGCCAGACAACATTTTCCTTAGCTTCTAAAGCTAAAATACCACATAACTCCCAAGTCATTTCTTAAATAAAATTAGAATTCTGTGTGCTACTGGCAAGCCTCAATTATTGAAAAGTGCTAAGCAAAAGACAACATAAAAGCCTACCATCAATCCTACCATCTATTTATTAAAATATTATTAACCCCAAATAAAGTGTTATTAACAAAACAACTTGTGGGTAATTCAAGATGTCAAAGAGATGTTTCTAGCTTTGTTCTGAAATATGATCACATTTCTTCCAATAAATAGTACCTATTACAGAAATAACTACACAATTATCCAAGATCAATCTAACTTAGAATTATTAGAAAACAACCAGCTATATTAGAAGGCTCAGGATCCTGCCTCTCCATCTCCCAAAACATTTAGAAGGGGGGGAAAGCCCTCCCCCCAAACAAACCTCCTCCCTCAAAACAAAACCAACCAACCCACTCCTTAATTCCATGTACTTGAATAATTCATTACAAGTGCAGAAGCTGAAAGCTTTTGGGATTTAAATTTTTGCAACAGTTCAGATTACCAATAAACTAAGAAAATCTGCAGCAAGCTCAAGAAACCAGACAGCTAATTTCCGTGGTTTCATTTACACAAAAATGGCATTCACAAAACAGTTCACTCACCTGAGGAGGATGTTGACTTTGGGGAATCCTTCCCATTTTTCTCTGCATTCAGGGCATTCATTCTTCTTGGACGATACCCACCACAAGGCCAAGCAATGCCTACAGAAGCTGTGCCCACAGTTCAGGGTGGTGGGATTGACCAGAATGTCGTAGCAGCAGTGGCACAGGAACTCACTGACTGATATCTGCCGACCGGGGCCAGGAGTAGCACGTGGCTCAACTTTTGCCCTCTCTGTTTCCCCTCGTAAACTCTCATCTTCTTCCATTCTCTTTTATGCCTTACACAAACAGAAAGCTCTCTTAGATCTTCAAACCAGGTAAGGCATTACTTCTGTAAAGCAACAAGAAAAAAGCTATTACAGAAGTTTAGAATTGTAAGCAATGTGGTTTATCATTGCACCGCTTTTGTCACTCGGATGGTTTTAAACTTTTTAAGTAACTCAGCCCCCCCCAAAATGAAGCATGATCTACTTTTTCAACAACACATTCACTGCTAACTACAATCAAAACCAGATTCTAGACGTAAATAGCTGGGGTCAATCTCCTGGTACTTTCTTCTCCCATGTTACAAAATACATGAAAGTGAAACAAAATAACTCACTATGATTCACATGACTTTTGACAGTAGCTTTAATCAAGGTTTTAGCAAAATACACCAGTCAAAGGAAATATTATTAGAAAATACCATCAGAGGATACAAAGATAAAATACCAATATAATGTAATGATCTAATTTACTTCATCCCTCTTCTTTCCAAGCATATGGAATAAAACATTACTAACAAAGGTCAATGCTAGACATTGCTGGGCAACGTTAAAAAAAAGAGAAAAGTTTGATCAACCAAGTCATATGCTTCAGAATCATAAAGGATTGATCTGCACACCTTCTCAAAGGTCTGAATTCCACATTAACTTTACTTGTAGTTATTTTGTTAGTATTACAGAAAATGCACAGATAAGAGGAGTTTAAGATGGTTCTAAGCTTACCAAAAATTTAAACCTATTTGCTTGATGTTCCTACTCCATTCTCTTACACAACAGTATATAGTTTCTTAATAAAAACACTGATCCAGATCATTCACTCATCACTCATGGTATGTTAGAAGATACCAAGAACTAGACAGTTTTCTCCTCAGGCACTAGCAAACCAAAATATGATTACACTCTCCACCATGTGGCTCCTGCTTACTACTTAACTTACCAACTTGCCATCCAGATCAAGCACAAAGAGGCAAGCATGCAAGCAGGTAAAGAATAAAAATTAAGAAAAAACCTCAAGAACAGAAACCAATAGTTCAACAGTGAAACTAAAATCCTCAGATTTACAAACCTGCATTTCCCTGGCAAAGCACAGGCTGCTGGCTTTCTAAAACACAAACCTGAAACAGCACTTATAAATGGAGAAATAAAAGCATGATTTTGCACCTAAAAACATTCTTCTAGTTTTCCTGAAAGACAGAGGCACAGGACTTCTGTGGAAAATACAGGAAAAACATTTCACCGCTCAGTCTGCGCCAAGTAAGAGCCAGTAGCAGAATAATTCCTAGCTCCTCTCCGGTCTCTTCCCAGCTTCAGCTTCCTGCCCTCCGCGCTGCTTCCTGAGGCGCGGCACGGCCGGTGCGGGCCCGCGGCCTTTCCTGCCCGGGCAAGGCAGTGCAGGGTCGGGCCGGGCCGGCGCGGGGGCGGCCCCAGCCCGATACAGCAGGAGGCTCGGGCCCCGCACGGCCCGGCTGCAGCCACGGGCTGAGGAGAGACCGGGCCAGGCCCGCCCTGCCGCTTCCGCCCCGCCCCGCGAGCACGGCGGCACTGCGGCTCCTCCGTCGCCGCAGCCGCTGGGCGACACCATGGCCGCTCATCTTTTTTATTTCAAGCGTTTAAAATCACCAGACACGAGCACTGCTACACTCCCGTTTCTGGGAATACACGCACTTCCATATTCGTGAGAACTGAGGTACGTTTGCTTACTGTGCACTACGTACCCAGGTAGCCTTCCTTCGCAGAAACTCTTCAAGGCTGATTTTACAATAAAGATTCGAGGTGTATTCTCAGAAGTAAATGAGACTTTCAGGTGCTAGTTTGATTGCAGTGCTAACGCATCCTGCACAGAAACTATTTTTACCACATAGGAGTCTATCTCTCCACACGTTCACAATACTTGTATCAGTCTCTGTTCCCTTACTGAAATTCTTTTTGACTAGTCAAAAAAAAATGTTTCACTCTCTACAACACCCTGACAGGAGGTTGTAGCCAGGTCGGGATGGGCCTCTTCTCCCAGGGTACAAGTGACAGAACCAGAAGACATAGTCTTAACCTGCACCAGGGCAGGTTTAGGTTGGACATTAGGAAAGGGTGATTAGAGATTGGAATGGGCGGCACAGGGAGGTGGTGGAGTCACTATCCCCGGAGGTGTTTAAGGACTGGACGTAGCACTGAGTGCCACGGTCTGGGTGATATGGTGGTGTTTGGTCACAGGTGGGACTCAATGATCTCAGAGGATTTTTCCAACCTAATCGATTTTGTGATTCTGTGAATTTTTAAAGTACCTCTGAGATGTACTTTTTCACTGTTCAACACAGTGACATTTTCTTGAAGATTTTGTTCCAGTTTGATGCAAGCTACAAGTCCAGTTCAAATGACATTTTAGTTAATTATTCCAGCCTATTTCAAAAATAAAATGGTAGGCTCTCATTGTTTTCTCTCCTGTATTAGCCAATTTTTTCCACAGAACCAATCAGCAAATCGTTTTAACTACCCTAGCATGAAAGAGTTCAACCTCTTCTAGATCTGAGGGAGTTCATCTAGATCTACCTTGGTACACAAGGTGAAAATGCAGCCCGGAATACTCAGGCCTTGTTCTAGATTATAGTTTTTTACTACTTTTTTGTGTGTGTTTTCACTTAGCTTCACATTCAATGTTCAGTAAAGTAACAGAACATACAAATGTTTGATAGTCTGTGCAGCAGACTTGAATGATGTGAAAACATGGCATTTCTGTTCTAGTTTATAAAACTTTTGACATATAAAAAAACTATGGAGTCTCAAACTAACTGCTTGTATTGCCCTCTCCCACTTTTTCCATGTTCCTTCTGCTTATTTAACAATACATACATGTTGAAGTAACAAATGTTTAATCTGTAAGACATAGTACTTCAATTCTTATTGAAGTACTTTATTACAGTATCTTAGTGTTTGATGTGCAGTTTCTTTTGTAGGTGAAGGAAGCAAAGAGTTCCCAGATTTGTCAGCTACTTGGGGGAAAATGTCAGGCTTCTAAAACAGCTTTTAAAAATAAATATAAAATAAAACTTTAAAGTGCTATGAGCACTTTAACTAGAAACTGCAGAAATGCGTATTAAAAACCTGAGGAGTAACATGAAAATTTTTGGCTTCAGCCAATTTACTGCAAAATAAAAACATCTCTGCAATTTTAACTAACATCTTATTGTGAACCATTTAACCATATTAGATGATTTGCTGGGAATGTCTGTTGAATAAATAGCTTATACTGAAAAGGCAAATCTTGATACTGAAGAATCTTTAAAAGCTCCCTCCACTAATGCCTGCACAATTATTTATCTTTCTCTGTATACAGAAATTACCCCCCCCCCAATTTGTGGGGAATTTTTCATTTGTTTTCATTCTGCTGGAATTCTGGAAAAGATGCTTCATGAGCCGTGTGAACTCCAGCCCTGCAGCACACACACTGAACTCTTGTGCCCCCCGTGCCCATAGCTCCTGCCCTCTGCCCTTGTGCAGCACCCTCTCTCTGGGGCAGGTCTTCCTCCCACAGCGCTGCTGCGGGGACATCCTGCTGGGTGCTGAGCTCCGCTCTTCCACAAGGAGGTGTCAAACTGCCGCTTGTAATAGGAAGACGCTTCTTCTGCAGTAAGCCAAGATTTCCAGTTCCCCTGGACTTACAATCATTAAGGCATCGTCCCGAGCAGTTCTCCACCATCCTCCTGGTGTCTCCTAGGCAGATTCCTATCTCTTCCTTGCTGGTGCTAGTTACGCATTTCTGGCTCTGAGAGCGAGGCCACACCTATGACATTTCACTACACCCCACGGAACTGCGGCTGGTGTAAGACTTCCCCCCGGGCTGCAGCCACTCCGGTCCCCCTCAGAGCACACTGCCTCCGGCCGAGGGCACCGTTCAAAGCTGGCGGCGCCGGGCCCGCAGCCGGCCAGGGCGGTGCGGCCCTGAGGGCTCCGCCCCGGTAGGAAATGGCGGCGGCCCGGGCTCACGTGCGCGCTCACGTGCGGCGCGTGGGGCGGTCCCGGAAGCGCTCGGCGGCGGCGGCGGCGGGCGGTGCCGGGCCGAGCTCCGGCGGGCGGGGGCGCGGGATGGAGGTGATCAGGAGCAGTGAGTGACCACTCGGCCCTGCGCCCCGAGCTCTGCGCCGCTGGCGCATAGCTGTCCCGGTGTTCCGGTGTACCGGCTTCCTTGCCCTGGGCAGGTGGCCGCTCCGGCCTCAGCCTCTCCTTCATGGCGAAGGGGTCCCCATTCCCCCCCTCCCCCCCAACCCGTGAGGCGCAGCCCTGAGCGGGGAGGCGCGGCCCCGAGGCTGAGCGGGCGGCGGGAAGGCCCCTGCCCCGCCGTGTCTGGCCGGCGCTGGCCGCCCCTGCCCGCCCGAGGGGCGCCGGGCTGCCGGACGATGTCGATTGTAGTCTCAAGTGTGTTTTACCCCTTTACCTGCAGATTTTAAGGATAACCTAAACAAAGTGTATGAAGCCATTGAAGAGTCGGACTTCCTGGCCATCGATGGGGAGTTTTCAGGTACAGTCACACCTGTTTTGTGATTGTGAACTGTTGGCAGTGTCTGAGGGGGGGTGGTTTGACCTCGGTGCCCGAGTTTGCTCCTATGATGTGTCTCAGGGTTGGCTTGAAAAGCTAAAGCTGAGGCTACCACAAAGTGATTAAACCAGTTGTTACGTGCGCGATAGCAAGGCTTTGGTCAAAGATACGTGTCATGCTCATGCTGCTTCTGCTCCCACAGTAATCTTTCAACATGACAACTGATAATTGTTGCAGCTGAGGGTGAAAAAAACCAGAAGGTGTTGTATGCCTCAGGAAAGCAATGGATTGGGATAAGTGAGGGTGGCCCTACAAATGTTTGGACATGGAAAGGCAGCACTAAGAACTTGTGTGTTTGTGAAACCCAGAGGGTACATGCAGCAGAGAGATGCTTTAAATAGGTACTTTGCTTTTGGGATGCAGAGTTCACTTCATCCATGAGATACAAATGTGAGCAAGACTAGGTTTTCTTACATGAGGTGCTTGTGGAAACACAGTTGTTGCATATTGGTTAAGGTGATGTAAGTTATTCAATGAATCTCTGGGCAACACTCTTCGCATTTTTAGTTTTGCTTTGATCCTGCGTTGTGTTGTGAAGCCCATTTACATTAGGGTACTGGTAGGTCTTGGCCTGTTACTGGTATGTTGAATAGGAGCCAGAATGACAGAACTTTTGCAGAAGAGCTTTGCTTCTAGAACACCGCCATTAAAAGGAATGGGTTTTATGCAGTAGTATTTTTCTCAACTGAAATAATTGTAACACGTACTTTTAAGTGAAAACGTTTCTCTTAAATTACTGGTTGTTGCATTTCTTTGCTGTGGTTAATTTTGAAAAGCTTACTCAAAGAAAAATATGTATTACTTTTTCAGGGATCAGTGATGGGCCTTCAGTTAGTGCATTAACAAATGGCTTTGACACTCCAGAAGAAAGGTATCAGAAACTTAAAAAGGTAAAGTGTTTACATGGACTAAAATGAAAACTGAACCTGCTTTTGGTGCAGCATCTTGTGTGTGTGACCAAGAGGAGGAAGAGAGATGGTTCTTGTCTCTTTGTGGAATGGAAGTGCATATTAAAGTCATCTTGGGCCAATAGTAAGATGATTAAATAGGGATGAAAACTAGTTGAAAAAATCTGGTGTGTAAAATTGCCAGCAAAACAAACATTGGTTAAGAAGATTCACCTTACTTAATTTTGAAATTGAGAGAAATCATATATGGATGCACCCTGATAATCTTTAAATGTGTACATATTTTATTCTTATGCAAAGTTTTCCTTTCCTTTACAGCATTCCATGGATTTTTTGCTCTTTCAGTTTGGCCTTTGCACTTTTAAATATGATGACACAGAAGAAAAGTATGTTATTCTTTTAATTCTTGTTTTCTTAATTGGGGATTTTCTAAAGTAATACAGATAAGCTGTATTGATATGTAACTTGTCTTTTCTACAGGTATATAATGAAGTCATTTAACTTCTATATTTTTCCAAAACCCTTTAACAGAAATTCACCAGATGTCAAGTTTGTCTGTCAGGTTAGTAGAAAAACAATTAAATTTTGTTTGGTAAAGGTATACCCAAAACAAACTTCAACTTTAAAGATAGAAAAATGTAAGTTTCTGGGTTGGGGTTTTTTTTCTTATAAAAAAAAAAATAAGCATCAGTTAAGAGCAATCCCAAAAATGAGCTTTAAGATAATATCCTTGACTTCAGTTTTTAAATCTTGTTATGCATTGCATTGTGTGGTTTCTGGAATTGGAGATAACGTTCCAAACCTGGCAAGATAATTCTATTTTTTTCCCCTTTCTCATTGAACTTCCAGTTTCCTTGCTTTTTTAATCCTTTGTTCTCATCTGCTTATCTTGCTTTCACTGCTTCCCTGGCTATTGCCAACATTTTTCTGGTCTCAGATTTGTTCTCCTGAACCACATTTTGCTTTCTTTAGTTTCCTCTCTCCACATAGTTTGTTCTTTCATCTTTAACCCTTAGCATATTCATTATTTTTGTACTTTACGGAATTTGAAAACCGATAAGAAAAGTAGCATAGGCTAAACTCTCAGTGTCTTCGTTAGGGTCACAGACTTGGTTGTTCTTGGCTTTGGACTCTGTGTAATTTCTAAAAAAGCATGAAGATAACTGAACTGATCTTTAATGCCACAGCTACTTTTGCCAATTGTAAAGCCTTTTTCTCTTGTTGCAGAGTTCAAGTATAGATTTTTTAGCAAACCAAGGATTTGATTTTAATAAAGTTTTTCGCAACGGTGAGTTGTTGTGGTTTTGTGGTTTTTTTTAAAATTTCTTTCAATGTCTGCAAAATTTATGATGACACCTTTCATTATTTTCCACAAAGAGAAAGAAGGCTGCCATCCATGACACTGTCTTAACTCCTAATGAAGTTCTTGAATTACTCCTATCCAGTCTACTGTTGTGCTGGTGGTAACTCCCTTCCCAAGAATTCATTGCATAGTTCAACAGAATGGAATTCCCACTTACATGGGAGCTTGGTTGTTTATTTTTGTATAGAGGCAAAGCATGAATAGAGAGAGTAACAAGGTATGGAGCTGTGTAATACATCAGTGGTAATGTCTAGGAAAGGAACCAGTCCGTTGTGACTGGGGCTGCTACAGATCTGCTGTTGAAGTGATGCAGATAGCAAGGATAGAAGTGCTCAATACTTTTGTGGTGACCTGCAGCTCTGCAGTGCTGGGGCTCGTGCCTTGTGCAGAGGAGGCTCTTTAGTGCAGTGGTTCCAGCTAACCTGGCATGTGCTGGACGCCTGGACAGACACACATCTAGAGCAGATGACTGAAAGGGAAGGGTTTGATTTCAGCCTTCAGGGGTGTAACAGAGGCAAATGCTTGAATCCCTACACATCCCTAATTTGTCTCTAATTATGATGAGCTTTCACTTTTTTTGTTAGGAATTCCATATTTAAATCAGGAAGAAGAGAGACAGCTGAGGGAACAGTATGATGAAAAACGGTCTCAAGCCAATGGTGCAGGATCTCTGTCATACATTTCTCCTAATTCCACAAAGTGCCCTGTAACAATTCCTGAAGATCAGAAAAAATTTGTTGAGAAAGTAATGTAAGTAATGCTGTTTAATGTACTCTGATGTTGTTAAAACTAAAATGTGAACAGTAGTAACATTTTCATATGTTGAAGACATTTCTATTAGTTCACTGTAACAAACACTGCTCTTTTTGTTTTGAAGCATTTTCTTGTCTTTTGGGAGGGGCTGTAAATGTTCAAAAAATCAAGTAGTAGTTATAGAAGCAAATAATCTGTTTCTTCCAGGGAACAGATAGAAGACTTATTAAAGAATGAAGAAAATGAAAGTTTGGAACTGGAGCCATGTACAGGGTCAGTTTCTGAAACTGCATCTCTTCGAAAAAAATTTTTTTTTTTGATCATACAGAATTGGGGGAGTGACAGGGAAGAATATGTTTACTTGGGTTAACTGTAGCAAAATCTACATTTGATTAATTTTTGAATGTTGAGAAAATGTGGTGATGTATACGGGTGTTGTAATTTATTTTGAGCTGTATCTTCTGCATGTAGTGGTAAAATATTTAAGTATAGCCAAGAAATGTATATGTGAGCTGCCTTTTGTTACTGTTGAAGTGTTCCATAAGCGTTGGAGATGCATTTTATAAACAAACTTTTCAAATCTGTTGAGCTATTGGTTGTTCACTGTTGGCAGTGTATGACTGTTTCTAGTAGGTCTCCTTCCCAAAAATCTAATTTGTTTTGGAGAGTAGATATTTGGAGAGCATGATTATTTAAAAAATTTTTTTTAAAAATTGAATTTAGAAATAGTACAGCATGGTGAAGCTGGGGATAAGGTACCATCACTGTATCTATACAGAGTGACCATGACTACAGAATACTCTCTGAGGGGAAGATATGTGGGTAACTGTAAAACATGGTGTAAATGCCTTTACAGCTTGGCAACTGAATATTGGAATTCAGTAAATCTCTTCCTAGCCTATAGGTTCTGATTGCAGTGACTCTTGCTTTAAAAAATCTTCCTACAAACGTACATTTCGAGTCAGCTTAAACTGAAAATCATTACTAGGAAACACTCTGTAAAAGGATTGTTAGTAACACTGTTGTCTTTTGGTTTTAGATTTCAAAGGAAATTAATTTATCAGACCTTGAGCTGGAAGTAAGTTACTGGTAATACTGCCTTACTGTATATTTTTAGTACTTTTGGTAAGAAATCTGGGTAAGAGCTGATCTACTTAACTTTGGGGTGATTCATATAGACATTTTTTTTTTCCCTTTAACAGACGACTTTTGTAATGTTCTGAAGTTAAGTTACATTAAACTTACTTGTGATGATTAATGTAGATATTTTAAATCTTAGTATTTGTTTTTTCATTCCTATGTAAAATCTCTGAATAGAGCAGTGCAGCCTAGAATTATGTAACAAGTGCAGCATGCTAGGTTTTTACTGAACAGGAAGTGCATGTGCTTATACAGATTGTGGACTTTACCTGAAAAAATAGTAACTCTGTAGTAGGTACCTGAAAAAATAGTAACTCTGTAGTAGGCACTGGTATGGTTATAGTTTTCTGTTGGATGCCAAGCATAAGCAGTTCTGATAACTTAGTATATTGCCTAAATATATCCCTTAAGGCCTTAGGAGAAACTATAAGGCTGTAGAGTAAGATTTTCACTGTTATGACTGCACTAGTAAGATGTGGAAAATACACAAGTCTTTTTTTTGTATGTTTAGTTAATTCAGTGCTGCAGTACTGAAAGTGGATAAAATAAAGCTTTTCTTTATAAAATGGAATCGCAAGAAGTGAGCTTGAGAACTAACCTGAAGAACAGTGGAATTGTTTTTGACAATTTTTCAGTGTCTTTTTTTTAATAGATCAGTAAAATATCTATTGCTTCCTGTAGTATGTAGTTTTATGTTTGTCTGACACTTATCCTTGCGTCTTCCCTGAGTGGATGGAAGAATGTGTTCTTGAGTTGTGTTTTTTTTAACATTCAGCAGTATTGCTGTACATGAGTACACTCTGTGTGTGTTGGAGAGAGAAAGCCAAGCTGTGAAGGTAGCATGGAGATAATTAAAGCAGAAAAGAGTGAAGTTATTGACTGCCCTTGTGTCCTGACCTCTTCACAGCTCATTTTCTGTATTGAAGTGTTCTCTTGTGCATCAGTGTTTTGATGCATCCAAGGTTTGTGGCATGAGGCAGCTCGTAAGTGAGATTGAGGCTCTCAACTGTGAGCAGTCAGCGTGGAGAGGACACAACAGTGTTTGGAGTGTGCTCTCCAGTACTAGTTTTAGGAGGAGCCAGAGGACAAGGAAATTTGCTGGTTCTGCAGTGGTTGCACAGTTGTGGTTAGTTTATTATAATGAGATGAGAGTAATTGCTACTGGTTTAGCAGTAAAAGGCAGTATTCTCTTACTTTTGCTATCAGTTGGATGCTCTGTGGCTCTGTGTATGGCAGTACTTTGGAAATTAAATGTGGCTGTAGTGGCATGATGCAACCCTGTAGCAGAGGTGATGACATTTGAGTTAATAATTCTTATTAAAATCTACTGCTAGCAGAAAGTTCAGGGTTGTTAATAAATCCCCAAATAACTGATGTATTAAAGGCATGCAGTCTTGGGGCTGCAAGTAAAAAAGAGCATTCTCACCAGAATTTTTGGTTTGGATTTCTTGAAAGCAAAGATTCTAGATTGTGATGAAATATCTAGATGATGTTTGCTTAATATCACTAAAGTAAGAAGTTACAGGTTCCATAACAATAGCATGGGAAATTGTGTAAATGCTAGTTACTGTTAGGTAATGTAAGGAGCCAGTTAAACTATCCTATTGCTTCAAATTTTCCATTATTAGAATTAAAAAGAGATTTGTGGTAGTTCTTTTGCACCTAAGACTTACAGTAATAATGAAACATGAAATTACTGAATCACTCTTGTGGTTTCAGTATGCTAAATGCCAAGCGAATAGCTATTGATATTTTCTTTTCATTTGTTTTGATGTAGGTATCCGAAAGGTATCCATGTGGAAACGCTGGAATCAGATAAGGTAACTAGGCCTGTTACTGCCTCTAACATTTGTTCTGTTTAAAGGAAATTGTATTTCTCAATTTCACCATCTCTCCTGACTTTTAGATCTAACTTGAGCTTTGTTATTATGCAAATGGAGAACGTTTTAAATGGAATACAGCGAACTAGTTCCTAAACATTATATCTGACCAACATGTATGGTGGGCATGTATTTGTGTGGCATAATATTACTTTTTAAACAGATAATAAAGATGTTTTAAAGTACAGTGGATCTGATGTTCAATATTAGGGAAAAGTAGGCTGTGATCTTAAAGGAAAAACAGCAGCATCACATGCTGTGTCCTCACTTCCCATCACAGTTTTCTGCTTCAAAAGGTATTTGGCACAAACTATTTACAAGGAAATGCTGATAACCTTTTTTGAGAAGAAAAAATTGAGTTTAGGAAAAATTAGGTTTGGTGGATGAATCAAATATATCGTTCTAAAGTAGGCTTCTGGGAGTAGGTGATAATGTGGTGCCTACAATAGAAACAGTTGTGTTGCCAAGTAACTGCTGTTGAGGTATGACAGTTTTCTTTACAATGTAAATTTACAGCAACTTGCAGCAGCCTTAAATCTGAACTTCTCAGAGTCATTCCTTAAATGATTCATTTTTTGCTTTAGAAGGAGAGATACATAGTTATTAGTAAGGTAGATGAAGAGGAACGAAAAAGAAGAGAGCAGCAGAAACAAGCAAAAGAACAGGTAAATAAATTCAATTTCATTTGTTTATGTGAGAGCGGTAGGGTGAGAATCTTTGACTTCTCTCAGCAATGCAAAAATGCGGGATAGGGTTTGGTGTCGTTTCCCTTTGGTTTGCTGTGGCTGGCTGAAACTGATCTTCTAAATGCTACCAGATAACTTAGGCTTTGCAACAGAGCAAAAAGAGTTGCATGGCACTCTAAAAAATTCTAAAAAATCAGAATCTGTGGAGTACTGAATGAGTATTCTGGAGCAGTGAATACCTCCTTACAGGTATCTGCGCTCTCACAGAAGCGTGGCCCAATAATAGGAAACATCAGTTTCTTGCAGAAATTCTTAAGTAAGTTGGCACATTGTTTGGATTCACAAAGAAGTCTTCCCTTCTCTTACAAAGCTTGCTTGCTCTTAGTTGTCGGAGTTAGTGTCCTGTACAATTAATGTGTCATTTCTTGATAGAAACACGCTGTACACTAGTGCTGTGGTAACAGGCTGACCAGGAGGTCACACCTGCTATATTCAGGAACTCTCACTGTTTATGGGTCTTTGTATTTTGCTTACTGAGTGATGCAAGTTTCAGGGGGTCATAAGACTGGAATTGTGGAAATTCCTGATCAGACTCTTGTGATTTGTGCTTTCATATATCAAGATAAAGTCAATTTGGGTGGAGCAACTAATACTTCGATGCAGAACGCCTTTTAAGAGGGAAAGAGATATCTAAAGAGACATTAACTAATGTGGCATCTCTTTTTCCAGAAGGCAAGTCAGGAACAATTTACTTCTACTGTAGATTTTTCTGAAGCATTTTTAGTGGGGGTATTATTGCTTGGACTAGCAGCATTCAGAGCTGAACTAAAGTAGCAGTGAATGTTTTTACTGAATTTCAGTTCTGGTTGAATAAAGACAGATAACACAAGGCAGAAATTACTTCCCTAGACCTGAAAAAGAAAAATCTGTTACAGAACAGTTTGTGCTGTAGTCAGATCCCTCCAAATCTATCAAGAGTCAGTTTATACAACTACAGTGTTATATAATATGTCACACATTTTAATGTTTCTTGTTGATTTTGTTTATATAATACTGAAAAATGTTTCTTCCCCAGTCTGTGTTAGCATAAAAATATGGTCTGATTTAATAGGAGTAACAATCAGGATTCAACCTGTTGCATTTAAACAATAGATGTAAAAAGTACAGCTGAAGATATGTAGGTTAATTTTAATACCTTCTGAGCTGTTTGTAGTGTAATAGCTGCTGAGCACTGTTGGAGATCATGTGTTGACAGTGAACTGACTGCAGCTGTTACTGCTTTGGTTGGGGTGGAGTTACCCCTCTTTGTAGCAGCCTGTATTTTGCTGTGCTTTGCATTTGTGGCTAAAACACTAGTGATACCATCCATGTGTTTTGTCTGCTGCTGAACAGCACTTGCACAGTGTCAAGGCTTTCTCTCCCACTCTCCCCCAAAAGGAAGGAGGCTGAAGGGCTCTCATTATCTTTATCCACAAGTCTTACTGTCTCTATTCGAATTTTTGGTGAGGAGTGAGCAAAGGGCAGAGTGGCTGTTTGGCTTCTGGCCAGGGGCAACCCAGGACAGGGGCTTGTGACTCGTCCTACTTGACAGTGAGCTAGAGCTACGTATAAAACAGGAATTCTGCGAGCAGCATCCTGCTTTGGCCTCTTGTATCTTCCAAATATTGACATTTCCTTTGTGGTCTGTTCTTGGCTATGGCCGAGAAACAGTTTGAGGCAAACTGGGGGCATCTGCCAGTTTGCAGGTACAGTTTTGGTAATATTTGTATTTATGTTTCACTAATGTCAGAATTTTTGCTTACAGGAAGAATTGAATGATGCTGTAGGATTCTCCAGAGTTGTTCATGCCATTGCTAATTCTGTAAGTTAATGTGATTTTTAACCTACCTTTGTTAGTAAGAAAAAAAAAATTATTCAAAGAAAGCATTCTTTTGCTGTTACATTTTGGAAGAGAAGATGAAATTCAAGTTAAAGTGACTTTTGAAGTTTGTTTCTTCATGTTTACAGTGGTTGAGTGTAGTAAGTTAAGTAAGCTTAAACTAAAGAATAACATGAAGAATCTTATTCTCTGTAAGAGTCAAGAATAGCAATTTCTTAGGACTCTTACGTAAATGAACTTTGGTGGGTTTTTTTTCTCTGTTCTGAAAAGATTGTGGATTTTTTTTCTTTTTTTTCCCTGGCAGTTAAAGGCTGTCAAAAAGGGTTGTTGTCATGTCAAATGAATCAAAAGTTAACATTTAAAAAACTGCTTGAGCTTTTTCAAGGAGCTTGCTTGTACAAAATCTGGCATGAAAGGTTCTGCACTGTGAGGAGCCAGACCATGCCCTTAATAATTACTGTATATTATAACCATGAGGAATATATTGTGTTGTTATATAAGTAAATTAAAAGGTAATGGACTGAGAAATGACTTGACTTCAATCTTAAGTAGATAACATTTGGAACCCAAGTTGTAAGTAGCTGTTCTAGTGCATCTTCTCAACATTTGAAGCTGCTGCAGAAGCCTCTGATAAATGGTTGGGAGTAGAGGAAAAAGGAGTGGCTGCTCTGAGAGAACGGAGGAGTGTGTGGGGCAGGCAGAGAGCAAATGGGGAAGTTTGGTGTGTATTTGTTCCCAGGTGCCCTTGGCTGGCATCTGAGAGGGGTTTTCACAGATACCCTTTGCCATGGCCAGGACTGGAAGTGTAACAGACATTTAATGTTCTTTTTGCAGGGCAAGCTTGTTATTGGGCACAACATGCTGCTGGATGTTATGCACACCATACATCAGTTCTATTGTCCCCTACCTGATGTAAGTAATCTTTTGAGTGTTCAGATGAAAAAATAAATGCCTTAATGTATTTGTCTTTTAGTTTGTTCTCCACACTTTCTTCTGATTGGAAGAATTGGTCAGTCTGTGAAGAAGTACAGAAAAGCATTTTAAAATAATCCATTTGGTACTTCTGGGCTACTGCCTTATTTTCATAAATCTTTATGTAGAAAGTTTAGTTGGATTGAATTGTTCCCCTTTGCATTTTTAAAATATACAAATCAAACAGTGGAATTGTGTTTTTTGTTTATATCAGCTGTATTTAACTAACTGATGTTACAAGATACTGGTGTGGAGCTTCATGACAATTATGTGGCATTTTCCCCCTTGTAGTTTACAAAATGGGAACGTGTATTTTCATATAATATAGTGCACTTAATAAAATGCTAAGCAGTCTTGTAGCAGGATGATGTTCACTGGGGTGAAGAGGTGTAATGTCAGAATAATTGGAGGGAGCACACTTTGATGACTGCAGCAGGGCAGTCTAACAGTTCATGACTGCACAGCCTCACACTTCAGTTAAGCTGAGCAGTGTATTGGCACCAAGAACATTATCTGAAGAAGCCAAAGGTCTCATTGGAAGGATGGCTCACAGGACATTGTTACTTGCAGTCTTAAAGGACTTGTGGGTGTTCTGGGAAACACTTGATCGTAAGATGGGAAAAAGAAGTTTGGGACTGATTTGGATGGTGTTGGAACCTAAGCAATTGTCAGTAGTTCCTGTACTTTGACCCTTGGCACATCTAAACCTGTAGTCAGTCACTGACTGTATACCTGGGGTGACTGCTTATATTCCATTGAAATACTAAATGCTGGGAACACTTAAGAAGAACTGTTAAGTAGGTGGGAATTAGAGGTAGCCTAGGTTATAAAATAGGATAAGGCGTTGGCAGTGATGGAACACTTTCTTGCTAATGACAGACAAATCAGAAATACTTAGTCTGTAGTTGTGTGTAATTGCAGGTGGTGTCTATGGTAGTGCTGACAGATACATCTCTTAACATGGTGAGAATTCAGTTACTGTAGCTCACTTTTAGAGGCTGTTTGGATATTTGTAGCTACTGCTCTCTGTCCTCCCGAGATTGTAAATACTTCACTGACTTGGATTTTATCTTCCGGTTTAATGTTAAATTAGGACCTAAGTGAGTTCAAGGAAGTAACATCATGTGTCTTTCCCCGGTAAGTTCTTAGTTCAAACTTTCAACCATTTCAGTAGAGTTTCAGGTAGCTGATATTGTTTGCCCTAGCCCTGTACCCTGGCTGTTACTGGAAAAGAAATTGGGATCAAGTTAGATAAATACAATTTTTAAAGTATTTTTGAGCAGCTTTTTTTCAGAAAAGCAGTGCTGTTGGTTCACTTCTTGGCAAAAGATGCACCTTTGCTACTCCCCTGGGTTTGGCATGATGTTTGGTGTTTTGAATCTACGCTTCATTTGGAACAAGATTTATATGCTAGTAGTTGTTTGCATCTCTTGCTGTTCCTTAGTTGCTGTCCTTTTTCATGCTGAACAAAGCCAAGGAATGTTTTGGCTGTTCCAAGATCCAACAGTAATTTTCAGTAGGGTGTATCTGCTGTTTCCAAGCTAATACACTAAAATATTTTTTGAGGATTTGGCAAAACGGGCATTCTTCTGTTTCAACCTATTTAGCTCTTATTTTGTTTCTAGGTTACTGGATACTAAACTGATGGCAAGTACACAACCTTTTAAGGTAAATTAATATTATAGAATGACTTGAAGATACAAACTTGAATTAATACATGTCTATTGAAACAAAGTATATTTCTTTGTAGAGAAAGCTATATAATGTAAAAATAATGTTTTCTGTGATGCTGCTTAGAAGAATGATTTTTCTTTACCCCTTATCTAAACCTACGGAATGTATAGAATGCAAATTTTTCCTACTAGTGACTTTTGTGTTTGGCAGCTTTGGATTCCAAAATATGTAGAATTTTTGCTATGTAAAATGTGATTAGTACATTATTTTCTTCTTGTTAAGTAGCATGTCCCCTCAGGAGATAAAAAAAGTGCTGTTCATGAACAAACAGGATCTGGAAGTTTCTTGTATACTCAAAACCTTAGAGTACTGTGAGTGCTGACTTAGATTTGTCTGGAAAAATGCTTTATCATCATGAGGTTCTCTTGTGGCCAGTAACTCAGTGGGTAGTCAGCAGGAGGAAAAAAAATTACAGGTTTCTCTTAAAATCTCTTACAGCATGAGTTTTATTTCTCTAAAGAAGTATTGAGATAAGTGTTCATAAGCTCTTGTTTTCCCATGTGCCTTTGAATTAATTAAAAAACATGCTGAGGAAGCAGCATCTGTCTTTGTGCATAGCTCTGTAACTCCAGAGCATTGCACAGAGCATTGCATAATGAAGTGCTACTACAATATACTTGTAGGTATTGTCAGGTTTTTGATGCACACTGCTCTCTAAGAATGGAGGCTTTGGCATTCTGAAAAGTAAGAATCCTCCACAAGTTTTATGTTTGGTACAGTTGTGTTGATATTTGCAGTTCTACAGCAGATGCTTGGGTTTTTAGGCTATGTTTATGAAATGCTGCTTTGGGATGCCAAATTAATGCATCATTTGAGCTTGTTCACTGTACTTAGTTCTTGGTAACTTTTTAGTCTGCAGACTTGATGAAGAGTGTGAACAGCTAAGCTTGATTGAGAACCACAGGAAATCTGGTCCTCATAGATCTCAGACAACCTTAAGAAAGATTGTGTGAGATGTTTTGCCTTCCCTGGCTGTTGATTCTGCATGTCTCGGTAGTACTGATTGACAACATATATTTGATTAAGAACTTCAGTAAGGGATTAATCTTTAATACATCTTTGTGGTTTTTTGTTTTATGCATATAATTTATCAGTAGATTCACTGATGCTACTCAGCCAAGTTGAAGTGTAGGAGCAACTTTCTGATTGTCAGGCTTCTTTCACTGTCTCTGTATTACTTTAAATCAGCAGAATTTAAACTTACAAAACTATTCAAGAATGTCCAGTCAGCAAGCATTTCAATACTCACCTTGAATGCCTTCAACTATTATGATCAATATTTAGAATATTTTGCCCTGCTGTTCATGCTGTCTTTTCCCTTGCCACATGTGCCCTGCATGAAACTAGATTCAGACAGAAATATTACTTTGGCATAATCTATCAATAATTCTGAGCAGCATTAATAAATGCTCATGACTCACGATGCAGGTGAGGCAAGTTAACTTTGAAACTTGTCTTGACACACCTCTGGTGCCTTAGTTTGAAATGGGGCTGTGTGTAAATCCTTAGAGAACACAAGGTGGCAGCAGTAAATACTCCTTTGATCCTATTTGATTTCAGTTTCCAGGGAAAATGTGCTTGGCATTGGCAGTTAATGATGGCTTTTCTTGCAGGAGATCATTAATAATACATCACTTGCAGAACTGGAAAAGCGTTTAAAAGAGGTTCCATTCAGCCCTCCTAAAGTTGGTAAGGATATATCAAAATGCTCTTATTTCTGAAATGTTTTCCTCTTTCAGAGGAAACAAAGTGTTTTGACTATTTTTGTTCTTGGTACTTTTCCCCTACTGATACTTAGTGTTTTGATGAAGGGACTTTAAATGAGGGCACTATACATACAGTGCAGTTATATTTAGAAGTATACCTGGAACTTAAATGGAATCCAGATAGTAAAAGAATGGATGTGTTCAGTGAACAGCAGTTTCATCACCTTCTAATGATGGATTTTTTTTTTAGGTTGATTTTTGAGGATTAATTTGAAATTCATTTAAAACTTCCGTTTGGTGGTTGTCTTCAGATCAAAGCCAGAGCACTCCAAGAGGCACTTGGACAAACAAAACCAAGAAAACTTAGACAGTAATGACCAGTCGTGTGTGTTCTGGACATTACTGAAGTTCTTCTAGTAGGAAAAAGGTTTTTTACTTTGAGGTGATCACAAGGGTATTTAATCAAGGGGCAATCTTAGCTCAAGGTTCTGGAATTTTTCTTAAACTGCTGACTTAGAATAGGGAAGGTGATATTGAAGAGTGGAGTATGTTGAAAGGGAAAGTTTCAATGCTTGATAAAAATCAAGATGAGTAGTACTTTATGTTGCTGAATGTGCAGAGCATAAACACCAATGCATTTATCAATAAAGACATCCTTAAATCACTTAGTTCCATCTTCATTTAAATACCCTGAAAAATCTGACCATAGGTCAATCACATGGTTGGCAAACAGGTTAATAGTGAAGCTTTCAGTTAGACTGAGTGTCTGTTCTCTTAAATGCAAGTAAGTCAGAAAAAAAGATACTCTTTATGGGCAATCCTGCTGTCATTGTTTTAGAATTAATACTCCATTTGGCTAAGTAGGTCTGGGGATTAAGGGCTTTTTAGTAGGAAAGACTTTCCATCTTACAAACCTATTCTTACTTAAAAATGCCAAAGAAAACTGCTTTTTTAAGAGCTTAAGAAATTTCAAAGAGTCTGAAAATTGTATAGACTTCCCCAAATGATGTTAAGCTCTGACAAAATAATCCTGTGGGTAAGCATACAGGACTATCTATCTTCTGTGATAATATATTTATAAATGTCTTTTTCCCCTCAGAAAGTGCAGAAGGATTTCCAAGTTATGATACAGCATCTGAACAACTCCATGAAGCAGGATATGACGCTTACATTACTGGACTGTGCTTCATTTCCATGGCTAATTTCCTGGGTACTTACAATGTCTTTTCCAAACCTTCTCCCTGGTGCTGTCCATAGCTGCTTATACATACTGAATTTATTCTTCATTCATCAGGTTCATTCCTCAGTCCTCCGAAAAGCCATGTGTCTGCTAGATCAAAACTCATTGAACCTTTTTTTAACAAGTAAGTAGTTGTTGTATTAAAAAACCTGCTAAAACAGGGAAGTACAGCATCAGCTTTAGCAGATCTACCTCTAGCCTTGGAATCAATAACTAACTGCATTTTTCTTTAAACTGAGGTTTTATTGGCTTTCTGGTTCATGCTGGTAATGCTGGAGAGAATCTATGAAGTAAATACCTTTTCTTTACTTTCTGCTGACCTGTGAAAGGACACTTAGAAGAGTACCCGGACTGCTTTAATGGCCTTGTTTATGCCAGTGTTGAGGATATATTTACAATTTAGAAAATTGTTTCTGGAGTAAGCTTTGGGAGTAGTGGAACTGAAGAAAAACTGGTCAGGTGTTCTTTATGTTGTAGGAGCCTCAGAAACCGGTGATAGTGAAAACTGAGTGTGCTCAACAGTCTGGAAAAACTAAAATATCCCTCTGGTAATGTCAATTCAAATGACACAAAGCATTGATACTAACATTGTCAGGTAACCCAATTATAAGATGGCATAAGAACTGTACATACATGATTTACGGGATGATGCTATGAGAAGTATTTTGCTTTTGAATTGGATCTTCATGCAAACTCCTTGAACAAATTGAAGTAAGGAAGGACTTGAGGAATCTAGAAGCCTTTATGCACAGATTTGATCCTTTACATAATTAATCTGTAGATTTTACTTTAGGAAACTTCTAAAGGTGCTGCAATCTGTCACATAAAGGAAAAGGAGTTGAAATTAAAAAGGTTCTAATGCTGAATTTAAATTGAATTAAAAATTAATTTGAATTTAAATGTTTAAATTCGGGAAAAATTCCATTCTTTCAAACCGTGTAATACAAGGGTTGGCAAAATTAATTATTTTAGCTTCAGATGGCCCTCACAAATGAGGAAATAATTGTGATAAGTGGCTTTCACCTTTCATTGTTCTGAAGATCATATTATTATAGTGACAGCAGTTATGTGATTCTCTTGACACTGAGACGTGAGGCAGTAACTCCATATAATTTAGCAGATGTTACAAATATTCTGTAGATTAAATGTGGACCCACAGTGACTTGATTTGAATGCGAAGGTGAAGATAGAACTGATCGGTACAATTTCATTTTAAGATGGGATTTGTCACTAGGTTGTTTTCAGGAACACCAACACACACATACCAACTAGTAGGTGCCAATTGAGCAGGTTAATTTTTCAATCATAACCAAAATTCTTTCTAGAAATGCATATTTGCAACAAGTACAAACTGCAACTTCTAAAACTGTCACAATAATACATTAAATTTAAGCTTTTCAAATTAGTTGTGTACTTGAAATGGAATATTCCTCTAGGAGTGACATTTCAAAGTTGTGAGAGTAAGTGAGAGGAAACCTGCTGTGTCTGTTCTGGCTTCAGAGTTAACACTGCCTAACTGTAATGAAAGGAAGAGTTAACAAAAAAACTGTAGGGAGAACAGCTGCCTTTTTTTTTTTTTTTCTTTTTTAAGCAAGAACTGAAAATTACTGTTTGCAAGAAAAGAATGTTTATCCATTCTGCCATTATTCAGAACTTGTAGCTTCTTGTTTCAGAAAAGCTATTATATTATTTTTAAATCATGGAAACTTGGAAGACTTGCCGTGTCTTACTTCCACATGATTTTAGAAGCTTTGCCATTTTCTAGTTAACATCAGCCATCTGCCACATCACCTAAGTCAGAGCCTAGACATGAGACTGTCTCACCTTTTCCTTACAGTGAGCAGGCCAAGGGTTGTATTTTTTGAGCTAGTTTTCTTTCTCCTATAATGCAAACTAACAAACCAGAATAAGACAACTCTATTTTTCTTTTTTTTAAATAAGATTTAACTGCATGTCAGAAGTTGGAGCTGTGAGGTGTTTAAATGAACAGGTCTTTTTCTGCATTCATTCAGTCCTTGCAGACCAGGTCTCTGTCTGCAGCATGTGGTGTTTTTAGCACCTGTAGGAGCATCCAAGGCTCTGCAGTTCAGTGTTACCTAAAGGTCCCTAGTGAGTGTGTTGCTCCTGGGGCTTTTTGGCAGGTGTGCTCTGGGCTGCCAGCCAGCTTCCTGCTACACCTAGTTGTCTCTAGATTGTGATGTAGAATCTTTCCCTAGCTGACCATCCTCTCTTCCTGCTGGGGAGAAAAAAAACTATCTTCCTCCTTCCTCCAGAAGTTCTACCTGATCCTGTGGGCAGCAGTCAGAACAAGGAAACCTTTTCCTTTGTGCTGTAGTCATGTTCTTCAAGCAAAACACAAACTACAACATGCAAACAGTAAGCTAAACAAATGAAAGTTATATCTTATGTCACAAGTGTTTCCTGAAAGAAGCTGAGCAGAGGAGTTTATTGTAGGGCAGCTATTTAGAAGCAGTGTTCTCAGTTTGAACTATTATCCACATAGTCTTGAAAATATTCTTTAGAGCAGACCATGATTCTTTGGGTTGCTCATAAAATCTTAATTTCAAGATCTCTGAATAGTAGATGTTAATACTTAAGTACAGCTTAGTGATTAAACTTTTAACATCATTGCTAGGATTTTGGAAATATTTCCTATTTGAATGGGTTTGTCACTAATGTGATTAGTGGGAGTAAATTTAACATTAAAAAATCAAGCTTTGATTTTTATGAACTTAGCTTTCAAATGAGGGTAATACTTTCTTCAAGAGCATTTTTGATGTCTTTCATTATGTCAGCAAAATTAAGGAACTTCCCGGCTTCCTGTTCAAGAGTGATGGCCAGCGTGTAGGTTAATGTTCATATAGGTTAATGATGAACATAGGTAAAATCTTTAGTTTTAGGGCTTTTGTGAGAGTGGAACTGATTAAAAACAGACATTCCCTTAGGGTTGTTTGGCTCTTCTAGGCATAATGCAGTAAGTTATATGATAAACAACTCAATAAGCCAGGAATTCCAGAGATGCATTTCTGTAATCTTTATGCTTTCTTGTATATACAATATCTTTGAAAAATCCTGCTCATCTGCTGTGAGTAATCCCTGATGAACATTTATGAGTTGAGATGATGGGACTCTTTATTGCAGTATCTAAACTCTTACGGGTATAATTTGGATACTGTTATTATCTCATATACTTTGGAGTTGATTTGAAATTTTTTGACTGGTTTAGGGCAAGAGCTCTTTCCTTTCGTATCTTCCTGCCCTCACCCACAAGCTCCTCACAAACTTTTAATGACAATGTTCTTTTGTATCTCTTTGGGTTGTTTGAATGCTGTTTATTCTTTTGATGTAGCTGGAGGCAGGGGGTGGAAGAGGTGTAGAGAAATGAGAACACCATGTTTTCTTGAGCTGAATAGCATCATGGTCTGTAGAAATATAAATTAGCTTAGAAATGTTTTATACAATGGATATCAGAAACCAAAATCTGTGCAAATCACTTGGGTTTGTGCTATACTTGTAGAAAATTTCGCATAGGGAGCTATGTTCTCTGGCGTGCATTGCAAATCCCTCAGCTTTTCTATATTTAATTTTCTTTGCAAAATTACTGCAAAAGGAGATTGGTGTGCTTTTGTGCAGTTTGACCAATAGCTTTGCACTCATGGTGTTGGAGTAAATAGTTGCTGTTCTTGTGCTTGCAGCCACATGTGGCTGAAGTAGTCACTGACCTGGACTGGTAAACTGAGCTGGGTTTAAAAAAATGCCTGTTCTTTTTTCAGCTGGATCAATTTCTCTACACAGTTCACCACACAGCTATGAAAACTTTCATCCTAGCTCGGTGCAGAGGAACAATGTTGACTCCTTGAGACTATTTATGCACTGCTGTGAATGGCACAATGATAACGTTACTCTCCTCATTTTACTTGACTTGCCACAGAAATAATTGTCTTTCAAGTAGCTTTCTCAAAATACCTCATAGTTCTTATTGAGAAATGGGTCTCTGTCCTCTGACTGTGTGATCTGGCTATAGTCCCTAAACAGTGTAGGAAATAACATTTTTTTAGCTTGGTCTGCTTACCTTTTAAAGAAGTGCAACTATGACATTGATTTTCACATTAACTCACAACCTCATGAATCTAGCTAATTTAATACTGAGTTCATGCTGTCATACAGAGAAGTCTTATTAATTTAAATGTGCTACAGGTAGATGAGGAATCTTAGAATAGGTGTGGATGCTTAATTATGGATTATGTTGGAACTCAGTGTTCATAATCCACGTGGTGTAAGTTAGTGCTACAAGATGCAGTTACTTCTGTAACATACCTAAAGTGCAATTATTACTAAAATCAGTATTTAGACGACAGGGAGTATGTGTGTTTGTGTGTATGTGTGCTGTTTAGGGACATAATTGTTTTGCCAAACAAATAAATGGAGGATTTGTCTCAGGGAATAAAAAACTGATCTTAATTCATTTCAGGTATATGTATTTTTTTGGCATAAATCTGTTCTTGGGGTTGGCCACTGTATTGCTTTCCTGAATATGATAAAACCTCCAGGAGGGAAGCTTAACTAGTGTTCTCCTCAGAAGTTTTTGTTGTGTTTTTGGTAGATGCCATTTTTATTTTTATGAAAACTGCTACCTACAAAACTTAAACCAGTTATTGGAGTGCTTTAAAAAGTAGTAGGTTTCAAGAACTTGGCAAATGTTTGTTCAGATAGCTTAGAACAAACCTGCCTTTTTTTTTTTTTTTTTTTAATAAAACCTCCCACTTTTGCTGTCCTGCATGGATGATGACATCCTCTATCCAGCAAAGACTAAACTGCTTTTACTGACTGGTAGAAAAACTGTATTTAGCCTATTTAGGCTGTGCTTATCACCTGCACTGGGGTCTGAAGAAGGCTGTCTCTCTTACTAACAGTGACACTGACATTACAGATGAAGATGTGAGCACAGATTGTAGGTAATAAATCAAACTGAGTGTCTTCTGGCAGTCTGCAGTCCATCTTGCTGGCAGAGCACAGATCCCAGTTCTTTTCTGCCCAGCTGGGTGCACTGCTATGGTGTTGTGATCCTGCCTGATGTCTTCCACCGGAGGTGGGATGTAGTCACATCCCTTCTATTGTTCCTTGGAGGATGTGTCCCATGCTCCCTCTTTGTTTTCCCCCTTCTTTTAATTCCACAAAAGATACCCTTGTGGTGATCACTGTGCCTCCTTATTTTCTGGGTGGATGGCGGTTTTTTGTTTAATTTTTGAGCCAACAGTGCTCTCACAATTACCCTGGCTCTCTTGGATATGTCAGAGTAAGGATATCTTCCTTGGTTTCCTTGTGGGAGCTGTGTTTAAGGCCAGTTTTGTTCCCAAGGTGCCACTCCTGTCCAGTTTAGACAGACAGCTATGATGAAGCCAAGTCTACAGAAGTGTGGCACCTAAAGTCAAACATAAAAAGAAACTCTGGCTTCTTTGTAGAATGTCTTCATTACTCAGTGCTGTGCTGGAATGGGTGAAGTTTCTGAAGTAATTGATGCAGATGTTTGTAATTTTTATTGATAAAGATCCTTTTAGGTGCTGCAGTGCTCAGGAGGATGCAGTGCATGTTATACTGTGTCTTCCCTGAGACTCCAAAGATAACTGAGGTGGGACAGTTTTGGCACAATTGGTGCCAGTTCTCACACCCTGTGGCTCACACATGAACGAACCTGCCTTGCAGTACATTTTACCTCTGTTTGGGGTTTTTTTTCTTTCTTCTATTTATAGCAAAGCCAAATTAACAACTGCATTCCAGAAGACTTTTCAGTGATACGGGGAACCACTGAAAGGGCATGATACTCAAACTCTTAGAAACTACTAGTGAGTGGAGTATGATACAAAGAATCTCTAGGGAGCTACAGATCAGTCTGTACACTTAAAATGTTTTTATCAGCTGTTTACATCAGTTAGTATTTAGTTGAATGCTGTAACTGTAATCTGATAAGCATTTTAGAAGCTTTTTAAAGTTATGATGGAAAACATTACTTATTTTAGCCTTCCAGTGAGCACTATGCACAGCAAATGTTTTGTGACATCAATGTGACACCTGTACCTATGACAGGATTTTAACCTGTTCATCTTATTTTGGAAGGAAATAGTTTTCAGAGCTGAATAATAGCTTTTATTGAAAGCATTTCTTGAATGTTTTGAGAAACTCTTCAGTTATGTGTCATAGAGGAAAAGACTCATTCCAGTTATCTCCAGAGAAGTCAAGATGGCTTTTGCAGTTTTAGGGTTTTAAGATCCATTCTGTCTAAAGCAGGATGAAGTGCTCAGAAAATGGAGAGGTTTATGTAAATTTAGAATGATGGCAGCTTTTGCACTATCCACTGTGCAAGGGTCTCTTACTGCACAGAGCTGCCGCTTCTTAATGTTCCTTTCCCATTTGTCTTTATTGTTTTCAGCAGTAACAATTGGGGCCTTTTTTGTCCTTGTTTTCTTGAATATGTAGAATTGCTGTCATGATGCCAAGTAACTTTTTGAATCTGGTTGTTAGCTAAGAGATTGGGCTTAGAGGGTCTGTTTGTTTTAACATAGCTTAAGATAAGTTTGGGATGGTTAATTCTGCTTTTTCATAAGAAACGTGAACAAACTATTAAAAGGAAAAGGTCTTCAGGCAGAAATTTGCTGATGGTTCTTTTCCATTTTGCTTCTAGGCTGTTTCTTATGAGAGTAATGGACATACCGTATCTCAATTTGGAAGGACCAGACTGTAAGTAGCTTCTTTCATTGTAAACTTAGTGCCATTCTGACAAACTTCCTGGAGGAGGAAGTGCAAAGATTAATTATGTATATCTAAAGAATGGATATCAGCATATCTATTAGCTGTATTTAGGCTATTAGCTACTTATGAAATGATTTCAATGTGTCTGCTCCTTTTTTTTTCTTTAACAAAACAGTAAACCCAGAAATTCTTCAACTTTGACCAGAGAATCTGCATTATAAAGGGGGTTGATGAGAACAAATTAAGTTGTTACTAAATGAGAGAGTTTGAAATTAGCAGCTTTATTGTCATTTGGGTTACTATTCTTATGTACTGTATCACATAAAAAGTGGGATCTTAACACTGTCCCCTCACCCCAGCAGTAAATACAGGAGGTGTGTGTTCTAGTGAATAGAAAATGGTTCTGAAAATCTCGTGGCCACTTTGTTTCTCAAGTGATGTGCAGCAGTACCTCTCCTTGACTTCAACCTAAACATCAGAATTCTTTTGCCACAGGGGATTAGGATAATGGAAAAATGTTACTTTAAAACATTTTTACATTTCAGGTTATTTCAGTTTACAAACCTGGAGCTGTAATTAGTTTATAATAATACATTTAAATGCAAACAGATTTTACCAATCTGAATGTCCTTATACTATTATGGGATGTTTCATGATGAGGGGGAAAGCTTTGCATGAGTGTTCCCACTGATGCCTTGACTTAGGAGAATGTGGGGCCCTGGAGGTCAGTCTGGTCCTTGATTAGATAAAAGCTTCATTTTATATTGAGTCAAATACACAATGTCTTGAAAATTATACCCATTTGGAAGCAATACTGATGTGGATACATTTTCCACTCCTTGCATCAGAAAGCTCAGACTGGAGTGTGACTCTGTTAGATGCCAGTGTAATAGTAACAGAATGCAGTTCTAGAGAGATGGAAGTAACTGTTGGAGAGAAAAATACGTGCTGTAAGGGCATATATTTAATTTTAAATTCAGTTAGGTGGTGAGATCACTGAGCTCTGGCTCTGTTGGAATGGTAATCTAATTACATTGCATCTTCCTTCCCCAACTGTTGGATACTGAGTGGAAGAATGGGTAAATACTTTGGGTCATTGAGAGAATGCCAAAGCTACTAATTTGTAAAGATGCTACTTCCACTTGCTGGCCGACTTACAGGATTGTTTTGATACTTTGCCAAGAAGGGTTGCCAAAAAAGAGTCTGCCTCTGAAAGTCTGTCTCTTTTATCTGAAAGCCACTCCTGTAGAACAGACTGATGCAGATGTTAGGGAGAACCTGAGCCAGCGAGGCTTTCTAAACCTCGAAACAGAAAGCACTTGTAGGGGGTGGCATGTTGGGCTGGCTGTTTTAGACACTTCTGTTGCTATTCTGAGATGGAAACACTACTGTAGGTTGAGGAAGCTGTCTGGTGGTTGTCTGCGGGGGACTGTTTTGCAGAGAAGCAAAGCCACCTAAAGAGTACAGCCATGTTTCTGTGGGAGGTGCACTTGGAGTCTATTTTTAAAAAAGAGATGAGGCACAGCTCACTGAGTGACTGTTGTAAGTTGTGTATTTCTGTTTGTCAGGTAGTGAAATAGCAGGTTTGTGCAATTTTTCCTGAAATAATGGATTTCAATAACATATGCTAAGTTAAATAGTATTGAATATGTGAATTTCATCATCTTCTTTTGTTACTGTGTGTTAGAAACTCATTTAAAAGAATGAAGTTGCTGCGCAAAATGACTGCAAAGCAGAAAAGGAATCAAATAGTTTTCGCCCAAGGTAGAAGTTAGAGATTTTAACAGCAGATTCACAGTGAATTTAGGAATGAACAGATACAGAAATGTTAGGAATAGTTTCTTTTCTCTAATCAATATAAAAAGGCTGTAATATCTGAAACTGGAGTTGTTCATGCTGTGATTTTCTACTACTGGATTACAAATAGTTAAACTTCGAGTTGCTCTCTGTTTAGTAAGCTGTGCAGCAATGAACTGATCTTCTGTTGCTTACGGGGTTTTGGTTTTTGAATTGCATAGTGCAAAAAAATTGAGGTTTTGTCTTTAAAAAATTTTGTGTCCTTTCTGTTTAAGTAGCAGATTTAGGGAACAGGATTTCACCTGTGCTCATGAAGGGATTGCTTTCCTTAATTACTTGTCTCTGTCCAGCCTGCCTGAGCTCTCAATGCTCATGTACACCTGTAATTTATTACTAGGGATTTTATGGCCAGTTCAAGCTAACCCACTTGTTTAGGTGAAACAGATTAAATTATTTAGCAATAACAAGTGGTTGATGGTCTGATTTTGGACACCTGCTCTATGAATGAGATACATCTTGGAAAGCTCTCCAGTTTTAGTGCTGAAAGCTAAGGAGATCAGAAACTAGAAAAGTTTGTATTACAAAAAAATTCAGGAGGGTAAGTCGCTAGTTCATTCACTAAAATGAAAAACAGTCCCTATGTTGCTATACCAAAAGAAGAGAGAAGCTTTTCCTTAGAGTGTTACCAGGTGGTCAGATTAAAATCTGATCACATCAAGCTGTGTGTAGTTAACCCTTGAGTTACCTTGAACAAACTGGAGCACTACAATGCGAAGTGGAGCACTCGACTTTAATGGTTCAGCCTCTGTTGTCCAATGTAAAACACCATGTAAGATTTAGCAATGTGTCGTACATTACAAGATAGATCTCTGCAGATACCTGGGGAGAGGCTTAATTAATGATCTGCAAATAGTTTTGTAGGAAAATGTAAAATATTTCAGTATCTTTGCCCCTGAAAATACAGTGTTCCACTTGTTTCTTTTTAAAATATGATAGGAATTCACAGGCTATAAAAGCTCACCTCTCTAGTGAAAGGAACTTCAGTTAGGAGAAGTGTGTAAGATATATAATAATAATGTGATAATTTCTGCTGTACTCTTACCTCTTCCAGCTGTTTGATTTGGATTCTGTCTCTCAAGTTGACAAAGCTTAAAATGACTTTCAATATACCCTAAAGACTTCTGCATTTCTTTAGATGTTGGCCTTGATAAGCTGTCTTTTTTTCCTGGTGTAGTTTTGAGTAATAAGTTTTTGTAGTAGAAATAAAAAGTCAGTGTGTATATTCTAGCTTGTACCTAATATTACATGAAAACTGAGTTGAACATTTTCACAGGAAGTTTTTTATTGACAGAAAAATGGCAAAATTGAATCATTGCTAAGAATTTTTTAAAGGTGGAGCGTGAAGAGGCTGTTGATTTTTTTTTTTTTTTTTTTTTTTTTTTTTTTTTTTTTTTTTTTCCTTCTGTCCTTGAACTTGGTTTGATGCAAGGGATGGGAAGGACTAGTTTTGTGGGCATTTCCCCACTGCAGGAAATGCTGTTTCAATTCTTATACAGATGAGCTAGTAGGATTTAGTATGTCTTTCATGCCTAAGTGCACGCACATTCTTGCTGTGCCTTATCTAGTTGCATAAATCTTGGCCTGTTTTCTTATTTAAAAAGGAAACTGGGAAAAAAAAAAAAAGCTACATGACCATGTTAGATGACTGTTCTAGGATATTCTAAAGATACTAGTAGTGACTCTTACTTTAACAAAAGCATTTTTGTTTTGTAGTGCAGCCAAAACGAGATAATGTTCTTCATGTTACTTTTCCCAAAGAGTGGAAGACTAGTGATCTATACCAGCTTTTTAGTGCCTTTGGTGAGTGATACAGTCTGTCTTTCTTTTTTGTTGTTGTTATTATTGACAAGTACTTCTGGTTTGGTTTGTTATTTTTAGTCTGTGGGTGCAGACTTACTCCTGGTGTACATAATGATGAATGTCTTTTTGTAATTTTTTAATGGTGTGGACTTTGTAGTGATGTGTTGAAAGTTGTTGTTCTTATTAACTGCTCTTTAGAAATCTTTATGTGGTGCTTTTTGAATATATTGTGGATCTTTTATCCTTTTATTTACAGCCTCTCCTGAAAGGAGGTAAGAGTTTATATAGGTGGATAAAGGAAATGGGGATTGGTGTGAGGCAGAGCGAGGCTTTAGGAACAAGGTTCATCCTGCAGTCTGCATAAAACCAAACTCCAGGATGTGTGAGTCTAGGCAAGCAAGCAAGCTTGAAAATAACCAATTTTTCAATACTGTGAACAGCACCCAAGCCAGAAGAAACAGCAGAAAGGATATTTCATAACTGAGGACCAGTAGTTGTGGTGTTGCTCTACTAAGTATAAAATGTAGGGACTTGGGGAGCTGAACTAATTGATGGTGGTCTTCTGCTCCTTACTCTTGTGGCTTTGTACTACGTGCACATTCTCTGGACCTGTATAAAACTCCCTCAGTTCTTTCTGACCATTGCATCTTCACTGCAGCAGGGGCCGGTGTAGTAGATAGAATTTAATAGTCCCGACTGGGAAATGTAGAATGTGAGAATGTAGAAATGACAGGAATTCTCCCGGAGCTGCCGTTCCGGGATGAGAACATCGTTTGGACCGAATTTCCATGGATTTTCAACCACTCGGTTCCCCGGCTTTCCCTGTGTCAGGGGACGCGCACCGCCGCCAGGGGGCGCACTTGCCCACCGCGGAATGCTCGGGCTGGGAATTGTCAATTCTCGCACTTCTCCAGATTTTAGAGCCGAATGTTTTCATATTTCTATTTACAAACTCCAGGTTCGATAATTACTCAATATTGTTGTTTAGGTCTAATTGCCATGGCGTCTCAAAACAAACTGCAGGTTATTCCTTCCAAAATTCTGGAATACAGAAGGTACCCATGCTTTTCCAGTTGTAGGTGGTCAGGGGCAGAGTGGAGCAGCATGAGGTTCAGTGATTTGCCAAAAGCAAAAAAAAAAAAGGCAGTAAGAGACATGAATTATCCTAATATATTACATCAGTTTAAAAAAGGTGTTTTAAAATCAAGCAGTATTAATCGAATTTTACAGAAGAATTATTTTAGAATTAATTGAGGCAAAGTTATAATCTTCCATGAAGCTTCTAATGAAAGCAATGAAACAGCTGAAATGGCTGCAGTGTCACACTTGGAACTGGTTTACTTTTGCTACTCTAGAAGGGGTGTTCATGATTCTGAAATCCTTCAGGACTGCCTGCATACCAAATGGACACCTGTTCATGCAAGATGTTTTTACAGTCTCAGGGGTGAATGTAGTTTCACTGTACAAGTACTTGCAGCACTATGCAGTCTCTTAGAACACTTTAGAATCTTAAATTGGTGTTGTTTATTTGGTCATGCTGATGTGAAATATGAAGTAATTAAAATATGATTTGCTAGAATACAGCTTTAATGTATAGCCTTCACTTCTACTTAAATGAATGTCTTTGGGCTTTTAATTGAAACTCATATTATCAAAGTATTATAAAAGCTACTGCTTAATTACCAGTAAAAGCCATGTAGGAAATGTATTAGAACTGAGTATAAAAAGGAAAATGCTTCAGTGATGTAATCCATCAGTATAATTTTATTCTGTGGATTTAATCTTGTTTGCATGTTTGAGTTGATACATAGAGAATTTTCATATTTATTTATAGAAGAAATATATGTTACTTGCACCTTCATGTCGTAGTCTGCCAGTGGCATTCTTCAAAGTATTGAAGACTCTTGATGTATTCTAGAAGTGCAGAGAGAGAAGTTTCTTGGTTTATTTCTCTAGAGCTGGTATTCCATTACATTGCTGTCCATGGCTTAACTGGACTGGCCTTGCAGTGAGCTGGCACGGGGCTCTAGTGATTGCTAAATATTGTACTGCAGGTACAGATGCATTTGCTTTCCAGGTCTTTATTTGCATTTCACCATACTTTTGAAATGCACAATATTTACTGAGTGCTTAGCAGCATTGCCGAATGATTTAATTTACTAATTTTATCTCTCCTAAATTCTTACTTCTTAATAATGATGAATCGTGGCATAGTCTGAAGAGAGCATCTCTTAAGCATGGAGAGTTGCATAAGAGCATTTGTTGTGGTTCACTTCAGATTGTAACTCAGTGTCTGCTATTTAATGTTTGACTTTCTTTAAATTCTGTATTTAAAATGTATAAATATGAGTATAAAGGCACCATATGTTGGCAGGCATTGAAACCCTCTATTAGCCAAAAATACAAAGTCAGGGGTCATATAGAGAGTAGCAGCCTTTCTGCGACAATGAATAAGGATCTGATACTGAAATGATGTGCCACCAATAGGTTGGATTTTTATTAATTTATTTTTATTTGGTATTTTGGTGAAAATATGGATGCTAAAGTCCAATTGAATAGTAGCTGAATTCCTTTAGGAGGTTTTTTTTTTCGTCTGTCACTGATGTTCTTTCTTATTTTTCACTGAGGGCATAATTGCAAGATATTCAGGAGAGTTTTTCTTTCTGATCTTTTTCGGTCTGCTCAGGTAGATTGAAATTAATTAACTGTATATATAGGAAAGGGACACAATCTGAACAGCACTTCTGTGTTCCAGAGTTATAACAGAATATGGTCTCAGATGTCTCAAATAATTGTTTAGAAAATTTTGTAATTAGTAATACAGAAATGGAGAACTTGATACATGAAGAATTTTGGAGCAATGACTTGTCAATGCATGTGGAGCAATATGAATTTGTACAGTAATTTCTGTCCTGTAAGGGAAGCTCAGTGTCAGGGTCCTGCCAAATGCACTACAGTTTTGAGCTGCAGTCCTGAGTCAGATCAGGCTTTCCTTGTATTGTGAAAGTTAGTGTCCTGCCAAAAGGATGTTCTCCCTACAGTAAAGACCCTTACCCATAGGCAGCAAAGTTCTATGTTCTTCAAAGACAGAACTATTAGAAATTGAATTTATGTGCCCTAAAAAATGTTTAAAGAAATTCTAACTTCATGGTGTAGGCTCATCTTGGTGTCACCCTTAGCCCTTCAGTACAGGGAGATGTCAGAAACCATACTGAATTAATTATGGTTTTGGCAATGATCAAAATGATTATAACTTAAACTCCTAAATAGCTGGCTACTCAAATGTATAGCATGTGAACGAAATCTATCTAGGCTTTTATTTTCTTATAATTAGAAAATCTGTTTATAATCTGGCTGGATTTCAGAAGAGACTTCTATAACCTTGTAACCTGTAGACTAAATTAGATTTCAATAGATTAAACAACTGAGAACAAATGTATTTTAAGCCCTTTTGCATCATTGTTTTTAACCTTGTAATGTCTGAAGGTTAAATGGTGGTGTAACATTATATATAACTTGATTTTTCTAGTCTACGTGAAAAAAAGGCACCAATTTTCAATATGTGACTTGTACTAACAGTAAAGCACTTAGATAAGGACAGGAGATGTAAATGGATTTCAGACCTTGTGTCTGGAATGGGAATCCTTTCCTCTGCTTTTGTTTGATTATGAGCTCTTTTAGTGCTAGTGTGACATTTTAAGCCATTCACATAGAAAAGGCACTAACGCTTAATGAATAGAGGAACTTATTTCCAGTCACTGTTCCATTGTAACAGCTTCCAAATGAGATCCATGATTTTGTGCATTTGTCCTCATATTGACTCAAATTAAGTTTTTATTTCACATCCAGGAAATGATGTATAGTGGAATTCAAACAAACCAGTGTTTGAAGATTTAGTGTCCCGATACTGGAGTTCTCCGTTGATGTGATCAGTCTTCTACCTACTCTCAGCTGCTTGACTGGAATTTATCATCACTCAGAGAGCTGTTATTTATTTGAGTAAAGGGCTGAAATTCCCAGAAAATGTCTTCAATTTATTTAGTAGAATTATATAGAAGCCATGAAGGGAGGATGGGAGGGTCTGAGGGTGTACAGGATGCACGTGCAGCCCTAATTTTCTGAACAGTTCCAGGCCCTTGTGCAACTGGGTGTGTAACTACACACCTATGGACAAAAGCCTGAGGTGCAAGTTACTCTTAGTTGGCTCTTTTATGTCATGGCACATCAGATAAAAATCTGTGACTGAGTCTAAAATAAAAATGGTCATAATAATTTCTTCTGCTTTTTCTAGGTAACATTCAGGTTTCATGGATTGATGATACATCAGCATTTGTTTCATTGAGCCAGCCAGAGCAAGTACAAATAGGTAAGTGTTACTGAATTTACTTTAGCATTAAGACTTTAGCTGGCTCCTGCAGAATGCTGTGAGCCAGCAGGGTCTGTGACTCTGATGGCAAAACCACTGACTTGCTTGGAGGAACTGGACTTCCATAGCAGTAGCACGTGTGGCAGCAAAGACAAGCCCAAACTGGACTTGGATGAGATTTTTGTGTTTCATTCCATGATCCTCCAAGTACCTGAACCTGTAGGTAGAGTAGTCCTGGTTTCTTCATTTGGTGCAGTATTTATTGAGGTTTTTTACTGTTACTTTGCACAGAGTAGAACTGTCAAAGTCTTTTGTGGTCTATGGCTCCAAATACCCTTTGGACTGATGCACATTTAGTTTGGTTTATATTTGCAAGGAACAAAAGCAGTGAGAAGCCTTTTGATGCATTGTAGAACACATGCAAAATAATAGTGTCAGAAGAGCATGGACTGCTAATGTGCTTACAGTCTGTGTATGAACAATGTGCAATCTCTCCAGACCTAAGTTTTTAAATTTTTATTTAAACATTTGAAAATATTACTATTAGTTATGTGGGAGGACAGTCTTTTTGGTGTGTGTGGGTTTTAGGTTGGGTTTATTTGTGGTTTGGGGATTTTATGTTGTTTTGGGGGTGGTTTATTTGTGTTTCGGGATGGGGTTCTTTAAAGATATTTGATTGACTGTAGTTGAATCCACAAGCTCTGTAGTTTCTGTAGTTTTTTGTAGTTCTTTTGGGTATATATTTGAGTACTGACCCATACGCTTATTTCAGGGAGCACTGGCTGGAAGTAGGCCATTATAGATGATCCATGTGGGATATGTTCTGGTGGTGTTATCCCCACTTACTGAAACACTTGCACCCAATGCTGTGGAGCCAGTGAGAACAGCAATATATGTAGCACTTCTGATTAACTGGCTGAAGTCTTGTTGCACTTAAGAGCTATACAGAAAGAATTCCCATGATTAAGTTCTAAAAATGAATAAAACAGATTAGAAAACCACACTGAGTTGACCATCATCTATTCTTACTAAGCTCAAATAGAGAAGCTTTCAGGGTCTGGATGCACAATCAGTGCATCTCTCTAATTCCTTATTAACATCCTGGGAGTGTTTATCATACTTCCTAATACATTCCTAGCTCTGCAGAGGATTTTGAGAGCTCACCAGCAGCCTCCTTACAGCAGTTGCTCCATAGCAGCAAGAGTCATTGTTTCTTCATCTACATATAGATGTAAGAATGTTATAACTTCTAATGAGAAGTTCCAGATAAAGAATTATGTCAAATAAAGCCTTCCTAGATGGTGCTACAGTAAATTTGCCATTGCTGTCACCTCAGTTACTTAGCCATTGTGTAAATGCTTGGCATATACATTATCACCACTACTTTTTTTGTTGTTATTGTTCTGTTGTTTGGCTTGGTTTTGTTTTTTTTCTTGTTTTCATTATAGCAGCTACATATTTTGGAAAAAACTGAATGTCTACAAAATACTGAAACTGAATCTTTCTGGCACTGTTCTGTGTCTTTTTTTCTGTTTTGACAAACAGGGAGGCTTGTTCTGTGGCCTGTGTGCTGGGAAACGTTATTTGTTTGAAAGCTCAAGTGATTATAGTCTTTCATAGGTTTTTATGAAATCAGGTTAGTGGAAGCTCATATACTGAAAGCAGTGAGCCAACCAAGCTGATAAACTATAGCAACCTCAATTACCAAAAATTGTGTGATTTTTACTGTAAAATTGCTTAAAATTCTTGGTATTTTGTTGGCTTGGGGTTTTTTTTCTGTAATAAATACATCATAAAATCAATTTTGTTATTCCATTTCCTGATCTTAAATTCTTCAATGAACTGTTTAGGTAATAAAAGTCACTGTTTGTATTTGTGATTTAGCGAGATGTGCTTAAGTGAAGAACCTAGAAAAAACTAATAATTGTGGCCAGTTTATTAACCTGTTTATATAAATGTCTGCATCTTCTGGACTTTATAAAAAGCCTTGGGGGCCTGTGAAACAATATGAATACAAGGCAAGATGTTGCTACAGGTGTGCTTCTATGCTTACCTCTTAGAGAGGTTTCTGACTTTGAGCTGGTATTAATACATATAGTTAAGAAAACATGAGTGCAACAAAAACATCTGTGGGACATAAATGGATCAAGGACATGAAGAGTGTATGGAAGTTTCCCCTAAAGTGTTCAGATTTCCATAATAGATGAGTCTTAAGCACTGTAAAAACATCCAGACTTACTTTGCATCTTTATAATAAGGAACTGGTGTGTGAAAAAGCAACGAAAATGGGACTGGTTTTGTAATTATCTGCATGGAGCGTTAAGTGATTCTGGGTCTATCAGATTCTGAAACCCAGTTCATACCTGGGAGGTGTCTTTATTTCTCTGTTGCAGCAGTGATCAAATACTGGATATTTGTCTGAACTAACATAAAGTTAGAGACTTGAACAGCAGATCGTTTAAAGACTGATCTGCTGTCCTCCCTTGATGTGCATGCTCAAGATAACCAGTTAGTGAATCTACCTGGTTTTTTAACAATTTATCTCCAATGCCTTTTAATTTTATTCAGCTTCATAGATGTTACAAGACAACTTGAAATATGATTTGTCTGTACTACTAGTTTTGTGTAACTGTGTCTAAGGGTAGTATTGAAATTGTGATAGTTGTCTTTCATATTTCAAATAATTAATTATCATGCTTAACCTTTAGCAGACCTCTCAAAATGTGGCACTTTGCATAAGCTGTTTCTGCTATGCTATGCTGTTTCTGTTGCTTCTAACTCCCCTGGCTTCAGTATTTTAAATGGGCTAAAAACTTCTTCATCAGTACCCTGTGAATGTATTGGATTTCTCACAGATTCAAAAATCCGTTTTGAGTGTGTAGGGAATAAAATGTATCTCTTCATCCCCCAGTGCTCTTTAAAACAATGTTCCTGAGTTAGGTAATATCATGGATGGTAACCATTAAAACCTAGTCCAAAACTGATTGATATAACATTGGTCCATTAGATTTTCTATTTATGAAATATACATTTGATTAGCTGAATTCAGCTAATGAGCAGCTCCTCAAATTTCATGTGGTAATCAGTAGTGTTTATGTGGCCAGGGAGAATATGCATTCCAATTTTTTAATTGTTAAAGTGTTACCCTGAAGGACCTATGAATCTTTCATAATATAGAAAGACTTGTTTCCTCTTCCACTTATTTTCCTCTGAAAAACTAAGTAGGGAAAAGGGCAGTATTTTTATGGGCAATTTTGGAGCTGCTTCTAACTTTCCAACTGGATATGGCATGCTTAAAACGCACAAACCAGAAGCCTTGGGAAACAAGAGTCAAATGCCATAAACTTCTCATTTTGCTGCTTATAGTAATGTCCAAGAATCTTCACTTTATTTGGTTATTCATGCACTCACACATTGGCAGTCTCTCCGATTTATTATGCATAGAAAAGGTTTGTCCTTGTATAAAATCAGATTGCTCTCTATAGCTTGAAGTGGAAGCTGCAGCCTGACAAATGCAAGGGAACAGTTGCACAGTCACCCTGCTGTGCCTGTCCGTGCCAGCTGGACCTGATCCTTGCCAGGGGAAGGTTCTTGGCTTCCAGTGGGCTCTGTGTCACTCTTACTGTTGGACTGCCACAATGTCATCTTAAAGCCAGTAACAGGTTAATGACAGTGGCGGTTTAAATGGCTCTAATTTGTCTAGCTTTTTGCAATATGCTGTGCTGTAAACTGATTTCCAGGCTATAAGCACCTGAAAACTATAATGGGCAGTAAACACAATCTATGTTCTGTTGGGATTTGCTGTTCAAAGTAGGTAGTTAAAAAGAATTGATTAAATGGTTGATATTCCTTTAGTTGGACATCTGGGAGACAAAACTTTCTGTTGCCAAGTTGCACTGCAAGTGGTCTCAGCATTTCTGTCAAATGTGAAGCACGTACTTGTGAAGTGTGTGGTAAAAGATAAACACTGTGCACTCTTAGAGCTGATGAACACAAGAAACTTCAGAACTAACTTTTGGCTTACAACTTCTGGCTCTTAAGATTCCTGTCTTGCTAGATAAGTTTGCCTTTGGATTCTGTTCAGCTTTGTGTGTTTATAAAGTTGGCCTTTCATTTGGAGAGGTTTATATGGAGTAAGTGCTGTTTCAATGATCCTGTGACTTACAAGGGTCTAGACTTCATCCAAATAGTCTGGAAATGGTGGGAAAAATGGGAGAGACTTCAGCTTGTCTTAACTGTCAAGTAAGCCCAGTATTTTATTTTAATGAATAAGTTGGTATAACCTGAAGTATTTGTGTTTCAACCACTTCAGCCCCTCAACTGTTCTGTGCAGTTAACTTTGAGAGTCCTCAGTGAATGCTTTGAATTGATGTTAAGCTCTTGTTTTTCATGGTTTCCTTGAATTTTGTTGTCATCCAACTTCGACTGTTCAGGTTGCTGGTCTAAAAAGAACCTTGATAGACTCTTAAAGGGAGGTTCCTGTAGATGTCTTTGCGCTTGTGGAGTCTTTATAGGCCATCTAAAATGTACTCTTAAAAACCACTGGTACTTGGAATGGGTTAATTTTTAAAACATGGGCAAGTCTTATAAATATGTTTAAAGTTTTAAAGTGCTTGAAAATAAAATTGGGCTTCTGAGACATTTTACATGATTATATGTTAATGAAAATAATGGACAAATTTATCAATGGTACCTCAAAAATACACCTCAATTATTTTCCGTTAGCAGCCAACACGTGCACTTAATTCCCTTTACCTAAGGCTTAGGTGCAGTTTAATAATATCTCTATTTTCGTTATGAATAACTTCTGCAGTATTTTAAGACCACTGGTTCAACTTTGAAGTAATTTTAACCTGAGAATCTTCCTGAGAATGTGTTTCTTGCTGGTTTAAAATGCAGTAAATATACTTAACCTGAAATTTTAAATACATATGGAAAGCAACTGCTTGTCATAAATGGCAAGCATTGAAGTAATGTTAAGTTATTCCATGTGTTGGTGCCCTGATACATGAGCTCATATAGAATTTAGTGTGTGCAGGATATCTTCTTCCTCTCGGCATTGAGAAGCCCAGTGCATTCAGACAGCAGGGGAGCAATGGACTAAAGCAGGTGCAGCAGCTGGAATTGTGACTGCCTTTCAGTGATTTGTGTTTAAATCGTTAATCTTTCTGAACTTCTGAGTTTCTCAGACAGGGCTGGACTTTATGGTTTATAAGTGTTCTCTGAGGTTTACTATAGAGCCTTTTATTTAGCATGAGTGCTTACCACCACAGTTTAAATATCTAAAAAGTAATTTGAGATTGTGTGTGTATCAGTCCCTCCTCACTGAATTTGGGGAAAGTGCACGTAGTAGATTCTGTATTACCCAAAGTCTGAAAAATTACATTTCATGTGACTGTGTACTCAGCAATAAGTTAATGTGAAATTCATGCCAGATACATTCTGAGGGGAGGTTATAGCCAGGTGAGGGTCGGTCTCTTCTCCCAGGTAACAAGCGATAGAACAAGGGGAAATGGCCTCCAGATGCACCAAGAGAGGTTTAGGTTGGATATTAGGGGAAATTTCTTAACTGAAAGTGTTGTCAAGCATTGGAACAGGCTGCCCAGGGAAGCAGTGGAGTCACCATCCCTGGAGGTATTTAAAAGAGTGGGACCAGGTGGTTTGGAGCAGTGGCTAGGGAGCAAAGCACAGGGTACTCCCATTTGGTACCAAGGTGAAATCAGCTGTGGGGCCAGACTGTGCCCATTTCTGTGTGAAAGTCCTGCAGGTCTGAGCTCTCTGAGCTTTGAGTAATAATAGACATGGAGAATTTCTGACTAGAATGGAAATGTTCTAAACACATTACGCTTTTAATTTGTAGGTACACAGATATGAACACTTCACTAGCAATCCTGGGAGTAAAAATTTTCTAGTGTTTATTTAAAATAATTTCTGTAGTGGATGCAGGGATTGAGATGTGGTGAATTTCAGCTTGTGGTGTTCAGGAATCTCAACTGCAGCAGGAAAATGAATTACTGAATTACGGTGGAACCTGTGGTATAAATCATATTAGAGATAGCTATTTTACAACATCTAGCACTACTGATGTGATATTAAGAGGACAGATTATAGACTTGCCTTTAAGGCACCTGCAGCTGTATTTTTTTCTCATCAGCTAATAAATAAACAAAACAAACAAAAAACCACCCCAAACCCCAAATGCCCTTTGTCCTCCGTAAGTTCGAACAGGGCTTTTTCTTAACATTGGAAGTCTTGTGACTGCCTTTTCGTTTGATTTGGATTTTTTGAAATGAGTTGAAACAAAAGCTGTGAAATGTATTAATTACTGAGGTAATTAGCAGGGTGCAAAGGTTAAGTAGCTTGAATTCTTTCAGTAATTAAATAACTTCATCTGTAAGGGAGTTAAAGTCCTTTAGAGCAATCTACATACATGTGCATAGCATGAAATGTCTCAGTGGACTTACACTATCATCTCTCTTTTTTGTTGAGGGAAATATTTTAAGTTTAAGCATTGCATAAGGATCCTTCCTCTTTCTTTGGCATGCTTTGTACTTAGTACTTTATCTTTCTTCTGTAAAACCATTTTCTTTCAGACTACCTGTGCATTTTCCCCTGTTATCCAGCATGGAGGTTTAAAACCTCATTTTGCTTTGCTGTCTAACTTGCCATCCTCCTTTGCAAGGTGAAGAGCTGCTTTGTCACTGCATTAATACTGCTCCTTGCTCTGCATTCAGATACCAAGAGAGATGACCACCTTTGTACAACACTCTTTTTTAGGCACCTTCAATCTTAAACTGATACAGGAGAGGAAAACAAAGGGATGAGCAGCACCATGTACAAATTGGTGTTACCAGTTTGGGTACAGCCTGCAGATAGTTCCTATTATCAAGTATACTTAAGAGACTCTGGTCTAACTAATTAGTCATGTGTGTTAACATTTTGATGCCTTGCAGCAGAAATTGTCCAGGTATGCTTGAAAGACTGAAAACTGTATATAGGCTAACAAAAAGGGCCATTAATATTACAATGACAATTTCACTAATATTTAACATAATGTAGTTGAATTCTGCTTATGCCTTGATAATGTCCACGGTTATGTGATCATGTACTGTTTCTTTAGGATTTATGGCTTCTCTGGGAATATGTTTGTACATTTGCTGTGGAGGAGCTCAGCCCTGAATGTTCTATAGGGGACACTTTAATTCCATTTAGGTTAATTAAAAAGATGCCTTCTAATTTGGGATCTTGAGTCTTCTGCTTTCTGTGTATAAAATAGGCACACAGCACTGCTGCTTCCACTCCTGAGTTTTACTTTGAAATAGTGGACTATACATGTGCACTTTTGTCATCATGGCAAGCATCATGATTGTTACATGGCATGAATAGCCCTAGTAGTCAATAAATAAGGCTGTGGAACCATACAGTGAGTATTGAGAGTAAAACAAAACACTAACTTAGCTGCTCACTAATTTCACACTGTTGCTCTGGCTGCGGCAATGGTCCCATGTTTTAAGTAGAACATAATCAGATAAGATTAATGCAGCATCGATACAGAGGTCACTTAAAGGCTTCACAGGTGAAATTTTACTTCAGTATTTCATAAGCTTAAGTGTTTAGTATTGCAGCCTTAATCTGTATAGCTCTGTGTGTTTATTGTATTTGTATATTGTGGCTTTTTCTTTTACCTACACAGTTCACCAACATATTTGTCTATTTATTAAGAGGCTTAATATTGTCAGTGTCCATCTGTCAGGATGTTGCTCTGCATAAAAGCAAGGACTTGGCAAAAGGGTATCTTTGTACACATTCCTCTTGGACCACTCAATGATGGTCAGCCTGTTCAATGTCTTCCCTAGTAACAAGGGAAGGTGCCATCCTCTAGAAATGCTTTTCCTAAAATAATTTGCAATTACTGTTATTCTGCTATGAGACACAAACTTTAGGGCTGCAAGTAATGTGAAATGGCAGCCATGTGGTGTTGGTAACTAGGTCAGGTTTCTCACAGAAAGATTTTTCTCATCTCTTACAATTTAAGGAAATAAGTAAATAGCCCCCCTGAGTTCTCTTCAGCTTTTTAGAACTCACAGAGCATTCTAGTAATGCATTTCTTCTGCTGGGAGTGCAGAACAACGTAACTGTATTTGCTTTGTTAGGCAATATGGACAGCATTTATCAAAAAAGTATCAGCAAATGTATTAAACTCATACAGGGAGCTGCTCTTTAATTCAAGACCATGAGAGATTTATTTATTTGTGTGGCTCCTTAGACTTCTCCATATGCCTTCATTTCAGTTGTTCAATGATGGAACAATTTATTCAGCACATAACTTTTTATATCGAATATATATGTTATATGTGTATATACATATATTTGTGTGTGTATGTGCCATAAGAATGGATTGCTGCAAAATACATGCCATATTTCAAGAAAGCAGGGTTGTCTTTGTTGAAAAATACTGACTCTTGCACAGATTTATTTTAGAATTACCTTTAGGCCTCAAATGATTTGGTTTGGTTTTTTTCCTAAAAAAGGGCTGAGTTTGTTGGGAAATTAAATGGCAGACCCATAACTTTGGTTCATAGCTTGTAGCAAAACAAATAATGTTATTGTGTTTTAACAAATGAGTATGTATCAGATGATCCATGGTAACTTTGTGCTTGATTTTAGCAAGTAAAAACATGCTTGAGTTTAACTAAACAAATTTTACCCTGAGGAATGTCAGCTGGCATGGAGTAAACTCCAGTGAGCCTTATTAATTCATTCATGATGCCTGCAGCATAACTTCATGGGCAATAAATACTGTCCTAATTCTTACAGATCCTGTAACTTCACAGTTCAAAACAAATAGAAGGGGGGTGAAAGGAGGTATGTCTGACACTTGTTGGTTAGTGCAACAATCTCATGGGGCTGTTAATCATAACTACTGATATCTGTACTTGGAATTAAAAGTAAATAGACAACACTCTTGCCTGGTTTTATGTGCATTACAGACATTGAACAGCAGCATCTATATACCATGGCAGGTATTATGGATAACTCATTTCACTGTAACACAGCAAATATACAGAATAGATGATCCATCCTGAAAGAGGAGAAAAAAACACGTACTTCCATCCTCCTCACTTTTTCTGAAATTTGATGTTGGAGCTTGCCATTTCATTTGCACCAGACGTAGCACAGAATACCTGTATTTCAAACAGCTCAGCTAGAATCCAAAAGTTGGATATGCATCTGAAATTGCTCAAAAAAAATTGAAAGTGCATAATAATATCAGGATTTTGTCTCCACTACAATTGCAGTATTTTAAAATGTGCAAAAAAACAATCTGAGGTTTGGGGCGGTTTGTTTTGTTTTACATTTAAACTGGTTTACTGGTTGGTTTACAATACTTTCTTTCAGAGAGCTAGGCTGAAAGCAGCAGAAGACACCAGTTGACTGTCAGTTTAATTTGCTGATTCGTCTGTTACAGGGATGGCATCAGGCCAGAGCTTGGCTCACAGACTAAAGGCTGAGAGCTGTGAAGATGCTGGGACTTGAAGGAATGTTGTTAAATTGTTACTGAGTGGAGGCAGTGAAAGTTTTTGTCTTTAGTTTTGAAGTGCTTCTAATTTTGCATTGACAGAAATCTTTCTACCTTGAACTTGCAGTCTTTTTTAGTTGAAGGGAGATCAGACATCAGAAAGATACAAGGATGGAACAGCTGGCTATTAGTTAAGTGCTTCTTCCATGGATATCTTGTGCAACCAAAAATGCAGCTCAAATAAGCTTATGTTTCACAGCAATCAAACAGAGTTTTGGCAAAGGCTTTGCAAATGTCGTCTTTTCCTGGCAGACTTGCAAAATAAACCTGCTGGGTTAAGTAATGAGACTAAAAGGGAAAAAATCCTGGAAATCTTTTCTTGCCAGCAAGCAATCTGGAAGAGGGTTACGACTAAAGAATTGATAGTTTCTAATTTAAAAGAAACGTCTTAAGCAGATTTAACTCTTTTTGCACAAAGTCTGACTTTGAGAAGAGCTTTGAGCATCTAATTCAGAGAGAGTGACTTTTGGAGAGCATGGCATTTTGGGTTTGTTTTGGTTTGTTTTTTAATTGCTAACAATGGAACTAAAAAGTGTTTTATGAACAGAACAAATAGCTTGCAGCCTTCTGCTTTTCAAAACAAGTTATTTCAGGAGAGGGCATGCTGTCATTTAAGTGTTTTGTATATAACATCATCCTTCTTCTCCATAGCTGTAAACACCAGCCGGTATGCTGAAAGTTATAGGATCCAGACATATGCAGAATATGTGGAGAAAAAACATGAAGAAAAACAGGCCAAGAGAAAATGTACAGAAGATAGTTGGAAGGAGATGGAGAGGAAGAGGTTAAAAACCCAGTGCACACCTTACGTTTCCCCGAGTCGATACTACTGCGTTAACAGGTGAGATGTCTGTGCTGCCAGCTCATGTTCTTACTGCACTTCTATTCAAAATCTAACAATTTTCAGGTAGTTCTTAACTAACACAGGACACTTTTCTGTATGTATTTCTTTGCATATAAATCAGTAGTGGTGTATCAGCTATCACAAGATTATAGGTAAAGGAACAGAGGGAATTTCATCACAAATGTGGTTAGACAGATTTCTAAATTCTGGGATCTTGAGGGCAGGTTGCATCACAGCTTCTGAGCTTGATGTAGCAGCACCATTTCGTATAACCAAAATAAAAAAATTATTTTCTTTATTCATATGACACTTGTAGATGGCTTGTGTCATGTGGATACTTAGCTGTCATCATATATCCTTGTAAAGACCATGTTGGTTTTGGACTTTCTGTGGTGATAATAGTGCCACAAAGAAGGGTATAAATTCCCTTCTAGAGCAGTCCTGATGAAGTTGTCCATATGCTTCAGAAACAGGATAGCAAATGATGATACTTGCATGGTGTTAAACTTCTAGTATAAAACTTGAAAAAGGTTTTAGTTCGTTATTTAGGGGCAAAATTAAGTCAGGACATGCCACTTTTGGTTCTGGTACAGTATGTTTCCTGTGTTGCTGTGTGTATTTCTTGTTCCATTTTTACTTTCTGATATTAATGACAGGTTTTGGATATGATGGTAACAGGTAGCTTTTTTCTCAGTCATCTGTGTAGCTGAGCATGTGAAGAGTTTTTCAGTGTTAATATGATTGTATAAATAACCCATCAAGTTATTGGCATTCTTCCCCCCTCCCTTCTCCTGCACTGTCCCCCCAGTTCCATCAATTCTATATGAGAATTAGTTTAAGTAGAGTGTATAAGTTACATTTCTCTAAGCTTATGTTTTGGTTTCGTTTGGGGGGGGGTTTGTTTCTCCTTTTCTTCCCTGCTCCATAGTTAGACAAACCAAATATGGTGGTCATAAAACCGGTGCTGAGGTATTTCTGCTTTATCTTTCTTGGAAATGTTACATTAAGTTCTAGTTCTCATTATATCTTCCTGTAAATGTTAATCTGTTGTGTAACAAATTTGCTGAACTTTTTCTGTTCTTCTCATGACCTTATGATTTTGCAGGTGTGTATTTTGGCCAGCTGTCAGATGTTCATGGCTTTTGTCATGGTGGGAATTCTAAATGTGCTATAGACATGTTTGATTCCAAAAAACATATGGAGGAAGCTGATGATAAAGTCCATATGAAATAAAGTTAGTTTAATTGAACTGTTGTACTTAGGAAGCGTGGAGAGTACATGCTGTGAGGAGCTGAGGAGCTTTAAGGATTGTCCTGGCACTAGCCTGCACGTGGCTAAGGCTTAGGGCTGTAACTAAGGCAGTAAACTATTAAACAGTGTGGAAACACTTACTGCTCCTTGAGTTTGCTGCAAAGAAATACTAAGTCCTAGTTTTGTTTCTGCCAGAGGAAGTGTCTCCTCTCAATGAGCGTTGGGTTTTGGGTACCTCACAGGTTCCTGTCAGATGGTAACGGTGGCAGCTTATGGAGAACAGGAAATACAGAAAGCTGATTTGCTGTTGTCTTGCAAAGAAGTTTAAGGTCCACACAAATGTGTAATTTGGAAAATTGCTGAACAAAATTTTCAGTAAATTCTTTCCTTAAAAGTTTGACATACCCCAAAGGGTTGTTTGTCTAAGCAATCCTCCTACTCTCCTTGAAAATTTTTAATATATTTTTTCATCTAGTGTTAAAAAATTCTACAAGTAGCTTTTTGTTTTTACATGATCAACATTTTGATATCCTTGGATAGCAGCCTTTATTTTGTTGAGAGATCTTCTTTTGTAATTGGTGTTACATAAATTTTTGTTCTTTTATTATTCCATTAATAAAGTGATTTGGTTCTGTCCCAAATTCCTTCTCATGCAGGTCTTTTGACATGTTTTTCTTAATTTATTTTTATTTGCTACTAGTTATATTTTATTCTTTTGTCAATTTATATTTTGTAAATGTTTCCTCTGAAGTGTAATCTGATTAGATAGAATGTGGAACTGCAAACCATGGTATTTCATGTCACTCAAGATGAACACTTTATTTTTCCAGACAAAGGTATATAAAAATACTTATATATAAAGGTATATAAAATATTTATATTTTATATATTCCATAATAATTTTATGTAAAATATAATATCAATATTTATATAAACAATTAGGACAGATTTATATGTGTATGCATGTATAAATGTGTATGTTTGTCCAGATTAGTTGAAGTCATATCTAGTTGAGCACTCAGTACTGTGATGTATCTAGCAGCTGATCCCTTATAATAGCTTCATGTTACTGCATCCTTTATTTATTTATTATTTAATAAGCTTGCTGCATCAGCTTCTGCCAAGGAGCACAGCTGCAGAATAGCTGCTTGTCTCCATGATGACAATATGTCCTGGCTACTTTTTCATAGAGTAAGGAAGTTGTTGGGTATTTCTTGTGAGGAACTTTTGTCTTAAATTGACAGATTGATAAATATGTAACAAAGGTTCTTTAATTCTTGTCTTATTGATAAAACTGTAGTCCTATATTGTAGAGGACCTTCTCTTCAGAAAATAAAGTTTATTAGTAGCAGTCACAAGGTAAAATTATTTATAATTAATATATATTCCTTGCATGTAACTTAATACTACTGCTAAATAGAAAAATTTATTTCAATGGAAATATGCCTAATTATTGATATACAATGGAGAAGTAGAGGAAAAACTGCTTCATTTGACAAAACTTCAAATAGTAAGTAAGATCCCCTTGTCTAAAGCTATTGCTATTCAGAACACACTTAGGAAACAGATGGAACTGGCTATGTTGTGCTTAGCAAATGTCTGCCTGCCAGCTCTGCCATGACTGTTAAATGCATGGCTTCAAGTTTTTCCTTAGCAAAATAGTGTTAAACCATAGCAGGAAAAGTCAAATAGGGTATGCTCTATGGAAAACTAGGTGTCCTGCTGTATTTGTACTTATTTATTCTCCTAATCATCATCTAGGAGTAGTAAAATAGGATAAGGCCAATGGCAAAAGACTCGTATGAAGTACAGGAAAGGGATACATCACTTTGCCTTACAAATATTCTATCTAAAACTATGAATGCTGCATCTTCTGTCAAGTCAGGGTGCTGTTTGTAGCACCACTTCCTTGAATGTCTTCATTTTGCCAAAGATTATCTAATTTTTGGAATGTTCAAGTGTTTCTACCGATGATTCTTTTGTTTTTTTACAGAAATGTTTGTTTATAGTGGTTTATTACCCACTGAAGAATAATAATTGGCAGAAGCTGAGGTATTAAGGGTATAGATAACAAATATTGCAAGCAAATTATTGTAGTATTCCTGTGTTGTAGTGTTATTTCAGGTGATTTCACCTGCTCTTAAGCTGAAATGACTGATTTTTATGATGGATCAGTATCTACTCCCTACACCCCTCAATGTTGTTTTGAGTGTCAAGAGAACTTAGGTTTCTGTGTAAGTGAAATTTATTTGTAGTTCCACATATATCCAGGCCAGTTTCAAATGCCTTGTTGTGATGAAGTGTTTCTTTTAAAACTCAGATATGCTTTCCCAAAACAGAAAATGTTCAATGCTACATGATCATAATTGTTTTCCTATCTTTTGCCCCCCTCCACTTGCTGATTCTTTCAATTTAATTACCGTGGTACTAGTTGGATTGCTGCTATTTAGTACCTCTTGAAATAGATTCTCTAGAAAATAAATACAGTTTTTGCCTGGATAGCTGTTGTACAGGTGTTACGTAGTTAGAGGATGGTGTAAATCTGTGTCTCTGAATGGTTCAGGTATCCAGACAGTTGAGGATCATAAAAGAAGTCTGTCTGCATTGGACAACGACTGAGGCTATTATTGTGTTTAAATCTTTAACTTTGTTCAGTTGTTTCTCAGCTGAATCAGGAAGTTGAGGCAGATATGTGGACACATCCAAAATAAGTGTTACAATTAGAAAAGTGAACTGAGTGGTGCTCTAGCTCGTATATGCAACCATACTCATTTACTACTAAGTGCATAAATAATGTTGCTGTAATCTTGAATCTTATTTTAGGTTAAAGAAGAAAAAGATGTAAAAAAATTAAGCCTTTCACCTTTAGAAGCCATGCAATCAATAAATGAATATAAAATAAAATTAGTATTTTGGGAGAAAGCAAGAAGTCAATGGTTCTTCATTATAAAATATGTTTATTTTGTACTGCCACTTTTTGGTGGTGGGTTTTTTTTTCCCCTTAAGATATCTGCAGGAGGACCATAAGGCCTAAAATTAATTTTTATGTTGTACTTTGGTACCCAGCTAAATGTGCACTGATGGTCAAGAACTTGTTTCTCTTTATTTGCAATAATTTCGTGAGAGTCATAAGTTAGAAAAAGGTAAATTCAGCCATGAGACCGTTCAAGAAGGGATCTTCTTCCTACCGTGAGTCCAAGTTCCCTCCTGAGAGCCAAGTGCTCCTCATACGTCTGAAGAAATCCTGGGATCAGAATTTATGGCTCCTGAGTTTTTTCTTCCTAATGTATTTTTCAGAATGGCTTTCCCCAAAGTAGAATTCTTACAGGCTTTTCTAAACTATATTTTTTAAAAATAGTAGTTTTTCATTTCTTAAATACTCCTTCTTCCCTAGACTTTTTTCTTTCTGACCCTAGTTTTTGCCTGTTTTGCAATATTGAAGTGTGTACATAGGATTAACAATTCTATCCAGCTTTTTAGCTTCCATCTTTTTATTGGTGGTAGTTGTGGTATGACTCACAATGATGATTTGTAAGAAATCATGCAAGAAGGCCTTCTGTGTGTGAATGTTTGGAGCAAAAACCAGCTATTCATCAAAGTAAATGGTGTTTGTGCTCCTAAAGTGGAAGCAAGAGCATGAGATGTAATCATATGTTTCATCTTTGTTTATTGCCTTTGGACATCCCAGACAGAGTCTGTTTTAAGTTGCAAAATGTTCAGCTGAAAAAATTCCATTTCAAAGCCAAAACTATACTACAAAATTTAACAGTTCTTCCTTTGGCTGAAACCTTATTGAAACACCATAATTCCCTGCTGTTGATTAAAAAGAAAAAAAATACCTTGTAAGGCTTTGTTTTATAACTTAGTATTAATATTTATTTAACTCACAGGATTGAACATGGCTTAGATGCATACAGCCATGTTGTATAGTTCTAATTTAAAAATGGAAGTTTATAAGTCTAAAACTACATTTTTTAATTGGTTGTTCTAAAAGCGTTATATTAGACATTTAAGTAGCTGGTGTTTACATATCTAGAGGTTCATAATGGGAACTGTTTTTTAATTAGCCCCCTTGCTACTGCATTCTTTATTATACTCATGCTAATTTGGTTTTAATATTGTCATTTGTCTTTTAAGGAAGTTTAACAATAGCATTCCAGTGGAACGAAAGCCTACCCAGGGTTATTCCGGTGTGCGCCGAATGAAGTGGAGCTCTAAGTTCATCTTTATACTGTGTTAGTCAGGCTTCATTCAAGTGCTGCTAATGAAATGAGTGTGCAATTTTTTGTGCTTTTTATTTTACCAGCCCCACGAATAATAGGACTCTTAAAGCCGGATTTAAAGTTTTTATATGGAGCTTGATGGTTTTCTCTACCTTTATATAGAAATGCTTTTAAAACTACTTGTAGTTCCAGGAGAGAGGATGAAGTTAGCATGTAGAATCCTTCAATATCAAGATGTGCTTTTCAGGCTTCAGTTGTACGTAATTTGGTGTCTATTGACAGTGCTTTACAAGAGCTTGCATAACTATGAGAATAAAATGTAAAACTGTGCAGGGATAGAGAACTGATTTAATTACATTTCAGATGAGTGATCTCATCAGAATAGCAGCTAAATTTGAGATATCGATACTACAAAGAATGAATACCTTGATCTACATAAGATTGGATTAGATAGTAAATTTATGGAAGTCAGATCTTCCAGGTAATGTAATTTCATGGTACACCACTTATGACAGTTTATTTTTCTACCTTCATAAGCATTTAATAGATGTACAACAACGTGTACCTATGTAATAGTTACTCTTGACTTTTCATGATCATCTTTCTTCTGTGTTCCAGTTTTACAGGTACCAGTACAGTGGGAAAGAGAAGCATGAGTCCTATTGAGGAAGAAACTGGTTCTGATGATATGGAAGAGGGAGAAGGCCAAGGTCCAGAAAATGATCAGGCAGACTCCTGTGCAGAGTCCCTTCCAGATGGTAAGAAGAGACCCAAAAAGTTGAAAAAGATCAAGACAGAGCAAGTTCCAGCAGGTAAGTGCAATGTTCATGCACATGGTTTTCTTTTCTGTTTGAAAGTGTCCTAGGCCTGAACAGAACTGAAAATGTTTTCTTGAAAGTCTTCACTTCGAGCAGTAACGTACTTCTTTACATTCCAAGTTCTTCTTGAAACTGAAGACGGCATCATACAAAAATTGTGAAAAAACTCAACAAACGAACCCAAAACAACATCAAAAAGCAAAGAACTCACTCCAAACCAAAAAACTCAAAACCAATGAAAACCCAGTCTGACACCAACCAAAGAAAGGAATCAGAATGTAGTTGTTTTATTACTTCTGCTAACTTTCTTCCTTAAAAGAAAGCTTTTTGAATATTTTTTTAGCTATTCTTAACATTTTTTAATGTGACTTTGTAGTTAAAGTTACTCAATGTGTTTTGCATGTCATAAGCAAAATTGAAGGCACTCTGTTTTGATGTATGCATTAATACATGCAATGTTCTGTGTGGCGTTTGTAGCCATAACCTTTATTGTGATTTATTTGGCTGAAGACTTTTCACCTAGGGTTGAAGTGAAGGTGGGTGTTTTCAGATTTTAATACCTATATATTTTGTTAGTCAAAATATTTGGAAGTGAATGTCTGACTAAATGCAGGCAGGCTACAATCATATGATGATGTTTCACCTGTTAATTTTTTGTAATGTTTTTGTGAGTTATTAGCTTGTACAAAAACCAGGAAATAACTAACCTTAGGTCACATGAATTTAAACTTCAAAAGATTTTATTTTTATTGATCCATTTATTGTTGATTCTATTTCAATGTTTGTTAATAATTTCTTGCAGAAATTGGACTATAATAAAAATTGTCTTATCTTAATTTGGTCCAGATGACCATACCATATTAGTCATCTGGAGCACTGCCTGCATTGAAGTATATTCAAATATTCATAATTAAAGCTTCATTTCAATATCTGCACTAGCAGCTTTTATCCAGAAAGTGCTATTATATACCAAGCATCCTTTCTCCTGATTTGGTAAAATCTTTCTTAGCTGATTCCAAAGCTGTCCTTGGAAATTGTTTTCGTCTTGTTATTCAGTAGGGCAGTTGGGGCATGTAAGCATATGCAAAATGACAAGAGTGTGTACTGTAATTCTGAGTATAAAATTCAGGCTCTGTGTTTGGCATTATGGGAATATGCGTTATCGGTATTAGTGTGAGTCATCTTTATTCTCCAATTAATTTGGGATGGAAATATTCTTCCCTGTCTTAACAGCCTAAATAAAAATAACGACAAGTACACTTGGGGAAATAGTATTTAACTTTATCATCCCAAAAACTGCAAAACTGAAATTACCTAATTATTAGGGTTAAAAATACAGTATTTACCATTTATGTAAGAAGCCTGAAATGAACCTTTATTTTTTTCCTGTTTCTTTTCTTTTTTTTTTTTTTTTTTTTTTTTACGTGCCTATTCATAAACAGTCTCTTGGTTTCTCTTTATAAATATTGACTTACCAGTAATGTTTCTAGAGCTTCCCTCTACAGGAAAATATGTCTTAATATCCTCTGAAAAAACAAAAAAACCACCAAGCTTGATTTAATTTTTGTTCTATGATTCTGTCTTTTAGGAAGCCTCACAACTAGTTCCACTGGAATTTTTGAGGTCCCTGAAACATGGTAGGAAACAACTGCCTTAAAAAGTGGAATTGTTTGAAAGCAGTTAAGAGAATACACCTCTTGGAAGCCATACTTTATTTAAATAAAGTGGTGTTAACAAAGCAGTATGTGTCCTGAAAATCAGTTTAATTATTTTAAACTGTTTCTTGAACAATCACTGTCAATTTTACTTGTGTGTATATCACCTAGTATATGACTTGTCGTTGATCCTGTGAAATCCTTGCTGTTGTAACTGATGTTAGGTTTAAGAAGCAAGACTCAATGTCCTTTTAGTCACCTCCTTTGGCATGCTGGCTATGAACTGTACAACAAGAACTGGCACTCTGTGATTTTGTGCTAGGCCGTTTCCTCTGCTTGGGGAGTTACCACAGCTCTCCTAATATTTAGCTGTTTTTTCAGGCAGCATCAGTATGCTGTCAGCATTCTGGAAACAGGTAGAACTGCAGTTTCATGTATTGCTTTCTACCAGTTACTTTACCTGGGAACATTTTTTTGAATTTCTGTTCTCTACCCCCACCCCCTGTGCAGGTGGTATTCATCTAAATACCAGCATTACACATACCTTACCCTTTCAAAAAACTGTAACTTGAAAGTTTCTCAAACATTATTTTCCTGGTGGGAGGTAGTTTTTCTTTTTCACATCTGTTGTTGTTTCCACTTTTAAATCCTGATTTTGTAAAAAATGTTTTTTGGTACCTGTGATAAACCTGCTAACTGCACCAGCCCTTTATTTGTTTAAAAAAGGATCTGCATTGGTAGATTTCAGAAAATGTTTGATATTTAAATTTTTGTATCATGGAAATAAAACCAAAATATGTATTTCCATAACATGAAAATTAAAGACATTTTCTTAGGAACTGGCTTGTTTTTATTTATTAGCACCTGAAATGGTTTTAGTGAAATCTTTTTTTTTTTCTTTTCTTTCCTTCTTCCTAATATAACAATTTTTTGGCCATCGTGAGTATCAGACCCTTTTGTTTCATGGACTATTTTCAAGATATTTGTGAAATGTAACCAAGAAAAGCAAGCCTGTTGTCGTAAGATTTAAATCGCTCTGTGTTTCCCTTGGAGGGGTGAAAACAAAAGAGTTCTACAAATCAGCAAGTTCAAAACCATTGCTGGGTAAGAGTGGAATATTAAGGCGGCTTCATCATACAGTATTTACACTAGAGTGGGAAGCACTGCCATTTAAACATGGAATAACCTGTTTGAAGGTATGTCAAAATTCATGGGTTTTTAAATGATTGTGAACTGGCATTGCAAAGGGAAAAATAATTTCAAGATGTTAAATGTGAAATGTTGCATTTCTAACCTTAGAATACTCCCAGAAGTACTATAATTAAATTGTTTAATAGCAGCTCTATCATCACATTCTCACACTAAAATGTGGGAAAGAAGTCTTGCTATTAGTGATGCAAGGGAAAATTAGTAACTGAACTCTTCTGCTCTCAAGGAGCCAGAGACTTTTCTTCCCCAGGACTCTCTTGACCTTAGGACTAAATATTTAAATCCCTTTCATCTTGAGTATCCAAACCAATTTGCAAATTTAATTCTCTGAATATGTGCAACACCTAATAAAAGTTGTGTAGAGCATTCATCTCTCTTGGAGGTGATTCAGGTAAATCACACAGTGTTCTCTCCAAATGTTGGAGTGAATTATTAACAGTATATGCTAAAGAACTGGCATAACATGATTTGGGACAGAGCTTAAGAGTCATGATGACAAAAGGCTACAAAAGCATTTAAAGGGATTGTCAGAAGTACAGGTTAAGGGGCAAGGAATTAGCTGCTCAAGAGACACAGAGGGCTGAGCTGACACAGAGAATCCACCTGGAGTCTGTACCCCGAGGCCATTAGGATCTTTTTCACTCTTGAACAGCAATGCTTACATACCTGCAGGGAAAATACAGGTCTTAATTACATCACAATACAATCCCTTATAACTTGTTTCTTCAGAGTAGGCTACGTACATACTTCACTACAAAGGTTAACAGCTATACCCAGTATTTCTACGTGCCTCCTCTCAGTTGTCATTGTGAGAAGCAGGATGTTACTGATCTCTATCAATAATTAATACTGCTTAAGAAAGCAGGGTTCTTGCATGTCTTAGTCCCCAGATGTGGCTTTTGTCGAGGCGGACATAATAGCACACACTAGTCATAATCCATATTCGAGAGAGATAGAAAAGATTTTTTATTTTCTCTACTGCAATTCTTATACCTCTTCACAAGGGCTGTGGCCTATTGAGACTGGCTGCTTAGCAAACAATGATGAGGCTGTAAAACAATTAGCTATACAAGCAAAGGTATAGTTGCTACATATTATCCACAAATTCTTCCTTATACACTCTTAATGTCCCATAACAAGAACATCCTCTCCTTGTGTCTAGAACATCTTCTCTCGTTGATTGTCTTCTTGGCCTTCTCTGTGGGTTTCACTGAAGCTGCAAAATTTCACTAATATTTTCATGGGTAAATTCTGACTGTCTTTAGGTCTAACTCTGTGAGGCCCCCAGTCCAGCTGTCAGCCTCATCAACTGATGTCTATCAATAATTAATACCTCTTAAGAAAGCAGGGTTCTTGCATGTCTTAGTCTTTGTGTGTTTGATTTTTATCTGTTGATAACCTGGGTAAGCTACTAAACTGTGCTTGAGGGGGCTGTAATATTTCTAACATTGAATTTGGGTGGACGAGTGTCAGAGGTCAGGGACGGTGGTGTCCTAAGCAGGGACTGGCCCCACTGATCCTGCACCAGGCCTCGCTGTTGTGTGGGGTTTGGTCCACTTCCCTGCGCCTTAGATGAAATAATTAATTCTAGGAGGGAAAGAATGTAGCTTAAATTAGATCCACATTTATTTCATAATGTACGTTTAAAATATGTGTGTAGAATTTGTTTTGGGCAAGCAAAGCTGTCATCACTAGTTGTGATGGCTCTGGGGGTTCCTGCTCGGTGGGGGTTTGTGCTGTTAACTGACTTCAGAGGTCACTGAATCACAGAATCTCCTGAGGGTCGTCGAGTCCAGCTCCTGGCCCTGCACCCGGCAGCCCCGAGCCTCCCCCGCGTGCCTGGGAGCGTTGTCCCGGCTCAGCTCGCGCTCGGGTTCTCCGCTCCTCTCCCGCTCCCTTCAGAGCCGGGCGGGCGCTGGCGGCGGGGCCGCCGCCCCTGCCCTCCCCGCCGGCCGTGTGGCGCCGGGGGCTGCAGCCGCCCTGAGGGGTTGTGCCTGTGCCTTCCGACTGTCCGAAGGAGCCTGTATTACCTTGCCTTCGGTAGCGCTGACGTGGAACATTTTCCTCAGCAGCCGTGCAGCTGGGTGGGTTCCTGCTTGGGGCAGGGTCAGGAGCGGCCGGTCCTCACCGCTGGCTCTGAGGGGACGGAGCTGGGGGGACGCTGAGGAGGGTGTAGGAAGCAACAATCAACAATGTATAGAAGCGCTGGAAGATGGCATTGAAGGAAGTGAGGAATTGCCTTGAGAAAATACGGGAATTTTGTGAGGAGTGTTTAAAAAAAAAAAGGGGCACTTGGCAGTGTAGGCCTGAACATGGGAGTATCTGAGGAAATGGTGTGGAGAAACATGAGGGAGGTCTGGCTCAGCAACAAATGAGGTAGGTGAGCTGAAATCCTGCCACCGCAGAGGAACAAGAATGGGCTTATTTGGCTGGAACTTAGACTTGACAGTGATAATTTATCTGTAGTGATGGAGTACTTCATTGCTCGCCTCAGAAAGCACGTTAAAACTTTATTTGAAGTAATACTTTTCAATTTTATCTCAAGTATTTATGGGTGAGAAGTATTAACGTGTCAAAATGCACAGGATTGCAGCACAGGATATAGGAAGTTGCTGGTAAATGAGAAGTAGAGATAATTGTGTAATTTAGACTCGGGGAAAAGAGTGTGAGTGTCTCTAAAGCATGGATTTGAATGGGGGCAGGTAAGAGACTGAATGAATTCCATGTGAAATTAAGATTGCTGCGAGTGCAATGGCCTGTTCTTGGTGTAAGATTTGAGCTTATGGTTTGGAGAAAAAGTTAAAAGCTTCAGATGATTTAGATGGAGAACTAAATTTTATTATGGACTCAGTGGTAAAACCAAGAGAGAGATGGAAAGCTAAAACTTCTGGTGATTGTGGGAAAAAGTAAATGTTGCAATTCTTTCTTTCTTTAAACTTCTGAGTTCTGTCACGGTGCCCAGAAAACATCTAGTACCCTGGATTTGTTCTGTCTTTAAATCATAGTAAATGTAATGCAGACAAAAATGTCCTCGGCAATTCGGAGCATAAAGATGAGTCCTGAAAATCAAAAGTTCTTAGCTTTTGATGTGTTTAGACTACTGCCAGCAGAGCAGATATGTACATTGAAGCAGATTCCTTGAGTTATTCCACAGTACATTTAGTAAATGAATAAACATTTGCTTGTTTGTATTGTACTGTTGCAGCTTTAAACTTACACTAAACTAACACTCCATGTGTGCTTTACAGAAATACTGCCATACCCTCATTGGATGTTGAGCAATAGATGGTGGGTTAGACTGAGGTTTGTAGGGTCATTGTATTCATATTTAAGATGTTCTTTTTGCTCTAACAGGTATGCAGGAAGCTCATTTAAAAAGTTTTTTTTTTCCCATCAGAATAATTATTGGCAGCCATGTGCTTCCATGAGTGCTATAGCAGATCACAGGTTGGTCCCAGCTCAAGGCTAAGTTGTATGGAACACATCTGTTCAGAAATGCAATATGGAAAACATTCAGCCAAACTGGAAAAAGTTAGATTTCCCTGTGCTTATATTAATTTCTTAAAAGAGCTGATAGTTGTATTTATACATGAGCCAGTCTATAGTCTACAAGTTTTGCAAACAATGTTGTACCAGAGTGACCCTGTGTGATGGGGTTGGTAGTGGTGTGCAGCTGAACATGAAAGTCTGGACGTTGTGGCTGTGCTGAGCCAGTTGAATCCTAATCGGTGATCTGGTTTTAATCCATCGAATGACTGAAAATACGATTGTATTAAAGTTGATTGCTTCAAAAAATTTTTTTTGAAGTTACCAGTTCCTTTTATAAGCCTCAAAAAGCTTTGCACTGTTACTGAGGTAAGAATGGCTATTTTGTTTGATTCTGAATATGTTACAACTTTGAATATTTCTTTCAAATTGGATTTTAAACTTAGAATGTTTAAGGATGACTGAACATGTTTAGTTCATGTATATACTCAGGGGGGTGGAGTTTTTTTAAATTAGATGTTAGATGATTTAATTGTAGGATGCTTCTTACTTCAAAAATAAGTCTGCTCCAAGCATATGCATGTGTCTTTTGCATTACGGGAAGTTTCTTGTCTCATTTGCAATAAATAACTGATACATGTTTGCTAACAATATCACAGTAATGTAAAATTGACTCTCCGTTCTGTTTAGAAAAGGTTTACGCTTCAGCCTTTCCTTTCAATTCTCTCATATGCTCGATTTAATTTCAGTTATCCTATTTTTGATGTGCTGTTGAGAAGCTGCCAGTTACGATTAGAAACTTCTTACTACAATAGCGTAGAACTGCTGACAGTGGAAATAATAGTTCAGTTGTTTGGTCCTGTGCTGAGCATGTTGTCTTCAATGAATGACACAGTGTTGCAAAGAGATGATTTACCAGAGAATTTCACCTCAGTATTACTGGGCTCCCTCACCTGTAGACTAATCACCCTTTCTGCTGGGTTGTGCCATACTCCCCTGAGGTTTTCCAGTAGTTGTTACTAAAACAGATTAAAGGATGGTGGTACTAAATGATGAGTCTGTGAAGAAGTTAATGGGAAGTGTTTATATTTTGGCAAATTTTAGGAGGTAAATGAGGTGTTGCTTGAAATGTGTAGCATTCCATTCTCATAGAACAGATCACTGTATTTTTAGTACTTCAGTCAGGTTTCTTAATTGAAGTAAATTCTTCTGTCTCGTAGAGGGTGCAGCACTAAGATGTTCTGAAGTGTTTATAACATCTTAATAATAATTTGTAATGGATATTTGCAACTATGCTGAGAGGAATTTTTGAGACTCACACCTTTGATTTTAATAATGTCCAAGAACAGGAATTTAACATCTTATTGTCCATCTAATTCATGTCTAACATGAAATTTGGGATGAGGATGTGTCTGAAGTAAAGTGGCGATTCAGTGGCAGAATCATTTGTTTAATGTCTTTTAGCTTCTTTATGCCTTCTTTTTGCTTTTTGAAAAAAGAGCTAGAAGAATTAGACTAAATATAAACTAAGTATGAAAATATTTTAGACTGATGGTTTTAACAAATACCTCTTTTCCTTGCAACTACTCTGAAAGGTATTTTGAAACACTGATGATGACAGTAGTAGTAAGTCAATTAGGTATGAAGACTAGCTCATACTAAAATCTAAATTAATGTAGTTTATCCTGAAAAAAATTATAGCAGCAGCTATACAAACTCTACAAAACTGTTGAATTGGTAAGAAGACTAAAGAACAGAATGATGCTCAATTTAATATATTTCCATACTAGTAGCCCTCAAATATTAGCAGGTGGAGCTGTTTTTCTGCCGCGGAAGTAATCTGTGAAAGATGTGTGTTTGAAATTGCTACTCCAACATATTAAATAGATCTAATAAGCAACAGTAAAAAGTAGCATTTTCTGAGGAAAGTGTACTATTTTTCATGGCAAAAAAAGGCTTCAGTGTTCTGAGAGGATTCCCAGTATAGTCTGGCAATTTTTGAAGACATGCTGAATGTACAAACTCATATTTGAAGAGACATTGTCTGGTTTATTTTTGTGTGTATGATACCTAATCTTAGGGTGTGAGTTTTATGAGCACCAGCTAGAAGCTTTTGTGCATGTGTCCCAGTATCTTCAAAAGCATACAGACTTTCTTATTCTGGCTTGCCAAAACAGGCGCTCAGGCCCGTGTATTTTGGTGAAACAGAAGATTTTCTGTCAGTAAATGCTTTTCAATCTAGTGTAGATGTTTTCTCATATAAGGAATTTGGAAAGTTCTGTGTTTTGCTTCTACAGGAGTTCAGACAAGAAAAGAATTGTGATATGTCCTGAATTCCAGTTTCTTAAATAAAGGTTCTTCCCTGCGTTCCTTCCTGAGCATATTTCAACAGTTTTAGGTAATGCACAACTAATTTAAAGGTGGCTATCACGTTCTCATCTACTTCTATTTACAAAATGCTCACTTATGTTAGCTAAACAAAACACTTTCTTGTTTCCTGAATGCATTTCTGAAAACAAACACACACATAAACACAGCATTTAGAAATGCAGTAAAAAAACCTTTGAAAAATGTTGAATGTTTGCATTACATACAGTTTTACTTGTGTGTATTTTACCTTTATATTTAGGAATAAATTATTGGGATAAACGTTGTGCTTTGAATTGAACATGGAGTACAATTTCAAATGTAATCACACAGTTTAAGGTAGGTTTGTGAACTGTAATCAGTATTTATAGCTCTATTACTCATTTTGGCAAATAGGCTTCACGTTGTTTCTCTCTGCAAGAACTGAAATTATCACTGTGTTTGAAATTGCAGTCTCTTTACCTCTCACAGGCTGTTGTATGACTCAGGCAATCTGTGTAATCTCAGTGTGTTCATGGATAGAGCACCGCATCTCCACATGCAGAATATTTACCTGAAGTGGAACGTAAAATGACTAATCTGGCATGGTGACTGTTTAACTTACTGCAAGGATTGTGTTCAGCTGTGCTGCCACCAGTGCAAGGGGATTCCTGCAAGTGGGAAGGCTGGGGGCACTGACAAAGAGCTCATCTAACAGCCTGAGAGCTGTGTATTGTCAAACATGATCAAAGCTAGAGAAAACTGCAAGAGTTTTGCTTGGAGGCAAAACCCAAAACCAAAACCAAAAAAATCCTACTATTCCTGAAGGAAAATGGACAAAGGTTATCAGTAAAGATGAGAAGAAGTTAATTAGTTGTTGAACTCTTGCCTATGTCTTCACATTTAATGTTTCTTAAACAGAACTGAAAAGTCTTGTGCAGGTAAAATTTTGTGCAGGGATGCCCTTTGACAAATGTGACACTAGAGTGAGAAAAGGTAAAGTTTTTTTCCTGTCTTGTTGAATAGCATGCAATTCTATCAACACTGCCTGGAAGTGTTGAGCATTCAGCTGGACCACAGCATATAGATGTTTCACACTGGGGAAGATTTTATGTGTCTTGTCCTTATTAGCGACAACTAATTCATAGTCACTGATATACTACTGTTTAACATGAATGTAATAGTGTAACAAGCTCTAAGGTTGCTACTAGTTGTTTGCACAGCTCGTCTATTAAATGCCAATACTATGGTATTTATATCACAAACCTTTACAAGAACCTAGGGGGTTTTTTTATGTTAGCAAACAATACACAAACATTTAGTCAAATAGACACTGGAAAATGAAAGAAATTGTTTGTATTGTACAAATTCCTTTACTTGATTCTTTTTACGTCCTTAATAAGAACCCTGACACCTCATTTAGTCATTTAATTTTAGTTTGTAAAAGTGAGAAATATTTTCTTATCAAGCATTCCTAGTAGGTTTACTATCTGTATGTTTCTTTGGGACAGCTGGAAGATGCTAGATACACTTTAAGTTTTTCAGCTTTCTGCTTAGTTTTTCAGTTTATAGATAATTACTGTTAGCAGATTTTGCTGAGAAAGCCATCATGCAGTCTTTGAAGAGAATATTCAGTTTCTATTCCATCCTGGTTTTGGGAGGTCTTGGTCGTATTGCAAGGCACATTCTAAAAATAAAATACAAAAATGTGTTGTCTAGCTCTAGATGGGAGTATGTGATGACTGCAGATGTGTATATGATATGCATAGGAAGAATAAGGCCAAGCATTGGCATCTCAGTACTGTGGGAAACAGAACAAAGTGATCTTTCTGGCCTATAAATCTGACTGGAGTTATACTTGCTAACAGTCCAACTGTAGAAACTTCTGGGAAAAAACAGCAGGAAGCTGACACTTGTCTAGTGTTCTGAGTAATGTAAGTGCCAGCTAACTCATTTTCAGGAAACTTGGGGGTTTGTCCTTTTTTCTTAATGCTGAAATATATTTGCATATCAGATAGCTTTAGAGTTCAGTCTGGCAAAAAGGTCAGATGATTTTCAAGTTTCCTCTGAGGAGAAGTGAGTTGCTTGCCAAGTTTAATGTAGTCTAACCTAGAAAAACAGAAAGTAAAAATGTTTACTGTAGTGAGATGTAAATACAAGTACTTGTAGTAGATCAGAAAAATTTGCAAGACTTGTGAGTTTTATATATTTTTCATTGCTGCTCTTGCTTTGTGTATTCTGAACCTACCAGACATCAGTGTTTACTCCATAGATTAGGAGAGCCCTACTAAGATCTATCTATATTCAAACTAAAAAAAAAATCCCACCACGCTGAATTTTCAAAACGTTTAGTGTAAACCACACAGAGCTATTATTGTAGATTACAAACTGAGGGTGCTGCCATGTTCCAGACTTTTTTCTGTGGGACAGAAATCAGTGTGAATGATTCTGAGAGAAATTCCGAACTGTGCCAGTGATCTCTCTGGTTGGGTGGATCCAATTTAGCATGCTCTGTCTGGGTTTTAGGTAACTGAAATTATTACTGGAAACTGGAATGGAAAAAATGGGTAATATAAATAAGTTAAAGCATCCATAATCATAGATACACAGTATCTGCTTAATAATAAAACCAAGGCAGGGAGTTAACAGCCCTTATAAAATTTGAAATATCCAAACAGAAGAATAACTGGAGAATTGACATAGTTGAATTGAAAATCATGAGTGCTTTACTTATATTTCATTAGAAGAAGGTAATGGCTTAGTGATTAAATAATATTATGCCACATTCAAAATCAGTGTCCCACTCCCCCTTCATTTCCTGAAGTCTGAGCCATGTTTAAATCACTGTAGAACTGCTTGGCACTTAGTCATATTCAGACATGCCAGTTCATGCACTTCTCTGTGATCCAGCTCACTCTCACGTGGCTGCAACTGTCTCACACCTTTCATGCTCTGGAAGATGTTTTTTTCTTTTAGCACTGAGTTGAGAGGGAACTACAAATGCAAGGCTTGGAGTTTGAGCAGCTGCCTGAGTTCCCTTGTACAACGCCCAATTCTTATGCCATACGTGCTACTGGATATTGTATTCTACATTATCCTGAACTTGGAAGCTGAAAAGTCTCTAGAAATCATTTGTCTGAAACTAAAGCAATTCTTCATAGAGTGATTTGTCTCTCTTCCACCCTGGAATGTTTATCACAAGTTTAACACTGAAATTCCTGGTTGGTGGGAATCTGCAAACATTTTGATCTTTGTTATTATATGCACTTAGTTGAGATTTTATAACAAATATGAATAATGAATTTTTCTTCTCCTTCAGTTTATTTGTATTTCCACTGCTCTGATGAGGATTATACAGCAGCATACAACTTAACCAGAACAGTTCACAAATGCATTTTCAAACTTGGTGTAGAATAAGATACAATTTAAAGGATTTCTTGGCTTCGCAGTGCTTTTTATTCTTGAGACACAATCTTATTCTCAGAAGACAGAAATCCTTAATTATTGGTACTATATGTGAGTAGCTGTGGCTGGGAAACTCAAAATTGAGTCAACCTGCAGAGATTTCAAGTGTTTTGTAAATGTGAATTTAATATTGTATTTAGCTGAAGTTTTTAATTGAGGATGATTCTTCAGGGAAGCTGTGAAGATTTACAGCATTGTAAGGGGAAACAGTACAGTATTTCCTGTCTTTGCTTGCTCTAGATAGAGTAAATTGCTCTGGCAATTTTACTGGCACTTCTTTCAGTTTACTATAAAATCGTATCACAATCAACTTCACATTTTTCCAACAAAATCAAACCAGAAAAATGAATATTTCAATAGATCCCAGGACTAGAACAGCTCTGGCACTTAATCTGATGGTTATTGTAGAGCTGTTTTAATGCTACAAAGTTACTAGAGGATGTTCTACTTCACTTATGTTTCATTAGTGTAATATGTGTGTTCTATTATCTAGTTTTGTTCTGTTATTCTTCCCTTTAATAGCCACCTAAAAGGAACAGCCACTGAATTGCTGAAAATGAGGATGAATGACACATTGTAAGGAAAGAGGCTCTATGCCAAATTCCACACATTTACACTGCCAACATTTATCCACAATGTTGGCAAAGTGGAGAAACACTTCTGAGCTGCTCTGTTATTTATGAGACAGATAATTTTTTTTCCTGGTAGGATGGCGCTGGATAATCTGATTTTCCTCACCGTCAGCTTAGCCACCAGTTTTTAGGGTGACATTGGGCAACACACTTTAACCCTTCTGCGTCTCTGGTTTCTCCATCTGTAAAATGGAAATGATAATTACATATCTGAAGCTACTCTGAGACTGAATTCAGTTAAGCTCCATAAGTATATTTTATTTTCATGTGAGGCATTATTGCATATTAAAAGAATAATTGCTTAAATGAATTTAGTACTTCTTTACTCGGGACTACGTGAATTTTTTCCATGAAAGCAGTACATGGTGAATTAACTTGTTTTACATCTATTATAAATTTTTTGACAAAATCAGGTATGACAGTTTTCTTCAATTTCATTTGACAAATATGATCATAAACTCTTATTCCATAAACACATAAACAAGTTATTCTGCCTCATTTGTTCTTTCTGAAATCATTCCTGGGTCTGTCTGCGCTGTAAAATACCATGTTTTTGTGTCTTGGTCCTTTCCCCTTCCCTCTGCCTCCATAGTGTTTTAACTAAGCTGTGTTATTCTGTATTTCAATTCAATGCGTGGGGACAGTGTTGTTTTACAGAGTCTTAGTTTATGCAGTGATCTCGCTCCCTGCCCCTCTCCGCCTTCTTGTCCTGAAAAGACCTGCAATGCAACTTTTCCTGGTAAACTCCCAGCACAGAGCATGGAGTTAGAAATGTGTGTTCATTCGGTGAGGATGGTAGTTTAAACAATGTGTATGAAGGTTTTATGAATTTGGAACATAATCACTGTGTAAGAGACTTCATATAGAAGCTCATTCTGAGCAGTTCCCTTAGGCAAAAATACAAATTCTTACTTTTTGAGATGTCTTCACAACAGTAGGCACTGAAAGCATGCCTGGGGTCCCGCAGATAAATATTCACTGTAAACCTACCTGGGCAGTTACACTGCTACACAGAAGCTGGTTTTTAATGCAACTTGAATGGTGCACAGGAATAATGCAGGTGGGAGGAGGCAGGGGAAATGAAGTATAAGAACAATTAGAATAGCTGTTCTTAGAAATCATAGTCCAAGTATTCTTGGTTAATATTTCTGTATTCATGCAGGAATGGAGTTCTGTGGGACAACATAAACTTTTCATCTTGATATTTGTAGGAAAAGGCAAAATGTTTTTAAAATTCTTTGAATAAATACACAAAAATACTTTCCAGTGACATTTAGTATCTGCTACAGTTCTCTTCAAATATTCTCCTGGTGTAGTTTAAGCATCATGTAAGCACAAAGAGAAGGGTTTATCCTGTTGCATGTGGTCAGTGTTGTGAGACATACTAATTTCAGTTCACATCTAGTGCATTCCGTCTTCCCTAACAGACAGACCAGGACTCTAAGGTTCAGGCCACTTACTTGGAATGCTCTGATTGCATTACAAATGGCAGTAAGTTGAATTTGGATTTTGTTTGTTTTAATAATCTAATTATTATTTTTGCTTTTGAGTTTGTGTGGAAGACAGAACATACCAAAGAAGAAACAATGCTTCAATTTATTTTTTATTTCAACTTCCATGTATGCTCTCTTTGTATCCTTACAGTTTTATTTTTTGAATGAAGACTTTAACATTAATTTCACATTCAAGTTTTTTTTAAAGTTTGTACAAAGTCTTTCTTTTGTTTTATTCCAGTACAGTGTTTTCTCTTGTGCTGTGTTTGGACTTAATAGAACATCTAAGCAAAAAGTAAAGATTGCTTTTTTCAAAAGTCGCGTACATTCTGCCAACTACGCACATTATCGGTGAGCCAGATATCTCCAGGAGAAGGCTTGTGAAGGTGGCTTGAAGGTGTCTGGGATATAAAAACCACGCAGAGTAGGAACTCATAAAATACATTATTTATGCAGAGAGAGTTCTTTGAGTGTAGAGAAAAAGTCTCTGGGGCTCACAAAGAAAGGTAGCAAACTATAAAAATAATTTTTAATTTGCTTAGGATATAATTCTTCATGTAATATATGCAGTGCCTGCAAAGTGCAGTATCCAAGTCTGTAATAGAAGCACCTCAGGCTTGAACTTGAGCTTACTTTGGTCCAAAATAATTTAGCCAAGTTGAACCATACATGTCACTTACACTTTTTTTTAAATTTACAGTGTAAAGTTAAAAATATTTTGCTGTGATATCAGTGTTGAATGTGTGCAGTAAAAGAGGGATTTTTGTGCAAATTAACTTTAGCACTTATAGCTTCCTGACCTTCATCTGACTTTTTTTCGAAGTTGAAGTCTTAGATTGCTGCAACAGAAAATCACCTTTTTAAACAGAGATACTGTAATTAATGCTTCTGATTAAAAGCTTGTGGAGTCCTGGAGTACACAATGCTCTCAATTTAAAAGGTGAACATTTGTTAGTTTTCACATTATTTCCCTTGCCCTGAAGTAGTAGTGTGTGGACATGCACGTAACTTTAGTATCACAGGAACTTCTGAAGAAATCTTTCGTCTCCTAGTGCTGGGCTGTTGGACCCTCATGTGACAATGGGACAGACGGCATTGTTGGAGTGTGCATGAGGAGTGACTTGACCACCTTATGAAGCCTTGTAGGTAAAGAAAGGGGGAATGGAAAAGGCAAGTGCAATCAAGACTAATAGAATTGCAGTGTTGAAATACCACCCAACAGGCTTGCTTCAGTTGGAGGTTCTTTCTCCTTAAATATACAAGGAAGAGATTTATTAATACAAAGTAAAAATATAAATACCTTTCTTTTTTGTTTTTTTAAAAAGTAACCTTTAGTTAGTTTCTTTAGTGTAGATCACATAAATAGGATCAGGAGTTTTTCCAAGATGAGGGAATATGAAGATGCTACAAAGAATATTGTGGGAATTATCTTCTCTAAAGGAATAGCTACATCTTAGATGAGCTATTACCATTACAGTAAAAGCAATCAGAGTAACCTTCAAACCGTGCTAACACTGAATTATTTGGATTTTATAAGTTTTTGATTATATGCAACAGAGTTGATTGAGATTGCACTACAGTTATATGACAAGTCCCTTATGAGAAAGGTACACATCGAAATGTGACTGTGGTTAAAACATCTGAGTGATTTTAATAGCAAGCTTTCTTTTGGTGGAAGATAGTGGGCAGGAGAAGTGTATTTAAGCCACCTATTTAAAATAATTTTGAAGTACAAAGCAAATTTTCCTTTATGGTCTGATGCTTAGGAGTTCAAGGAGCATTTGGACAATGCTCTCAGGCATATGGTGGGATTGTTGGGATGTCCTGCACAGGGCCGGGAGTTGGACTCGATGATCCTTGTGGGTCCCTTCCAACTCAGGATATTCTATGATTCCATGAAAATATGTAATAAATAAGTGGGAATTAAGAAAATACCATCTTTATTTGCAGAAGAGCCAAATGATGTAACAAGCTACTTTCTATTTCAGGATGACCTAATTAGTATATTAAGGCCAGGGTTTCCAAAGATTCATTGGTCTGACCTTCCTGAAAACTTTTTCTTCTTTCCCAAAAGCATACTGTAATTTCTTTGACCTCAATTTAAAAATCTGCAGTGCAGAATTCAAAGTCTTTAGGGACTTTGTATAGACCAAGTACAAACTGTGTGTTATTAACTGCTTTTTAATAAAAAGACCAATTTTATAAACAAGACACTCCAAATGTATTCAGGGCTGAACTTAATTTCACTTTTGCACAGGCTTATGCAAACCAATAGATGTTTGAAATTACCGAGTCAATAAATAGCAGTATATAATGAGATTTTGGTAACTAAATCAACTTCAGACAAGTTAGAGTTCAAGCCTTGTGCAAACAGGTGCAATTGAAGTGGCTTGAATGGATTTGATTATTGACGTTTCTTGGGTGGCTGAAAGAGACTGAGATAAAGCTTTTTGAGAGGCTGCACATAAGGGGGAGTTGCCAGTGTGTTTCCCCACAGAATTTTAAGATGTAAGTTTTACCTTGTGGAGAAAGTTTCTATTTGAAATGTTATAAATTTGCCATTGTTGCACTTGCCAATGTTGTGTTACATTTGCAGCATGAGACCTCCTAACTTACCGCCCATTAGCTTGAGCTGTTTTGCCCATATACAATTAGAAATTATTAAATATGGTTTCAGTTAAACAATTTTCCCCTGAAAAGCTCAAATGGAATTTTAATTCAATAAATATCACCATTGGGAAGCCATCTGTTTGAAAAAGATCTAGGACTTGGAATCAAATATTAGTGTTTGCATTACCTGATATTGCATTGTTGACTCTTGCATTCATAATTATGTGAAACCCACACACAGGATATAAAAATATTGGGATTTATATAGTAACTCTAATAAATGTTTGTGATTATTTGTTTGCTGCTATAAATTGTCAGAACACCAATCAGTTGATCTCCTAACTTGCATTTCCCTAAAGAAATTTAATGTTCACAGTCTCCATCACTTCCCTAACCGATAATTATTTTTCATAAGTTAAGTGGAGAAATAATGTCATACACATGGCAAACTGTAAAAACCTTCATGTTTTGTTACCTTTTCCTTAGCAGTTTCCCATTTGGTGCTTTACTTTGGATGGTATATAAAGCCAATAAGCAGGTGGAAATTGGGTCATAGGAATCTTTCTGGTGCCAAAAACCAACTTAATGGAAACTGTTAAACATAGCTGTATTTTGTAAAGGAGCTTTACTGTTCTCATTTGACTTTGGCATAATGTTCTGTATTATGTATGTTTGAAACAATTGTAAATTAATGCTGAATCCAGTTGGCTCTCATCAGCCCCTGTCAACAGCAAACACATTTCATACAGATATATGTTCACTGGAAATAGGAAGTCTTTTATTTGAAATGTTACAGCTTTACTTTTACATTTTTATGATATTTAAATTTCAATATTCTTAATCTAGACAAGAGCTGAAGCTGTAAAATTTGTCTACTGAAAGCTATTTGTTAGCTTAATGCTTACTTTGAAAATTATTAAATAAAAACAGGTTTTTGAGTAGGACTGACAGTTGAATGGGTGATACTTAATGCTGCACAGAAGTCTTAAATTTTCTGCTATTTTCATACCTGACTGACTGTCCTTAAAGACAGGTTTTTTGAAAGTCAGTATACAGCAACTACTGTTGTACTGTTGCTGTGTGCTTTTGGTGTACAAAAGTGGTAATTCAGATGTTGACTTTGACATCCTGAAGTGAAGGGCTATTTTCTACATGAGTATGGAGTTCCAAAAGATATCTGAACTTCATATTTCACTCAGCTTTGCTTTTCCTTGTTCTTCTCCCTTGAGATTCAAGCCTACAATTCACTTTTTTTCTCAAGTAGATACTCATAATGAGAAAATAAATTAGAATGCATTCTGTACTATTCAGAGTACTAGTAGCAGGTCTTAGCTATTTGAATTATATAATGATTTATTTGTCATTAAATGGATATGTGCTTTCAAAAAAGGGAATTCATGTAAAGATTTTTTAGATCATATCCTATCCTACACTGACAGGAATAATAGTTGAAATAAAAATCAGGTTTATATCTGCAAGAAAAAAAAATTGAAATGCTGTAAAGGAAATATTTCTGGAGAAGTATTGTACTAATCAAGATTTTGCAAGATTTGCCATACAGTTGAAAGATTCGTTTACTTTTAAAAGTTTGGCAAGATGAGCAATTTTTTTGAGAACATGCAGATCTTTTGTTAAACTCTAAATGCCTCTCAAAAGAAAAGACAAACATTTCATAATCTCTGTATCAGGATTTGTGGTAATGCAAATTCATGATATATGTTAATGCTTCCGTCATTAGCCTTGATGTCTAATTTTGCAAAACATTAAATTTTCCATGAGCTAAGTGACACAAATTTTGCCATACTTTAATTTTTGTCCGAGTAATAAACCCAAAACAAGCTAGAATGCTCTGGAGTGACATATACAAAACTCTGTCAGATTTATTGATATAAAATGTTTCAGAGTTTGTTTGTCACAGTTTGTCAGAGTTAGGGGTGAGTTAAAACTGTTTCTGGAATTTTAACATGTGAGTCACAGTGAGATCTTCAATAACGAATGTTTTGACTGGGTGTCCCAGGTCAAAAAAAAATTGGCCACTTAGATCTCACTGAAGAACAGTTCTATAGTTCTCTCTTGACCTTACTTTTTTATTAATGTTTTATTGTTTCCTGTATAGAGAGAAAAAACCCAACTAACATTCACACAGCTTCTTTTATGGTCATGCATGATTCACCACTATGGCAATCGAGCAAACCTTGGAAGAACACTGTGTGGGGGTTTGCCAGTGCTTTGAAGTGCAGGCAGCCAGAGCTGTTTGGACATGGTTTGACTTGAATTTTGTGCTAATGTGTGATTTCCAAAGTTCCTGCTTGTGGTTCTCCACCCAGAAAAAAAGAAGAAAATCACAATGCACCCTCATACTTTTTTCCTACAAACAAGTAAGAAATATGTAATAATGAAGAAGCATTGAAAGTATTAAAAATGCAAATTGCTATCTTATGAATAAATAATTCTTATGAGTAAAGAAGTCAAAGACAGAAATAGTTACCTATAATGTTAAGAAAACAGCTCTGAATGTTGTCCTGATCCTATTTTTGGTATATCTACAAATGGTTTGAAATTCCAGTTTAGTAGCTTGGATGTAATTTTACAATATATGGAAGAATATAGATTTCATTGGGAGCAAGTATTTGTCTCAGGTACGAAATCTTCCTCTGGCATAGAAAGAACAGACAAGTAACAGCTCAAATTTTGTAGAAGTTATTTAATGAAGAGCATCTCTGTAGTGAAGATCCACTTGTAGGTATGACTGCATGGAAGGTTTCCTGAAATAATCATAATTATGTTAACTTTTATTGAAAGTGAAAATTTGACAACTGAGAAGAAACAGGCTTGTCACAGGCTTCATAATGTCCAGTCAGCTGGAAATGGATTGCTTTGTTTCCATTCTTTCTCTTGAAGCCCATATACCTTTAAGCTTTGTTTGATCTAAGTGGAAAGCAGATTTCTCTCTGGTTCAGCTTTCAGTCAGATTATTTGTCTTCTATTCCTTGGTAAGTGTGAGACTTTGCTGGCTGCTTGCACGTGTGCCTCCCGCCAAGGATGAGCACTGACAGCTGTGTCACTACATTCTCTGAAAGATTAAGCACAACTTTTCCTTTTGTCCCCCTTTTACTCACTCAGGGTTTATAGTTCACCTCTTAGAAAGATGTGATAGTTGAAGGAGACAAGGACAGGTGTAAAAATTTCATAAAATCAATGATCCTTTGTATTAGCTGGCGTCTATCATACAGCTGAGAAAACACTGAATATACTGTGTATACTTCCCTTCCTCAGTTCTAATGTTGTTTTGGGCATAGTCTGTGCACTCTGTGCCGTGCACTTCTGTATATAGCTTTGCTAAATTATGTTGCATACATGTCTGTGTCACAGTTCTGAAGCCAGTTTCCTTTTCATTTGGCCGGCCCTCAGTTAGCAAAGCACACCTCACTGTTCCTTCTCCATGCACAAGTTTTCCATCTTTCTGTGATCCACAGCACTTCTGAAATGCTTTAGCTTTTGAGGTCTGGTTGTAGCTGTTGATCTTCCTTTCATTTTTGAGGGAAATCTGTAGCTTAAGACCCTGGCTTGCAGGAAGAGTTTGGGTGAATTTGTTGCCGTCTGGCTCAGACATTCCATTGTCATTTTATGTTCCCTCTTAACTGGAAGCTGCTAGGGTGGGACATTTTCCACAGCCCCACGTCTGAGACATGGATTACTCAGCCCTGACAGCATATGGCTGATTTCACATCCTTTTAATACTTCTTAGGTATTCAATGATACAGCAGTTTCATAACCACGAACACAATTCCTACTTCACACACAGATAGATTTCCCACGTCGGCACAGAGCTTTTCCAAAGGTAATTTCTTAACAGTTCTGAGCATTTTACCTACAAGCTGCGCTGGTGGCATTCTCTATTTCATACAATACTTACTCACCTGACTGCTTCTTATGTGAAGAGTATGTAAGAGGTGTTAGTGTGGAATAAAATATGAAAAGTGAGAATTATCACACCACATAACTTCTAAGTAGAAAGGTGATTTACAAAGCCAGCAGCTGCTTTATATAAATCTTAAGATATAACCAGTACTTCTCTGAGCAAGAGAATCTCATACTGATTATGAATCAGAAACATGAGAAAAACTAATAGACACATAGAAGGCTAGAAGCTTGGAAACATAATTTTGGCTTTGAAAGTTGTGGTTTCAAAATCACAGAATCACCAGGTTGGAAGAGACCTCTAAGAACATCGAGTCCAACCCTAACACCTCAACTAAACCATGGCACCAAGTGCCCCATCCAATCTTTTTTTAAACACTTCCAGGGATGGTGATTCCACCACCTCCCCGGGCAGCCACATCTTTTTTTTTTCCTGCTGTTGTTTCAAAGAGAATAATAGCATTATCTGTTATTTTTGACTTGCACACAGTAAACTTCCAGATGGGAATGGTCATCTTGATCCTGGCTTCATACTCCTTCCTTGCTGTTATACCCGTTCAGGGAAGTGAACTGGCAGAAAATAATTCCCTTTTTGTAAGGATAACATCTTACTTGCTTCATTCCTTGAGCTTACTAAAAAAGATAAGCAGGGTCCTTTTGACCAGCATCTTGTCAGGAGATGCTGGTTTGGGGAGAGGGAGTAAGAATGTGTGACCAGAGACAAGAGGAGCCCCTAATGTTAGTGCCTAAGGACTTGCATTGCATTAGCTCCTTCACTTTCTCTGTCATGTTGAGCATTTTCAAATTAAATTGCTTTACTTAGATTTTCCCAGACTATTGTACATATGAACTTACTAGCTAAAACTCATAGTGTTAAAAACTCTTTAGAAGGAAGAATTATTAAGAGCTAATTTTAAGTGTTCCGATTTTATATCAGTGTACATTTTATTATATCTGCTTGTATCTCATAGCGTTAAATATATTTCTTGTATATGAGGAATATAATTGAAAGAAATTTTATGCTTCAGATTCAGCGGGATTAATGTTTTGGCACTCAGTCCAAAAGTCTACAAATTCTAAATGAGTACTCCTAGAAGTTGTGCTGCTGTACTAAGTATCCACATGTGATAGTCTGGGATGTAGTTTGGATACCTACGAATACCACAGCAATCCTTAAAACAAACAAACACATGAAGTCCAAAGAAATAACAACTTAGAAAATCAACATGGTAAACTTCTTCAAATTTTTTTTTTAAAAGTAAACTAGGGACGTGTGTTCTGTATTATCCTTATTGAAAAACAAAGGTCTGGCAACTTTATTCTTTGAAATAGTGGAATGACCCAAAGGCTTGGAATTGAGATTTGATATTGGCAGGAAAGTGACCTGCCCATTGAGCATGTGCTTGTTGTTATTTCTGTGAAAAATCTATGTATTTAACCAAGATTTAACCCTTTTGGGAATAACTCCTAGTATGACCGCTAGATTTAAACAGTGAAATCTTTGATAATTGTATTCCCAATTATTTCCATAACCTCTCTCCACACGAAATATGTGCATACGAGCTCCACTGAGCTGTTGGATATGCTCTGTCCCCTCACAGGTCTCAGTGTGACTGGACTGCAGATATTTGGGCATAATGAATTGAGAAATCTTTAACTGCTGTAGAAGGTAATTCAGCTGAACTCAACAAGCTCAGGAAGGCAGTTCTATCTACTGGGGCTTGAGGATGATAAAAAGTTAGTAAAAGGAGTGACATCTTAAGACTATCACAACTGTCTCTGAAGTGTTTGACCACATCTGGGGAACAGGTAGGTGAATTTCTTGGTTCCAGAGTTCACTTCATCTGTCAGCTCTGCAGCTTAGCTGTCCCATTCTAGGGCTGCAGAGCCAAAGGAATATTGGCTTTGTGGTCATTGCGGGTCATGCGTCTGTGTGTTAAAATTTTAAAAATAGCAGCTTCATTTCACTTGCTCAGCAGTGATCTGTAGATTTCCCCCCCAGTTTTTATCCTGAGGAATTAGCATAAAAGGTTATGAACCTAAATTTTGGATGTGGCTAGCATGAAAAAAGTACAGTGTGTGAAAGGTTGGCCTTATTTGATATTACCAGCAGTTAATGGTTACAAAGTGTTTGCAGTTACTCAATCTTTTCACCTGCTGCTAAGAGACTTAAGAGACACAACAGTTAAATCTGATTATAATGGTTTAAAGGATGTTTTTCCAAGGCATTCTGGAAAACTACTGAACAGCAAAAGTTCTGAACTTGCTTTGTCTTTGTGAGTTAGAGATTTTTCTTTACAGAATCAATTTTATGTGTGAACCACCTTATATGAGTTACTGGTAGCTGTATAAATGAATTATTTTCAATGATTTAGCATGAATTCTGCTCTCTGTAATTTCTTTCACTCCTTGTAGTAGTTATTAAATAAGTATGAAATGTAATTATTTTAATTTTACAGAAATCCTGAGTAATTTAGGATTTCTCTAAGAATCCAGATGTTTGAAAAAAACATTTTTTAAAAGAAATAATTCACTGGGATGGGAACATCAGTTTAATGTTGACCTTTCTCAGGCCTTTATCATCTTTAATAATTAAGATTTGTCATGACTAATTTTTTATGATTAGTCTGTTTAAATATTGGGTTCCTGACTGCACTATGACTAAGTGGTCTGGATACTTACATCTTAAACTGAGAGCAGAAAGAATTCATCATTCATACAAAACTATGCAGTGAAATAAATCTCGAGCAACAAAATTCTAATCATCTCATAAGCACACATTAGTGCACATATAAAGCTACACATGGAACTTGCAAAGGGGAATCAGGAAGTCATCTCTCACCTTGTGCTGTCTCCAGTGTCTGTCAAAAATTAGTGCAAATGACTGTTAAAATACTGAGTACAAAATCTTAGTTTAACTTACAGTTCACACACAAATGAATATGTATGTCAAGTGCCACAAAGGAAAGAATAAGGCCCCAAAAATCACTTCCTTTTAACTCCAGATACTTGTTATTTTATGCTTTCATTTTATTGACATAAACATAATATTTAGAATGAAATAAACTACATGTAAACAATTCTTTTATGTTGATTATCTTTTTCTCCTGAGCCTATTGCATCTTTGCAAAGCTTGTGCAAGGATTCTATCATGTTCAATATTAGGCTTATCTGCTAAGAATGCTCTCCACTTGCTAAAAAGCTTCTCAGTTCCTGTCAGTCCTGGGAAAATACCTGGGAAAATTTCTAGTAACTCAAAATATTTTGGATAACTGACTTTCTGATAAATCAGTGCCATAATTAAACTCTAGTGAGTTTGCTGCATCCTTTGTGTCTTGCCTATTAGATCTACCCCTTTTTTAAAGCATATTTTCATTAACAGTGCACTTCTTGAAAACAGCAACATTATTTACAATTTAAAAATGTGAAATTACTAATATGTAATGTTGCTTAAAAAGAAATTAACAATTTGTCCTTTATATCAATTGATCTGTATGGACAGTCTGTTAGAAAATTGTAACTGAAGAGACAGAAAAGGAAGGGGGTTTTGGCTTTTGCTTTTCTTTTTAAATATTCCATTTAGTGAGTAATTATTCCATGGTTCTCTTACACCAAGTATTCAAGCAGCTTGATATATATTCCAATGAGAAATTAAGCAGGTTTTTTAATGTTAATTTTAGCTTATGGTAGTGAGGACAATGTATTTTAAATATGCAGAAAATATAAAGCAAACTGTCTTAGTTTAGTGAAAAAAGAAGTACATAGACAATTCCATGCATTACTGCCAAAAGCATGACTTATAAATGAATAAAAATAGTGTATGGGTTGAATTCCATTCCTTGTTTTCCGTTGCAGAATGGGATGTTTTCTTTTTTACATGAGTGGCAATGAAAGTGCATGAATTAAAAAGCAACAAAAAAAACCCCACCCAAAAACCAACCAAACAAAAACAACCCCAAAAAGAACCCTAAAAAAGAATTGCAGTTATTTCATAGAGCAACTACTGTCTCATGGAGACCACAGTCTGAGAAGCTCTGATTCGAAAGGTTAGATTTTAACCAGCTGAATTTCATTGAAAACTTGGAGAATGAGAGAAATGGCAGTACAAAAAAATTTTTCTTGATAACCAGAGAGAGACTCACTTACCACATTCCCATAGTACAAATACTTGTGTGACTAGGTTTTCTGGCTCTTTTTTTGCCTACTCTGAGTCCTTGACAGCTTTTCTGTGTGGTTTTCTAATGTGGAATTCTTCTGGGCTTTTCCTAGAGAAGCATTGAAGAACATGAGAGAAGCACAAAGATTTTATTTCTCATGTTTTATTACCAGCTCCTCATTACCTTTACCTGCTGTATTATAAATGCACACACTGTGAGATAATACAAATAAAGGCACAGCACATAACAGAGGTGTATAAAGTGTTTCAGAAAGCAGAGGTTCTAACCGAGGGGCATTATTTTGTACATGTGATTTGGGACCATGGAAAAAGAATTAGAAGTCTTGCTTAAAACTTCTGAAATTACTCAGGATTTTGTGGAGTGTTTAATTCAGATGTTTTTATTTCAAATTGTTCAAGTCTAAAAGCTAGCTAAAGGACTTTGCAAAGGTATGTAATTTTGTCAGTGATCAATTGTATAGAAGAATATATCTTCAATGTCAAAATAGATTAAAAATCATAATGGTTGTATTTTAGTTTCATAAGCCTTTCAGAAAGTGAGAAACGTCAAAAAATTGGGTGAATATGTGTGGTTTTGAATTTCTTTTTGAGATGAAAATGGATATTTAAACAGCTGTGGTATGTCAGGGACTTGAGAGGATAAAGAGGAAATAAGCCAACAGAAACGGAATATTTGTGGGGATTTTAAATATTATATAAATAACATGTGCCATCTTTGAAACAATGCTACAGGGTACATCAGAGATATTCAGGACAGATTTGTAGTCATTGGTATTGTTCCCAGGGGAGTTCTTTTCCACACTGCTGTAGTCCATAGCTGTGCAAGTGTCCCTGAGTCCCTCCATGAGCGTCATCTCCTCCTGAGGAACAGTCACCCCAGGAAAGTGCAGTGGAAAGAACACCTCTGTTCCCGAGGTCAGAACTGCTGCTGGTACAGATTCTGGGTTTTTTCTGACTGTAGCCACCATAAAGTACCACAATGTGTACACAGTAACCACTTAAGTCCACTATACTCTCAAGAGACAAGATACTGTTGTAAATTCTCACTAGTAGAGAAAAAATGCAGTGCTAGGAGAACAGTGCTTTTCCTCCAGCTTCTCAGGAAATAATTTGTAGTTATTTTAGCACTGAGAGACCAACAATCAGATTATTCAAATTTGTTTTACCAAGAAGCTAGGCAGGAAAGGTAGTCAGTGTTACAAATTATCTTCTTATCAGGTTTGCTATCCTGCTTACCTGTTCCAAACTCTACATTGACAAATTCCATTTTAGCAATTTGGAATTTGTCCCCTTTACTTCTGAAGCCAGATGAGAGGGAAATGTCTGTATATTTTCAGTTACCACAGAAATCTTTGTTTTACAGAAATCTTTAGAATTATTTTAAAATTTCCTTTCTATTGAAACCTTTCTTTTAAGATTTTTTTTGGGGGGGAGGTGGGAGTGGAGGGAATCTTTTTAAAATTCCTACTAATATAATTGTATCAAATGTAATATGCTTTCATAATCATAATAATAATTAAATATTAGAATGGAGTACAGAGGTATTGACAATAACAGATTGAAAAACAGTAAGACTAAAATTATAGAAGAGGCCTACTAATTATTTACAGTCAGCTTGATGTTATCAGAGATTCTCAATACATAAATTGTCGCAGGAGTTGATATTTACAGGACACATGTAGTACTTACCATCTTATATATTCCTTACAATACAATTCCCAAATATTATGATGAACCAAAAAGGGGAAAAAAAAGAAAAGAAAAATGTGCTCTTGTTTGGGGTTTTTTGTTGTTGGTTTTGAGGTTTTTTTAAATGAAAAGGTGGAACTTTCCTTTTAAAAAAGATATGTATAATAATAATAATAATAAAATAGCAGACTTGTTGAGGCAAACACATTGAAGTCATTCAGAAAAATAACTGCATGACATCATGGGAGAAAGATAGAACCAAAAAAGGATAAGTTTTGTACGCCAAATAGCTTCTATTCATTCCCAAAGAATTTGTCCTACTCGCACAAGAATTGGGAGAAAGAAAGAAAGAAATAAAACCTTTGCCTTGGAAGCTCACAAAACACAAATATGTTGTCCCAGATAGAAAAGGTCAAAAAAGTAAAAAAAAAAAAAAAAAAAAGCCATGATTCTAATCATGAATGCTTACTGAGAAATACTGAATTGCTGCTTAAAAAAACAGTTCAAGTTACTCCCAGTAATCCAAAGAACTCCCAGAGCCATTGTGAATCCCTATATTCTTTCATTATCTTACATTTTCAGCAAACTAGTATAGGATGATTTTTGACACATTTTTCTGTCTTGATCACTCAGAGCAGCAGGAAGAATTTTACACCTTTATGAATTTAGCAAAGTGATTCCCAGACACTTTCTTGGCACTAGGAAATGTCAGAAACATGGGCTGCTCCACAAGCTGATCTCTGCCCTGTAGCTTATCCTGTTCTTAGCAAATAATTGTATTGTCTAAACCCACCTGCATAGTTCAGGAGGAAATGAAGCCTTTGGGTTCAAAAGGCTTCCAGGACTAAAGTACTACATAATCTCAGGTTTCATGCCCCTTGATATATCCAGGTTACTTTGAAATAAATGCTGTGCTAAATACCATGAGGTAAATCTTGCTCTTCTGCCACAGGCCTGTTTATCTGTTTCTTTACCTGTCCTATTATTATTTTGTGGCTTTCTGTACTTCAAGGGCATCTGTCTCTGGACAGGTACCTGCTCCCTGCCTCTTTTTTGCCTCTATGTTGTCTAATGATGACCACTTGCCATCACTGCTCCTTCCCTCCTGTTGTTTGCAATTTTCACATCATGTAGTTCAATCCATTATCTTAATAGAAATCTTACTTGTCCTTGAATGCGTGCAGTATGCTTAAAAATGAGTATATTATCAAATTAACATATAGAAGTCCTTGAAATTGATGTTTCTGAGGATGTTGTTAAGTTCATGCACTATGTTAGCCACAGAGTTCTCCTTTTATTAAACAGAATGAAGGAGCTGCTCTTGTCGAGAAGAAAATAGAACAGCAAAAAAAAAGGTGTCAGAAGTTTACAAAAGCAGGAAGGTAATATCAATAGGGAAGTGGCTGTGTTGTCTGAAAGCTGAAAAGGAACTTGTTGAAATGGATATAGCTGGACAAGATTAGGATAGTTGGGTACCTTTTAGTGCACATATATAAGTAATCACAATTATTTTCTTGAATTGTACTGGGGCTACCTTCAGAAGGCGGTCCATCTTAAAGTAGTGTTATTGTCATGCTGGAATGTAGTTTCCAGAAATAACACCTAAGGCTTCAGAGATATACTGGTGCTTAAAAGCAGATTTTCTGGCTTCCTGGCATATAGACTTTGATAAGCTTCATTTACAAAATAATGACATAGAGTATTTGAGACACTTTTAGCTTTGTGATTTAAAGCCAAACAACAGTAATCCTAAAGTGCCGAAACACTAGGAAGGAAGTGCCATTCTTAGAGGAACTTAGATCATGAAAATTACTCTTTAAGACCGTGCAGAGTTTGAAGGCAGCAGACCAAATCAGACTAAAAATGTGGCTGTAATGATGAGCAGTGCCATTTGAATGTTTTACAGTACTAATATGAGATTTCTGAACTTCTGGGCACAGGCTTTGTACCGTGGAAACATGGTATTACTGTTACCAATAATTTTGGTTCCATTTGTTTATATGCATGTGTGGATTTAAAATCACAGTTGTACTGTGGTGTGTATGTATCTTAGGTACTTCATATGTATTTTCCTAATGACAAAGTTTTAATGTTAAAGTTAAGGAACATTTCTCACTTGTGAAGGATGTGAGTCTAAACTTCTCAGCAATTTTTTTGTTAAGACAAGATGCATCCTTTATGTCACTTTTGGAGGGAAGTGAAGTGACATTACCTACACACATTCAGATGAAAGCTACATTTTCCTGCAAACTTGAAGAGTAAATGTTAGTTTAAAATAATTTTTTTGCTACCATTATGCTTACAAAAAATTTCCGTAGTAGTAATGTTGTTTCCATGATAGTCTTCAATGCTACATGATGTGCTACACAATACAAATTGGCCTACCACCTGTAGGCTTACATTTGATTTGCAGCTGTCTGTAGTTATGCAGGATTGGTTCTAGGGAATCACCAGTTAAAAAAACTCAAACAACACCATTAATTTCAGAGCTATGAGTTGTGTGTATTCAAACATCCATTTCTGATGGACCAGTTCCCAGGTAATTTCTGTGAGCTGATTGTTCTGATCCTTGCTCAACTCAGAGATTAAGTTTTTATGTCTTCTGTAACAATGTTCTCACTCCACCTTTTTAAAAATTGGCTGTTTAGTCTCAGTTTGTTATTCTAGAGTTCCTGAAGAGTCAGTTCCCAGGGAATGGCCACCATTTTTTTCCCGGTAAAGAAGTAGTCACTTCCAGAAGGCAGCTTTTCTGCTTTCCATTTTCCCCAGATTGTGCAGACAGTGCAGGTTTAGATGAACAATTTTATTGGTGTATCTACAAAAAATCAATTCCCCTGAATCATGATAGTAAGGGTCCTGCTTCTTCTGCTTTGTTTTCTTACAATGATAGAAAGCACTGAGAAAGTCTTCCAATTAGTATTTTATGCTGGCAGAGTCCTCTTTAGAAAGCCTGTGTGAAATACACATACGTGGTAGCAACAAAAAAAGGAAAGACCTTTTCTTCTGCACTGTTCAGAAAGAATTCCACATCCTTGTTAAATTCACTCTAAAAATGTAACTGAACAAGCCTGCAGATTTACTTAGTAAATTGTCATCTAAATCCATTGAGCAAAGAAGTATTTACTGTAATAGTCCAGAAATCTTTATAAGTGTAATAGTTAATCCCTTACAATTCAGGCCCAACAAAAATGTGTGCCAATATTACTTTCTCATAATTGAAGCATATTCATCTTTCTAAACAGATGAAATGCATTTGTCATATTTATCAGGAGATCTAGGGAGAAAAACACAGCTTTCTATCTGAACCTTTAGAAAGAGTAAGGGAGTTGTAGGTGGGGCATAAAAAGGAGTCATGACAACTTTTTTTTTTCATGTAGGTACAAGGAAACACCACCCACAAAGGTAATCAAGGTCTATATTTAGGAATAGCTTTCAAAAACTTATGGTTCAGATTACTTCAATTGCCAGCACTTCAGAGCCTGATTCCCGAAATGAGAAAATAATATGTGGAGAATAAATAGAAGCACATTCAGTGTTTCATTTTTTGGCATTATTAATACATTTTAGATGGGATGTACTAGTAAAACGCAGAGCACAGCATTGGAATTTGGATCAAATTATACGTTTTATTTGTTTTGTTTCTTCCAACAGAGATAAATTAAAACAAATCCTGTGTGAGCTGGTTTGAGTTCAGCATTTTGCAATCAATGCAGTTAAGTAAGCAATTGAACTAACCTATACACTGTTTGTCAAATCTTTTCTTATAAACTAATGAATTTGAGTACATAAAAAGCTCTTCTTACTGTTATATTCCAAGTGGTGTATGTGGTGATACATAAAATAAACATCCATAGAGAAAAACCACTTTTAGTTTTTATAGTTTGTAGATTGATGTTAAAGGGAAATCCAAAACTCCCTGCAAATGAATTTTAACCCATAAGCCCAGTAAAACAATGGCAAGTATGCAATCTGCCTCACAAAAAGATTGTTTAATGTCTTCACTGCTCTAAAAGAACTTGGTGTGGCCTTCAATCTCAAAGACAACTTCACCTGTTGCAAAGGTTGACTGAGTTATCAAAACATGTCATAGAATAAGAAGTTCAAGGTGTTATTTCTTTTATTTTTTAAAGCCATGTGCAGCTGTAAAGGTTTTGCTTCTATACATTGGAATAGAAAGAAGAGTTTTCACATGACAGTATTATTGCAAAGGATTTTAGGCATGAACTGATTGTGGATTTTTTAACCATTTTGAAGATTAGCAATATGAACAAGGTATTTTAATAATAATGCCATTAATAATGTATTTGTTAATAAAGTGGAAGATTTAAAAATTATTAATAATAGCAGAATATGAAATTGAACGTCGTGGGGGATGGTCAAAAAGGAAGGGGACAGCAGAACACAAAGCTGCTACAGCACTATCCTGTTAGAGTTGTAAAGGGTAACCAGGCATGTTAAAAACAGTATAAGGTTAAGAGGAAAAATGAAGAAACAAACCTATTTTAAAAGCATTTGATCAAATTAGATGTCTTTTACTATTGCAGACTACAAAGAACAGGTGAATTTTCCTGTAACTTAACTGCAAGTACTACTTTTATTCAGTAATCCAAGTCATTTCTCTTTCACTAAGTATGAAAATAAAAAATTGTAGAATAAACTAAGGAAAATAATTTTCTGTCATCCAGAAGATAAGCAAGAAGTGAGTAACAGGATGAGTTTGTGAACAACAAACCGAGTTAAGTGAGTTTGATTTCCCTCTACAACAGGGTAGCAGCTCTTGTGAATGAGGAATAGGCAGCTGTATATTTTAATTTTAATAAAGCTTTTGAAAAATGTCTCAATCTATCTAGAAAAATGCAATCTAGGTCATACATTGACAACATTAAGTGCTGTATGCCAGATTGAATTTCCCTCTCCAAATTATGTGATTAAGTTGTGAGATGTCACGTCTCACACAAGATGCTTTGTGCTGGTAATGTCGCCTCTGAAATTTGGTGGCTTTTCATACATGACCCGGTGAGTGTGCAGTGAGCCCTGCTGTAAGGGCAGGCACGAGGACAGAGACACAAACAGAGGATGAGAGCACTGTAACACGTAATAGCTCAAAGAAGCTGAGCTCTGCCTGCTAGCCAGCTTTGTTAGCTCTCCTGATAACAACTGGAAAGGCTACTGAAAACCCAATATTTACTGAACATACTCTGTTTTGAACAGGTGCAATATAACTGTGCGTCTGTCTTCTGGCCTTTCTCACAGCAAGTCAAAATCTATACAAAAGTTTCTGTTACTCTTGCTGTAGATTTAGTGGTGTTTGAAAAGTACTCATAATATTATTAGCTGTGGAAACCTTTTGCTTCTTGGTCCATAGCAAGTGGAACTGCTCAGCAGTGAAAATGTGAAGAGATGTATTTGGAACCAGTGCTCACAGCTTAAGAAATAACAGGTGATAATGAATCAACACCAACAGCTAACTGTTCATTCTGTGCTAAACTGTCCAAAGCTTGGCTTGGAAGCACAAGAATTAATTAGCTGATGTTAGGAATAGAAGCAATGATCAGTAATGGACCACCTGGGCATATTCATGTCCACTGAAGTCAGTGGATAGTGCTGATGTCAGCAAGAGAGAGCAGGACTGATGCAAGCCAAGAAAGTAAAGAGTGACCTGGGTCTGCTTCTGAGTTTTGTTTTGGAGGCAGATTAGTAGCAGAGTTTTCTGTCTGGTGAATGACTCTGATCTGTTACTCATCAACTAAATAAGCCAACACAGAATTAAAACAAAGCAACTCTCCTGCAAATGAAGCAGAGTGCGGGTGCCAGCTGTGCTCAGCTTTTGCTCCAGAGTGAACCTGTCAGCCTGCACATTCAGACAGTTGTTATCACTATATGTGGGGAGAGGATCAAAGAAAAGATATTGAGAACAACTCAGATAAAGTCTTCTGGAGTCCAAATCCAAACAATTCATTTATGTGAGAGCAGCAAAAAATCTTTATGAAAAGTTGGAAAATACTTCCATAACAGTAAGGAGGAAGTATTCTTCTGTTAGCACACCTTCATTCAGTCATTCACAGACTGTATTTTGTCCAGCATAACTTTAGGTGCTGGTTTGTAAATTTTGAGTGTAGTCATCTTAAGAGGTCTCATGTCATCATCAGAAAGTTACTTTCAGAGCAAGTAAGTTTTCAGTGCTCAGCCTTCCTAAAGTTTCAGTTGCCTATGGAAGTAGCTTTCTTTCTGGCTTGGAGTCACTCCACAGCTGGAGCCAGTTACAGATGCTTTTGACAGGTGTAAAATACCTCTGACACAAAGGGCTTCTGAGCTTAACTCCACACAAATGCAACAGCTGCATTTCCCCTCAAGTCCCTCCTGTCTTAGAGGTATAGCGAGGAACAGGTGAGAGGATCATAGCTAAAATACATCATGGACTGAATGCTCTCAGCTCTGGTTGTTCTGTGCCATTAGGGAACCTCTGCACAAGAATGAAAATCTGTGTTTGATTAGGTCTGCAGTAGGTCCTTAGTCCAAGGGATCATGCCCTTGGGTATGATTTAAGCATGGTGCTTAACAAGGTATATTTTGCTTCCTCAACCTGAAGAGAGGATTGGTCAAGAGCAACAGACTACCTCAAAATTTATACCAGCTAGCACATGGCAGAGATGTTGCCCTGTCATCTTTGGGCACTATCTGTAATATTTTCTTATATTTAAATTTTTTTCAGTTTGACTATCAAGCATACACACACTCTCCCCAACCACCTTTTTGAGGTCTTCCTTTCTAATCGTCATTTTTCAGTCACTGCTGAGATAATTAACAAAAATGAATAGGAAAACTGGAAATTGTGAGTTTAATAATCATTAATATTATTATATTTCGGATTGTGTTAATTTTTTTCTTTGTAGAAATAGTAAGTGAGGGCAGGGGCTGGGTATACCCCACAGTGGCATACAAGACATAATTTTAGTAAATTACAGCAAAGCCATTAGAGAATGAACTTAGTTTTACTGCTATTTTCTGGACTGTTTTACTGCTATTTTCTGGACTTCTTTATACCAAATAAAATACTTGGTTTCATAATTATAGGTAATAAGAAAAAGATTAAAGAAACTAATGACCAAACAAAAACATATTTCATATTTGATCGTTTAGATACAAACTAAATTTCCTTTCATATGACAAAAATTGCATTAAAACTCCTGTTAATTACAGTACCTCTTAGTTCCATAAGTATTGTATCTTTAAAAAGAAAGCTCAGTAAATTGGCTTAAAGTCAAGATGATTTAAACTGCAGAGCTCACGCTGAGCATGGCAAAGCATCCAGTGATGCAAAGGACCTTTGAAAGGAAGTTGTACAGTATAGATTTGTAGAGCTTTGAATCTAAAGATGAGTTGAATGGAGCTCATAGAAGTAGTAAGACTACACAGGGATGTTTCTGCTTTGAATGGCTTGGTAGGAATGTACCAAGGATGCACACAGAAAGAATAAGGGAGCAGTGGTATCTTCCACTGGGATTCCAGATACCTGCTGCAGAATATTAGGAACTGTTTTGGAAGCAAGGGCTTTCTGACACTTTTATTAGGTGATCCAGACATTTCTTGATCCAATAAAGATGTGATCCTATGAATCTGCTCTAGGTGTACCTGCTTCATGATCTCCATGATCTCCAGAGATCCCTTCCAACCCCAACTGTTCGGTCCTTCTCTGTGACAAATGTCTGAGACGGCCACTGTCCTGCCTACCACAGCCAGCCACAGAGCAAAGAATTACTCGGCTAAGAAAAGCCAACATTTCATTAACCCATCAGGTGTAAAAGCATGAGGAAAGCAGAAAAGATGTGCAAAGTAAAATAAAGCTTTACGAGAAGACCCCAGAGGACTACAGTAGAGGTGAAGAGAATATAGTCAGCCTTTACGAAATCATGGTTAACCAACATTGGGCTGAACAAGATAAAATGTGGGAAGAGGAGTATACTGGTATGATCTGGTTTATTGACATACTTGTATACAAATACCTTGACTAGCATGGGTAATTGTAATAACTTAAATATCAAAAGTCCTAGCAAGAATTTGCTGCAAGACACTACAATTAGTAACTCACATTTTAAAATGTTGATAAAACAGCAGAATTCAGCAAGACTGCTGTTTTTACAGGACATTAAAGGATAGCTATTAAAACTTTCTGCCCGGCACATGAGTATTTTGAATGATGCAAATTACAGTTCTGTGCTTCCCTCCAAAGGTCTGTAGGCAATAAGATTTCTCTTTCCAAATGTCGTTTTTTTTCTTTAAAGAATGTGTGTTCATGATTAAACCAAGCTTGCTCTCCTACCTAATTTTTTGGAGAAGAACCATCTTTCTATTGGCGTATTATAGGAATGAAGCTCCCTCCCCCGTCACAGAAGATGGCACAATTCAGAAGAAGTTGTTTCAGAACATTCTCAGTTTAATTACAGGATCAGTGAACACAGCAACATTTTCTTGGCAACAGGTAGAAAAGCTGGCAGTTACTCTGTTTCTCTGGAGCAGTTTCTTGGCATTACATCCCTGCACTAGAAACTTGGATTTCATTTCTTACCGTTTTTTTCTGTTCCCCTGCTTCATTTCCTCTTTATCAGTTTTCTCCTAGTGGTACATAAAAATAACATGCTGCATTGTTTGTTATGAAGAAAAAATTATCTCATTTGCTGTTAAAATTCATAAACGGCAATGGAATGTAAGAATCCTATGCATATGCATTATCTGATAATAAATAAGGTAAATGAAGATCATGAAGAAGAGATAAGTGTTGAATGTTAAACTGCTGCAATTGTCGTGGCTGAACTTATATATTAAAATATATTACATGCATAAGAAAAAATCAGTTAGGTTTATAATGTAAATCTACTGGTACATCAGGCAAGAGAAAACCTTTAGGGTAGAAAGACAGAGAATAGCCACCAGCAGTACTCATGACTTATGGTAGTGTTTAATCGCTGTAGCCTTACTACCCCACTGCTCCATAGAGTTCATATCTATTGATGACTGCGTATATTAAGTTGAATTTAATACTTGGAAGTAGAGATCATATATTATGAACAGTGTTTTTCAGAAAAAACCTATTGTTCTCCTTCCCTTGTCCCTTTGAGAGACTAAACAAAATAAATAAGAGATGCAACTGCTGACTGAAAAGAAAGATGGTGTAAGTCCTGTGTATCTTTACTTTTCTGTACTTCAATATAGTCATACACAGAGAATATGAAGAATTAATCAACAATCTGCACTGGATCAATGGTGGAGCTCTCTGGGCAAAGATGAGCCATAAAGAATAGCACACTTAATAGTAACTGAAAGAAGTTTTAGGAAATAATTCGTATACCTGTCTAGCATTCACAACCATCTCACTTTTTGCTATTTACTTACCTTTATTTTTATCATTGTAGCTTTTAATGCAATCCCAAAATAGTTTTAGTAATAATTTTCTCTTCATAAATAAAATGTATTTTTGCTCAGACACATCATTATTTTTGTGTTTGTACAGCATATGGAAGATACAAACAGATTCTTCATGGAGCATGCCATGCCTGTACTCTGGCATTATAATGTTAGTTCGTTTTTGTAGCTCTACACAAGCTCATTTCATCCAAAGGGAAAAACCAGCATTAGAAATGTTTCTTTTCTGTCGTCCTTTCCGCTTACTTAATGCCATTGTACAACAGTAATTGAATGTGGCTCCCCTTACTGATCCGCATCATGTCCATTGTCACATCTCGAAACAGTTTCTGGTTTTACAGTTTCTAGGACTGGAAGGAGTACCAAGATAATGAAATTTTTTCAATTTTTTTTTGTCTTAGGAAGTAATTTTGCCCTAGTGCCAAAGTAAAATATTTAAATTCCTATTTTGAGGTCTGCAAATCAGAAAGTAGGACAGTACTTTATTAGGTTAGGATGTTAACGCTGTGTTTGTGTTGAATGCAGAGCTTTAGAGTTGGGGTTTCTTAATATGAATTGTGAAACAGTTTCTGCACATTTTTACCCTTCCATAAAAACAAAACAAAATATTTTCAGAGGTAGTGAGGAACAGGACCAGAAGAGTTAGCAGTCAAACAGTACAGCTTCTGGAGAACTTTAAACTTGTCCTTTAAAAACTCAGCACAGTTGTAGCCTACAATTTCAGTTTAAATTTTTGTATGATGCTATGAAGTGTTTACAAGACTTTGCAGTGTTTTTCACCAAGTCTGGAAAAAATACATTAAAGTGCTTTCCAAAAGTGTTGATTATCTGGATGTAGCTCTCACGTAAGTGCCTTGAGCGTATCCCTAATAAATAATGTTTTTTAAGACAGGGGTGGCATAGATCTCTACCCACAAATGCTAGATTTTCTGCATAATTTCTGTATACTGTAGTCTGTCAGGAAAACTGTTAATAGAACTAGAGAATGTTTCTTTTTCTGCAGAGACACCTCCATTCTGGGGCAAGATTCTGTTTATCTGATTATGTACATAGAAAATATTAAATTCAATGCCTTGTGTCTTCAAATAGTTTATTGAATCAGGCTGGTATTACTTAGAGTCATTTGCTGAACCTGGGTGCTAAATTATGCAAGTCCTTGGAAGCAAGACTCATGTTCAGCTACTCACTTGTTCAGGTATGTCACTAAATTATGCCTCAAAACAGGGCTGTACTGAACCTTTATGATATTTTTGTACATTTAAAAAATTTTTAAATATCTACATACAGTATCTGAATTTGATTTCAAAGGATTTGTCTGAGAAAGACAAACTGGAATGTTATTCCATTGGTTTTAGTTCTTTTTCAGAACTCATTTGAGCACTTAGAGAAGAATTTTCTATTTAATGCTACTTTTAGTAGTATTCTTCTCAGATTTTAGTACTCTTCTCATATATTCTTTCTTTGGAAAGAATATTAAAGATGGATTTGCTCTTTTCATCTTGTTTCTTCTTTTCCTCTTTACTACATTCTTACACTACAGTGTATATAATGATAAATATGAGAGTAATGCCTGGTGATTTTGACTCACTTTGGATGACAAATATGAGCAAACACTAATGATTTTGACTCACTTGTGATTTTCTTTTAGGGCTTTCTCCTTTTATTTTCAGGCTTAATCACGGCTATTTAAAAAATATTTGCTGTCTTCACAGAAGTTCCCAAAGGATTTTTGACTATGACTTGGGTGTGTCCTGTTATTCTTACATATATAATTGATCCACATATACATGTTGGTAATTAACTGCCAGTTAAGTACAAATCTCCTTATTTTTTTCCAAATATAAAATACACTCTTTTCCTATCATGCTGTGCCACACTTAAAACAGTGTTTGAGGAATTAACCCCATCTTTATTTAGATGTGCTCATCCTGGTAAAAGATAAAAAAATATTTTGGTAGCTAAACTTAATAGGCTTTTAATTGTTCTACTTTTACTAGATTTAGTAACACAATTTCGTGCAAGAATATAATTTTTTTTCCTGAGGTGCCCAAGATTGTCATGTTTCCAGACTGAAAGTACTTAGAAGTCCAGACTTATTTCAGCAATTTTCTGTACTCTGAATCTAGAGTGAATATTCTGTTTCCACTTTCAAATGTGAAGAAAGAGTTTCTTTTTTTCTTTTAAAAGTCTTTGTTTTATTTATTCCTAACAGAATATTTACTTAATCACTGGTATTTACTATGACTACTCAATAGTGTGTGTGCTTCTGCAAATTTTGCAGAAGTTGTAAGTCACTTATTTGCAGAGTAGGGGCTTACCATTAGTCTGGTTATCTTACAATTTTCTGATAATAAATGTGAGAAAAAAGTTTTTTCTGAACTGAAATTGTGGCCATTTATAACTTACTTTTGACCCATTCTAGTGTAGAAAGCAAGAAAATTTGTTTCCAATTTTTCACATATCTCATTTTCAGTTTGATTTATATTTTTCACAATTATTTTCATATGCTGTTTTCTTTTAACTGAGTTGTATTATTGCCATTTACAATATCAACCCACACAAGAGTGAGGGATAGAGAACAGAAAGAAAAAGTAAGAATAAACAACTTATAATCATAATAATTCTTAATTAGCTGCTGCTTTAGATCCTTTAAACATGGTGATAATTAATGTGGAAAGCTCTGGAAGCCTTCATAAGCTAGCTTGATCATCTGAAGAATGCCGGTACATATTAGGGAAAGTTCATGATTCATACACAAGGATTAAGCCAAGAGAATCTTGTGACCTAAGCAGCCTGGCTCTCCAGTGGTAAAAATGGGATTTTCTTATCTTATGAAAAACAGTAATTGTGACAGACAGCAGGGATGGAAGCAGACAGGACACGTTTGGTTTTGGAGCGAGCAACACGTGGGGTGTGGGGACATCGCTGTTTTGGCACATTGCTGGTACCATGATAGAAATACACTTAAACTGCAGCACACAAAGTGTTCCACAGGGATGAATCAGAACATTCCTGAGAAATGGCAGTGAGGACAATTGTAACATGAAATGTGAGGGAGTTTTATGTTCAACATCTGAGTTATCCTTAAGAAATTTTTAGTCATTTGCCTGATTGCTCTTCCCTGGGTGCTAAGCACTTAAACCCAAACACATGAATATGTGTCACAGTGTGGTAGGTGGACAATACTGGATGTAAGATTTGGAGGGATGACATGAAATCTAATCCTATTTCTAATAGTAAATATTGACTTGACAGAGTCAGTCAGCTTCAATACTTCAATTTCCACAACTGCGTTAATAATTAAACTTTTGATCTGTATGTTTAGAGCCTTGAAAAGAAAAGGCATTTGAGATATGAACAATAAGGGATGCACAGCATAAGTGAGCATTGCAAACCAACTCCCTGAGAGAGTCACATAAACACACTATCCTTTTGCAGAGCTCATTGATATAAACAATCTTGGTTATATTTAGATGCCTTGCCACCTCTATTCTTCCCTCCTTTCTTTAGTGCTCTATCTCACTGTATTTGAAAAATTGGAGGGGAAAATGAAAGTACAAAAGCTGTAACCATCATCACTTTTTAACAGGAATCTGCATCCACAAGCATGAGAGAAGTAAAACACATATTGCTTTCATTTCCTTCTAAGAGTGGATGAATATCAGCAGGCAAAAATGTAATCACTGTATATAATTGATGATCCTCTTGGCTTCTTTAAAAGCCATGCTGGCAAATTCCTTAGCCTTCCCAATGCTGAGATTTCTGGTAGGCATTGAGGGTTTCAGTGGTAGCTTTTTTGGGAACTGCAGAGGTGGGGTCACAGCAAACTCCTTTTTGTACAGTCTTGTATCGTACAAAGCAGTTATAAGGAATGATGCTGTAAGGGACATACACAGGCAAGCCACTCACTTTAATATTACATCAGGGGGTTGGTTTGAGTTCTGTGGAGGAAATACATTTAAAGCTTCTTGCAAAGAGATGATTTCTAGGAAAAATTTCCCATCATTACACTCTTGTGCTTTGTCGTGACCCCTCACATTTATGTGTATTCACACCTTCCTTTGCCATCCTGTTGAGTTGTGGTTGAAATAAAAAAGTCATACAATGAAAAAGTATAATCCATAGCAGTACATACAGTAAATTCCATTACTACTATAAATGATATCTTTGCTACTATTAGCTAGAGATGTCTTATTTACTAGCATTTTTTTCCTATAATCATTGTATGTGCGAGAAGGTGTCTGCTGCAGACAAAAGTGGGCCCTAGGGCATTTGTGAGGATTATATAGTCTTTCAAAAATCTATACAGTTTGTATTGGGAGAAGTATTTCGTTCATGTTTTATTCTCATTCCAAAGTTATGCTCATTGTGAATATCTAAATATACATAATATACATGATCTCACACTTGCACGGACACAAATCACCTCAGTTTTCAACATAGCTTTAAATAACTGAATATTTTTCCCTTAGGAAAGGAATAAGCAAAACAAGGATTATGACAAAATTTAGATACTTTCATTTTCTCATAAACATTGTAAAACAAAAGCAAAATATACTTTTATTTATTTTCTGTTGAGTCAAAAGAATAAAAATTCTTCAGTTCTCCATGGCATTGCATCCAGGCAGTCCAGTTCCTCTGTGGAGTTCCATCATTGAATTATATTCGGTGAAGATTACAGAGCTTCTTGCAAAAGCAGAGCTTGCCCAGGGAAGAATATCGCATTTATATATCACAAATAAAAAACTACTGCTAGAATGTTATAAAGATTTAGGATTTAGATTTTGGAGCCAAAGACACCTCTATACTTATTGTCTTCTTCTTTATGACTATTGCCACTATCCATAATTCAAAATTATAAAGGATTTATTCATAATAGGAAATGGGCTGAACAACTCAATTTTAGAAATACCTGGAAAACAGAGATTATTGGAAAAACAATGCTGCATTTTGCTGAGTTTTAACTTGCAGTATTTATTTTGACAACCTTTAAAAATTTCATGTAAGTAACAGAAACTCAGTCTTTATCAACATTTTCAGAATATGGTGTATGGACTCTGTAAATTCCACCAATGCCCTTAAATTCCACAAACAGAGTGGGGCTCCCCACAGAGTGCTCTGCAGCAAGCTTGTATCAGAGAACAGCTATTTGCTAAATCTTTCTAAAAATAAGTAACTTGGGCATTTTTGTTAACAGTAGTTAATTTGAACAACCTCATTGTAATGTGTCTTAATTAAGAGATACCTGTTTTTCCCAACTATAAGCCATTTTTAGATGTCAAACCAATCCAGGTTTGCAAAGCTCTGACGTAAGGCTGAAATGCATTTTTTCAAATGGAGCAGATTTCATTATTAAATCAAACCTTCCCACAAACAGAACAGATAGCAGAAACTCTAATAACACATCCGTAAGTCTTTCATTAAAAGCTGACATAGATATAGCAAAGATAACTAAAGTCATGTGGTTATTTAAATAGATTTTTCAGAGTATAAATATTTTTCACAGTGAAATTATAGTAAAGTCTCTCAGAAAATTGTTGCAAAGCTGATTTTCTTGTAAAAGTGAGAGAGATTTCTGCAGTATTTATATACTCCTACACATGATAAATGGTGTCAGTGCTGTCTTTTTTATTAGCATGTCTTTCCTACAGTATTTATGACTTAAGAGGATTAATAGTATTGGCTGCAGTCAAATTGAGTGCAGAGAGCACTGTGAAGGCTTCTCCTACGTATTTTAACTAAACTATTGCATTTTAGGAGAAACTCTTAGGCTAACAACAGAGTTTGCCTTTTCCAGTAAATCCTTAAAAGATTTTCTATTGCAATTTTTCCATGCTTCAAATGTGCTTTTTACATTATTCACTATAGTCAAGCACTTGCTTTGAGGATAAACCTTATGCTACATTCTACGATGGGGAGTAAGAGTTACATTAATAATGGGTGTTAAGAAGAGTGTAAATATTGAGTGAAAATGTATATGTGTATAATTGAAATATGGAATCAATTATTTGTTGTGCAAAGTGTGAAATAACACCTACAAGCAATACATCTGAACATAAGTTTTAAGGACAAAATGTAGTTTTCCTAGATGATTTCTGGATTATGCTCCTCATTTGATAGTGGTCTGCAGCTCAAAGCAAGTACCTGAGATGTGTCTCATCATCACAACAGCTCTTTATTTGGTGTAACTACTGGAACAATGTAAAATAACATAGTTATCAGGCAACATGCTTTTTTATAACAAAGTCAAGCAGTCTCCTTCTTGCCTGAGGTCACAGCCCGGCCCAGACAGTGTTTGGTGTGAAGGGACGTACAGATACACAGCCGTGGGACACTTCGCCCTCACACACACAAATTCTCATTACAGTGGCAACTCCCACTGCAGAAAGGAGCCTGTTTAGATGCAGAATTAAGTGTAGGATTTATGGTTAATTTGTTGTGCCCTCTCCTGCTAAACCAACAGGAGTATTCCAGAGGAATGAGTACAAAGAAATTGCCAATAGTAATATCTAGAAGGTCATCGTCCTTATTTATTCAGTGTGTTAATCCAGCTATCAGAGTCTGTGTTCCATGGAGAACCTCCTCTGGGACAGGCACCAGCCGTTTTTAACAACCAGCATTTACAGTCTCCAATATTTTATCACTCTGCATTTAATAGGAGAGGGAACCTTCCTTGTTCAGCACAGCTTTACAAATTGGGATCTTAGTTTTATGAATACAGCAAAAACTTTTCACTTTGGTAAATAATTAGGCATGAAAATTTTAGCATGGATAATTCCTTCACTTTTGTACTGGTTTCACATACTTCAGACTTACTAATTCTCCAGATTCCAAATGAATCACGGCCAAAATCTCTCAAGTTTCATGTTATTACCTGTCACCAGTACTATTTGCTGTGTTGAAATGAAACCAAAATCAGCTCAGGCACACTGAATGTGTTAAAGGGAATTCGATCCAGGTTTCTAGTTGATTTAAAAGCAAAACAGCCTGTTCAAATCAAGACTCTTTTCATAAAGTGAGATTTGGTTTTCAACTCACACCAATCTATGTAACATTCATAATTTATAAAAGTGATTTTTAGGGTGAAATATAGAAACAGGGACTTAGAATAAAATGTTCTGTCAAAAGAATGTTTTGACGTATTTCATTAGAAGCAAAATGGTCTTTTACAAATCTATTTATTTGAAGGTATGCTAAACTTATGGTTGTGCAGATCAGCTTCTGATTTCAAAGCCTTGTAGAGATGTCAGGTAATAGAGACACCTGTTTCTGCTGTTCTTGATTTTCAGTAGGGATTCTCTAATTAAAGAAATTTGATAGTTTCATTATAATTTATACCACAGGGATTTTTACAACAAAATGTTTAGTGTACACTCTTATACTGTAGAAAGTTTTATCAATATGACAATAATGACATAAAAATCTTACTGCCAGTAATTTTACAGAGGCAATTACTAACTGTTTTGTCATTTAGACTTTATCTTTGATCATGTAACTTCTTGTGAGTCAAATGTCTAGTTGCTTTATTTATTATGTGATATTAGCCTTGTCTAGTACAATTTAGAATGTGTTTACAGGTGGAAATTATTTCTGCATGATAAACACATTATATTTTCTATATTCATGCTCAATTTTCTGTTGTCATATAGAGTATCTGTAGGTTGCAGGAATAGATTTGTGCAGTTTATAAGTTGGTGTCATAAATAGAGTAGGCAGCAACAATGACACAATAATAGAATACTCCATTTTTTTCAGGATTTCTTCTGATCTTGTATGTAAGAAAAATAATATGCTGACTTTTCATTTTTTAATCCTCTAAGGAACATAGTGACTTTAAGGATAATTAATCCCTCCTTACTTTGGGTGTCTAAAATCTAGGGACCATGATGAACAAGAAGACTGTTTATCAGTGAAGAGTAATGAATACTGTCAAAGAGTGATTCATCCTCTCACATGATAAGCATCTAAGGTAGGTAGGACTCAAAGAGGAATTTGCTGAGTTTTGAGAGATTCTACTCTGAATCTGGATTTACCTACAAAACCAGACACCATCTTTAGGGGGGTTAAGCTGTTAGGTAACCCTACAATCATTGAAATGTGGGTTTTATAGAAAGGGGGTATTTCCTTTCCATCTACTAAAGCAAACCATAAGGGTGTATATATAGCTATATATATCTAAATATGTACTGGTTAGGTCTTGCTCCTTAAATGATCATTTTAATCACTTAAATTTGACCTTGGCTAAAAACAATCAATATGGCTGTAAATCTAAAAAGTAAGTAGAAATAGATACTTCATTTATAGGAGTACAGATAAGGTATTTCCCATATTATCAAAAATCATTTAATAAAGATTTATTAAATTTTTAAATTTTGTTACTTCACTAAGAACTAAACTAGTCATGCTCTGTAGGAATACTTTCTAATACTCTACTCAGTTTATACTCCTCTGTAAAGACCTTACCATTCAGCTCTGTAGTATTTTTTTTTCTATAGAGGAGGACTATATTCTTTCAATTCCCTTCATCTTTACATTCCATTTGCTGCTTTACTAGGATTAACAAAGCATTCCAAGTATTTTAACAGGAAAGTAATACATTCACAAAAATTCTCATTAAATCCTTATCTTCAAGTTACAAAAGACTGCACTTTTTAATGATTAAAAACCACATACTGAAGCAGCACATACTTAGAGAATGATTCTGACAGTACTTTGGTTGGACAGATTTGGGAAGATCCCTCTCTTCGCTACCACATCCTTGTGTCTTGGAGTTCTTTTACTGCCGTAATAAAGACTGAATTATTACTCAGGGACATAATATGTGTTTATCAAAGCCTAATGAACACATCTGTTATTAAAACAAATCCAATATGGAAATGTGCAGTTTTAAATTTAGAGGATCAAATGATATTTGTGTTTGTACGAGGTAAGGCTACAAATACAGCTAAATAGCACCTTTGCATCAAAGGTTTATTGCCTTGCAAGATTTATGTCTGTTTCATTAAAATCTGTAAGGATTCTTAATTCATACTATATTATTTTTAAAATTCAGAAGAAACTCTATGTAATTCTAATCAGTACTGGAATACATGATGTAAGAGCAGACGAGGTGCATTATCTGAGCAGAGATAAACACCAGAACTTGTTGGGATGAATTCCTGTGCAGTACTCCTGGTGCACCACCTCAGAGCCATTACTTCAGAACAGTTTCTTTACCTCCAAATAAACAGAATTCCCTACAACACATTCTGAAATGAGGAGTTTCAGAATCAGGGCCTGCTCACAATATGCATCCTCCAAAAAAACCACCAAAAAACTGCTGGCCTATTGTTTTAGATGAGGGGGCCCTTGAAGTGCCTTTGTAGATTACTTTTGCAATGATGTATGACACCCAACCTAACCTAATAAAACCTGATTTTAAAAGTTTAAAAAATCTGTTTTAGGCAAGAAGAAGAGTCTAAAGTGCTACATCAGTGATCTTTTATGATATATGAGCTTTATTTTACCTTAAACATTAAATCTGTCAGACCCAATTTAAGACAATATTATCAAACAATATTCTCTTCCATATTATCTTAGTTTTGTTAGCTCCTTACAGCACAAACTGTGCAAAATATTCTTAAACCTCAGAAGACAAATGCTATCTGTCTGTTTTCTGTGCTCGCCATATGTGATCTATTCATCTTAGGAAATACCCTCAGCTAAGTTGTTGGTGTGAATTTGAAAGACAGTTGATTCTTTAAGCAGTGTGATGCTCCTGTAGGCAGCCAGTCAGTTCATCTGGGACATTTCTCGTTGTTCCTGCATTCTCACAGGTTACTATTTATGATATGAGCTTGCATAAATTCCCTTGATCCACTGGTAAAAAGCCAATGGAATGATGATCCATTAGTATCCTGCTTTCTTCATGCCACAGGGAAGGTACAGTAGTTTCATAAGATGTGCTACCTGCTGATTATCACAATAGAGACTATGACAAAACAGATATCTGCTGATTATCACAATACAAAGGCCTGCTGCTGTGAAATACCACACAGCTGGGAGGAATTTCATTGCACTGCAAGAAGATTTTAACTTCACAAAAGGCTTAAATTGAAATGTACACCTTAGAGACCATCCTCCCAGACTGCTCCCATTCTGAATCTTTTAGAGCTACTCTTAGCACCAGTTGCTTAATAGTGGAACTGTCTCCTGTATCAAGAGACCTCTAATTTTAGTGTCCTTTTTCATGAAGGCTGTATCCCACACCTGAATTTACACATACATGTCACTGTCTGGTCTGATGTCTAATTTTTAATATTCTGGATTGGATAATCAGAAGAATCCAGAATAAGCAACTAAATATGTGAACTTAATAAATAACTGATTGAAAAATAATCTAATAAATTATTGAACTTATTTAATTAATTGAAAATATCTAGCATGCCAATAGCAATACTTCTGTGCAATTAGCCTCAGAGCAGTTCAATTTAAAAAATAATAACCCCTAGTTGACTAATATTAATATGGTGAATAAATATGCTACCAAGAAAACTGTTTATCCTTTCAAGGAAGCCAAGAATCTGCACACAAACAATTTCTGTCTTGTAGAAGAATGTGTCTGAGAATACAGAGGAAAAAAAGCCCGTGCTCTTTCTCCTTCAAAACAGACAGGAGTGTGTTTATTTTCACCAAATATACACGCGTGACACTCTTATGAGTATTCAGTTGCTGTAAGAGCAAAACTTTTTTATTCTTTTCCATAAACATCCTGCACATGCATCTCCCATGACTGTGCCCTCAATAAAGGAGGCAGGAAGTCATGACTGTCAGTGTATTCAGTTGCGAGCTCGCAGTGGGAAGCCAAGGCAAAGGACACAATTCTTACACAATGGGCAAAGGTACCTACATTCCACAGTGCCAAGCAACCATCAGTTCCAGAAGTTCCTAGTCCTTACCCTTGCCTTACTTTGGGCATCTGGGAATCATTGAAATCTTGCAAATAACTGAAAGAATTACCTGACTTGTCACTGACCATATCTTGCTAAAGTGTACATTTGATCTTATCCTAATTTTCTTGTCCCTTTTACCCCATATTGTGAGACAGGATATTAAAATAAGCTCTTCTTATGCCTTTGACAAAGTGTAACAACATTTGCCAGACAAAATGTCGGAATTTTCTCCTAAATGTGTTATTATTATTTCTCTAGAGCCATAAAAATTGGCATACCACAAATGACAGGGGTGCCTTAAAGTCTGTCTTAGTGGGGGAAAGGGATTATAGAATAGTATGGTTACTTTTGTAAGGAAAAAAAAAAAATTTCTAAAATAATTGTTCAATAAAATAAATGATACAAAAAAAGTCATTACAGTGTAGGATATGTCTCTTCCTGCAATCTAGGAAGACCTTTTTCCTTATGTTTTTATCATCTGTGATTAATATACTCACATCCAGGTTTTGCCAGTAAACTCTGATCCTACATCACTGCCTTATCTCTTTGTTTTTCCTTGTTTATATTACACTGCACAGCCTTACAAAAAGGAAACTAAAAGTGACATTTGGGATGTATGGCAGGATTTTTAATATTTACTTTGGCAGATCTTGGTTAAAATACAGATTTGGTGACAATATCAAGAGTCAAACACTATCAATGTAAGGCATGTAGGCCTTACAGAAAAATAATCAGGCAAAAATTTAATTAGGCGAGTGCTAAATCAAGGGATACTTAAATGCACCATATTTAGTTTTCAATAACTACAACAGACAAAACCATGAAAACAAGATCTCAACATCTACAGCAGAACAGTTTTTGGCATTGACCAGTTATTTTTCATTTTTCAGCAGCACATCAGAACTTTCTACCACATTTATCTCTTGCTCAAATGAACTAATAAACTCCTGATACAACTCTTAATACCCCTTATCAACTTGTCACGCATGGCAGTGTTTGTTAACTTGCAACAAGAAAATGTTTATCTTTTTGCTACAGTCAAAGCAAGCAGCAGAACTGAAAGTTGATGTAAGAAGCAGCTGGTAAGTGGCTGCAGTCTGGAGACTTTGCTTTACTCTTCTACTTCTTGTTCCCATGCCTTTTCTCAGCCCAAATTTTTCTGTATTCCTGATGCTGAAGATTGGCAATAATGATTTACAGCCTAAAAAATATTCCAAAATCAGGTACAGCACCTTGAATTTATTATTTTTTCTTTCCAACCTCTTAACACCTGAGTGTTAAACACATACATCAGGACTGGGAGATGCAGAATCATCACACAGAACAGAAACAAAGTCCCTGTCTCCCAAATATGTTTAAAACTCCACGTTTCTGCTGTAACACTGCCATAGTCTGGTGCGTTCACATAAAATACTGAATTATTTTTAAATGTTCTGTCGGTAGAATAGGAAAACACATTTTTCTGTTCTCTGTAAAAAGATGAAAAAATATAAAAATGTCAATACCACCCCATATTGTGCTTCATTAGAAATGTTACATTTTTTTTGTGCAATGAGATAAACTTGCTGTTAGAGGAATTGTAATATACTCTGCAGATTTGCTGTTTGAGGGTACTGCTCTGCTCGTATTCCTAGTGAAATCAGTTAAAACTGTTGCTAAAGCCTGGCTCTTTTGTTTGCCAACCAGAGTTGTAGGCAGCTTTTCAGTTCCATTATTAACAGTGATAAAGGAAATTGTCTGAGGGAGCTGGGTGAGATGAAACTCAAGATGCAGCAGTTCACCATCTCTTGCTATCTTGTGGGTGACATCTGAGAAAAAGTCAGTGAAACCATAAAATAGCAATAATAAAAGTGCAGTGGGCTGTGCTTGCTGAGCAGCCGCAGCTGCAGCACAAAGGACAGAGGCACAGGGCGCCCTGCAGGAGGGAATGGTGTCCCCCAAGTCCCGCCAGGTGCCGGGGGGGCTGCCAGGCACGGCCCCAGCCCCGCCACCGTCTCTTGGGGTGTGGTGGGACAGCCTGGCAAAGGTGGCCTTTGGGACACTGCCTCCACACCTGGCACGGCCAGGTCCTGCTTTACACGAAAACCCAGAGGCTTGAGTTGCCTAATTGGTGTAATTTTTCCACTCACACAACCCCCTCCGGGATGTTTGCAAGAGGTGTTATCAGGAAATTGCAGCTGTGGCTCCGTCTTTACTTCCTGGCAGGAGGAGTTACCTTTGGCTTTGGGTGGGTTTTTTTGACTTCTTGGAACTTTCTGTTTATTAACTGGATAATCTGGAAAGGAGGAGGTAGGAATGGAGCTGGTACAGAAAGATACTGTGTTTAAGGCCAGAGCTGACTATTCCAGATCAAAACTCATTCTGGAATGAGGTCGCAGCTGTATTTGCTCCCTCTGACAGGTGAAGTGCTGGCACATGCACCACCTGAGGTCACTTAGGTTCTGGTCAGGACATTTGGCACTCCCCCCTCACTGGCCAAAGGACAAATCAGGGCCTAGACGTCGAATCCAGAACCTCCTGCTGCAACATCCATCTCCTGATGCTCAGACTGGAACCAGAACTCTATAGCTTTCACTTCAGATATGTTCTAAGAAGAGGGGTTGTTTCCTTTTTGGTTTTAGTTTTTAAGGCCCAGAGTCTTAAAAGAATAAAACTGTGACACTCCAGCATAAGTTAGAATAACTATAAGATGATTTTATACAAATTATCAAGGTACCAAATCTAGATTATTTGAATATGAGCTCAGATTATATCACAAAGTCTATGTTTGATTCAGACTACAGTCTGGGGACTTTGTGGGCTCACTCAGTTCTCCATATTGCCAACTGCAGTCATGGGATAATTTTGTTACGGATTAGTTCAGCACTCCAAAAATGACTAGCACAGATTCCCTGGCTTCATATAGGAATATCTTATTGCTTCCTCTGAATCAAAATTAACCTGCTGCAATTCTGTTTGGTATTTACTCTGTTCTCACAGCTGAGATCTCCAAAAGCCTCAGACAGCAGTCATAGCAAGGCTGTAGATTTTGCTTTTAAAGGAATATACAAAATACAATTTATCTGTGGAAAAGCGAGGAAAATTTTGAAGTAGATTTTCCTTAAAAAAAAAAAAAAACAACAACCCAAGCCCCAGTAGCCAACAACAAAAAATAATTTTAGTTAAGAATTCCAGTTTCTCAGTTGATTATTTATTGGGTAATATCACCTGTTAAGTCTAACTACTGAATAAATTAATCATCTTCAAATATTTCAGCTCCTATTTTAATTTCTGAAATATAAAATAGGTCATCTTGATGAAAGCTGAGTATAAAATATGTGGTTTCTTTTAATGATTTTTATTCACTTTCATTGATTCCTTGTATTGCTACAGTGTATGCACACAGTTTACTTCCAGCTATAGCCGAAATTATGTCAGCCATGGACTTCATAACTGACATTTGTACTTGTTGATAATACAATGATAAAGATCCACTTTAGTCAGAACCTTGGCACTAATGATTTAAAAATGGGAATAAAATTGTTTGCATACATTCAAAAGTTAACGAAAAATAAAACCATTTACACATCTTTAATCAGCTGTAAATGGCAACAAATTAACAAAATCTGAAACAGTTTAATATAATTGAGAAATGTAGTAGTGGCCATTTATTGATGGAGTCTATGTTTGCGTTCACTTCTGCTCCCATAAGTAAGCATTCAGTGAAAAGATCCATTGCAGGCTGTGATGAATCCTTCCTTCACCTTTACTCCTGGCCACATTCTGGTGCTTTATTCTATAGACTTATTTACAGCATCTGGTTTCTCTCTTGCAGTTGCTACTCCTCTTGCTTTAGCTCTTTTCCACCTCTTTCTCTAGGCCAGTATGGAATTATTTGAGCTTTCCTGAGCAGCCTCCTTGTGCCACAGCCCAGTGCTGCTGCCTGTGCTCAAAGCCTGGCTCTGGAGTCACCTCCCTACAGATAACAGCACAGGAGCTGCACAGGGACCCCTCAGAATGGGCTGGAGCAGAATTGACAGTCTCTTAATTCAGAAAGAAACTGGATCTAACATACTGGAAGTGAAATAATATAGCAAGTAAATAAATAAACACTATTAAAATGGATCAGCCAAGTTCTGTGTCCTGAATAACATTTTAAATAGTGTACACACAGTTGAGGCAGTGTTCAAAACTTGAGATAAAAATGGGCTTATTCAATACATAAATGAGATTAGTGTCTCTTATTCAGCCTATTTAATAACTGCATGACTTTTCTTCTATTTTTGTTTATCTAATATGAGACTGTTGGTAATGACAAGAATTTAATATATCAGAAAAAACTAAAATGCTGTTAATGCTCTTCCATTTTGTAAAAGAATCAAAGAATTCTCATATTACTCCTTTCTTGGCACATAAAAAATATTTAATATCTTTTCCACTGTAGAAATTCTACTTGAAAAATTACCTAGTTGCTACTGTTCTAACTTTTAGAGCAATTTGTTGATTCATGTTAATGTCTCTCGGCCCTATAATTAAAAGAAATCAAAATCCCTAAGAAGAAGCCAACAGAGATCTGTGCTTTGCTCATATTTAAGAAAACAATCAGAGAAAAAAAAAAAATCTTTTACAAAATGTTTGATACTGAAATCTACTCACAGCCTATTCCCAGAGTGCTGTTAGCTTCAGTGGACAGTTTTACAGATGAGTTTTGCAGTTTTTCCTCTTGGGCTGTATCAGAGCCAAAGATTTTTGTGACATACTATTTCATACCAAAATGATTTGAAGACTTAAACAATTTGAAGCAAGTATTTGAATTCAGAAGTTTAAGCATGCATCTTAAACCATGTGCTTGACCCTCATTTTCTAATGCTTATTCTTCAGTGATAAAAATGTGTAAAAAAGATGACAGTTGTATGTCAGGTGATTCCTAGTAGATATAAAAGGGACTGGAATATCATGTTACTTGTTTTGATCCTGTTCCTTGAATTTAATCTCGGGCTTGCTAGCTGTAAACATATATTTTTCTTGAAAGTAGTGTCCTACAATAAATGTATTCTTACATACTTACAGAGCACACATTCAGAAGGAATCTAACTTTTGCTATAACCTCTATGTATATAAGCAGGTATATATGCAAGAATGAGCTCTTCAATCAACAAGTTATTCATGCAAGAAATTATATGAATGATTGCTTGCGCTAGGAAAAAAAAATAATTCTGATATCCTTGAAAGATTAAATATAAAATGGTAACATAGGACAAATAGAAAATTAGATCAGTTGTAATGCTCAAATCTATTACAGTATTCTTTACATAGTACTGTGACTAGCATAGCCTTCAAAAGACTTTTATGGAAATCTCCACTCTGATCATATTAAGTCTTCTGTATAAAGGTGATATAATTTGTAGTTCAGAGAGTGCTCCCTTCACTGGTCCTTAATACTGCAGAACTCCAGAGAATATTTGCTGTTGCATGCTTTTTCTTCTAAGCATTTTCAATTAGATGCAGAGTCTTTACCTAGGAGTGTCACTTGGAAATAAAAAGAATGCTGAACATACACCTTGGCATGTTTAGAATAAAAATATGCAAAAAACCTTTATGAATAATATTAATAGCTCAATTAATTTCATACCTTGTAAGTAACTGTAATTATAAAGCAGCTGGATAAGCCTCAAGCCAGTCTGTGTTATACCTTCCATTTATGTCAGAAGTTACTAGGGATCATCTTGTGATCAGTAGTCCAAATAGGAACACTGAAATATTGATATGAATATTTCAAATTAATGTAATGACTGTGTTTTCTACTCTCTGTCTATACATGAATTTGAAATGCTGTTGCATGTTGCAGTGTTTTGTGTTGAAGGACACATGCCAGCATGTTTTGATCTGTGAATACAATATTGTTCAACACTGCTCATTCTGTCCTTCTAGAAAGGAATTTTCTTGTTCCTGTAGTATTTCTCTGGCAGCAAAAGTTCTGAGCCTCAGTCGTATCAGCAAGCCTACTTTGTGACCTGTAGGACGTGGCTTGACCTGTAAGATTTTTGCTGCATGAAAAATGAAACACACTCCTATAGCAGAATGAAGAAGAACATCTCTCTGGAGATTAAACTTAAATATAAAAGTGGTTTGGTGAATCCACCCAGTTAGTTTCTTTCCTAGGTCACCAAATATTTTGAAGGCTATTTAAAGATATTAGTAGACACTGTCAGAGGGACCATGCGACACCATCTATAATTCCTTTTAAGCGAGTCGGTGAAATCAAGAGTACATTTAACACAAAGCAGTGACAGTACTGTGTGTGTCCCACACTCAGCTACTGAAATAAATGTTACCAGCACTGCACATGTCAAACTGATGATGTATTGCTCTGCAAGACCGAGACAACAAACCATGTTTACATGTGTATTTTCTGCCTTCTCCTTCCAGAACTGGAAGACTGCAGGCTCCAGGGGAACCTGCCACCTAGCAGGAATAAACTGTGCCTGCGAGATCCCTGGCCATCTCTCCCATCATGGGAGGAGCCATAGAGCATGACTGCATTCCCAATGGACTGTGCCATCCTGCCTTCCTCAGAAGCCTCAGCAAGAGGTATGGCCACACATAGACCTTTTGAGTTGAGTAAGCATAGTATAGCTGACAACCCACAATATCTTCTTCAAGTTTAATCATAATTTTTTTTGAGACTGTATATAAACAAGATTTGAATATTTTGGTGCATTCAATTTAAATAAATGTACTGGAGAGATATGTGCATTTGATAAATGGCCTGATGTGTATTTCCAAAAGCAGTAAATATTCTATGTGAAGCTCACTACGGGAGTCAATCAAGTTAGCTTGCAAAACATCTGTCATATTTTCAGAGACATAAATGCTAAATTCTTATGTAAAAAAATCAAGTTAATTGCACCAAAAAATGAAACTGTCTTAAGCCAAAACAGATCCCTCTTCATAATCCCATGTAGTTATCAGCATGTCCCTTGGATTTATGACTTATGACATTTATTTACCAACAGGTGGCTGTGTATCTTGCCATTTATATTTTAAGCAACAGTAAACACAACTAAAAATAATGTAAGACAAACAAAATAAAACTCAGTGGTGTTTTTAAAGTGTTTTTAGAGAAAAGCTGTATTTATAAGCTAGGTCTTCAAGTAGTTCTCACCACGCCCAGCAACATAGAAGAATACTGCAAGAGCAATAAGGATTTTTAGGGGCATTATGATAGTGTAATGGAAACACATCTGCCCCCAAAAGTCCCTCATTTTCCCTGCTGTTAAGAGCCATGCAGGAAGTGGTGAATGCTGTGGAACATCAAGAATGAAACTATAAAGAAAAGATTTTTAAGTTAGAACAACTTTCCAACAGTACTTCAGCATTTCATAATTTTCTGTTAGTCCACTGGACAGGAAAACTGTAGTTTTCCAAGGATCCTCTAATTCATTTGCTTTGGATGTATGAAATGGTTCTGTCCATGCAATAAAGTGAATTCTGAGGCAGCTACCTTAGAAATACTATTAATATTGGGAAGCAAAAAACATTTTGCATGAAGCCCAGACAATACAGGACAATTTTTCTTCTTTCAGCTCTCAAAAAAAACCCTGCCAAAAGCCACAAAAAAATCAAAACAGAAAAACAGGATAATCATCATTAACTGTTGACCTGCATTTCTCATTTTTAAGGATGCTTCAGTGATCGAGTGAACATTAGTTTATAGAAGAAAATTATACATAATAGAATTATAGAACATTTTTCATTTTAAAGAATTTTAAAATGTTCTCCAGTGAACTGTCTGGGCAGTTTTCCATACATACAGAAGGACCAGACAGAGTAAAAATACAAAAAGAATCCAAATTTTGTAGGCTGAATTATCCATACTTATAAACATCCTTAGTAAAACAAGTAGCACATTTGAACTTTAAGTTATGCCCATTCAATTGACATGCCAATCAAAAGTCACTATTTTAAAATAATCCACACTGAATAGCACTTAACAGGCATATTCTTCACAGATTCTTGTAGCACAAAGCATAAAATATAATAATATTGTTGAAAAAAAGCAATGCTCAATTCCTCACGTGAATTAATATTAGATTCTGTGTAATACATTTGCCCTTTGTTCGTGTTAAAATATAAAAAATTAACTCAATTATTTTCTCAGATTCCAGAAATTTTAACATGATCTCACTTCCACTTTTTATGGATGTAGGTCCAGTGAATTCAGTGGACATACTTCAGTCTTATACTAGCATCCAGGCACCTTCTGACAGAGGTGTGTGTGCTTTGTGTGATTTGAAATAACACTTTGATTACAAAAGAAAGCTTTAATACAAACAGCAGCAGCATCAAAGCAAAAACCAAGATTTTGCTGACCATATAGAAATTTTTAACAGCAGCAATGTATAACAACTAGAAATGCCCCTTCAGTAAAATTACTGCATTCACTTATTTCTCCTGACGCATGCGGGCCAGTTCTGAAACATTCTGAAATGATTTTTCTCACCTTGTCCTACAACCCTTTATATGTGTCTTGTTGTGGATGATAGAACACGTTTTATATTTTTTTCGTGCGTGTGTGTGTTTTGTTTTAATTCTTGTCCTGACCTACAAAAAACTGAAAAGCTTTACTTAAAAATTAATGTCTAGATACTCTTTTTTATTGGTTCATTTAGAAAGGCCATGATTGCAGTAAAAGGATTTGGATTGTCTGACTGAATCTGAGAAACTTAAAATAGCAAAAATGCATCAATACTACTGTTGAACTGTAGTCTCCCCCATTAACAGCTAAATTAAAATTAACAGTATTAACTGAAAAGATCAAAATAGTTTTGTTTAAACGTTTTTCATGTATATCAACAATTTAAGTATTCAGTATATTAGGAAATCAGATAGGACTCATTTTTAAGACTTCTTTTGGGCTCAGCTAGGAGCAGGTATGCTCCAAACAAGAAAAGAAAAAAACCCTGGAGCCTATCTGTAGAGAATTATGATTCCAATATTAAAAAAAAAAAAAAAAAGTTGGTAATTAAAGAGCCTTATATCCAACAGGGAGTCAGAGATCAGGGGTAACCTTCTGAAACCAGCTGCTAATGTGTAGTCCTGTCAGCTACCTCACAAAACCAGTTACCTCAGCAATGTGTGGGGCTTTATTTCTGTTGGTATTATCTTTATTTACTCTGTAGGTGTTATAAGAAAGGTCCTGAAAAAAATTCACAAGCTGAATAAGGCCTATCCATTCACACTTGAATACAGAATTATTGCCCTTGCACCCAAACCTTGTAAACAGGAATTATTTGGGCATTTTCACAGCAGGCAAAAACCCCTGATTCTTTGTTTCTTTTTTCCATGTTTATACCTTTACCAAATTCTCTACATGTTTGCACTGTTTGACTGAGAAAAGCATATGGCATTGCAGCAAGAGATTAGTGTAGTTATTAACTGATGTGCACTGTGAACTGGGCAAATGAGGCTTTAAATTCATTAATTTTACCAGAAGCTTCATAGTCTCAAGCCACATGGTCTGAACCACTTTTCTACCACATCTTCCATTACAGGTGCAGCTTCCAGGCGATAGCAGTGTTTTTTCACTAATATTTTAAATCCATTTAAAAAAATCCACTTCTTTGTTTTGTTTTTGCTTCCTACGTTTCTAAATACAATTTCCAAGGCAGGTAAAATGATCTTTTGAGTGATGTCTTTTAAAAATATGCCCGAACATACTGGTTTGTGTTTGCATAGACTTTCCTTGTGGCATGAGGTCCAGGTTTTACACAGGGAAGCAGTGCTGGTGTGTAACACTGCAACAGGGAGCAAAAAACAAGGCACAGTTTAAAAATCAGACCTTGGGTGTCTGTGTTCTTGCCCTGGAAAAACTCTGGATAGCTTCCTAGGAAAGGACAACTGATTCTGTAGCCTTTAGTAAGGCAAAATTTTCAGTTGTTCCAGGTCATGAGTTTCCAAACTTGAGGTCGTTACCTCTCTCTCTCTCTTATTCTATGGCTGGATCAGAGGGGAGTCACTAAACTCTTCTGTTCCAACATGGGGTCAGGAAGTGTCAAAGGTTGAGGCCTTGCTTTAGAAAATGCAGGCCCCAGACCAATCTCCAAACCATGCCACAGGATTCTGGTGGAGATCCTAATCTTTTCACTGCTTTCAATAAAATTTGAAAAGTAAACAGATTAGGCCATTTGATAATTCTCCGCTGATTCAGTGTGTTCATAAGCTGTTTTTTTAAAGGTTTGCTTAAAAATGCAGAAAAGTAATTCTAAAAATGTAGTTTTAAATTTATTCTAAATAGAAAGATAGCTAGTGGGACTTTCCATTTTATAAATTATAAATGCAATAAATAATTGGGGTTGATATTTCTAAATATTATTTTTTAAATAATTAATGACTTTTTTATCTGAAGAAAAATTACTTTTTATTACAAACATACCATCTACTTTTTATCTTCTGTAAATGTCTTTTTTCATATCAAATAGCAAGATAGACTGATCCCAGGTATTTAATTATTAATGCTCTGGATACACAGTGCACTTCAGGAGTCTCAGCTCTGAGGCCAGTACCCCAAGCTGCACGCAAACCTGCTGGGAAAACCAGTGTGAAGGAAAGAGATCAAATTTTTATAACACAGATGTTTAGGAAATCTATCACTGTTTTGTCTAATCATTAATTTAAGTAACACATACAAAATGAACACATTTACACTTTAAAATATGTGGATGATATCTTTAGCAGCAGAAAACTGTCTGTTCTACTGCACGCCAGAGACAAACAGGAGCTCTTTTTGTAAGCTTATTAATGGGAAAATATGTGAATAAAAATATTGTAAGAGGAAAACCTACAGAAGTGTAACTGTGTTCATTTAAATAGTGTATTAATTCTATAGCTAGGTTATTGGTGCTAGAAGGAATGCAAGTGAATTTTATGTCTCTTCAATAGAGAGTCAGATAGAATCTATTTTAAAAGATAATCTGAAAATGGCTGATTAACAAAGCGTGATACGTAAAGCACATCTTACTGGAAGTAGCTGTACAAAATTACATTTTAATTTAAGAGCTTTAAAGTAACAGTTGGTAAGAAGCTACTGTGGTATTTCAGCAGAGCAGAGCTGATCTTCACTGCTGTTTGGATATAAGTGTTTCTCTTTCCCCTTAAAAGCAAGATCCTCACATTCATGCACTTCCTAATCTCTGATTCCCTGCTCTTACATTCTCAGAATACTAGAGAAGAAACCACAGGAGTTAAACCAATCCAAATCTGACAACTAGGAAGATTGGACAGGTCTGGAATGTATTCACAAATACACAAAAAAAGTACTATAATTCAAAACCAAAAAATTTCTGCAGTTAAGTTTTTAACTTAATTGGTTTATGACAATTTAACCTTTCATAAATGCTGCTTCTGAACAGCATTATTTCACGGAAAATAGTAGCTAAAAGGCATATCAGCATCACAGTTCTGACCTAAGCTCCTCCAAATCAGATTTCAGTCTTAAAGAAGTGAGGAATTTGTTGCACTGAGGTTTGAATATGTCCTATTTCACTTGTGTTGCGATTATATTGCTGTAAAATGTAAAATGTCAGAATTCTATAGAAAACTCTTGATAATTCATCCTGGTATTCACTTGCATAAATGTACAGATCCTGCATATAGTCACATGATAAATCACATACCAACAAGTTTGCTTTAACAGTGTATCACTGTCTCACTTCAGCTGAATTTCCAGGCCTTTTTGAAATACTCAAATTGATTCAGTCTGTGTAGGTCGACATTTAAATTAACCTGACTGCAATGACAATGTGACCACAATGTGAATGTCTGGATGTTTATGTGTAGCTTAAGCAGGCGATTAGCTGGCATTAAATGTCAAAACTATGACAGATACGTTTACACCAACTGAGAGAATGCTCCTGCATGTATGCTGTGTGAATATGCTGTATATATGAAACATTCTATAAATTACATTGCGTGAGTATCATGTGTTCATTCAGTGTTAAATATCTGTGCAGTATATTTGGAACCACGAGAAAGTTCAGTGCATCTAGCAGCGTTTTCAACACTTTCTAGAATCCCATGAGGAAAATACAGCTATGTAACTTTTAAGTAAAAATAGTACTTCCATTCTTTAGGATATTGATACCAAAATGTAAATAGTAACATGAACTTAAACTGCTCTACCAAGCTCAGGTTTACACTGCCTTACTCATAAAAATATATTCTACAACTTTTACCAGTACACAAATTAGCAGTCTTTAAACTGAATCATGGAATCAACTGAATACAGACTGTACACATGTAGACACACACACAGACACTCATGAAGGAGCAGCTCGTTCAAGAGATACATTGCAACTGAATACTTCATGAGCAAAAAAAATGAGGGGGGGATTGACAATACAAATGCTACCCGTGTTTTAAAGATTTTTTCAAGGTTTAAACTGTCTCTCTTTTCTAGTTACTGTCCTTTCTCCCAAATCACCTATATTGAGTAACCACCCTTTGAAAGGTGACTTTTTCTTCAGCTTTTGCTGGCTTTTTAACAGAAAACCACCACCAACAGTTAGAAAACTTTTATGTTTAACTTTCAGAATTACTGTATTTTCTATCCACTTTTTATTGCTGAAGAAAACATTAAAGTTAGAACATGATTATTATAAAGTGTATAGTAGCCCTTTACTAAGTGCAGCAGTAGTTTACTACTAAGTTTACTGTCCAATGTAAGAGCCATAATGTGCTGTTTTCTTTTGCAGAACAAAGTGACCACCAAAAGCGGGACTTTGTGGGCCAGTTGGATAAAACATAAGCTCATCTCGCCCCCAAAACCCCGACTCTGGAACCACAGCCTTCCAAGATTCAATTTGTAAGTAAAAAGTATCTTTGTAAGATATGCCGAATCAACTGAGAGTGGGTAATTTCCAGACTAATCAAAACAGAATCTTATAGCCCAGTTGCAATACACCCTCCTTCACTTTCTGGACAGCAGGAATTGCTAACAGATAGTAATTGGTTTTACTCATATTTTATGATCTATTTATCAAGCAGGTAAGAAGTACCTTTTCTAAGAGTCTATAAAATGACACAGAATAACAGTTATTAGACCCAGCACTCCCAATATCTATTAAGATTTCTTCTCAAAGTATGTAACAAGTTCTTTATCTATTCTACTGTATTTCAGACTAAAATTGACACATTATAGAGAAATGTCTGTAATTATTCTAAAATTGTTATTTGTACAATAAACTAGAAATAATTTTCACTTTACTTGAAAATAGGTCTCTCCTTACTAACAATGATAGTCTCAAGTATTCAGCTGTACGTCATCATCTTAACTACCCTCAATATTATGTTTCGTAAGAACTTATTTCAAAGACGAAAGGACAAGTAAAAATTCACGGACAAAAGGAACATATAGTCTAAATCTTCACTTTATAATTCCAAAAGACCTTCTAAATAAAATCCAAGTTTAAAAGCATTATAGTTTACACTTGGATGGCTGAAGTAGGTTAATGCTGTCAGTTACTTTAAAAGAAACTAATTACTCTGCTTGAAAAGCCACTGTTACATTCATTCTGCTTTTGACAATCAAAATGCAGAGCCAAAGAATGCTGTCCTAGCTGAACTGCTTTATAATCATCAAATACATCCTGAAAGGAAAATACAGAGGAGTTGATAGAAATTCTGGCTAAGTAGAAATGTTTAAATAATTCCTCTTCCTACAGACCATACATTTTAAATGATTTATTTATGGCTGTGATGATTTAAGTGATTTTTCTGGCCATGCTTTCACACGAGCTGATCAGACGGTGCGTATCGACACCCCTCCGCACGCGCATTTGTAGTTATTTGTGCCTGGCGAAAGTCGCCGCAGAAGACATGCGGAGGCAGCGGGACGGGACCGGTGGCCGGACGCCGTGGGGAGCGGACACCGTGGGGAGCGGACACCTGTAGCTCCCGAGGGTGCTGGCACGGCGGCGATCCGCCCCTTCCCCGCGGGGCGCGGCGGGCCCGGCCCCTCGCCCGGCGCGCCCCCTCCGCGGCCTGCGGCAGGTGGGCGCGGGGCTGCGCCGGGAGCCGCCCGGGGCCGCGCGCCCGGCGATGCGCGGCCCCGCGGCGCCGCCGCTCCCGGGGCGCCTTTCCGCGGCCGCGCTGCCTCGGCCGCGCCCGCACGCCCGGGTGCCCGCCCGCCGCGGAGCCGCCCCATCCCCGCGCAGGGCGCGGCCCCGGCTGCCCGCAGAAGGGGGCGCGGGGCGGCGGCCGCACCTGCGGCCTCGGCGGGGACGTCGCGGGGCCGCGCTGCTCCCCGCGGGCGGGCGGGCGTGCGGCGCGGAGCGGAGCGGGGGCGCGGAGGGAGATCGCAACTCACCACTTGTCAGTGCCCCGGCGATGCCCCCGCGAGCCGGGAACGGATCAGCGCCCGCAGCGAGCGGAGATCCCGAGCACAGGGAGCCGCTCGCCGGCCAGGTCCCCGTTCTTGAAAGGAGACAGCCCTCCGATCCTCGCTCCGAGCCGGCTCCTTCCGTTGGCAAAATCCTGACTCATTACATAAAAAGATCACCCTGCCAGGCGCCCTGAAACATTTCTTCATCACGGTCACGCCACAAGCTAAACAAGAGGCCACATCAAGGGGAGGGGGAGAGGGGGAAGCGGAGAGAAAAAAAAAAAAAAATCCAGAGGTTTTTTTTTTTCATTAAGATCCTCTTCCTTGAAAAGGTGGGGGGGAAAAAGTGCAGGGAGAAAAAAAAAAAGAGCAGCCACTAGGAAAAAAAACTAGAGAAGATTCACTCATTGTTGCCACAAAGACACCTCTCCCCTTCCCACTCCTTCTCCATGCTCATTCCTCCAACAGTGCTACAAAGACGTGCAGTCTGCGCCGGGAGTTGTGAGCCCGAGCCGTGAGCTCCTCAACTCCGCGGGGGCCGTGCCAGGAGACCCGGGGCGTACAGTCCTCCGAGAGGAGGTGTGGTGAGTCCAAGACCGTCCGAAAATTATTTTTTTTCCTAGAAACTACCACCAAATATAGTAACAGGGAAGGGGTATTCCTAGAAATTCGGGAGACGTCAGAAAGGGAAGATTTGTGAAATTCAGCTTCACTTCCTGCAGAGGGCTCCTAGCACAGGAATAAAAAAAAAAAGGCAATAAAGTGCTTTTCATGCTTCTCTGATCACATAATGGTTAAAAAAAAGAATGGTAAAACACTTAACTCACATTTCTCCGATACAATCTAGTAGTTTCATAAGGGAAGAATGCTAATCAGTAACCTCCTTTCCTCATTTTCTACTAATGTTTATTAGATGTCTATCTCCTGTATTTATTTTCCCCACATCCTCATATCAGACCTATGCATGCAGCAAATAAAAGGAATATGCATATGAGGGAAAAATGGGCCAAATGATACCCTCCTACATATCACAGAAACACTGAGTGTTTGTGTGTTATTTTAAACAGGCTTTGCCATTTGCATCTTTCGTGCTACACTGATGTGAATAATTCATGTCCCCACTGTAGATGTGTGCAATATTGTTACTCGCATGAATGGGAATTTGTAGGTTGCCTTTTATTTAAGGGCTTCAACACTGAGTACTACTGAGCACTGTCAGTCCCCATGGACTTAATGGTATCTTAGGCTCTTAATTAATTCAGTTCAGCAATTCACAGGATCAGGCCCTGACCGACAAACGCAGACCCGCACGCTGTCAGGAGCCACATTATTCCTCATGTGTCTCCTAAATCTGTGTTTGCTTTGTGCTAGTGTCTAACACCCAACCCTTCCTGACTCACATCTTCTTAAAAAACACTGATACCTTCCATAGGAAGCAGAATTGAATGTTTGCAAAGCAGAGACGAATGAAGATGTTATTATAGGCTGTTAATTATATAGAGATGTCAGTGTATTTGTAATAAAGCATTATTTATCCAGGAACAGCAAAGGTTCCTGTAAAAACCACAAAGCCAGCTTTTGGGGGAAGATAATAGATTTCAATGTATGCATCTCTTGCAGGTTAATTGGATTTCCTTAATGAAATTCCCCTCAGCCACATGAAATCCTTGGGTTTGTTCTTTGAATTTCATTATGACTTGCAGAGTCTTCTCTGCCCCCAAATCAAATGCAATAAAAACACTGGAGCTGGCTTCACTTCCGTGTTTTGTGAACACTCATATTTAATCAAAACTTGGTTACAGACACCTTGTCTGTCTGCAGTTTTGAAGGGGAATTAGCAGAGTTCACCTGACACTCCTGAGTGTGCTTTGACTCCTAAGTGTGTTTAACTGTTACTGCAGTGCTCAGTAAACAATTGCATCAAAATACAGACCCAGGTTTCAGAGAGGTGCACCCACAGTGTTTCATTAGCAATAATGCCTGGTTAGAAGTAGATTTACTTTAAGTAATCTCCTGGAATTCAAAACAGCTCTAGTTAATTGCAAAAAGGCCTTTTTAATCTGTCTGGCTTACTTACGGCACACTGCTCCACTCTGCCTGTCACTCTCATTTCCTGAGTGAAAAAGTGAATGGCAGCTTCAAGCTCAGGATCTTTTAATCATTAAAAGAAATGGATGTGCTGTCCTCTGTTGGTCATACTGGTTGTCACAAGTGAAATTCAATTAAAAAGGCAGCAAGAGCCTGTTATAGTGACAAAAAAAAAAGAATATGAAACTAAACTACATTTGCTTCACCTTCTGCTTTCACCAATAACACTGCACAGTGGAAGGGGTTGGTTTTTGTGTTTTTTTTTTTTTTTTTTTTTTTTTTTTTTTTGTTTTTTTTTTTTTTTTTTTTGTTTTGTTTTTTTAATGATGCAATGATAGAAACTGGATTATGGAGAGGACTCGACTGTAGTACAGATTCTGCCTTGGGATTCCCCGGACCCTGGGTGCTGGTTTACCCTCTGTCCCTGGCATGTGGGTGCCACAGGGAGCTGCAGGCACCCTCCGGAGCCAGGGCTGCAGGGGGCTGCAGTGCTGCCAGCCACGTGGTGAGAGAGGAAGTTTCGGGTTTAAATTTCACATCACACGGTCTGGTCTGGGGACAGGGCTGTGTGTGCCAGTTGGTGCTGAGTGTAGTGACCCGTGTAGTGTGGTGCCATGGCAGATGGGCAGCCTCTCGGGGCGATGGCAGCCCGGCCTGTGCTGGGGGTGTGTAACGCAAATTCCCACTTGGCCTCTCCCGGGGTCCTTCCATGAGCCCTGATGTGCGGAAATGCCCTGCTCTGCAGAAATGCCCTACTCTGCACTCTGCTGCTAAGCAGTGGTGTGGCCTTGCTGGGTGCTCAGTTCAAGAATATGTAGCATCTGGAGAGGATCTAGAGAATTATAGCAAGGACGATTAGAGGTGTAGAAAACCTGGCCTAAAAGGAGAGATTTTAAAATTTGGGCCTTTTGTTCTCTAGAAAAAGAAAGCTGAAGGCAAATAGAGCAACACTTTCAAAAAAGGTTTAACATCATGTAAATGAATCTGTTGTGGCAGTAGACCCATGTGATATGTTAATTATTTCTACCTCTTAACTGCTGCTAGAGTTACCATTTCTGGGCTGCACTACTTTCTCCTGTGAGTGCACAGATAGTTTTCTAATTACAAAATTAATTTCAAGTAAATAACCACAAGACATATCTTAAAATGTTACTTAGCAATATTGTGATCATGCTAATAGATTAGCAATGTTATTAAACAAAATATAAGTTCTGTCTGCAAACTGTGGTAAAACAGGCTCTGTGTTATCTGATGTCTGTGTTACCTAACAGACTCACAGGCCTCAAACCATTTTTAAGAGGGTGAGACAGCCATAGCACTTGTGCATACCTGGCTTTGTCCTATAAATACATTATTTCTAAAAGACAAGCAAGAATTTATGAAAGCTTTACTCATCAGTGGCAAGGTGGCTCATCTCCACCCTCCCCGTGAGGATTATCCCTGTGGCTGTAGTAAGCAGAAAGAAGTATTTATCAGTTATATGTTTTGTCCTTGAGTTTGATTTTTGCATTTAGTTTTTACAACCCTCCTATGAAAGTAGTTTCAGGGATATGGATGTACCTCATTGTCCTTTGTATCTATAAGTAAAAATATCTAAGAATATTTACAAAATCCAGTGTAAATAGTTAAGGACGTTTATTTCTGTCTAAACAACAAATGCACAATTTATATTCTTGACTACAGTGGTGCAGAATATGAGGGGTAGATTTGTCAGGAAGATAACAAAAGTTGATTGTGTGGACAGAATGGTCAGTAAAATTTCAAATGGTAAGTAAATATGAAACATGAATCAATAAAGATTTCCTTCAATTAGTAATGCTGTTACTATTTACACTGTTAGGATAGCTTTAAGTGCTGTCCAAGCCTTAATTGTGTGTGTGGGTTTGGTGCCTGGTCCCATCAGTGTCACTGAGTTGGACCTCCTGGCTACTTGTGGTCCTGCTGGGTCAGCTGTGTCCGAAGCGCCCAGTGTTGTTTCACCTGGAGAAGGGGAGCACTGCTCCGCTCCAGTGAGCATAACCACCGCACCCCTTCCTTACCCGTTTTCAGTGTCACAGGGAGTTTTTGCTATTAAAAAATAGAAAATGTAAAGTACACACTAATCAGATTGCAAATAATCTAAGTGGTTAGTGATACAGATGAAGAAACCTCATGGTTCACTAATCAGAAGACAGAACCAAATTAATAAATACTTAATTATATGGTGGCAGGGTGGGGGTGAACCAGTGAAGGGGACCTGGGGGATTATAGGATGGTCTTGGTAACTGCAGCCTGTGGAGAAGGCTCTCTTCGAACAAGAGTTTGAAGCAGCTGCAGGCTGTCTTCAAACAACACTCCGCAGAGGCTCCACTTGGTCCTCCCAGGAATGACTCAATGTCGAGGTGGGCACCAGCATTTGCCTCAAGGGTGATGTGTAGAAAAGGGGTGTGACACGACTTCCACTCAGCCTCAGCAGTCACCTTGGCCTTACACATTTCAAAGTACTTTTTGTTTCTTCAGGATGAGCTCAGGGTCTCTTGAAAACAAGATCAGTCTCCAAGAAAAAACGAAGAAAAAAAGTTTCTCTTGCTGCAGATGTGAGGAGGGAGGGCGTGCAGCCGCTGAGGGATGCAGCAGGAGTGACCAAGGTCAAGGCAGGAGTGGCAGGATATTCACCAGAACCCCTTGTTGGGGCCGGAAGAGCCGCTGCCGCCGGTGCGAGACCCTCCGCTGCGTACCTGCTCGCGGAGGTCAAGCAGGGACCCGCCCCGGGGGATCGGCTCTGCCGTCGTCGGGTGCGCTCCGGATTTCTGCGGGCCTCGGGGGCACCATGCCCGCTACCAGGCGGGTCGGGCGCTCCGCGGAGCGTCTCAGCTGCGGTCGCCGGGACGGGGCGGAGCTCCGCCTTCCCCTAAAAAGGAGGGGGACAGCTCCCGCCAGCGCGCACCCACCGAGGCACGGACGGGGTTCGAACCCGTGATCTTCGGTTTACGAGACCGACGCCTTACCACTTGGCCACCGCGCCTGCGTTAAGGCTGTCTCCTGACGCCCTTCTATCGCTGGCGCCACTCCCGCGTGCCCGCCCACATCCCGCCCTCGCAGGCGCCTGCGCCGCCACCTGCCGGGGGCGCGCGGTGCTGGGGCACTGAGGGCGCGGGGGGGGCTGAAGGGGCGGAACGGGAGGGAGGGGCGGGGACTGCTGCCGGTCCCCCTCCTCGACTCGTTTCGGCTCTCGCTGCCGCTGCCCGCTCTCGCTCTCTCTTCGTCTCCCGCTCTTGGAGCTGCCGGGAGGTTCCCCTCCAGCTGCGGCGGCGTCCTGAGGGCAGCGCCTTCTGCCCGCGTCGGGCCCAGGTCTATGAGGGTGCGGTGCCCGGCGATGGCACTCGAAGCGCTGCTTCACACCGGCAGAACGGCTTAGAGAGGGGGAAAAAAGCGGGATTAAAACTTTACTCCTCCGAGAAGAGAAGCAGAAATGCAAAACGTTGGGATAATTAAATGGTAAATACTAAATTAAGCACGCTTGCTGCCTGGTAGCTGTTCCCTCAAAACACTCAACTGTTGTTAAACGCAGAAAAGATACTAAAATATGTATTATTTTCCAGACTGGGTCTCCTAGATTTTTACAAGTGTGACCTGAAAATAAAGCTTTTAGTTTTTCATTTAATGTGCGTTGTGGAGGTCTGTTTAAATTCTCCAAGAAACTGCTGCTGGACACCCAAGTTCTATGTTCCTTTTGGTTTGGTTTTGGTTTCCTTGTGGAAGAAGCATGTGAACATACTAGAGGTACATTTGTAAAGGCTGAGATCAGAGTTACTGATTTGGTAGTGTTGTAATGCAGGTGCATTAAAAAGTTGATACAGAACGAAAATAGCTTGGCTTGGAAGAGACCTTCAAAAGTTATCTAGTTGAAGCACCCTGCTACGAGCTGGGAAATAATTATGTATTGTTTTGGGATATTCTTTGAACTCTCATTATGGAGAGTCATGCTTGATGGCTTGACTGTATGAAAAGAAATTTTAGTTCTTTAAAAGTTAGGATTTGTTAGTTTGTGTGTGATAACTCTATGCCTGCCTGTGTTTAAACAGAGTGATCTGAATTAGCTTGACCTGCAGTGGGAAGTGTGTAATTTAAATTACCTTACTGGATAGTCAGCCCTTGCTAAGTGTGTTTGCTGCTACCTTGGAAAAGCTGCTCCAAAGATGATCTGATTTTCCACTCCCTGTGGGCGTAACTGATGGCCTGGCCAACCCGAATGCTTGCTGGGATTTATGTGCTAGTCTTGTTCATCATATGCCCTCATCTGGGCTATGGAAAGCTGGGCAGTGAGAATAGCACTGTTGTATTCTGCTTTTGTCTTGTCAGTGTAATCACTGCAGCATTTCAAAGTATGATGATATGTAAGAGTGGAAGCCACCTCCCTCAGCTCTCACACCTGTAATGTTTATGAGAGGTGTGACCTCAGAGGGCCACTCAGCTCCCCTGGCAGAAGGAGTTACTCTTAGTATTGCCAAGCTGGCAGCTGGAAGGAGTTCAATTTTAATCAGTCATGTTTGATGACATGCCATTTCTGGCCTACTTGCTTATTACAAAATATGCTCTTTTATGTGCCATACTTGCCAGTTTTAACTTGTCATCACAGTTCCTGTGCAGCTTACATCTGTGTTTATTAATGTTTTTGGATCCTTGTGAGCTGAGAGGTAATTTTGTGGTGAGAGAGAGGGCTGTTTGAATTGTTGGTGGAATTCATATGAGTTTTATGTCTTCAAATATGTTACATTTTAATAAATGTATTTGCTTGGCATCAGGAATAGTATTTAATGGCATATCAACTTCTATTGATCAAGTTCTTCCCTAACTGTATGGGGAGATGGAAACTTCAATTTGAATTCATAAAGATCTTCTAACTAGATTAAGAAGAAATATTTGATTTGGTTTGTCTACTCTAACTTCCTCACTGTGTCTGGAAAAACTGCTTCTGTCTAAACAAAGCGCTGTTTAATGGTGAACTGATTTATCATGATAGTTTTTATAACTAAAAATGTAAACTTGATTTTAAAAAGTGTAATTGCCCTTTTGGTGTCTGGGTACTTTTGTTTGGGAGTGTCTTTTATGCTGGCCCTTACCCTTGTTTGAGCTCCATGTGAAAGCCCTTCCTCTTCACGCTGAATCCTCCTCGTGCACTGTTCTCTTCTGACACAAGCTTCTTTTAAACACAACGTGGCTTTTCTAAAGGGAAGTCTTTAGAGGACTCCATTGCTGAAAAGATATTGTTGGAGATTTTGTTGGATGGATAAATAATCACCAGTTGTTTTTTTTTTTCTTTCTTTCATTAGCCTCACACATGTGAGATGGAGGTGTTGCTTTAGGAGAGGCTTTGGTGTCTCTTTTCATGCGCAAAACCAGGCCTTTCAACTCTCCCTGACTTTTCTGAGATACAGGGGAGCAATCATATATATGCAGATTTGGTGCAACAGAGTTTTATAAAGACTTGCTGTGGGGTAGCTGGAATGCTCCTCATTTGCAGTTATTTGAGCTTTGACTTTGTCTTGGCTGTATGAAAGAATGTTTCTGTTCACTATTTTAACTTCTAATCCACAGCACTTGTCTTGGGGGGGGTTCAAGAATGATGCAGTGGATGGCAGAGTGGCCCTGTAGTCCTTTTTCTGCAGAGAAGACTGGAGACTCAACTTCAGGTAATTTTTTTACATGAAAGGAAGTATTTATCTTAGAGTTACTCGTTACATTTATGGATAAACACGTGAAGGAAAAAATGCCAAGCCCTGGCTGTTGGGTCTCAGAAGCTCTAATTCATTACTTTGATTTTGCGTTAGGAATGTCTTGGTAAGGTTGCAGACTATACTTCAGGGTGTGGGGAAATCCATGCAACTTCTTTGCCATCAAAGAAATATCTCCTGCTTGAGACTGTACAAATGCTCTAAGAAATAATGTTTCTCGCAACATCTGTACAATATACAACAAGCCAATAAGCAGGAGCAAATGGCATTGAATGTGCTACAGAGTAAAGACAAATGTGCTCGTGGCCATCTGTAGAACATGTTTGAATAAACTGAGGTTTCATTGAAAATCAGGGTTTAGCCTGTGGAAGAAGTTCACTCAGCGTAATCTCAAATTTTATCAAGCCTTGTTTTGTGTTTACATCATAATAGTAATATGAACATAGCTTGTGAGGGAGGGTTATGTGTTTATGTTCTTTGTAATTGTAAAACAATCAAACCCCCAGATTGCCAGTTGGTACCAAAACAAGTGCTTTATCTCTGTTATACTCCAGCTGTAATTCCTGTAATGCACAAGTACATGGTCAAAAAGTGCTGCACTTATTTTGCAATATTTGTGTGTGGTGTGTAATAGCTGAAGGTAAGTTTGTGGCACATATAGCCTACAAACTTTTACAATGGTTAAAGTTCACAGAGAAGAGGTATTTTATGAAATTTAGAGTGTTTATTAGTAATTTTTAATTTGTTCAGTTTTACTTAATTGCTACCTACTACTTTATGGGGTTTTTAATATTTGGCCAAGTTCTGATGTCATCAGTGTAGAACAGACTTTAATGAGGAAACGGTGGGTGATTAGTACAGGTCTGCCTTCACAAGGGGAAGTGTAACACTAAGTATTTAAATGAACAGCTTCATCCTTAAAAGAAACTTGTGCAAACAGCTCATAGCTCATTCTCCTGAAGAAATGCATTCTTCAGGTGTTCTAGCAGCTGAGCAGAATGCAAATCGCAAATACAAAATCTCACAACCCAACACATCTTGAAAACCTTGGAAGAATTTGGGAAAGTCATGTATTAAAGTGCATTACAAGAGGTATGTAGTAAGAGGACAAGGGGGAACAGATTAAAAATGAAATTGGGTATTATTAGGAGGAAGTTCTTTACTGTGAGGGTGGTGAGATACTGGAGTGAGTCACCCAGAGAAGCTGTGGCTGCCCCATCCCTGGCCATGTCCAACGCCACGCTGGAAGGGGCTTGGAGCAACCTGGGATAGTGGAAGGTGCCCCTGCCCATAGCAGAGAACAAGACAAGCTTTAAGGTCCCTTTCAACCCAGGCCATTCTATGAGTAAATGACTCTCTACCAAAAAATTGCTTAAAAAAATGAAAGTCCAAACCTAAACTCTGAGGGTTCAGGAAATCTCTCTTCTTACAGATTTTGGCCCTGATTTTGATGACAAATCATTATTGTTTTGGAGTTTGTCTAAGTGCAGATTCATTCTTACTCCTTTTCGTGAGAAAGGTACCTAGAACATAGGCCAAATGTTTCAGACTCATAAAGGTCAAAATGATATTTTTCACTTTTAAGTAGTAACCACGGACAAATGAACGCAGTTTTCCTTTTTTATTTGAGACACTTAGCAAAAATGCTGAATATCAAACATTTCCTCAGTAGCTACAATATTGCCACTATGTACAAAATATTTGATAAATGTAGTACACATATAAAAATACAGTATGCATTACATATATACAGTACAATGTGCAAAACATATGGCATTCAAACATATGGAATTGATTTTAGGGGTGCAAACAGCAAATACAAAGGCATCATGGTTTCTTCTAGAAAGGCAATACATAAACTGACGCCCTGATTGCCATAATTTGCATTTAGTAAAGTAGTGCTTAAATGAAGAGGGCCCCAGAGATAGGTGTTTATCTTCCTCTTTTCACAAAATGAGATGCTAAGACATAATTATGACTATGAAAATAAGAAGAGAAACACCTACTAGGGTTAGCGTTATTTCTACTGCAAGCAGTACTGTGAAGAAAATCCTATCTGGAAAAAAAGCCTGTGCTATTACTTACTACAAATTTCTCAAACAACAAAAATCTGTACTGTTAAACATCAAAAACAGCTTTGAAAATATCTACATCCTTAATTTTAAAAAAGTATGGATAACACTTCTGGGGACTTAATTTCCTATGTTTTAAAATACAAAGTGCCTCCTTTGGCAATATAAATGGCAATGCTTTGGTTCCTATTTAAATTTTTATATTATTATAATTTATTTTAGGCTGTCTTTTGAGTATCTGAGCTGTATATTTTTATAAAAATAGTGTGATTATATAGTTATTAACCATTCCCTGCTTTTTTTGAGAATTTGCTCTCATAGCTAGAATGGCTTTTTTTGGCTAGATTTCTACAAATACATTTATGCACTTTTAACTTAAAAAGACTTTCTATTCAGTATTGGACACTACAGAATGATGTAGGTGTCACTTTTTTGCACTTTATTCCTAGCAAACTGGTATAAAAGGAATATTTAAGATTATTTCAGGTTTTAATGGATGCTCTTTATTGGCCATTTATACTATATGTAACTCAATTCCACGGATCTCACATAAAATACCTTCTGGAGGATGGTCTAGAAGTCACTGAAAGGTGATTTCATAGACCCACAATACAAAGAGTTTAAACAGAACACTTACTAGAGATAAGTGGAAGATTTTTTTTCCAGTTTTAATAGAGTTTGCTTTAAGTTTATAATATACTTAAGATGCCATCCAAATAATAATTGTTTACATCAGTGAGCTCTCCTGTGTTTTGATTACATAATGCCCTTCCAGTTCAATGTATTCTGTAATTGCATTTTCTCTGCCTTGAAAATAGTTCAGCAGCTTGTGCTTGGGTTCCAATTATGGTGCCTACACTTTTGAGGCATCTGAGTGTTTGAGATTATGTAACAGAAAAGTTTAATATTGACACTTCTGTTTTGACCACCATCTTCTCTGAACATGACTCCTGCTGGTGAATTCAGAAATACCTGGGAAATAAATGTCACTATTAAGTAGTCATTATTTCTAAAAGCCGTGGCCTCAGCTTTTTAAAGAGGTCTGATTCTGCAAGCGCACATTGCTGGATTACACTTAAAATTTCTGTGGAAAACAACTGCCATAAATTAATTTTATTCTCAGAGAGTATGACTATGCTTTTTAACTATTTCTAATGTTAAACAAAATTTTGCCTGTAAACTTCCTTGCTGTAACTGATGCTGAATGGCACTAAAAGTGCATAAAAAATTCCATTTCTCTACTGAACACAGGATGTGACTCCTCTTGAGTAATATGAGCCTTGTAAAACTTGTCTGAGCTCTCTCTGTGTCTAGATGTGTAAACAACCAACTTTTGATTTTCACACTGATTAAAAGGTATTCTTAATTACTTTGAAGGACCTACTAACACCACATTTGATAGGATGCATTCTGTTAGTATGCTGCAGCCATTAAATGGCAAATTTAGTGCCGGTGCATTCCTTTGCAACTGTTCTCTTAATGAGAAAGATTCAGTTCTGTGCAGTCAAACTGCACAGTCATCATTAAAATTCTAAGATGTATTGTATTTGTGCTACAAAAATTTTCACGTAAAACATGCACACACAGAAGTCTAAGCAAAACCTATTTCTGCCATAAACAGGCATATACAACTATGGCAAACATATCACATTTCAGAACAAAGTCTAAAGCAAACCATTTTATATAAGGTTTAATACACAATTCTGAAATGTACAAAAAAGTAATCACACATTCCCTACACTAGAATATTTGTACTTCAGAAACTAAAATGATCCCTTAATTTTTTTTTTTTTTTTTTTCAAATAGACGTTCAGAGTAGAAAGCTATACTGTACTGATAACAAGACATCTCAACTGTTTGGGTTTATTTCTGCACATTGATTCCTATGGGTTAATTAACATTCTACACTGCCAATAAGGATAATTTTGTAGCAAGATGACTTTGCCAGTTTCAAGCTCTATTTACATGCACATCAAAAATGACAGTACAGTTGCTCTAGGTTAATTTGTCCTCTAACAATTAATTTACTTGCCTCTCATTTAATCAGGAGGCAGGGTCAAAAGGGATAACTCTAATCACACATATGTTGTATGATGTCTGGTGTATCACACATAATAAACCAACAGTACTGCAGAACACTAAATTTCATTCAGTCATTCTTATCAGACCAAGACTCCTTAATTCTTATTCTCGTAACAGCCGAGGGCACTTAGTATCTCAGAGTATTAGCTCCCAAGATAGAATGATGAACAGGAATGCAAAAAGTTGAATGTAAGTGTTCAGTGTTATTGAAAAATCCTATACCATCAAAGCTTAAGGCAGACAGTCCACATGTAATATTGTACTCAAGTATTGTAGGCACAGCAAGAAGGAATAAGGAATTGTGTCTTTCAACTGTGTGTAACGAAAATCTCCAAAGATTGTTTTCTTGCACTTAGTTTCATATTACAGTAATTCTTGGCCAGTAAAACTAGTGAAGATACATAATGATTTAAAGCGCTATAATTGATATGATGCTAACATATGGTATCAGTTTAAACCCTGAATCAATGATGTAATCCATTATTTTATCTGAAGCCAATGGAGTTCTGTAGTATCAGTAAACCAGACTGCATTATATGTGGAGATGCAAATTTGCAGTTAATTCCATAACATTTTCTGACAGAAGTATTTGTTTGGTGTTAACATGATTGTGTTGTGTTTTCCTTTTTGAAGAATGTGGTAAAGGTTGCTAAGTGGTTAACAGCTATTCACTGTTTTCAGTATTTCTTTGATACATATAGTAGGCAAAAGCTTCGGGGCATTTTTTCATTCATTCCTACAAAACTTTATTTTTGAAACTTTTTGGTGAGGAAAGAATAGTTTTCATACTAGAAAACATACCACGTTTCCCTGTTTCAGGAAATGGGGGACTGTTTCCTTTTATCTTAATTTAGGAATTCCCTAAAAGGAAATTCCAGTTTTGTGCTTGATTATCAGCCTCCATCATCTATGGCAACATTTAACAGCTATTACCTGAGAGACAACCATAGAATGTCAAAATATATTAATTCTACTTGAATTTTTTGTTTTTCTAACTGCTTTCATAATAGACTCTGAAAACAACAACTAAGGGTTTTAAAACAAAAAAAAAATTCACATGCTGTGCTGTGAGGTAAGAGTGTAATTTTTGCTATTATGTTTCAGATATGCAATATACCTTCTTATCACAAAACAGTACATTCTGATACTGGTGTTTAGGATTCTCACTAAGCAGCTTCTCTGTTGGCTTCCCTGATGTTATGTAGTGGTAGACAAAGCTGTTCAATAGACAAAGTATTCATTAAGAAATGATGGTTGTCCTGTCAGTACTGTCCCCTGCAACTTGATCTCATCCTACAAACATCATGAGAGCACTGGGACTATTCTTGCATAGATGCTTGCAGGATTGTAGTGTACAACACTATTAATTAAACTTTTCTACTCCCTCAAACTGTTCTAATATGCTGAGATACTGGATTCAATGATCTAACAAATGTCCTCAAACACAAAGCAAAATAGGGTATTTACTTCCATTATAGTAATCTCTTGTTTGAAGACCATTGTGTTCCCCTCTGTTCACAAAAATAAGCTATATAAAGTTAAAAGAATATACAAATAACTGTCTGATAGACACATTAAAACCTAGCTATTAAATCCAGAGCATTGCTATAGAAAATTCAGTGTTCTCAATATTACCTGGCATAGCTACAGTGGATTTCTTGCAGTTACACTTAATATCCCTTTGGATGCAGTTAAATTCCTCCCTCATGATTAAAGAATGGGGGAAGTGTTTTAAAATCCACAAAAGCAAAATATAAAAACAACTTGAACAAATTAAGAGCCTAGATATATGAAATTTCACTGAACCAGCCAGTGCTTCTACTTGCCTTTGCCCTCACAATTAGTTCTGAACCTGGCTCAGGCTTTCCACAGGAACAATGAAGTGCAGTGATACCTCCCCTCCCCCAGACATTTGCTCACTGGGTCAATACAGAGAACTGACATCTCACTCTAAGTTTAGTCACGTGTTGCTCATTTAAGCATTACGAAGTCAGAGACATAACTTCTTTCTTAAATATTTTTGATACATTTACCTTGGGGTACTTTTAATCACTAAGTACAATCATCCTTTCTTGATTTGTGAAATACAGCTTTCAGAGGGCCCTGATCTGCATTACTGATAGGTGCATAAAGTGATTGATTCACTGTTGTAAACTTGAAAATCAATAAGGAATTAGCTTCAAGCATTTGTTCTTCCAAACATTACTGTCTTAATTTATGTTAACTGCAATCAGAATGGTGTAATAATGGACCTCTGCTGTAAAAAGACTTGCAGGTCATGTTCTCATTGGCTATAGCTTAATCCCAGTGCAACTGTAGATCTTGTGGATCTAGAAAGTCAGTGGAAAACACGCTCGGGGCAGCAGAACTGAGAGGGGTGAGTCCAGATGAGGAGCTGGGCATTGTAATGTCCAGCCATTCCATATTGTCCAAATTTGTATCGGGAAGGTCAAGAGACAGACAAGAATTATTAGTAGTAAACTGTGGGTCAGATGTTTCCATGGGTGAATGAGAGTGATCTAAAATGCTGGAGTGATTAAGCAGATCATTCTGGAGGTCTTCAATTAAAGAAAATGACTCTCTGTCCTCATTACTGCTTGTCAGTTGAGGAATTTCATTACCTGATGGTAAAGTTCCATCCAAGAGGGCTTCAAGTTGGTTTTCCAAACTTATAGACAAGCTGGTTGTTGGTTCTAAGGACACAGAAGGAGGGGCCATTTGGATCTGCGGAGGTGGACGGGATATCACTGTATTCACTGGCATTGTAGTGATGTTGGCTGTTACTGGTCTCATTTTAGATATGGGAGATGGTTCTTCTTTTATTGGAAGGGAAATCTCTGTAATAAAAAAACCCCACTGTTGAATTCAAAAAGATAATGACATAATATCCTCACGCTTAGAACTTCCAGCCCTTCTTTGCCCACTTTGAGATCCATCCACAGTGAATTCAGTGGAGTAACAGTCACTTTGCTGCTCTACTCACACACTTGCATACATCAGACTCTGGCAAGGCCTCCATGAACAACGAAGTATTTTAAAACAAGTTCCAGAGTTTCTGCTTTCAGTGATAGTTCAGCCAAGTACTATGAGTATTGATGAAAAAAGGAGCATATTTCTAGACGTTAGCTTTACCTCCTTCATGTTTATAGGTCTTCTCAGTAACTAGAGTAATTATGGAACCAACACACTTCCTTGTCTAGAGAAGAGTACCCAAACGAATTTTCAGTTTCATCCCTGTTTAGTACTGCCCATATTGGTTAATTAAGAGTCCATGAGATGAACTGATGTGATTAAGAAGCATTTATTCCCAATTCTAGAATCTAAAACTACACTTCTGTCAAGAAGTTCCATATAAGATACTGGCAGTAACAATAAAGGGAACTAAAGCCTAACTTCCAATTTATTCTTAGATGTGAATGAAGCCCAAAAATAAGACAGACAAATATGCAAATAAATCCTCTACCACAAGTGATGTTCCTACCAGCAAAAATATACCCAACAACATATTTTGTGCTCATTTTCCAAGCAAAAACCCACATCCTTCTCACTCTCCTGAAGTACATTAGTAAACTAAACATTTTTCAGCGCAGAGCTTACTTACATTAAGTGCAAGAGCTCTGAACGCTTTACTTTGTTTTTTTTTCATAAAGATGATCATTAATTTAGCTTGAGTTCTTGACTACACAAGTTACTTATCTCAGATTGTCACTGTCTACTCACATTTTCTGCAGCTGACCTTGCAATTTGCTTTGAGAAAGGAAAAAATACTCTGATGTATAGAATAAGGCTAAAGTCTTCCAGTAGCCTACACCCAGTCACTTCTGCACTGGCATTCACTACTGTCAAGATCCTTATACGACAGTAGTTACAAACCATTCTGTTAATTGAATTGCTTGGCACCACAACCTTTCCCAGTATGGTAATGGCTTCTTAGTCTACTAAGCCTCATTATGCCTGAAAGCCTCCTTCTTTTACTGCTGAGCTACTCTGTGTATTACTTTAGTTATTTCAGTGCCTTTCTGATAGCTCCCTTATTTTAACTGACATGAAGTTGTTATTCATTAATGTCTCTATGTAGCTCATACATACTTTTCCCAGTAATGTATCTTTGATGTTTATGGTTGATAACACATGGTTATATTTAATGAAACTTTAGTATCAACATGCTTTAACTCTTACCTTATTATGTTCTTTGTATAATTTCAGTAAACATTATATGGACTTGCTCAACTTTTCCAATTTCGATAAAGTATGTCTGTGCTAACCTAAGGTGTTATTTTAATCATTTGAATGCTGTAGAGATTATTGCAAAGGTCTGCCTGAGCTAATTTGCAAGCAGTGAAGTTCCACAGCAGGTTGACTGTATGTGTTTTTGGTAAATATTTTCTTTAATAAGGAACTATGCAAACTTTCAGATATTTAGCTTCATTCAGGCTGGATAGCTTCTAACTGTTCCTAAAAGAATTCTCATTTGATTATAGCAGTGAGTTTTTATTACCAGGTTTTAAATCTCTACATCACACAGCTGTCAATGAGCTTACCTCCACTCTTGATGAGAATATCAAAAAGATCATCCATCTGCTGACTGTGTGCACTGGAAATCTGTAGTGCAGGAGAACAGGGTTATTCTCTTTCATGTAGTATTTTTTCCTATGCTCATTGTTTCTAATTTCTCTCAACGGTATGTACTAACCTATGATCAAGATTAAAATGCTTAATATGAAATAGTCCATCTATAAAACAGATACTCTGGAGAGACATTTGCAATCCCTGTGGTTGTTTTCAGTACAAAGGAACAGGGAGAAAGCATGACAAAGATTTCATGGAGGTAACCTAGGAGAGAGGTGCAGAAAGCTCGGGATCAGAAGGGGAGTTACTGGCCCCGTTTTGTATGGGTAATAGTAACTGCAGCACTTTGGTGGTTGCAAACCCTGCTCTACTTTCTCTCAGAGATAGCCTGTGAATGGCCATCATGTAAGATGCATTTTATTAGGTATCTTTGGCGTTTTTTCCCAATTTGTAGATTTATGTTCTTTTATTTTTTAAAGGGAGTAAGCTTTCAGGAACTGTTTGTCTCTGTTTTAAATGGCCATCCCCTAAATATCTGAACCTTAAGCAAAAGGTAACAACCCCCCCCAAACCTACTCATTCAAAAACAAGTCTAGAAAAAGTGGAGACTTCCATGAAGGTCTCAAGAAGTGTTTTAAACCATCGCTTATACTCCAGAGATGGGAAGTGATTTTTCATCAGGAGATCTAGTGGGGAGCCCCTGTCTAACTGGTAGTGATAGAGTGACCTAAGACAAATCTGTGTGCCCTCACTATGGGGATGTCCCACACACGCCAAGAACACGGGAAATGGCATCAGACAGCCATAGCTCTGCCTGAGATCTGCCACCACAAAAACCCAACCAACACTAGGGGCTATAAGGTTTTATCTTTTGGGATAGTTCTGAAGTGCATGAAGTTAGGGATACTCATTAGTTTTGTTTACAAATTTCTTCCGATACAAAGAACTTTTACCCTTACCAAGGTAAACTGGCAAAGCACTACACAGGATTACTCACCAAGATCACTAAATACAGATTCTTTTCAAGCAAGCACCTATGCTCATGTTTCCCAGCGTGTATAAACACGTTCACACACATTCTCCTCAAGTTTACTCACTTTGGAATATATAAACATATTTCCTCTCTTAAGTGTGAGGTTTGGGTATCACACATCCTCAAAACAAGTCACCTGAAGGCTAGTTATGGTTAAGTAGCAATGGCAGCATTATTGCAATTATATGTATCACCAACTGGGAATTTTAAGACTTATTTACATATATGCTGCTTTAATAAAAGAATAATGAAACAGGAGTCCTGTAGTTAAACACAATTATGAAGCTAGTAACAGGGTATGTTAGAAAATCTTGACACCAAACAAAAAAAAGCCTAAAAAAAGCAATGGTTTTGGTAATTGCAGAGAAAATCTCTCTTCTTAACAGACTAAAGAAGAAAAAACAACTACCTCATGGTGTGATGGCTGAATATTGCGGGTCTGTTTTATGGCCTCTTCGTAACGAGGAGGATCTTTTGTCTTGGACACTGTGTTGTTGAAGAGCGGTTGCTGAACAATGTAAGGCTGGGCTTGAGATGGAGACCCAGGCTGTGTGAAATAGCAAAATAATTACTAAATAATGCGATTTAGTGAATTCAAGATGTATCAAGCGCTACAGATTCTATTTTGTCCCATCAATCTATGTATTAGTGTAATCAGAGGGATAAAATAAGTTTCTTTCTCCCCTTCTCACACATATGCATATGCAAGCATCATTAAAATCTACAAAACATTCTTCCTTGAGTGAACTGCCGTATATAAATAGTCACATGTTATGTAAGAATAATAATATAAACCTGAACTTTATGGAACATTGTTGGGCTATCCTTACCTTGTTGGGAGCAGCAGGTCCATTCTGCACAGAGGGGACCTGATTACCACCAGGGTGAATGTTAGAGTTTGAGGTTTTATTAATAAAAGATTGTGAAGGTGTTGTAACTGGTGCAGTCTGATAGGAAAATACTGCATTTGATGTGGCAGGTGGAAAAACCTGTAAAGGATTAACAGATCGGTCTTAGATTGTGGGTTTTTTATTTAAAAAAAAAAAAAAAAAAAAGGTAACATTGGGTAAATTACATTAATAAAATTGAAGACTTTTTTCCTAAAATACTTGCTTAAATTCCCTATTAAGTGAATGTTATTTATACTGATTTTTCCTTTCAGTGGAATAATTTGTAAATCCAGAACAGTTAGTCTCTGAAAGAAACTTTGTGCTCTGACATGCTTTCATTCATCACTCATTACTAAAAACATTTTCCTGCAATTTTCCAGGAAGCGTAAGGAAAGTGTACTGAACAGTTCAATAGCATATCCATGATTTCCCCACCTAGCGGACAGTTAATAACATGAACTGATTTCTGACTTGATACAAACTGTACCTATATTCACACTTGCCCTCTCCTGCCGTTTTTAAGACAGAACGGTTTGGTCTATGCCATATAATTCTAATTTCTTTTGGAAAGTAACTACAGGTATCTATGAGGACTGAGGGAGAGGCAAAAGATAAAACTGATGAACATGGGTATCAACTATAAATTTGGTTACTGGTATTTAAACTTTTTATTTCTTCAACTGATAGTCCACATACTCATTGCAAATGATTCCTAGCAGTATCCTACTTCTCATACTTTTGAGTTAAAGGGAGATGAAGAGAAGGGCATAGGGCTGTTCTTTTAAATTCAGTATCACTCCCAGATATCTTTACGACAAAGGTACAAATCTTAGGCCATGGATGGAGAGAGGTAGATCTAATGCTGAATGTATGAGGGGTGTCCTGATCTGTTATATCACATCAGTATTTTCATTTTGATGTAAAAACCAGTGCAGTTATGCTGCCCTGTTTCCTCTGTAAAAGAGGGCAAGAAAGCTGGGAGAAAACCAGCTGGGATAGGCAGGCTGCAAACTGCTGGGAACTGTGTGGTCTTCATGACATCTGATCTGAATAGTGGGAAGGACAGGAGGTACAGATCTTGGTTATGTCCTGCAGACATTTCAAGAACTTGTAGGCAGCAATGGCAGCAATCTGCCAGTCTCTGGCACAAGTACATGCCTCAGAATGACTAGAAAATTTCTCTAAAGGACCTGTTGAATTAACAAGGTAAGATTAGCCCCTCACCAAATCCCAGAGAACCTGCATAAAATCTGCTTTTGGACCTGTGTCAGTTTTAACTTCTGGAGGATAACCTCAATGTCCATGAAATTAAACAGATTGAACAAGCAGTCTAAAGAGTATGGATGCTCCTTTAGCTGTGTTCCTCTTTATTAGCCAGCTCGCTAGAGAATGGCAAGGCACAATCATACATCTTCTAAGGTAAGTTCTCATCTGGAACAAGAGCCCCAGCAGAGCAGATTAGGTGACACTGCTCAGGTACAATCCCCAAATCCCAACAGAACATGGGGTTCATGATGCACTTTAGTAAACTGAAATAAGAACTTTGAAGGTTGAGATATTTTATAACAGTTACATAATATACTGTAAAAATTACCCTCTTCATCTTGGAATTTCAGGTGTTTCTGAATCATCTGTCCCTAGGGGCAGGCTGAAAAACCTTGCTGTCCTAAATAATAGGAGGCCTACAGTCAATAGCACTGATAAGGAAGCAATAAAGGTCCAAAACTAATCGCCAGGTTCCTGATAATAGAGGTCAGTCTGGAAGAGGCTCAGAGGAGGAGAAAACCTTTTCTTTTGTGATGACTGGTGTTGATGGGTTGATATCAGTTCCCATATGAACATGACTAGATTGGCAGTCACAACTGTACATCCAGTGCTGATGAACATCTGTTGGAATAGGACATTACAGACCTGATTGGTTTTGGTAGAGAGGAAGATAAGGATCTCTCTCTGAATCATACCCTGCATTCCTTAGGAAGAGGTATGGTAGGGTTTTGACTCATTGGAATTACCATCCTCAGGGTCTGAGTCCATAGCTTTCTTCATAAGGAGGGATGAAATCAACACGGGAAGTCAGAAAACCAAAATTAACTTCTATAAAAGAATAAATCTCTGAAGTCATAGGTAAAAACTTTCTCTTAAGAACTGCCTACAACAATCTTCCATTTCGAGTCAGTGGCAAACAAGAGAAACTGACTGGAATACACTTGGTACACACCACTTGTGCCAAGTGTGAGGAAGGATGTAGTAAGAGTCATACCCCATCATTAAGATAGAAAGTCTTTAGACAAAGTATTTATTTACAACTGAAAACTAAAGTCCTGCACAGACTAAAATTTTGGAAAAAGAAGGAGTTACAAGCCCATTGTATCACACAGAAAAACATGGTACAGATGTTAGGTGACTTGATAATTTATATATAACAAAGATGACACATAAAAGATTCTAAAAGGACTGCCTAGAACTAGATTATACAACTATTTATCTTAATGTTTATTGCTATCCACAAACCTTTCTGATTTGTTGGGTCTGACCAAGTGCATGCTGCGTGATGGTATTTTGTTTTGATTGTGGAGTATGCATCTGAGGTGCTGTTTGCACCAGGCCAGAGGAAGAAATAGGAGCAGGTATTTGTGATGGGGTCTGTATTCCAGCTTGTGATTGAGCCTAAAGGATGAAGATAAAATATTTGCATTATTTGTATCTCAAGGTAAGTTACATCATGTAAAAACCTATTGCACACCTTATGCAGAATAGCAGTAACGTATTCTGGGAGGGATGAGTGTGAGCGGTACAGGAAACCAAACTGTTACTGTGTTTGGTATTGGGGAATTCCCAGCTAAAAGGTGATGGTTTTTCTGCCAACAAAGTTTAAGAAAAAGACAAACTGGAGAGAGCCCAGTAGATACTGATGAAAATAACAGGGCACAGAGAGAGCACAAATCAGTAAGAAAGGACTGTAAGAACTGGTTTGAGTAACCAGAAGACAAAACTGATGATGCAAGAAAGAGGTTGCTTTTAAGACCATGGTAGTTTTTAAGGGCCAATGCAGAGCAAGAAGTGTGTCCAACCTCATGACAAGCAATTTCACATAGTAGTGGAAAACTTTCTGGAGTATCGGTGAAGTAAAATACCAGGACAAACTGCTGTTACAGAATTCTAGCAGGGTTTTAGAACAATTCAGGTGGAGATCTGGGGTGTATAGCTCCTAGGAATAGTTCTTGCACTGCAGACTAGGGCCCATCCTCAACAGAATTTTCCACCCTTCATAAGGATTGCTAAATGTACTGCCGCACAGGCTTGCAGCAAGCCTAGGCCCACAGCATGCACAACAGCCAAGGACACACTACAGCTGGAAGAATACTTTGCTGCCATGATAGGGGGCAGGAGATGTTCCAACAATGCCACTGGAAAGTGCATTACTGCTTAATTCTACCTCAGACCAACAGGTTACACTGATTCAGCTTGGTCAGATTACTCTTATACCGCTGCATTTATAGCCTGTCTTGGTTTATGCTGTATTTATTCACTGTGATACTAGCTATAAGCAGGCTAGAAATAGTATTTGCATAACCATGGTTTATTTTTCTAAGTCCACAGGAAAGTTCTACCACCAGGCATTCACATTTTTAAATATAATGAGACACCGCCACACAAGAAAGTTCATGTCTTGCAAACAGGGCTATCTCAAAATAAAGTACTGAGACTGTAGCTCTCTATTACAGTTTGCAGTTAACAAAATGGTGATATATGCTAGTATTAATCAAATTGTGCATGGAGGCAGCACATGGTGAGACAATTGCTTTTCAGGAAAGAGTATCTGGGAACAAAAGTTGCAAAGAAACAAGTATTAGAAGCAGGTATTATGAGATTGGCTCTTAAGCTTTTCTACTGTTTCCCTTAAGCAAAAACAGGCTAAGCCTGATTTTTAAATTAATCTTACAAGCAGCACATTTACCTATTTACAGTAAGTTATGAAATACTGCCATGCAGTTTACACGATAAAAAAATAGAAACAACCTTACCTGCAACTTGATATTTCCGACTGGTAACTGCACTGCAGTAGCAGCATTCGGTCCCTGGATAGACAGTGGGAGGAGCAGCTGGGCAGTTCCTTGGGTAGTTAATAAAGCTTGAGGCTGGGCAACAACTGCAGTTTGTGGCTGCCTCTGTGGACTAACATAAAACTGAGAAATGGCATTCTGAGGTTCAGCTTTGGCCACGGGTATCTCCTGCTTGATAACAACTGCCTTTTTGGCAACTGGATTCTGGCCACTGGTGTACACTGACTGTCCTAAGGAATGGCTGGCTACAGGTACAGGTTGACTTGTACTTGAGCAGTCAGCAGGAGCAGTTTCATCTTTGACAGCAGCACTGAATTGCTTCTGTTCCAAAGCAGCTGAGTTACCAAAAGTCTGAGACTGTTGCTGTTGTCCCCTTTTTTCAACCTCAAGCTGCATTTTCAATACTTCCACAAGTTTTTGCTCTTGTTCCAGTTTTCTTTTGAGCTCTTCAATCTGCTTTTCTTTTTCTTGAAGCTTGCGGTCCTTTTCTGCTACATCAAACTCCATGGTTGAGATGCTTCCACTGCTGCGATTCTGATTATCCTCGTTTGTGTTTGCTCTCAGTGGTGAAGTACTTAGGAACTGGGACGGTGACATCATGGTCATTTCTGGGAAAGTATCTGCCATACTCGTATCATCTGTGCTTAGACTTGACTGTTCAGAAGGAGAGGGAGATATAGGCAAAGGAGAGCTAATGTTTTCAGTATTTACTGCTTTGCTGCCAGGTCCAGTAGATGTTTTTTCTGGAGGGAAGCTGGATATTGTATTAACCACTGGTTTATTGAGTGTTGCAACAGGAAATGCCACAGTCACTTCCCCAGTGCTACCTGTGGCCCCACTAGAAGTGGTCACTGTCACAGAGGTACTTGTAGCGACCCCATTGTTGTTAAGATCTTGATATGTTTTCAGACGCTCAATAAGATCTGTTTTTGTTCCAGACACTGGTAATCCCCTCAGTTTCAACTCCATTTTAAGTTCTGCTACCTGAAATAAAATAAAATACTATAATAAAAAAGGAAAATTTAAAACTTACTGATATACATTCTTATTACATCTTAATAATAAAAATTATTTGCATTAGCATATTTGCTAGTTATTACACCTCTGGGTTCTGATAGCATGATGATCCATTAACATATTTCCATGACCTCCTACTTACTTCAGTGCTTAAGTGGCCAAAACCTTAGTAGTTTTCAGTTGTACAGTGAATAGTAGCAAACTGATGATGTTTGATCATAAATATTCAACATGGAAAAATGCACCTACAGCTCCAGTTCTGAGCTAAAATCCTCTGAAGCAAACCAGCCGACAATGGCAGCAGTGAAGATAAAAGCAGTGAACAGCAGCACCCTGAACCCCTTTGTTACACCATCAGGACAGACAGATCTGTTTCTGAGAAACTTTATCAGGTCAGTTGATGATTCAATAGACTCATCAAACAAAAAAGCCTCTCTTGCTAATTAGCAACCAAACAGTTACTCTATGTGCCATCTGGGTTTCTTTTACATAGACAGTAAAAGCAGTCAAAATTACTTTCTAACAGAAAAATGTTCTCAGTTTTTTCCAATAAGCTTACAAAGTAAAGAGCAAATGTGTTGAGTGTAAATTAATTCTCTGCTTCAAAATATCAGTTAAAGAAAAACAGTCACGAAGAATGGCTTATGTTTATCATAAACATGCACCACAGCTAACTGCACAGTTTGGGCTCTATGCATGTTAGATCTACCTCTAATAGAACAAAAGGTAGTGACCTCAGTAGCATTTCAGTACTCAGCCAGTCTAGAATTTAAGTTGGAGGTCTTTGTGATTTGGAAATGATGAAAAGTCACAGCAATACATTTTACATCTCTAAAAACCACAGCAATTTTATGTTAAATAACTCCCTAGCCAATACCAGACTTTCCCCCAGTCTGGTACCCTCTACACTTGAGAGCGTGTTCTAATTTTTCTGGTTTTTAACAATTCATTTCTGAACTCTTAATCAGAACTGATTTAGCTGATTCAGTGGTAAAACCACCACCACCAGGTCTGCAAGGAAGGCTGATGTTAGTGTTGCCACATCAGCAGGAATACCAATAAATTGTGCAGAAATAGGTACGTGAATCGCTTTAATCACTGCAAAGCACAATTTCAGGTAATAACTTAAATATCTTTAGAAGGTTTTAGTTAAAAATTTAAAGATTGAAAAACTTATTTCAAATGCTGTTGTTTGAATTGCATTTTATAGACTTATTTCATATTAAAAAGATTCGCTTTAACTTAGACATTGCTGTCTTGAGAATCTGATCTTCCAAAATGTCTTCTTTTTATCCCTTCAAGTTTAAAAAAATCCTCCCTCCCACCCCTCACAAACCTTGGTAAAGGCAGAGAGAAAGGAATGAATTGCCCACTAGATGTCCCTACCCTGCTGCTCAGGTTTGGCACATTCCTGCAGCTACTGAATCCTAAACCCCCACAAGCTCCTTCAGATTTGTAATTAGGTCCCTCAGTCTTTATTCCTGCTAATGTATTGCAGAAGGAAGAAGATCCTATGCAATGCCCTCATAGTGCAACCTGAACAGTCTACACAGTTAATTATAACTTCAGGAAACTTCTACAAAATTTGGTGCTCATTTTCAGATTATGTGTTGAACTCTGGTAAGATCTTTTCTGTTCTCTTTTTACAGTCTTAAACTTTCTGTTTCTATTTACGCCAGCGACCTCTCTGATTATGTTTTTATTAGGGCATCTTTTACTTTATATTACTTAACTAAACCTCTTCACTGATACACTGAAATTGTGATGAGGAAATTACTGCTCCAGTGTTTAAATCTACTGAGCTGAAATTTCACATGAAGTGAACCTCACAGTTTACCAAGGTGTCATAGTGAGGGACCTATAAAATGTGTCTGAAATTCTTCCTCTTCTAATTCTTTGAGAAAGAAATGTTATTTCTGGAACATATGCATATGAGGAGTCAAATATTTCAGTCCAGAGGAGTTGTGTATGAAAACTTTGACAATCTTATTCTAACCAATTAGGAGGAAAGTACAGTTTTCATTGGTATAAATTACCAGGCATATTCTTGACAGTAACAGTCCACATGCTATGAATTACAGTAGTGCACAGGAATGGACAAATCCCTGTTATGTTTTACCTTCAAGTCATCCAAGCTTGAAGGTAGAGGTCCTGGTTTCCTGCTAGGAACATTACTGTTCTGTCTTGGTGAGCTGGCAGCTGATGTTGGTGTACTGTTGTTCAAAGTATTCAGTGGTGAATTCCCATTGTTGCTCTGTTTGTCATTCAGTGGCCTTCACGTAATAGGAAAAAGGGACAAGAATGTCAATGCTAAATGTAGTACGTTTTCAATCAAGAGGCTGTGATTCTGGATCTCGTGTCTGTGAAGCTAATGAATAAATTTAACTTTTTTAACAAGTAACAAATACATGCTTAACCTAACACGGTACCATTAAGTATTTTCAGTAAAACAAAACAGACAAGAAAAAGAGAGCAGTATGTTGCTATTTTGGTTTGGTTTTGCAGTTAAGCATACCAACTTAACGCTTCATAGTTTTGATTCTTGTCAAGGTATCTCTGAAGAACATTATGGACTGCAAACTCAGTTTATAAAAATTAATCATCAGCCAGGGTAATTAGTTAGTTTTTTGTCTGGCATCAATAACCACCCCCCATCACTGAACTCTGTGTATCAACCCTTCCATAGATGTCTAATGTTCACACATAGTACACACTGACATAAACCAGCTCACTTTGAAGATGATGCATTTTTATTAGCTGCACTCAAGAATCTCATGCAAGGATTTCGAAGTAATCATAAAAGATTCAAAATGCCACCATTTCCACTAGGTACATAAGTCAGCTCTTTTATTTCTTTCAGCTGATTTATGAAGAAATGTTTCTGAAATGTCAGTAAATGGAACATAAGAAGCGTGGGCAAGCAGGCAGAAACATCGCCAGTCCAAATGTTAGGACACATGATAATTATAAATACAACCACAGATGGTAGCTTTAACTTTTCTAGCCTCACTTGCTGAAGAAAAAGAACTCAGTGAAAACTAATTTAAACAGCTGAAAGTCAATTTGAATTTAGGGTTGTGTGACTGTGGCATGTTACACGTTAAGCACTTCTAGGAAAAGATTGGTCTTAGATGATGAGACCAAAACTCTGCAGATAGTCAGCTTCTTGTTTTGTTATGGGGTGCTGGTAACTCCTGAAACATTTGTTTTTCTGACTGCTTCTACCTATAAACCAGTGAGTGTACTTCTCACTGTTAAAAGTGCTAAAGATCAGTACTAATGAGGAACTCATATAAACATCAGAGATGAGGCTATAAACAACAGACAGATCTTAACAAATTTAAAATTACTATTTTGTCTTTATTTGTAAACTGCAAAAATGTGGTTTGGGAATCTGATGTAAAAAAAATAAACCCACAAGAATAGTGTATGTCTTTGTAAAAGACATGGTCTGTAAGCTTCTCTTCTGCTCTGCCTACCCATGTCATATTTGAGTGAAAATGGTGTCAAAACTTTCTTGATTTTGCACAAATGCTTTTGAGTTTCAAATATGCATTTGGTCAGAAAAAACGCATCTGACCCATTAGATGTTCTGTTTCCATGTCACATAAAAATAACTAGGACGACTTCAAGGCTTATCAGACTTCAGAACTATTTTAACAAGATTAACAATCTCATCACCTTGTTAAATAAGGCAAATAATACCCACAGTGATGCACAATGCCATTTAAAGTTTTCTTGGGTTCCAACTGTCTCTTTAATGTTTGCAAACCACGTTTACTTCTAAAGCCCCAAGCCTGTAACTGATGTATATGTCTTTTCTTTAAAGGACACAAATAATGCTTCACATACTTCAGTGGTGCAGGTAGAATTGTCTGGTAGTTGTAGTGTTGTTGCTGTTGGCTCAGGATCTGCAGCTGCAAAAACAGTTGCTGCTGTTGTAGCAGACGAGCATAGTTGGAGTCCATCTGTGGCTCATTTTTCTCACCTTTCTGATCAGGTGGAATATATTGATGATACTTCAATTTTTTCACCCTTGGCTTAGGTTCTTTACATTTCTTGCTCCGATGCTTATCATTTGGGTTCTTTGGGTGGCTTTGCTGTTTATGGATGGAAAAGATTGAAACAAAACCACAACAGATGTCATTTAAAGCAGTTATGCATGGCACAGAGATGCAGCCTACCAGAGTACTTTTACTGTAGAGAGCTGCTGAAAACAATTGTCCCTGAAAACATCCCCAAATGAACCATCCTTGGAAGGGTAACATACTGCAGCTGGCTTATCCCCTGCAAAAGTAGAGGTCATCAAATCACAGTTTGTGAAGGGTTTTTTAAAGACGGCACAGCTAAGGGATTCTACTAGTCATGACCTGTCATTGCAAAGAGGCATTCTTCTTAAACAGGTAAGTTCAAAGCCACTTAGCAGTCTGTGGAAGTAAAAGCCAGTGTCCTAAATTCCATCTGTAAACATTCGAGGTACTTAGAGGTCTAGACTAAAAGCATGGACAGACACTCCTATAAATTAGAGGCAGCAGTATCTTCATTAGCAATACCTGCTCAAGTAGTAAAACTCTTCCTTTACAAGCTCTTTGAAATTATTTTGAGTGAAAAATTGAAGGCAGTTACCTATCATACAGCAGGTATCAAAACAGAAATGCTGTGTTGATCCATGCACATTTCCTACACAGATAGCCTCTTTTAGGGCATATCTGAATTTGTCTTTAAGGTCCTGCATAAAGTAAGCTGGTAGAAGTCCAGTGATTTCAAAGGATATAGCCAAATTTGTATTAGAAATTGACTGCCAGTGGTCATCCTTGTACACATGAGTTAATTTCATGTAGTTAAGTAGAAGTCTGCATACATATATTCATTAACACAGCAGACAGGGAAGTTACTGAAATGAAACATTACAGACATCTAACACAAATCCCTCTTTAACTGTATTTGAAAGGGTTTTCAGTGCTGCTGACTAGGTCAGTGCAGAGCACGTTCTTCAGATATTCAACAACAAGGACACAGTAACTTCTCCCTCACAATGCATTCTGCTTATACATTAAATCAACTAAGAAAATAGTTGTGGAAAAGGAGCAGTGCTGTTCACCACTTTGGTTACAGGTAGGCTATGAATGCAGTGACTCCTTCTATTCAATTATCCTCCATACAAAACTAGATTAGAAGATAGATAGAAAAAGAAAGTAGAAACTCTGTATTGCAAAAATCTATTGTCCTTACTTCTTAAATCCTCCACAGCAAGGTAATGCACAATTCTGCCTGACAACTTTTGTCAACTGTACTGTAAGGACCTCTTGGAATAATGAGCTGGTCCCTACAAGTGATACTGGCTGACCTTAGCACACAAAAGCTTTGAGTCACCAGCCCAATATGCTCCTTTGAACAGTAGCAGAAGTTGTTCTTAGCTACAGGCACTGTAAGGTTACTTGGGTAGTTTTGCATTACACACAGCACTGGAAAAGGACATAGATGAAGAATGTTGTCCTCAGGGGCCACAGTTCCAGGTACCCACCTTCACTAACGTTGGCCCAGGCTTTGCTGCAGATACAGTGGTTGTGGTCAGGGTGGTTGCAGCAGTGGAACGTGTCACGTGCTGTTCGATTGTAGAGGGAGTTTTGAGGAATTCAGGAACTGGAGAGGTTAAAGGTGGATACTAGTATTAAAAAAATATAAGGAAAAAGAGAAACATTAAAAACATTGACCGCCTGAGTATCTGGAAAAAATGTGAAAAAGTTAAGACAATTTACTCTCATGTCAAATTCACACAGTATTTTTCAGAGGAATGGTGAAAACAGAACTCCTGTACATGTGTATGAGTATTCTAATAAGGGCACATGTTGGCACACTTCAAATACAGCAAATAAAATAAAATGGTTTCTTACCTTGACTTCTTAGTTAGCTAAGAAAACACTGCTTTATTACTCTAAAATTGAGGCCTTCAGTATTTTTTGTCTGTGGAGTCAGAATTTTGTGTTCACAAGGAGAATCTTACCATCCAAACAAGTACTGTCAGAAAAGCATTGCTTTCATAAAGGTCAAACATCAACACAGGCAAACAAACTTCTTGTTTCAGAATGATCACGCAGCAGGACAGCAGGTATATTTTGAAGACACCCTTCCTATGGTATTTTTACAGAATCCCACCTCTGACTGTGCCAGGAGGTGCATTTCTTCTGTATCTGATGTCAGCAGAAGTGTAAACCCAAACTTCACTCAGCTTGTCATACCAATTTTTATTGTACTGAAATTGGTTTGTGATTTTAAGTCTTAAAGAAACCTTTTGATTTCCTTCTGTGGTGAATATCCCTCTGATGGAATACAGGCTCTACATAAACAGATCTCAGTCCTTGTGTTCCTAGATACACAAAGAAATTTTTACTCTTTTCTCACAAACATATTTTTCATTCTCTGATTATCCTTACCTGTTACAGGTAACTGTGTTAACAGTTTTCATTCGTCTTTCTTGGATATAGGTAACTGAAAATGTACAAGATATTCCATGTAGGGTCTCACTGGATCCTTACGGTGGCATTAGCACTTCTACTGGCATCATCTCTTCTGACAAACTTGCAATTTTACAGAGGATGTCCACAGTAGCTCCCTGACTCCACTGCTGAACGCTGTACCTCAGCTCTCTTCATCCCCAGTTTTCTCTTGAGACAAAGAGTCCCCAGGTTTCCACGTTTCTTTGTCATGGGAAGGAGGGGCATTGTGTATTTTTCTTTCCAAGAACTATTCATTCTATTGGAATTGCATTTCTCTCCTAAAAGCCAAATCAACCAGTTCTTTTTGCATAATGACAATCCAACTGTGTGCTAACTATGCCTTCCTGCTTTTGTTAGGTGAGCCATTCTTACTCAAGGTTGTTAATGGTAACATGAAGCCAGAATGTCCCAAATCAACTCCCACAGAGCACTGGTACCAGCTTCCTTTCAGCCCAGGACTTCCCTCCTTCTGTCTCATTTCTGGTAATCTCCATCCTCATTTTGCTAGTGTTTAATATCATCCAGTAAAAAATCCAGCCAGATGACATCAGTTGCACTTCCATTGTTTAAGAAAGCAATTAGATCACCTAGTACAATGTTCCTTTTATAAAAGCCCCTTCTTTATATTCCTATCAGTAAACATCCTTTTACTTCCAAATTAATTCCAAGACTTGGATTCTAATTAAGTCCGACAGGTACTTCTTTCTGTTTCATTTCTTCCCGTACCTTTCCCTTATTCTTCCATGAGATAACTTAAATCAGTTTGCTAAAAACACTTGGTACACATTTTGCAACTCTATGTCCTACTCCTTTTGTATTTCTGGGATAGCAGTTCCCAAGCTGCCAGTCTGCATGCACGAGCTCTCTGACTTTTGCTTACAGTTAATTTGTAATAAATTTCCATTTTATCATTGTGTTTCATTTAGACATTTTGCTGTGTTCCCAACCATCAGCTGCCAAGAGGCAACTATAGCTGCCTTCCCATAACCCAGCAAAACTGAATAGTGGGTTTGACCCTTCTGCCCTGAAGCCACACAGAGGAACAGCTCCTGCTGAGTGCTTTAGTAAATGGCAGGATTTACCCGGCCCTCCCTACTCACTGAAACATTGTACACATGCCTGTCCTGGGCTCCTGTCAGTTGATGGTGGCAGGCTGAAGATACAAATGTCTCTATTTTTATACCCAAGTTTCAGAGTGTTTGCTCTGGAAAGCATCTGATATCTGCACAGTGTTACTTGCTGGACTTTCACAAGAATTGGGAGGGGACATAGAGGGACTCAGCCTTTGAAAAAAGGTTCTGGATGCTGTATTCCAACATATTGCACCCCTGTTGCTATCCAGTTTAAAAGGCTTATTCTAGTTACGCCAGTAAAATTTTAAAAAGCACTTAGTTTGTCTTTGAATCAAAGTGTCAAGTACCATATTACCATAAGACACAGAAGAATTAAAATGACCTCATGATTTTCACTGTTTCTTAATTTCTTTTTATCATGAAGTCCCAACTAAACACCATTTTAAATGTTTGCTACTTCACTTATTCATTACATAATCTTTTACTATTCTGATCCTTCTTGAACCCAAACAATTTGACTTCAAACATACTATTTAGTAACCCTTTATAGGCCAGGAAAACAAATTCATGATCATAGCACAGCAAACCTCTTCAAAATGGGAAAGTTAGTAAATTTTTTAAAAAGCGCAAACAAAACCAAGACAACAAAAAAAGCACCACCAAACCCCCAAATTACTCTTTAATTCACATTGTGTGAAAATCATGGTGTTAAACATTTTCCTATTAACAGAGAGTAAATTACTTTTTCCTTACAATAGACTTTTTCCTTACAATAGTCTTTTTCCTAACCTACACGCAAAGCTTTTTACAGACTTCCCAATTCTACCTGCAAGTGTTAGATGAGGCAATGAGCCATGTACATCATTTACTTTACATATTTTTAAATTCAAAAAACTGGATTTAACAGGTCTTGACTTCTTAACTTGATTACTTCATAAACTAGTAATTATTTAATATGAACAGATCCCTATTTCCAAATAATATGACTTCTGCACCTTTTCTGCTAGATTCCAACAAGAATCTAGCAGGTCAACAAGCTACAGTGAATATATTAAGAAAACAGTTATTCTGTGCCATCAAGCAAAATTCTTCAGCTGTTTTGAAGATAACTGTTTAATATCTTCTGAATTGTGAATACCCCAATTTGATCTGTTTAGAGTATGACTAAAACGCCTAATCCTTACCAGATGCAAATACACTGGGTTAAAGCAAGCTTTAGGTCATCAGTCAACAAGACCTGAAGGTTCTCAAAATTATGTTACATCCTCTGAAGTCTGGAAATGTGCGGAGGAGGAAGCCTTGAAAAGAACTCTGGCTGCACTCTGCTTTATTCAAAACATTCTTTGTATTTTTTTGTAGTAATAAAATTTAAAATTTATCAGAGGAAATTAAAAGAATAAAGGAGCCATTCCCAGACACGTCTCCTGTAGAGACCTGCTGTGCTGTTATTCTTTAATTCAAAAGGAACAATAAGGTAAGCATCTGTTTTATTCTGCAGAAGAGCAACTTCTCATTTTAAATGTGGGCACAGAAGTGGCTGTAATATGATATGAAATCCATAAGCAAAGGCTCGAAGTTCTTTCTATCTGAAGTGCTTTTTCAATCAAGTTCAAGTGCCTTACTTTTTGTTTCTGCAATCACAGATCTCTCTTATGCTTCCTACTTGGAAGGCTTTTGGCATGTATTGCTTTGAGCATTTTTATTTAACTCTCCATTAGGAACCTAATTTCTTACTCAGGAATCTAATTTCATGTGGTTTGTTTTCAATTTATTCAACACAAATTATGTTCTCTCAACGTGAAACCCAATTCACATCATAATCTGTGTGTTAGGGAACAATGAAATAAAATGGATGTGCCGTACTTTGTGTCCAGCATTGTTTCTGAATATGATCTTTGCAATGGTGTTTCTATCTACTGTGGTAATATGAAACCCAAGGAGAGTAATTCCAGATCCTGAACCACTCAGTTGTCAAGTGTCCACGGTCATCAAGACAATATAGTCTTTGGAGCATTAACAAGAGCTATCTCTTTTTTACTTATTTAACAGTTCAATTTTACATTACTTTCTGCAGTAAGGAGCAAATCCACAGCTCTCTAAATCCTCACACATTTAAATGCTCTGTTATAAAGGTAACATTTTATCTGCCATGACACAGTTACTTTACTTTCTTTGTAAGTACCTTGAGAAAATACTAAAAGCCTCATAGAAAAATCAACATAAATGTTATTTTGATTTCTTAAATAGTAAATTCCTTAGGCAGTATTTTAAAACTATAGTAAAGAATATTTAAATTATGTGGGAAACCTTTTTTTTTAATGGACTCTTCTGAAGATAATGGAACTGATGTCAACTGTTGTTGTTTCAGCTAAGTGTAATTCTAAATGAGTTCAAGACCTTGCCCAGAAGGAAGACAGACATTAAGTAATCAATAACAGCTGGAGTAAACCATTGCCATGACCTTTTAAACAACTTCTGGGAAAGCTGCAGATCTTCTATGGGTCATAATGAATTTCAGGGAATTTATGGCTTC